>NC_134038.1:123480138-124083709 GCF_965140245.1 Athene noctua
GAAGTCCTCGGGCTCTGCGCTGGGAGAGGCGGCTTGGGAGCATCCAGCCAGAAGACACATGCGAATCAGAGTGAAATAGAAACTGGCGCTATTAAATTTCCTTTTTAAGTGTGCCTTTGGATTAGTTGTACAGGGAATCTAGTAATTAAGGCCCTTCTCTTTAGAGAAAACCTTTTCGGTTTCGTGTTCCAGCGTCGGGCGTGATTGCTGCGTGCTCGAGAGAAAAAAATAAAGGACCAGTTTTTCCTTTGAGCGCAAAAAGTTGCTGCCGCATAAGTGGTTTTTACTAAAGAGGACACTAAATTGTAGGGTATTAGCAATAATCACCGAGGGATCTGTTTTATACCGTCTCAGGCCTCAGAATCTGCTGTTCCCATCTTGCTGGGACCAGGGAAAAGCGCTTCCCGATTAAATTCTGCGTTAATAGAACTTGGCAACCGGCAACAAAAACCTTGCTTAAGTGAAATGAAGAGACAAAAGGCACTTTAAATGCTGAGGCTGGGGGCTGGGGAGCTTATGCCACTTAATTTTAAAGGAAGACGACGTTCATGCCTCGCAAGCAGTGGAGAGCCCGTGCTCGGGCTGGCCGAGGGGTAGCACTGATTCTCCCCCGTGGGCTCGCTGCAAGGCTCCGGGCCGGGTTCGCCGCCCGCCGCCTCCTCCCTCGCCTCCCGCGGACGCACCGTTTGCATCCGAGACCTGGATGATCGGCGGAGAGAAACCGCTCGGCTCCCGGGAGGAGCTGCCTCCGCTTCATCTGGCCCGGCCACGAAGAAGAAGGGACCTGGGCTCCGCCGGGAGCCCCCGGCGCCGGCCGGAGGTGGTGGTGGCGGGTGTCCCCACGCAACCGCCCAGGAGAGGCGTCCGAAATGGGGCACCTCCACCACCTGCTCCGGGGAAGGTCGTTTCACCCCCCTTCGAGAGGCGGGTGTCGTTTCCCACGGGGACACGCGACCTCAGAAGCCCCTTCCGATGCCCATGAGCTGCGCGGGGGCGGGGGAGCTCCCACGCGTGTCGGCGGGCCGGCGCAGCGGGACGCCCGGCACCGCGGCCGTGGGACGGAGCCCCCTCCGGCGGGGACTGCGCGGAGCGGCGCTGCGCGGGGTCTGCGCGGAGAGGGGTGGCAGCCCGTGCCGGGGCCGGCTCTGGACGCGGCAATAGAAATGTAACATCTCTCCAGACAAATTAATTTTTGACGGATTTATGGCACGGTTTGCTTTCAAGATATTCATTGGCTCCTCCGAGCTGTAATAAAGTCCAGGGTGCAGAAGTATAAACACGCACCGTCTGCTCGGCGGAAACCCTCGAACAGTATCTGCCAGCGAAAGATCAAGACACTTTGTGCATTTTCCACAGATAATGCCCATATTCCGAATGAGTGATCAGAGAACTCCGGTATTGTTAAGTAAAATGAGAGGAAGGCGAGTGACGTGGGAGTCGAACAATGGCATTTCTGAATCAGTTTGGTTGATTGACATTTGGGGGCTTCATGACCCGAGGGAATAGGACTCATTACCGTGAATACACCAAAACATCAACCGAGATTAGAACTCTGGATCTTTTAAAAATCCTATTTCATTCTAAATTATAGTGGGAAAATACCAATTCTAAGAAAAAAGAAAGAGAGAGGGAAGAAATTACTCCTTTATGCTCCTTTAATTGCTCAAAGCCCCCAAATAGAGTAAGAAATAGCGTTAAGGTTTTAGGCAGCATTTAAGAGGAGAAAATTAACTTTACAAACTAAAAATCTTGTCGCTGACAGAACACTGAATACGAGGAAAGATACATTTCTGCACATTTTGAGCCGAGCCGAGATGGGAATAGGCGCACGGGGCAGGAATAACTTAATAAGAAGGATATTTGACAGATTGATGTGAATAACTAATTAGATATTATTCCATTTTCCTTCGCTACGTATTTTATATCTCAGATCCTCGGGAAAAGGACAAGTAAGCGTGAGGGGGGAAAAAATAGAAGGGAAAATAAAAGGCTGAGGAAAAATGTGTCCAAACCAGCCTGGAGAGGCAACGCGAGGGGTGCCATGGGATTCTGTTTGGAAGATCGACTGGCTCTGAACAAAATCTGTTTTTCACAAAATTGGGAAAGAAAAAAAAAAAAGTAAGGTGTGTGGCAGAGGAGAGCAAAATCTCTGACCGTCCTTCCCGGGCAGAGCAGCCCCAGCCGGAGTCAATGGTCGTCAGGATTTGCCCATCTTCAAAACTATCTCCGGGTACTGAAACCGAAAACACAGTCCCTGGGTCCAGCACAGGGCCAACGTGCTTTAGATACAGTTGTATTTGCTCCCTCCTATCTTTAGGGAATTAAATGCTCACGGGGTTCCTGACACAGGATGAAGCGCTTAACCAACGACATTAGGAATGGGGCTGTAAGAGAAGGTTGCCCTGTTATCAGATTTTCGATCAGTTATCAAAGCTGAGGATTGCTTAGGAGCCATTGCTTTGCACAATAGAAACAAGGACGGTTTTATTTATTCGGCGGCCAGAAATACAAATAATTAGGACCCTGGCAATCCTGCCAAATAAATTCAGTGCTTTCAGGTTAAAACACAGGCGCACGAATAAACCCGATGATTATCTAAATGTTCAATTACGCATTTACTAATACGGCCAGTGAGTTAAAGCCTCGGCACGTCTAGATATCATCTTCATACGGAGACATCTTGGTTTTAATTAATGACTGCTTTATTCTCATTATTCTCAAGGAAAATAGGGGTCACGTCACCTTAAAATTAAGATTATTTTAATTTATTTAGGCTCTTAAGAAAAAATCAGTCTAATTACATTTCGAATTGCGAGGGAGAGGCGATTGAACTCGCTGCGGAGTTCGAACAAAGGCACGCCGCCGGTAACGCACCGTGCTGGGCTCGGCAGGGAAGGAGCGACCCGGCCGGTCCCCGCCAGCCCTGTCGGTGCCATCTGGAGGGGGGAGCGGGACAACGCCGTCGGACGGCATCGCGCCGGTCACCCGCGGACCCCGCACCGCGCCAGCCCCGGCCCCGGCCGAGCCCCGCTCGTTGCCGGAGACCGGCCGGCACCGGCACTCGGGCGGTAGAAGTTAGACCCGCGGCGCTCCCGCCCGCCTGCCCATCCCCGGGCACGGCGGGGAGACGCCGCCCGTCGCTCCCGGGAGCGTGCCCGGAGCGGGGGGGCACTGCGGGGCGCGGCGGGGCACACTCCGCTCCACCGGGAGGCGGCGGCTCCGGCCCCGGCCCCGCACCTGCGCGGGGGCCCCGCGGGGAGCTCCCGGGGGAGGGCAGCGCCCCCCCGGCCGCCGGGGGAACAAAGGCAGCGGCGCGGGGGGCGCCCGCTCGGCCGCGGCGGCGGGTGCCGGGCGAGGCGAGGCGAGGCCGCCGGCGGAGGGGCCGCCCCGCCCCGCCCCGGTGCCGCCGCCGCCGCCGCAGAGGCCGCGGCCCCCGCCAGCTGGCGGCGGCGCCAAACGCGGGCCGGCAGCGCCCCCTGCGGGGCGGCGGCGGCGCGGCGGAGGCCCCGCCCCTTAAAGGGGCAGGCGCTCTTAAGGTGGAACGGGCGGGGAGCGGCGGCGGCCCCTCCGCGCCGCGGCTGGGCGCGGGGAGGCCGCGTCCCGCCCGACGGCGCCACTGTCGCGGACCGAGGTCCTGAAATACCGCCGATGCTGCCGCCGTCTCCGCCCTCGACCCCCCCCTTTCCCCTGAAGGCGTCGCCGGTTTTCCGGGCACGTCAGCGAAGCGCGGAGTGCTCCCACGGACGTGACTTTCCGCGCGAGAGCCACGGGCCGTACCGCGCCGGCTGGATGAGTCGGGGCGGCGGTGCCGGCGAAACCCCCGCCGCCAGCTCCGGGGAGGTGCCCGGGCCGAACCGGCCCCTCCGGCGGCCGCGGCGCCGCTGACGGGGTCCGACCCTCGGCGCTTCTCTTCATGGCGGGGACCACCCCGCTCGCTCCCGGGGTGCGGAGCAGTCCCCCTCGCCCACGCACCGTCCCCCAGGACCGGCGGCCGCACCGGGTTCCCCGCCGGCCTGGGAGCACTGGCCCCGTGTGGGGGACGGAAGAGAAAAAAAAGGGAAAAGGGGAGAAAAAGAAGTGACGCCCCTTCAAGTGGCCCTGCCCCAGGGACGAGGCGCGCCGTGCCCGCCGCTCCGCTCCGCGCCGCTCCGCACCGCGCTGAGCTCCTGCCAGCCCCGGGCAGCTTCAGCCCGGGGTCCGGCTGGCTGCGCGGGCAGACGCTCTCCCACGACCCCGTGTTCCCCTCGCACACAGGGCAGGGAGGCAGCTCCGTTTCGGGGGGCGAGCGGGGCGCCGCGGCCGCGGGCCAAGCCTCCGCGCCTGCGGACCGGGCCGTTCCCAGGCAAACTCCTGCCGCGGAGCATCCTCCCCCTGCCCGGCGCCACTGGCCCCTAGAGCAAACCAAATAAATGAATTAAGAAAAAATGAAAAGGGCGAGGGGACAACCCCCCCTACACGGTACTTTGCAGCTGCCCGAGAAGGGCCGTGCCACCCCCTCCCGCCCTCTCCGGGGCAGCTGGCGTCGGAGCCGCCGCCGTGCGCGCTCCTCCAGGGTCCCCTCACCACCCGTCAGCCCCGCCGAGGAAAAATTTTATTCTGGCTCTCGGGGTTAGCGGGAAGGCGCGGGGTGACAGCACGGAGGGTCACCCCCCGAAAAGCGCCGGCGCTGAGCTCCCGGGGGGCTGCAGCGCGCAGGGAGCCGGTGTCCGCGGCCGCGCAGCTCCCCGCGCCGGCTCCCGGGGACGGCGTCCCCCGGGACGGGCAGACACCGGCCAGCTTCGCCAAGGACGCCCGCGTCTGCACCGCTTTCACCCTCAAAAACGAAGCCGAGAAGGCGTACACGGGAGCTGAGGATGTGTCTCGGTTGCGCAAGGGTGCGATCGTTGCTCTGAAAATTCAGGGCCGAGTTTCTCATATTTCTAGACTGGGGACAGGTTGGGTTTTGTGGGTTTTTTTGGTTTTTTTTTTTTTTTTTTTGGGGGGGGGGGGCGGGCGGGTTGGTAACTAATGAAGACAAATCTGCATTACAGCTACTCCACACAGGCCATTAAGCACCACGAGGTTTCCCTCTCGTGTTTTTAAGTGGTGATTTGTGAGCGCCGCGTATGGGGGTAGCGGCGGGGCGGCCTTACCGCGCAGTGCCGCGCAGCGCCCGCGCCCTCGCGGTGGCTAGAGAGCTCCGAGCTCCCATCGAGCTGGCCGAAACAACAGCGAAATGTTTTCAAAATCAAACCCTCTTTTTCTGCGCCCCCCTCTTCGCGCAGCAGAGGAGAATGATGACGGGTGGCATGATGCTGCGCGGCTCCGCGGCGCTGCGCGGAGCGGTCCCCCACCGGCCCCGCCGGCTGGTTTAAGTGAAATAGTCCAGTGAAGCTCTGAAATAAGGAGAGGAAGGAAGGGCCGCGTCCTCCGCGCATCGCCGCCTCATTTTTTTGTTTTCCGCTTGAAGTTTCTGCTAAGTAGCCGAGAAAGTAGCGCTGGGTGTCTCCCGGCCAGAGAAGGTCCCCGAAATTTGGCATTTATGTATTTAGCTTGCTAGTAGGCTTTCACGGGCAGTAAAGCTGGAAGCTTAGAAGAGCAGACAAAAACCTGAACCCTGCCAAATTACCCAGGAGACAGAAATGCTGGAGGGGGGAAGCGATGATTCACCTCGGTTTTCATACACAAGAGAACTAAAAGTAGTACGCAGCGATTTACTGATGAATCTAATATTTGAGGGGAAGGCTCTAAAATCTTGAAGGGGCAAGCTGTGCCATGAGAAAGCAACAATCCCATAGACTTCAGCAGACCGTGTCACAATAAGCCATAATAACCACGATTAAAGCAGCACAGCAGCAAATCGGGTACCTTATCTCCCCTTTTTATCTAAAGCATCAGAATATTCTGTCTTCCCTTGACAAAGGAGCCCTCATCCAAAGCATTTTGTTCCTCTTGCCAGAATGAAACACATTTTCCTCCCCAAAGTAAACATAATGCACGTAACTAAAACACTGGCCGGGCCAACAGCAGGGAATTTAACTTTTAAAGAAACCGATCTCTGTCCGTGATTGATGCTGTGTCGCTCTGACAACAGAGAGTGTGTAGCTAATTGCCTCTATAAACGAAAAAGATATTGCCCTCATTTTATCAAACACATTCTTTGTCCGGGGCTAAAACAAGTGTCACAGTAAATGAACATGACTGTAGAGATTAATAGTTTCCCAGCAGTGAAATCTGAGTAAGAACCCCACGTTGGCAACCAGTGTCTGGTTTAAACTGGGAAGGAGGTTTGTATTAATTTTTTAGGAGTGGTTCCCCTTCCAAGGATCCACCTATGCAGCCATGATCACCTGGGTGCTGCTGGTCAAAGTAATCCACAGCTCCTGTCACCAGGACCTCGAGGACCTCCCCGAGGCCCTTGGGACCCCCCCAGCCCTGGGGGCCTCTCTGGCCCTTGGAACTTCTCCGGGCAGAGCTTTGGCCAGCGTTTGGCTTCCCAGGCAGGCTGGGCTGCAGGGTGTAGCTCTCCCACCCCCCCTTCCACAAGGCATCACGGAGAAGGAACTGCAAGGAACTGCAAGAGGTTTTCTTTGGGTTTCTCTAAAAGTCAGGGTGATCCTGACATTTTCTTCCAGAAGAGCTTCAGATGTTTTCTCTGTTCTTTAAGAATGATGTTTTCTTTATATCTTGAAGGTCAACAGCCAGTATTAGGAAGAAAAAGGGAAAGCTTTACAGCAATATTTATTCAAACAGGTAACAGCAAATTCTGTGTGACCACCTAACAGAGTAAAATTTCATCTTCAGCCAACACCAAAATGTGGCTTCTGGGATCTCTCTCTCTCTCTCTCAAAACTGCTCAGTTTATACTTTTACTTCCATCCTTGCCCTCACAAGCCATTCCCACAGCTCTCTATCCAGGCAGGGTAACAATGCCCTGTCGCACTCTCTGTTTTGAAGGGATACTGAAATTCTGAAAAGCGTGGAGAAGAGAGCCTCCCCTCCCACCCTTTTGTTTTGAAACCCACAAGTGTTGTACAAGGTGCTGTTGGAGTGTATTCTTTCTTAAGGGACTGGATTATAGCACGAAATACCCTCAAGAGAGGGATATATGAGGGGTAAAAGGTCTCTTTAACCTAGTGGGGAAAGGAATAGCTTGAAAAAATAGCTGGAAACTAGAGCTGGACAAATGCACGTATGAAGGAAAGCACTCATTAGTAGGACACTGCCCAGGGAAGTGGCTAATTCACTGTTATTTGCTGGTTTTAAGCCTTCCTAGAAATTGTGCTTTTGTCAGAGATAACACTGAGTGGGGTGGATAAGATCTAATGGCTGATGTTAAACAAAATGTGATATTGTTGTAGATTCGTAGAATTTAACACTGAGGGTCACAGTTTCTTCTTCTGTTTAGCCCAAACGCAGTGACACTGGTCAAGAAGCATGTGAAGAACCTGAAGCACAGGTACCTTCCCCTGAGGCTGCTGTCGGGTAGTTTTTCATTTTCCTTCAGTTTATCTAGAGCTGCTATTGATGAAGTACCTCCGGAATAAAGCATCTTTGCATAATTATTTACGCTTCGGGTTTAAACTCTCAATCCATTCCCTTGCCCCTTTTTTTTTTTTTTTTTTCCTCCCCCCCTCTAGGATTTTGCCCCTTACTCCATGGAATAACAAGCACATTCTCGGTGCTGATATTTTCCCTGCTGAACCTGCCTTACAGATAGCATGAGCAGTGCAGTTATGCCTATTAGTCACAGTGCTCGGCCCTGGTGTTAGACTAATTTGGAAAGACTTCCTGCATAGCAAGAAACAGCAGGATTTGATCACAGTCAGAGATCCATTACAACGTGCAGCAAGGCTCTTTAAGGAGCCCTTATCACCTGGGACATTTAAACACTGCACTCCATGAGGCATCGGCCAAAAAAACCATGAAGAAACATTGCAGTCAAAGGAAGACCGGTCGCTCGAGCTGCTAGATTTTTTCAATCATTGAATTATAGGACAGTGATTTAATTAAATAATAATAGTAAAAAAATCTGACAAAACAGGGAGAGAATGGGCAGCGAATATTGACTCTTTAACCGCACTATTTTGCAGAATATTAAATTAATGTTCCCACATTACGTCCAGGCATCAATCCCGATCTCCCTGGAGTCAATGGAGACATTCGATTGCCTCCCGTGGAAGAGGGTTATTTATCTGAGGGCATCTTGATCAAAATAAACACAAGGAAATAGATTGTACTTGAAAATATTTTGAACTTCCTTTTGCTTGATTTGAACAATTGCTTTGGTCCTAGGTTATTAAATCTTGACTTTACCCCAAGAGAGGTTGCTGTTGTATTGCTATCCTCTTTCCTTTGCTGCAGGGATAATCAAACATTTCAATAGCTTTCTGTTGACTGTGAGAGTATAGTTACTTTTAACCCTTTTTCAGCCTAGTCAAACAAAGATGTTAATGAAAACATCTCCAGACAGTGGCTTGGTCAATCTAAATATCAATTCGACTTTGAAAAAAACCCCCAAAACCGAGTGCCCTATCAACTGTTAAAAAGCAGGTAGTTTGCAGAGGTAAATATATTGACGCACTTTGTACTGAAAAGGAAATCACCTTGTGAAATTTGAGGACCAGTGCTAGGCAAATATATGGATTTTGATGACATCTTCTGTTTTAAAATGCTACCCTAGAGCTCACAGCTCACATCGTGGGCTCACAGCAGCTGACATATTCTCCTCTTTTAGAAAAGTAAAACATGTTGATCTTTGAAGGAGCACTACACAGGAAAAAAAAAAAATAGTCCACCTCTTCTGGTTTACATTAGACAGCCTTTTTGCAACCCCATTTTTTTTGCCCCATGAAAACATCCCCACAATAAGATTCACAGCTGTTTATATGAATGTCTAACTCAGCTGCAAAGGGGGAGAGCTATAAACTTTACCAGTTATTCTTTGGTTTTAACAAATGTAGCTGTCACTGATTTTTTCCTTTGGTTCCCAGGACAAAAATAAGAAGTACTGGGAACATGTGGTTGGTTTTCCAAATAGTCTTTTCATAGGATCCTCTGAAATAATAGTGCTCCGAAGCATGCAAGGTATGAGCCCCGTTATATTATGTGACCTCTTAGGTATTAACAGCGTGCATTTCTATTGTCTTATTTAAGCAGCTAAGTTAAAGATAAATACAAACCACCACCACCAACTCAGAGCAAGAACCATCAGTAAGAAATTACCTCAGCACAAAAACCTTCCCCAATGAGCGGATAATTTACTTGCCTCATTCCGCAATATAACTCAGCCGGACAATTAGAGGCCCTGGTATTTTAATAAAGTTGGGGAGGGGGGTGCAGAGGAGGCAGGGAAGGGTTAAGCGGCGCGGCCTCGCCTCTGCCTCCCAGCCCCAGGGCGGCGGTGGGTGCGGGGAAGGAGCGTGGCCTTCAGCTAAGGACACAGGGGTGCGCAGGGAAAGCCCACAGGCTGGGTCGGCTGCTTGGGCAGGGGAAGCAGCTTTGTTTGGTGTTACTTTGTGTATTAACGAACCATGCCTTAAGGGAAGGGCCCACAAGAGATTGGCCGGCAGGGCCCTCCGGGATGCGGAGCTCCCCGCGCCTTGGGGGTGCGCGGGTACAGAGCAGGCGGGGACACGGTCCTGTAGCCGTCGTTCGGCAGCACGAGTATTACCATCAGGACCCCCCCTTCACACGTTTCCTTCGCCAGCCCAGGCTCCTTGCGAGCCCATCCAGCGGGGGCTCCATCCCGCCCCCCCCCCCCCCCCCCGACCCCGACCCCACTCAGCCCCCCACGGGGCAGCCGGGGAGGGGAGAGCGGGTGTGTGTGTGTGTGTGTGTGTGTGCGCGCACCGCCTCCCCCCGCCCCGGGGCAGCCCAGCCCCGGCCCTGGCAGGAACTTCGTGTTTTTAGGGCGGCGGGTACCGTTTTGCCAGGACGGAGCGGCCCACGCGTGGGAGCGAGGCGGGCGGCGCGGCTGCGCGTGTATTCTCGTTTCCTGCGGGAAACCGGGCTGGAAAGGCAACCGCCGGGTTCAGAGGCCGGGGAGGCTGCGGCCGCTCGGGAGCATCTTCTGCTGCTTCTGCGGGGCCAGCCGCCGGTTTGACCCACGGGCTTAAAGACAGACGAGCGGGGACTTTCCGTCCCATCCCCCACCCACCCCCGAGCAGCCGGGCTTTCCTAAATGGCTGCTTGGGCGCCGTTGTTTGGCCCTCCCGCGGGAGCCGGTGCAGGTCAAACCCGTCACCCCCACACTGCCCACCCGCGGGTGGGTGCCTCTCCCTCCCCCTTGCTCTTTTCTGTAATATGCGGTCCCTGCCCGACCCCCCCCGACCCCCCGCCCTCCGGTGCCTCTGGCGCTGTGACTGCAGCAAAGGAATCAGCCAGACCCGGGCTCCCTACTGCCCAGGAGCAGGAGCTCGGGAAGCTGAGGGTGATAGAGAACTGGGAGTTACCTATCCACAACCAAATTCTCCTCCAGAGTTAAAGATGCTGAAACATATTTCACGCTTAATCTTAATGAGGTAAATATTTCCCTAAAAATAACCTCATTCATTACACAAACCTGCTTAATGCTTTATGTCTGTAGCTGTTTATTGACTACTGAATCAAGCCTTGTGGAAAAAAACCCTAACCAACACATCCTAATAATATATGATTGTGCAATTAAAGACTGTCTTATAATGTGTGCACAAAAGGGACTAAATTAAAACCACACAAGCACCCATATGCCAGCATCCTAACTCTTCCGTACCTTTCTTTGTAGGCCGGGTTTTCTGAAAGTGAAAACAATCTCTCTTCCCCCGCCCCCCGCGCCCCCTCCAATGTGGAATTCCCAGCAAGGGCAGCAGCATTCCTCGTTAGCAGGATCTGAAACCTGAACCTTCAGCCGGGCACCACGGCTTGAGTTACAGGGCTAACTGCGCTGGTCCCATCCAGGATAATAGCATTATTTTGGGTGTGGAGAATGGGTTCCTGGGGTCACGCCGGGAGTGCTGGAGTGGGCAGTGGGCTGTGCACCCCTCTGCTCCCCCCTTTCACCGTCACTGCTTGCCTTCAGCCTCCCGTGCAGGGGGTGCTACAGCTGCTCCCATAGTAGTATCTTGGCCTGGCCTTTGGTTGAAATGTGCATGCTTGGTTATTTTTGGTGTGTCGCCACCATTTTTGTTGAGAATGTGGCTGAAAGGAATGTTTGTAGCTTTATATCTTGGCCAAATCATACGACAAAGTCGTGGGACAGAGAAAAGGCTCTTTTTTGGTACTGGGTCTTTCCTCTTGCTAAAATTCCAAAATCTCCTGAAAGCAAGTTGAAGGTATTATAAATTCCCTTGTATGCTCCAAAAGTTTTTTATAAAGTAGTGTTTTGTAGCACAAATACCAGGGTAACCACTTACTTCACCAATATTTTAATTCAGTTATGTAAATTCCAAGGCATGATTGACAAGGTGTTAGTTGCTTGTGGGCTCCATCCTCATTTTAAAATTGTTAACACTTCTGTCACGACAAAGGGCTGATTTTATTATTGTTGTCTGCGTCTACATGGGAAAATTAGTCACTAGATGGATTATTTTTTAGAGTACTACATAGGGAAGACTGTTTCTATGCTCTCTTTGCAAGAGGTCTACTTATTCCTGACAGATTTCTGCAGGCCACTGATGATTTTACTAAAACTGAAATGCTTACTTTGACTTTGCATTGTGCATTATTTTAACAGCAGAAGATGGCAGATAAACACCTTTTATCTACTTTCCCTCCTACTGGGCTTTTAACATCAAAGATCATCCCATTCATCTTTGTTTCAAGGCGGGCTGTAAGTTTTCACATGACAGGATTGTTGAAAATCAAACTGACTATACTTGATCACAGTGGGATCTGCATGAAAATCCATCTACAAGTTGAGCTGTAATACTTACCTGTCTAGGTCAATTTGAGAACAACAAGAATGATAAGCACATAAAGCTGAAATAGTGTTGTTTCACAGTAGGGCCGTTGCACTGCCAGTATAGCAGAAAAGGCTGATTTAAGTAAATGTGGAGCGGCATGCAAAGCTGCATGATTTTATCACAGAGGTTATTAGATGCAAGTCTTTGTGATAATTTGTCTTTCTACTTGCCCTGACTTCATATGCCATATTGCCTGGGGATTATCCCAGCCGAAGAAGGAGGATTAAGGTATGTGAAGGAGTGTAGTGGAAGTGTCAATAGAGGTTTCCTGTTGAACAGGGGAAGAGCAAAAAAATCTATGCGTATGCTTTGGTGTCGTGAGAGAAAAAATGCTGGTTTCCAGTGGGGCTCGAGTTGTCACTGGAAAGCTTATGGGGTGCAGGGCACAGCCACAGCTGGCACGAGCTGGAGGTTCATCTTCAGCCTATTGTGGGGGAGCCCTATATGTCCATGGCTTATTGTTGGTGTAGTTTCAGCATTGCTAACCAAAACAGACCCGGCGGCAGATCATATATTTATTTATATCCTGTCATTCTATCAATTATACAATTTATATATACAGAAAAGTGGAAAAGTGAGAAAAATCCTCTCCTCTTTCAAAATCAAGTGACAGTATGCTATGATGTTCTGCTGCTTTTGTGCAGTCTCATATCTCAAATAATCTAACGATATTAATAAAAAAGTAGATAAAACACTATAATTTCTTTTTCTGAGCGTTGGCCTTGCTTAAAAATTTTTTTTTTTTTAACTTAGATATACTGGCTCTGCGTGGACATGAGTAACCTTAAAGAAGCTACTCCCATAAGTGAGTTTTGGACATTGTGTATTTATTTTGAAAGTCAGTCATTAGCTGTGTATCTTCCCGTAATTCGAGCAAGTTCACCATACATATGTGTTTATATGTGTATTAATGGTTGAGCTAGCCATATTGCCTATAACTAAAGCTTTCTGACTCTTTCCATTATCTTTTCCATTATAACACAGCCAAACTTTAACTACTGAGACTGAAACTTTCCAAAGAAATATTGAGCCTGAGGCAGAACTTGCAATGGAAAATTTCAACTGAAAGACTTCAGGTTTCTCTAAAAACAAGAGCAAGAAAATTGTTTTGTTCGGCTCATGTTAACAAAATAAAAAAATAAAATCCCAAACCTTACAGAAAAGCTGTAATGTTTTCTGTAACAGTGTCATGATCCAGTATTTGGGGGAAAAACAGTATTTGGAAAGACACTTCTAGCTGCTCCTTGGAAAACTTGGGAGTTTGGTTGAGCCGTGATCCTCAGGGCAGTTACAGTTTGAGCGTGTTTTGATTTTTGTGCTCAAGTCTCCCAAGGATTTGACCTGACTGGACCCCTTTTTTCTCCTGGCCTTGAAGACTGCCATGGGGCTGAGCTCTCTGGAGGGGCTGGGGCAGCACCCCAGAGCATCCCATACTTTTAGGCCGGGCGGGCTGTGGGGAGAGGGGCTGTGGGGTGCTGCCTATCCTTTCCACAAAGGAAATTTCCAGTAGGAAAATATGTACAAAAATAAGCAGAGGTTGTGAAGTCAAGTGCTCAGGAATTAGGAAATGCCAGAGTGACATTTCCTGTGCTGTCTTCCCTCTTTGTCTCCCTTCTGTGTAGCTGTTATGATGCAACCTTTGAGTGCTCAAACTGTTTTTACAGCTTTCTCCTTAAAGGCATTTATTTTCTTCTGATAACAATTTTTTTTTTTTTTTAATTGCTTAGCAGCAATAGCCGGATGGCCGCGCATATTACAGAGCAAAAATGGATTTTTTTTCTTGAGCCAAGTGTTTTTTTAATCAAATTTTGATGCTATTGAAGCAGAGTGTTCTGTGACCCTAATGGAGATAGACGTCCGCAAATGAATTGGATCTGTCAGAGCTGTTGTCTCTCTTCTTTGTCTTTTGCTTGTCGCTGTCTTGTAATTTTTGACTGTTCTCGGTCCTTATCTTAACATTGTAACAAGGAGATCAGTATTCAGCCAAAAAAAAAGCTCTGGCTAAAACGGAGCAGTTCATGTTGCCCTAAAGAGGAAGGAAGGATGCCTCTTCCTGCCTAACCGACGGCGTGTTCTGCGAGGCGTTACTTATTGCTCTGCTTTACCCGGCCTGTTTCCTGGAGGAGGTGGAAAGCAAAATGATAAACGTCTTTGGCTGAAGCTTGCACAAATTAGGTTACAAATTACTTCCCGGATCTTCTTATTGTACATCATTGGCAGGTTTTGTCTAAAATTAAAAATAAGTATCTGTGTATTCCTGCTCCATTATTGCCTGCAAATCCATACATTAAACATATCAAAGCAGGATAGACTCTAATTGTGTCAGATATAAGTTGTACTTTTTTCCAGAAAGAAAGAAGTCTAAGGAAGATATAACAGCAGTGGTGAAGTTCTTACTTTCATACTGACTCAAATCTGATATTTGTCTTCCAGCATTTAAACAAATTTTTACATCTGTCCATAGAAAGCAGCGAGCTTTTGGTAACATGATATATAAAAACTTCGTCAGTTAATATAAAACCAGAGATCAGCTGAACACCATAGAAGATGGGGTTCTAGATTTCCACTCTTGATAGAAAACCTAAATGTATTATGCCCCCCCTGAAGTTTAATAAGCAATTGCAGAAATTACATTGCAATTGTGACTTGCAGGGGCCTTTCCCCCTGTTGCTGATGCCAGCCTGCCTGCCCAGCCCTGCAGGGAGGGGTTGCTGCTCTGCTGGAGGGGTGGCTGGGTGCAGGAAGGGCTCATGGATCCCCTCCAGCCCCCTGGCTGGCCACATGGGGCCCTCTGCCACACACCACCATCTCTGGGGGATGCAGGCATGCCAGAGCTGCTCCTTGGGTGCTATGAGTCCTCTCCTGTCAGGAGAAATAAGATGCTTCTGGAATGTTATCAAATTTCCTTTAACACCTGTCTGGAAGAGATGCTGTGGTTGTTTTTTTTTAGTATTTGATTTTTCCAGTCTTTCACTGAATCTGCATGTTTTGCTAACATATTGCAAGGTGTAATGTACTGGCTTTTTGTATCAGCAGGCACAGATTGTTTAGTTCCCCAGTTAGTAAAATTCCCTTTGAAGAAATGTGCACCTGGGCTTTTTCCCCCCTTCAGACCCACTGCCCTCCCTGCAAGATGAGCATCTATCCCTTCTCTCACTGCTCGTCTCTGTTCTGGCACCTTCACTCCTGCTTCAAGCTCTCTTCCACCTCCTGGCACAATGTTGACCTGGAGTCACTGAAACAGGTCTCTTTCCTGCCACACACCTGTAGAGAGGTGAGATGCCATGTCTGAAAATCAAGCTGTTTTCTGTGGGTTAAAAATAGTTCCACTGGGAGACAGATAGCTGAGCCCTGACTCATTAATTGTAATTAGCTAAAGGTATCTTCCTAGCACAGTCCTGTTGTTCTTGGATGAGAACTGTGAGCATGAAGCCAGTAGGATGATCACTTTCCACTCCTTTCACAAACCACCTTATAATATACTTAGTTTATATTATACTATCTATAATGTGATCATATGATTACCTTAAGCTTTTGGCACGTGTACATCAGGTTGCCCCTCTGTATCACCAGAGATGTGGCCCCATGGGCCGAAGCATAGCATTACAGATTTCATCAACTGTCTGTAACAGTCTCAAGCTCCTTTTCATGCTTCAGCAGCTCTGCTGTTACATATTTTCAGAAGTGTCATACACAACCAGAAAGTGGTGATTTCCAGATGGTATTTTTCAGTCCTTGAAATTAATCCGTATGAACTCCAGGCAATTATTCTGTTGATACTATATTTGAACTAGGGTCTCCTTTGATAGACATTTTTGTGCATTTTTGTGCATAAGAAGTAGCCATCATCCTCATGTTGGTCTTGTCCAATTTAGGGGGACCAGAGGAAGCCTGTGCACACTTGTGCCCTGCAAACAGCAGTTGCATTTTCCTTTTGTTTTCTGTTGAGCTGTGAATGTTTATTTGTCTGGTTTGTGAATCCATCTCCATGGATGTCTTGGTAGGCTGTGCTTGATAAGGAGTTGCTACAGGCTGTTGTCAGCCTGTGTACACTGAGTTCCTTATTGAGTAAATGTTAATGAGAGGATTTGAGGACTTCCACAACAATTGAACTCTCCTGTTCTGTAGCAACCCTCATTTAATCTGTGGGAAAGTCATCAAAGACACCTACCAGCCTCACCAGTTTTGGATCTCACCAGGAGATTTTGGTGTATTGCAAACTCCCACAGATTGAGGGGTGGATCTGAAAACCTGAACAAAACATGGCTCAGAAGCTGTTCCTTTGTTTTACTCATGAGCTTTTCTTCTTCCATTGTCTAGATAATTTGTTTCTTAAATGACGAGATAATGCTGTTGGTTCTGATCATGTGCTCAAAGATTTTGTAGAGGTGGTGTCTTCTGTGCAGCTAGTCTGTGATTTTGCCAATATCTTTTTGTTTTGTATGCTTTCTGGTGGTGGTCTGAAACTCATAGCTTGTCCTCACTGACTATATGCTCAGGATGGAGCTCTTTAAAGGCTGCTATTTTTTCTTGAGGTTTAAGCCTTTAAAATTGTTGCCACTCTTCATATGTCTTATGAAATATGCAAGGACTTCTTCAGTTCTCAGGAACAACATTTTGAACCGAACTAAAATATCTTTAGGTCTTTAATTTTAAAAACTCTCTAGATCCTTCAGGACCTCTAAATTGTGCCTGATTTGTTCCAGGTTCAGAAGGCACTCTGAAGGAATGAAGCAATCCAAATATGCAGTTTATTTTTTTGGTCCTTTGCTCCCATCATTACCTGAGATTATCCAAATTAGAACTGCTGAAATGTCTTGCTCCTAATATTTTATCCATGTGTTTGACCTGCCTGTGCATTACGTCTCATGCAGGCAATGCATGTTTTTACATCTCTTTTGGGCTTTTGAGGGTGTGCAGGTGGGGATGGCCAGGGGTTAGGCACGTTGTCCAGCCAGGCTAACCTCCAGAATATCACTTAGCTTCACTGTTACCTGATATTCCAGGAATTCAAACTGGGAACTGCCTGCCAGGAACACTCCTTAGTTTAA
This sequence comes from Athene noctua, assembly GCF_965140245.1. Taxonomy (NCBI): domain Eukaryota; kingdom Metazoa; phylum Chordata; class Aves; order Strigiformes; family Strigidae; genus Athene; species Athene noctua. Next base: position 123,497,111 of record NC_134038.1, read on the forward strand.
GCGCGATCTGATGTTGCACTTGATCATATCTTGACAAGCTCCCCTTTATTCCTGGAGGATGAACTGGTGCAGCATTACCACAGCTGTGCTAATTGCTTCCTTTCGCTGCCTTCCACCAAGGCTTCTGTTAAGTCAATCCCTAACTTGTACTGGCCAGACTTCCTCACCACTTTTCATCTCTGTTGCTGTCAAGAGGTTTTGAGATCCTGTCTCCACTGTCTGATTTTTCACTAGCTGTACCTCCTGCTCAGCCTTAGTGATGGCTCCCGTGCACACCTTGTTCCTCGGTTCGGCCTGTAGCATACTTCTGCTGAACAGCAATCTTGTTCTTGCACGAGAACATGGATCTTGACAGGTTCAGAAAGAGTAGAATTTCCACTGTTGTCTGCAGTAGGTGCTCAGCAATAGCCATTATTTTAATTTGTGTAGTATACACTTGCTTTCCTTCCAGCATGTTTGTTTGTTCAAGAACTGGAGTCACTTCAGATCTCTGAGCTATTGCCACGGTGTACTGATGTCCTCAAGTCCGAAGGTGCTTGTGCAGCTCTTTGCATGGATCATAATAGCAGGTGCTGGCAGCATCTCTTGTCTGCCAGAAGCTTTATTCTCTTGCATATTGTTTCCCTCTGGACCGCCTGTGCTTAGTGCTGTTGCCTGCCTAGCACAGCCCGTGGGCATCACCTGGCCTGGGACTCAGTGGTGAGGTTTATCTACTGTAGGTAGGAGCTTCTGGCCCATTGCCCTCTCTAATGGGATAATTGCTACACTGGTTACTATTTCTTCAAGTGCATAAAGGTTTGACAAAGGAGCCCTCCTCTGGCAAAGAATTAACAGCTAATGCCTCTAAAGAAACTGCATTTCTATTTTTACACTTCTAATTCTCCAGCAGTAACCTGGACCAGGACCTGTGGCTGTAGAAAGCAGGCAATTGCCAGGGGCTGCATACTTGCAGAATGGTCATGGATTTGCTGCCTGCTTTGCTTATGCCACGCACAGGAAGACCAGGCTGGTTTCTCCTTCTAAGGGAAAGCACATGGGCTCAGCTTGGCGGAGGGTGGCAGCCCCTGGCAGCAGCTGTGCTGCTCCCCACTCCTCTGGTTGGTACTGCTGTACTGCTGGGTATCAGTGGCAGCAGCAAGCCCAGACCTGGGCTCTTCTCCTGGCTGGTCTGGTCAGCTCTGCCCCTTTCCAGTAGCCTCTTGTTGCAGCAGGATCCTTGCTCGGCTGAGCTGGGCCCCTCGTTCCTGCAGGGCAGACTGAGTGGTCACCCCTCCCTCCTGCCCAGCACTGAGCTGGCTGTGACCCTTTCCACACACTGCCCCGGCCCCCTGCCCTCCTCTGGCCCAAATGATGCAGACCCCTTGGCATGCCAGGCTCTCCTCCACGAGGGTCTCCTGCCACCCTGGGGGTGCATGGGGCCAAGCCCCCTCCTCCTGGCCTCTCTCTGCTCCCTGGTACAGCACAGGGGTGCTGCTTCTTGCTGCCTATCAGCCGTCCTTCATCATCTGACAGGGACCAGTCCCCCCATTTGTCGCTGGCTATCTCGGAAGGACACTGGTGGGTGCTAAATTGTCTGAAGCTGATAAAAAGCAGCTGGGTGGATATTTTAAACAGAACATTCGTTGCATCTGTAAACCTGTAAAAACAATTGCCAAGACAAACCTTCAGTGAGTTTATAGCCCTGTTTTGTGTCTCCAGCCCTTCAGCTCTAGCTTTTCCAGATCTGAAGAGGGGATGGTAGCGGCACAGGCATTTGTGCCCTCAGACACAACCTTTGGCCAGTGGTCTAAAAACATGAAACATACCTTTAAAATTCCATTTCCTTTTCAGTTTGGGTGACTCTTCTTCCTTGTGATTAAGAGAATATGTTTATCGTCTTTTCTGGGTGAGAAGAAATGCAACCTGTGCATCAGTGGACAACTTTGTGCCACTCCATCCACTACTGACCTTCCTGGATATATTGGGAACACATATATTTTGAGAACCTGCATTGCTCCAAGCCACGTCACAATGTTGGAACCCAATCTGCTGATGAATAACAGGGAAAAGGAAAGTTTGTCCTCATCCAGGTCACAAAAGCTTTCCAACATTTTCCTCACAGCTTAGGGCTCCCCAAATACTCTTCCTCCCTTCACTCATTTTTCTTCAGCTTTCCAAAACTCTTTGTCTTGACTGTGACTTCAAGTCTATTCAGCATGATTTATTTTCTGCTGTCAAATGGTGTTAATTCGTAGAGGGGGATTGTTTCTTTGTTTCATGCCTAATAAACATGTGATGTTGTGTTTTTGCCCAGTGAAGAAATGACAAATGTGGTCAGAGCTTTGGTTAACTGCTGGGTGGTGAACAGCTTGCAGAAGGAGCCGGGAGGGCAGTGTGCACAGAACAGGACAGAAAAAGGGTTTCTCCTCCTTTCCTTTTTCTGTTGGCTTTTTCTCCCACTGGCTGGGCTAGGAGATGGTAGGACCTTGCTCTCCCTCTTCATTGACATGGTTAATGTCTGTGTAGGGGTTGGATGCAAATGTCATGAAGAAAAGCTATTTAAGCTAACAGGCAGTGTTGGGTCAAGTGAGGTATAGACTGCCAATGAACAGATTTTAGGCAGAAACTAGAAGGTTTCCCAACATTAGAAAGGCACGGTTTTGGAGGCTTGATAGTGCTTCCTGAGGTTATGTGACATGGTATATGCCATAATTGGGAACTCTGATTAATTTAAACAGTATCTTCAGTCTTTACTCGTAGTTATAAAGTAGGAACTGTGTTTTCAGGAATTTGCAGGTTCAACAGGCTGCCTGTTTTGGTGTCAGATTAACATTTTTCCTATTAGGATAAAACTGAGGAAGGATGGGTATTTTTTATGTCTTATTGGTCTGTTTTTCCACTCATATATTATTGTGGCAATAAATATGGCATAGGACATGGGTATAAATATTAAGTACATTTTATACCTTTGTAATATTTAGTGTAATAATTACTTTGAAACTTGAATCTGGTATCTGGCATGGATAGGAGGTTGAAGTATGATCTCTCAGATGTGAAGAGCTGGGGTTTTGATGGTAGACTGCTGAAAAAGGAGACCCAGAACCTCTGCAGGCTGGGAGCCCCCCTCTGTGTTCCTCTCTTTCTCTTTAAGGTGAGAAGATGTCAGATGTCTGAAATTGGTTTCTGTAGGTAGGCTGAGGACAGTCGACAATGAATTACAAATTGTATGGTGGGAGTCCTATAACTCCTACACTGGATCCACTTAAATCCTTGGATATGTTAAGATAATAAAGTTGCAGGCTGCCACTGAAATCCATCCCAGAGTCTGTCTTCAATAGCCTCCTTGTAGTGATTAATGACAGCAAGCCCGTTGCTGTTTGCAGTGAAGAATTTGCTTGTATCTCTCTGCATTTGCAGATAGCAAAGTTTCAGATAACGGATTATAGTTCCTGTGGTTCTTTGTTGCCTAGAACATGGCACAGAAATTTTACACCCCTGTAAATTGTTGTCAAATGCTGCTATTCTGGTTTAGTAATCCACATGTTCATTTTGCATAGTTGTAACTGAGTAGTTACAGTATAATATCGGGAGGAGAATTTGGACCCTTGATTCCAGCGATGTCGCCATATCAGTAGTTTGGACAGCTTTCACTTTCCAATTCTGGGTAGATGTATACTGGAATATTTTTATTGATGCTGGCAGCCCAGGAAAGAATAATTAACATGATGATGACTAGTAATTTGCCATCAATGTCTTGTTTTATTTACAAAACATCTATTCTTCTTAAGTCCTCCTCTTCTTTCCCTTTTTCATTGTGCTTATTTATGCCCATGACATTAAAAAAATTCTTATTTTTCTCTTAAAAAAATAATTACATGAAGGTTGCTCAAGTATAACTAAAATAAACTCTAGGAATCATTAAGCTATCAAATGTTTTCTGTGTAAGTACCAATAACCATTCTCTAATTGTATTTCAGTAACTGTGGTTTAAATATTCTGCAGTTCTTGGTGGGATAAAGAGGCAGAAAAATGATCAGAAGACCTGATTTCCCAAGACCATGTCTCAGCTATTGCCAAGGCTCCTGATGTCCTGAGGATGTCTTGTTTCTCATGGTCAAACCTCTGACAAAGAAAGGGACTTGATGGAGTTCCTTTCTCCTGTCTTCCTGCTAGAGCTCAAAATGTTTTTTTAGATTGCTTCAGTGCTTTGTGCAATAGCCTCAGGCGTTAGTTAGATCTCTCACTTAGAAGCATAGCATAATGTTAAATGTTTTGACTGTCAAAAGCATCCCTGTCATTTATAATTTGGCTGTGAGGTCCAACATACATGTATATATACTTGCAAATCTGAAGTATCTTTCCATTTGGTTTGGTACCAGTCACAGTAAATATAAGTACTGCAGGTTTGATGTGTGCAGCCACAGGGCTTTTTGTTTACTTTGTTAAAGAAAATACCTCCCATTGGACTCAGGTGAGTGGTTAAAAAGGAAAAATTACGCAGATTTTCTGCAAACAGATTTCATCCACTTGACTCTGAGTGTTCAAAACCCACTTATGTTATGGAGATATTCTTCATTCTATTTCTAATTTTGTGTTAGTTTTATAAGTATTTTTTGCATTGTAACCTTTACTTTAGATGCTTCCAGCATCCTTCCCATCAAAATGAATCTGAATATTTCCTTACTGGGGAAGGCAGAAAGAGACAGGGAAGCAATGGGGAAATACCCATTCATCGGTTCAGCAGCGTTGATGGAGCTGAATGAAATCTTTCCACTCATTCAGTTTCTATGGCCTAATATTCACCACCTTGTGACTCCTTGGCTTGTGCCCATGGCACACTGAATTCCCAGATGGTCTCCGCATTGAAATGCTGGCCAGGCCTGGGACTGTTCAGCTTCCAAGACTAGGCAAAACTGGGTGTATTGAGTCTAGCATGGCGAAAGGCCAACCTGCACCTAACCATGTAATAATTTACAGATACATATGAATCCTTCATATTCTGGAAGGTATTTTTCATTCAGCATACATATATATGTCCCATTAAACTGAGTAACAGTTACGTGTGTTCTCGGAGAAGAGAATAAATTCTGTGTTTTCCTTCTTACAAGGCATATGCTGTTACGATATATATTTTTAATTGATTAAGAGGTGGGAACAGTAACAGTGTATCTGATCCAAGTTTTTAGCAAAAGACTCTTTATTGGCCTCCATACTGTAAAACATTATTCTAGGCATGATCCCAAAGGCATTTTTAATCATCAGGCTAGATGAAAAGAATATACATTTCTAAGTATCCTGGAAGTACTAGTAATTTGAATTACAAGTTTATCTTGTTAACATTTTGTTTGGTGGGCAGTAAGCCACAATTCAGAACTGTAAAACAAAATTCTGTCTTTTTTATAAAAATATGTTTCAGGGCTTTGGAAGCTTCTCCCTTCTCAGTCCTTTTCTGTTTGCATGGTAACATCTCAAACACTTGTCAGAAATATTCTTCTTGTTACTCCTCGCACGCCAAGTTTGGGGTGGCTGCAGCACCCCAGGTTATTGTCCGGCATGGACCCATGCTTGTCCGTACCATGAGGATCCTGAGACCTATCTACCTGTCCTGAGTATTATATGATCAAAAATCATGCCTCATATCAAAAGTACATGGAAGGTGACTTTTCTGGTATTTTCAAGGCAAATAAGTGTCTGTGGCTGGAATTGCAGCTTTAGCTCATGCTCACAGTTAGTTGCAGGGTTGTGTTGTGCACGTATAATTTATCTGCTTGGGACTGTAGCCCTCACTTAGCAGTTATTCTGTCCTCTGCAGCTGGAGTGTGCCCATGTCAGTGCTTCCTTGAAAGGTGCCCTCTTGAATTTCCTTCATTGTTGTATTTTTACATTTTAAATAATGCTCAAACATTGAAATACTAAAGGCCATTGTAAACATTTGTATATACTTAAATAACCTAAATGAGCGTGTACAGTTTATAGATTCTTTTCTAAAAAAAAAAAAAAAAAATCACCTTCCTTTCTTTTGCAAACAATTTATAGTATGATATTCTATCATTATTTTCCTAAGCTCATACCATATGAAAGTGTAGCATGGACTATCTCTGAGCTTTTGAAATAGGTGATGAAAACCATAAGGTTAGGAAAGTACACAATTGTGTGATAACTGTTCATACGTCTGCTTTGAAATAAGAATATACCACGTAAAAGTTAAGTTTTATGACCAGACATGTTAGCACGACCTCTTATTGAGGTCTCCTGTTAGTTTCTACTAAAAGACTCGGTTCTCAATTGTTTATAACTCTGCCATCTGCTTGGACTGAAATTTCCCTTAGCGTGAACCTGGATTGTGCTGTACTGGTTTGGAAAACTTCAACCAGTATGGTTCATCCGGTAGGGGAAAAGGGCTTTAGCTGTGTTAAAACTCCTTTTTTAATGGTATATTAGCTTCTTGCCTTGGAACAGCCTTCTTGATAAGGGAATGCGGAAGAAGAGTCTTGGAGTAGGATTTTTGTCTTATTCTGAAAGTGAAAATCTGGTCAATTGTGGTTTATAAAACAAAGCCATTGTGTGCAGATGCCCTGTAGAGATACTGTAGACTAGTCTCTACTTCTGTCATGGTTTGAGCTCAGAGGGAAACTGAGCACCATGCAGCCATTCACTCACTTCCTCCCCAGCACTGGGAAGAAGTAAATGAGTCAAAAGGCTCAGAAATCGAGATAAGGGTAGGGAGGGGTTGCTTACCCATTAACAGTCACAGGCAAAAGACAGGCTCATTAGGGGAAGGAAAAGGATGTCACTTTAATTCAGAATGCTAATGATAATGAGACTTAACAGACAGAATGGGACAGTGAGAAGGGTTACCATATCTTAAAAAACACCCCATGTCCCCCCATCCCTCCCTTCTTCCCAGGCTCAGTTTTATCCCAGAGATTTCTACCTCCTCCACCAGCAGCACAGGAGCAGGGGATGGTGGTGCAGTCAGCCCACTGCTTCTTCCTCCAGGGGGGAGGAAGCACTCTTCTCCATTCTTCCCCCTGCTCCATGTGGTGTCCCTCTCACAGGAGACAGACCTCCACAAACTCTCTCCACCATGAGTCCTCCCCATGGGATGCATTCTTCTCTAGATGCTCTGGCGTGGGTCACCTCCACATGTTGCAGTCCTCCCAGTGTCAAACCACAACAGCAGGGGCTGCTTCTTCCCACAGAGTCCTGGGGGTCCTCCACAAGCTACAGGAGAATCTCTGCTCCTCCGGTGACCTCCATGGGTGGCAGGGGGGTGGCCCTGTTGTCTCACCACAGGATACACGAGGGGGTCTCTGCTCTTGTTCACCTCCCCCGCTTCCTCCTCCTTCCCTCTACAGACCTCAGTGTTCACATAGGTGTCCTTTTCGTAACTTGTCCTCAAAGTCTCAGCCTTCTCTTAGGTTTCCATTCTTAAATGTGTTATAACAGAGGCACAGCTAATTGGCTCAACCTTGGCCAGAGGCAGGTGTAACTCAGAGCCAGGGAAGCTTTTGAGAAGCTTCTCACAGGGGCCACCACTGTAGCTCCCTCCCCTGCTACTAAAAACCCCACCACATAAAGCCAGAACAACTTCTAATCAGAAATCCCATGTGTGTAGAGCATCTCAAGCCCCTGATAGCTCTTATGTGTGATTAGAAACCATGTTTCTGATAGCAGGAGGGTGACAGTGAGCCCCAGCTTCAGAGTGTGTGTGCCTAGGGGCAGCCTTGCATGGTGGTGCTATTGCCAAGCAGGGTGGAGTTTGATGAGACAAGCACAGTCGTGCCTGGGCAACTATTTTGTGAAGGACAATGGCAGGCAATGCCGAGCATTTCAGAGAGATCACCTTACCGCGTTCAGTAGCAGCATTACGACCCTGAAGTCTGTCACTGTGCTTTAACATGCCAAGACTCACAAGAGCTTCCCCTCACGGCCTTCAGTGGTCATACTCCTGATCTCTTCCCAGAGCAGCCAGGGAGCACAAACAGGACATCATTGCTCTGTTATGAGTCTCTCTTAGGGAACAAGCCTAAAATTTTAACTTCCTCCCATCTCTCTCCATTATCTGCATTTGTGTGTGTGCCAGTATGTGTTTCTATTTACCAAGAATCAAGAGCTGTTGTCTGAGACTTACCTGCCTCTGTAATTCTTGCTCTGCCCAGAGCAGAGCTAAAAGAGATGCCTGGGCAGTCCAGATGTAGCAAAGATATGCCATGTTGCTAACAAAGGTCTGAAGTTTTCAATAAGCTGAACTGTGAGTATTAAAGGTAGAACTGCCGTTTCCTATCTTTAGTCATTTTTTCTCCCTTCTTCTTGTTATTTATCTTGACCCTAAAAATAAAAGGAACTAGTCTTTAACCATTTACACATGAATGCTGAGAGCTATTATTTAAATATTTTTACCAACAAGGGACATTTGATACTCTTTGAGAGATTCCCAAATGAAGAAAAATATTATAAATGGAGAAGAAGAAGGAGATTGTATAAAATTCGGCATAGTGAGTATTTGATTTGTTTTTCCGTTTTCTTTCTGTGTGTGTTCAATCAATTATCTTGGTGGGTGAAATATTACAAGTGAAATGAACTTTTTGGTAACAAAATCTCACCGTAGAACTGAATTTGCTTGGGCTGGGTAGGCAATGCAGGCTGAGCCTTTATCCTCTGCTTAGCTTTGGGTTCCGGTTTATCTGTTCTGGCTGGGGGCTTGAACTAGATGGTGATTCCAGCTTTTGAGGGAAATATCTTTATGAAACAATCTACAGCGTTGACTGGAGATTTTCTACACCATACCTAAAGCTTCGTGCATGACTTCAAAATAAATATTATGTCGAGCTTTTTGATGTGCAACAAAATTATTGAAGTGAGTAATGTATTGACTGAAATTAATAGTCTCAGTTAGGGTTCAGTGAAATTAACCCAAGCACTCTGTACTAGGGGATGGTAAACAGAGAGACCCCCAAACAAAAGCCTAAAATATCCTTGGGAATGGACATGACATTGGTCAGAACCCTTCTCCCTGCTGAGGAACAGAGATGCAAATGAGAGGCTTTTCTTAATGTTTGGGTGGGGAAATGAATACAGGCTACCTGAGGTTCTCCAGCCAGGGATGGTGAGAGCCTGGCCTGGATGTCTGTGCCCCAACCCCAGTGGTGTGATGTTTGCTAGAAGCAAAGATTTGAGAAAAATTCTGAGAATTGATATGAGGCACCGGGAGTGAAGATCTGTACAAAAAGCTCTTCCCTTTTGGATAAAAACAGAAATAGGCATACATGAAAGGAGGGATTTCTGGAGGGCAGCTCAGACCGTGTCTCGGTCTGGGCTGAAGACTTGGAGAGCTGCACAGAAGCTAATAACCATTTGTCTGATGTGAACTTTGAATTATGCAGATACATAGAAATAAATCCAAGGAATGATGCAGACTCAGAAAGGCAGGAGATAGTCTCTAGCTGAAAAGATCTGTAAGGTATTTACTGGAAGTATAGGTGTGAAACAGAGCTTGTAGAGTTCTGTTGAACTGTACAGCTTGGTAAGAAGGGGTATTTCACACAGTCTAATAATTGGGGAGCAAGTCTTTAGACAGAAATGGTGAAGATGACTATGGTTAATGTGATTAAAATAAAAAGCATCAACTTTCATATGGATGCATTCTTGCACATTAATAAGTAAAAAAAATAATATTTAAAGAGAATTACTGTAAATAGGGAATTTGTTGAATTTAAAAAATGATGTTGCACAAGAATTATTCTTTTATGAAGATTATTGATATGCAGTTATTTCATTTATGCATCATGTTACCTTAGGTTAATTAATATTTATTTCAAAAGAAGAATTCACTGAGACAATATTATAATAATGCAGTCAATTGTAGTGATTATGCTAGGAATGATTGTATTGAATATTGATACAAGAATCATGAGAAGAATGACTATCAAATTTAAAGAAAAAAAGAAATGTATAAGAAATTAATTACTTGTGTAAAAAATGTAGAGTTACCTTTCTTCAAGCTCATCTATAAAATTGAGAATATTCAGTCCAGCACTGGACTTCATTGAGGAAAAATGTTGTTTTCATTATATTATTTAAAAACTTATATAAAGCAGCAGTTCATAGTGACATAAAGATTTTTTAAAAATAACTTTGTTACTTTGTTCTTTTAAGAGACTTCAAAAGTTTTTGTTTTTATTTTGTTTATATATATGCTATGCATTGGAAAGAAATTAAATCTCACTATAAGATTTTCTTCAGCTATTAGCCCCCCAAACCAGTCTCAAATTCTGTTTTTTGCCAATTTTGCAGTAGAGGAGTATTTAGATTTTGTGTATTTTTTTTAGTGGTGGAGTAGAAGAACATCTAAGAACAAAGCTTCTCTTTTATCTGCCTTTTGCTGCTTATCCACAACATTTGATTCATGTCACGGTGAATCAAATCTGCTCCTAGCCAAGAGGTACACAATAAGTTAGCAGGGATGAAATGGAGTGATATTCCTGAAATGTCCCTTTACTTCTGCCCAAAAAACTTATCCCATGTGCTCTCATTGTGTTTCTAAATAAGTTTGAACCTGGAGCTTGTTTCCTTGTAACCTGGCTATTAGACTCTTTTTCCATTGGCACGAGACAGACAACTTGGTGTGTTTGCCCAGCTCAGGGCCCCATTTATACAGACAAATTTACTGTGCCAGAAGTTACATTAAAGCGTCATACTGCCCTAGTTGTTTTAGAACAGGATTCTGTAACATGGTAAACTTTCCTACATAAACATTGACCTATGCAGAATTTATGCCTGCACATTTTTACTTTTTTAAAAAATAAAAATCACTTTTTTTTTTCTTGAAGTGGTGAAGACAACTTTTACATATATACTACTATATTGACTTGTCCTGTTTCCAGTGAAAAAATTACTGTCTACTATGAAGGCTAAACCTTTCCTTTAGATTTACAGCATTATCTGAACACCTACTCAGTTGCAAAGGATGAATAGGCAGGAGTTAAACAAATGGACACCGTTGGGCTTACCAGCCCAGAAGAAAAATAATGAAGGAAAGAGGCCTCAACATATTTTATTTCCCGCTAGATGATGATAAACATAACATAAATTAGCTCTCCTAATGACCCTATTTATACTAACTATCATATGTGGGTATCTGGTACTTCAGCACGATTGCAACGCAGTCTGCTAGCAATTTTTGCAACTTCACAGCATTTTGGATATAGATGGAGAGGAGTGTACATGTTGACTTAAAATATCCCAGTTTAGGGCAGGACTTAAGAAAGCTCTTTAGAAAGCTTGATATGTCTACAAGCAACTGGCTATGTGCACTGAGGAAGTGGAGCAGTTCAAGCCTTATTATTAGGTATAGCTAGCAAAATTTGCTGAAATTAAGAATTGAATATCTAGAAGAATTTTATTCTGATTCATAGATGTGCTTGACTGTGTGATAACTTGGAAGCTATTACCTGAAGAAAGTTGTTGAAACACTGTTGTTGAGAGGTTTATAATGAAAATGGGTATGTTCCATATAGATTAAAACAGGATTGGTGCTGGAGACACTAAGTCATTGGGAGGCCTTTCTTCTACCTTTCACTTACTTTGTCTTGCAAGTCATCACCCAAGCTATGAAAACTGCAACTTTGTGTTTATTTGATATTAATATGTGCTAACATCCTTTAATTGATGTAATCGTATAATGATAGTACTGTTTCTCCTTTATGGTGTTTTGACTGTATTTAATGTCGGGAAAAACCCTGGGGAATGCCTTTAGTGCCCGGATGGTTTCAGCGTGGCCGTTCTCAGGCTGCCACTGGTCCAGCACTGTGTTCCGGAGCAGCACTGTGCAGGTTTCGGCAGGAGTCCTGGCCACAGCGTGACTGCGTTAGAACAACGATGGCTGCCTCTTCCCAGGCAAATGGCTGTCCTGGTTACCGCGCTCAGAAGATGTGGCTCTGCCGCTTCAGCGCCTGCAGCTAGCTTGGTTGGAGAGAGCTTAAATGTCTCTGCACCAGGCTCCACCGTGAGGCACAGAGTGGCCTTGAAAAGCCTTGGGATAATTAAGTTTTACTTTAGAAGTCTTGCCCCACTGAACTCCAAGGCAAAACTGCAGTTGACTTCACAGGGATAAAACCTGTCTCTTATTCTTGCTAGATTTGGACTCGAAATCTCAGCTTCCACTAAAGCTAATGGAAGTCACATGCACGTTCCAGGAGGAGAGCAGATCTCTTTCATCTCTTGAGTACCATGCTCCTCTGTGGCATTTCCAAGGCTGCATCAGTTATCGCAGGTCCGTTTATTTTAATGATGCAGCAGGAGTGTCCTAACTTCCTATGAAGGTACTTTGTTGTAATTATCTTGTATGTCTAGGGGCACCACAAGGGGTTACATTTATTTTACTGCCAAAGAACTGTTGTTTCAGCTGCAGTTCTATGAAGAAACAATCACATCTCCAGCAGTTTGTTAGATTAATCACAGGTGTGTAATCCCAGCACATACCCTAGAGGGTATATCCTTTGACCCGTTTCCTTTTTTAAAGGGGAAACTCTGAATTAATATCACTTGCATTGCTTATCACTGTTCACATTGGGTTTCTGCAGGACGCTGTGAAAAATAAACTAAAAGCTTCTACGACCTTTATTTTACTTATGTATAAGTGAGTATTGTAATTTAACAAACCTGAATTGCTCATTGGAGCAATTCCATGGAAATTTGGGAAATTCCTTGGAAAACTGAAAGTTAATGATAAAAGCTTGAATGAAGAACTGGTTTGGGAACTAAGTAAAGCCTGTAGAAGGGCAGAATTTGTCTACTCAGCACCTAACCATGCTTCAGTATTTCATCCCGATGGCATTAAAATAATTAGTTCATCAACTCGTTATTTATTACTTTGCAGTAGGCAATAGGTAAAGGTGTCTGACCCTCTGCAATGTATGTGGTCATTGCACACGTTTAAAATGGATCACCTTTGATTTTAGCATAGTAATTGCTCCTTCAGGTTAACAGTACCATAAAGATGCACCATTTTCCAGCTTCATTTAATGCCTTGTGCTACGAACTATCATCAAGTGAAGGTTAAGAGTCTTCAGAGACAAACCAGAAGGTTTTCTGGACTTTTACATTTCAATCATGTAACCATCTAATGTAGACACAAATAAATATCTAAGAACTAGACCTTTTGTAAACTATAGTATGTTTAAAAGACTCATCTGGGGAAAATTCAATTAGTATATGAGAAAATATCTTCATTTACCTTTACTATAAGTTGAATTCTTACAATGAAACAGCTTTAGGAATAAAATCTCTGTAGGGGAATGGATTTTGGTACATTAAAACGAAATATATCTAATGATTCATAAAAATATATGAACTGTTTTACCCAGGAGTATATCTTTTAGCTAATTTTGGATGCTTAGTCCTCTGGGTTTTTTTTTGAAATGAGATTTTTGTTTTACCTGAAGCAGTGAACATGGTGGGTTAGTATCAGTGTCTACCACAGCACTCCAGAGACACGTGTGCACTGTGAGAAAGTAGGATGAAATATTAGGGCTTCAGAATAACTGTATCTGTATTTCTGAACTTCCATGCTGAGCCCTATCCTGAAACAAATTCAAGAAAAATCATTGCTGAAAGATTGTTCCATACCAAGACTCAGGTCTGCATCAAAATGTAGCACTATGTGAATCAGAGAATGTGCCCCTGAATAGGTATTTAATTAAGGTGATGAATGCAAATGATGAATGACTGCTGGCATAGATTTTGCAAGAGCTTGTGCAGGAATGCAGTTCTTCCCAAGCACAGACCCCTGTGGACTGCTAGTCCATGACAGTGCAGATGTGCAGAGTTTGTAAAGTAGTGAGGAAGTCTGGTACAAACACCATTCTGGAATGGGTTAAACCCAAATTTTCTTGCTGTCTGTATTCTTCACTCATGCTGTCCTGGAAGTCTAGAGTGAATCTTGGATATTTAGGAGCTGGCCTTAATGTAAGTCTTTTGTATGCCCTAAGGATCTGTTAATATGCACAGTACGTCCTTAGTTTTCTGATTTATCACTAAGCACAGAAAAGCAAGCTTGCTATTGTTTTAGCAGAAGTCTCTCTAGGAAAGGAGTGGTCTGGTTGGTCTTGCAAAACAAGGCATAGCTGCAGGTCTTCAGGATATTTATATGAAATTCATCCAATGGGAATTCAGATTCTTCTGGGATTTCTTTCTTGAACAGGGTATTGCAAGTAATAAACTTTAACTGCTATTAACAATCTATTAACTCTTTTGATGGCTCTAGTGAACACAGCTGTGTGACAGGAAATCTTGTTTTGGGAGAATGGATGTAGAGTCCACCCTGAAAAAGATATTTGTGGGAAGAAGAAAAGGGATCAAAAAAAGGAAAAAGTGCCTTGCCTCAGCTGAGTATTTGTTTCTTATATTATTGTACTTTATAATAGCATCAACTTCAAAGCCCAATTAACACTTTTATGAACACAGTATGACTGGTGAAATTGTTCACATGTTTTTTGCTAAAGACACGGTTGTTTTCCGCTAGAGCAAATTCATATGAAGGCTTTCTCAAAACAGACATGACTTGAAACTTAATTGAAAATGACAATTTATAATTCTGCAGAAAACTGCAAAAATGAACATTAATTTTTACGCTATAAGGTTTTCTTTAGCATCACTGTGATGGAGCTAAACATCTGCTCTGCTTCCTACATGAGGCTGTTATCTTGCAGTTATAGAAGCTCACAGAATCACCAAGGTTGGAAAAGACCTTGAAGATCATCCAGTCTAACCATTAACCTAACAGTGACAGTTCCCAACTACACCATATCCCTGAAATGCTGGGGTTTCAACCCCAAGCCCCAAATGAAGGTTGCCATATGGATGATTCCCACAGCCCTTCACAAAGGGGCGGTGAGTTTGCCTTTAGGCTTTCCTCCAGGGTGCGGCCGGCCTGGCAGGGAGAGCCATGGGGTAAATGAGCCCCAGGTGTCCCACAGTAAGTAAACAAGGGTCAGGTGTCCCACTGAGGGATAAAAGCTGGGACCACTTGCAGGCAGGGGCAGTGTCTGTCTGTGAGGTGGATGCACTATGCAGAGTTCCCTGTTGGGGAAGGGCCTCCTGCCTCCCTGGGACTGGGCTCCAGTCAGGTCTGGCTTTTGTAAATGTGGGCTGTTTAGAGATTTAGTATGGGGTTTCCTTAGTCTTATGTGTTTGGCTTGTTGACTCAGTTGTCTCCCGTCCCTTCTATAGGAGACTGCATTTCACCATTTATTCCATTCATTGTTGGTTGTGTGGTGGTGTTGTTGGGGTCAGTGGGGTTGGTGTTGATTATGAATAATCTGACTTGTTTGTACCCCCAGTGCTCACCCATGTACTGACCCTTTTGTATCAAATACAATTTGGTTATTGGTTCATCTTTATGCTGGATGTGTCCTTTATGCTAAGCCTGATAATTGGCAAAACAATCCCTCAGCACTATGTTGGCCCTACTCTTAAACATCTCCAGGGATGGGGACTCCACTACTGACCTGGGCAGCCCATTCCAATGCCTAACAACCTCTTCTGCAAAGAAATGCTTCCTAATATACAGATTAAACCTTCCCTGGTGCAACTTGAGGCCATTATCTCTTGTCCTATCACTTATTACTTGGTTCAAGAGGCTCATCCCCAGCTCTCTGCACCCTCCTTTCAGGTAGCTGTAGAGGGTGATGAGGTCTCCCCTCAGCCTCCTCTTCTCCAGACTAAACACCCCCAGTTCCCTCAGCCGCTCCCCGTACAACCTGTGCTCCAGACCCTGCACCAGCTCCGTTGCCCTTCTCTGGACACGCTCGAGTCATTCAATGTCCTTTTTGTAGTGAGGGGCCCAAAACTGAACACAGGAATCGAGGTGCGGCCTCACCAGTGCCAAGTACAGGGGTAAGATCCCTTCCCTGTCCCTGCTGGCCACGCTATTGCTGACACAAGCCAGGATGCCATTGGCCTTCTTGGCCACCTGGGCACACTGCTGGCTCCTGTTCAGCCGGCTGTCAATCAACACCCCCAGGTCCCTCTCTGACTGGCAGCTCTCCAGCCACTCCTCCCCAAGCCTGTAGCGCTGCTGAGGGTTGTTGTGGCCCAAGGGCAGCCCCCGGCATTTGGCCTTATTGAAACTCCTCCAGTTGGCCTCAGCCCATGGCTCCAGCCTGTCCAGGTCTCTCTGCAGAGCCTCCCTACCCTCGAGCAGATCAACACTCCCACCCAACCTGGTGTCATCTGCAAACTGACTGAGGGTGCACTCGATCAGTCAGAGAAAATGATGAATACCAGAAATACGATACTTAATATTTCAGGCACTGCTAATTTGTTAAATTTGGCCTGCAATGATTCAAACTATTAACAACCACTGTGTTGCAAGTGGAGCAAGAAACCCTGTTCATTCCTATTGAATCATTTCATATACTGGTATCTTTGCTTTAAGACTTGTTGAAATAGTACTAACAGTAAGAAGGAATCATATTAACTTTATAAAACAAGAACAAGCCTCCCACTTTGACTGATTCCATTGAATGTTTAGTGATATAAGTTTTGCCAAAGGACCACATAAGAACTGAATAAAACGTTCAGAATTTCTCTGTGCAGTGATAACCTGGACTTGCACCAGATGTTTCTTTTGCAAAATCCTGGGAATACTTTCACTCTATGTAAGTCTTGGCAGGAGAAAGTCATAGCGATTGCCACCAGCAGGCTGTGGAATAAGTTTATTAGTATTTACAGAGAAAAGAAACTGAATGATCATATATCTTAGTCCAGTGGGGCACTTTATATTATTGTTCTTATTTGAATTTTAAATTGGGAGATGATAACATATGAAAACCTGATTTTACTGAAATCAAAGGGAGAAACTTGAGTGATTTTAATTAATCAGAATTTAATCCAAGATCCTTATTCAAAGTGGGTTTTTAAAATGAGAATAGTAGATATAGTATACTTTGTAGGGGTATGGTACAGAGAAAGCCCCTGTCCCCCAGTTTCATGTATGCTTCAATTAAGACTCACAGGTCCTCTGAATGGGGAGGTAGAGTCACTCCCCTTAGAAGGAATTACATTTTTTAAAACAGGATAGAACGATGGGCAATGCATGCAAAAACTGGGCTAGATATACCTTATTTATATATATACTTATGTATACTTTACCTAAAGCTGTATACCACTTCCTGATAATCTTGCATGACTCTAGTGAATGGCTTGTGGACTGCTTACTGTGCGCCAGTATTAGTATGACTGGTAGACCATGGCTGTCCATAGCAAATCTAGCATTAAAAGCTGTATCTCAGGGGTTAAACACAGTGCACTATCCATAGGCAACCCTTTCTCTCAATTTCAAGGACAGCCCAATACTAGAACTTATTAATGTAATAAATCTCTTTCCCCCCCCTCCCTAATTTTAAGACCACCAGGTGTAAGGAATACTATTAAGATTTAAATTTTGAAATTTCATGAAAGCACCTTCTAACAACCCCCGCATTTTGCAGATAACACCCCCTTGCTCAGCATGCAGCTGCCACGCTGCCAGAAATGGCCAGGAGCAGGGTGAGGGAGAGGCGGCTTGGTTGGGGCAGGGAGTCTGTGCAGCCGCACACGGCTGTGTCCCCGTGGGCAGCCTGCCCAGCAGGTCCCACTCGGCACTGCTGGGAGCAGCGGGACTCAGGAGGATGGGGCTGGAGACCCTTTGGCTGATTGATGCTGGCTGGAGGCTGGCCTGGCCAGGCGCCAGCACCTCCACCACTTTGAAAGACTTCTTTGAACCACATCTGTTTTTTTCCAGCAACTGAAGAAGAGTCAGTGCTAATCCAAGGACTAGTCCTACAAACTCTGAAGAAGTCCAGATTTGTTGTTCACTGACAGGGTTCTGTTTTTTGTTTTTTTGTTTAATTTTTAGTTTTAAAATTTTTTAGAAGGTTTCTTCATTTTAGCTGTATGCTCCAGCATGTAATGCATATCAATTTGAGAACTGACTGTGACTCTTGTATATTTAAGTGAGTGCTGCTGAGCTTTTGTAGGTGCTTCTCTAAGCAGTGGAAAATGATACATTTGATTCTTGCAATTAAATATAGATATGTAATGGAATGCAGTGGAAAAGGAAAGGAAGGGAAAGGAAAGGTTCTGTGATTATAAGATAAATTTTATCTTAAAATTAGCTATAGTATCCCAGATATGTCTGATGTTGGTTTAATAGTATTAGACATGCATGTGTTTATTTAATGTAACCAATGGCAATCTCTCTGAAATTAACTGTATACTGGTAACACCTCTTTGTCAGTTTTACTTTCAATTGCCCTGGGATTTAATGCTGCATAACCCTTCCTGGAAAAACAGAAATCTGCCTCCTGCTTCAGCAAAGACTTAAAGTGAGAAGGAGATACAGCAGAATTGCAGAGGACATTGATTCAGTGCTCCTGTTCTGTGACATCAGGTTTCCAAAAAACCTAATCTTTTTTCCAGAGAAAGGAAGACTTTTACTTAGAGAATGAAGACTTAATCTGTACTTTAATTCCTCATCACTCACTGTTTGCCATATGTAACTTGGTGCATTCAAAGTCAGCTGAATAAAAAAAGTGTCCAAGTCTTTGCTGAGACACTCTATCACAGGGTCAGCACTTATGAAAATGATTTGTCTTCACACCAAACAAATGTGTGATTTTATTATTTTTATACCTCAGTGTTGGGGAGCTGCAGCTCAGGAACGTTGTGATAAAAACTAAGGGAACCTTTTGGAAATTCTGTGACCTGATCTTTCAGAGCATTCAGAGAACAGATCAATTTTTCTGTTCAGCAGCTGACTTGGATTGACTTTGGCTGAGGGTGGGAGACTTCGGGATCCCTAAGAGTTCCCCAACCTTGGGGCATGGGCTTGGCTTGTCAGAAAAGAGGAACTTAGCGTTAGTGACTGTGTGGGAACTCTTTGTGTTAGACAGGCTCTTGGAGAAGTCTGCAGCAGAAGCAGGGCTAGAATTGAAAGGCAACGCTCAACTGTCTTAACCACAATGCCAATTCTCTCCTTGCAAGTCACAAGTGGGGCTGAAACCTGTAGATTTACCACCCAGATCACTGCCACTGCATGTAATGAAATAAATGCTTGCCATAGCAGGTTCTTGCCCTCCTTGCCCCAAGGACACTGTGCTGCGGTGGTGGTGGGTTTCCAGAGCTGTGGCAGTAGCAGCCTGGGGCACCTCACTCTGCCCTGGAGTCTTTTACTTTGGCTTTGCTTTCTTCAGCCTGTTTCACATCTATTTCACCACTCTGAATCCCCATTTCAGTGCCAGGCTTCCTTTCCCCTTCTGAAGCTCCTCTCTAGGGCTCCTCATCCTGGGTGTCTCACTCAGCCAAGGAACATAATTTTGAGGAACTTAGAGTGGTTTCCTCCCTTCTGCCCCTTCCCAGAATGGTAGGAGACAAAGCCTGGACACTTAGATAACTGCCTCCACAAGTTTCAAGTTCCTTACCCAGAAATACAAAGACTTTCTCGAAGCAGTTCCAGATTTTTGGATCAGTTTTCTCCTTCACTTTTGTCTTTGGATATGGCTGAGCTGTTTTCCCTGAAGTTTTCAAGTAAGTCAGGCAGAAGCAGACCCTCTGCATGAAAATTTTAGCCTGGAAGTTCAAATGAAAACAGTCTTGTAGTACAAAACGCCAGGACCACCTTCAGTTCAGTTTGAGGAATGAATTCCAGGAAAAAAATTCTCTAAGTATTCCAAATAACGGATTAATGATAGAATACAGCAAATAAGACAAATTACTTTTAAACAAATATAACGTGGAAGATATACATATAATTAATATAACCTTATAGCAGAAAGAGAATAATCTTAATACAGGAGTTCTTACAAGTTTTTAAGAAAACTTGCAGAAAATTAAGTGGTAAGAAACACTAACGGCGAACAGGTAAATAGCCAGTTAAGGTTAAGCCTCATCCAAGTGTGGGGGTATCCAGCCCAGGGGGCATTATTTTACCTGCGGGCAGATGGCATTGCTTGAGCAGCATCTCAGAGGTGGAGGAATCAGCTCCAGGGCAGAGCCGGCCTTTTACTATCTAATTGTTAATATAAAGCTGCATCACTGTAAGGATGGAAAGTGGATGCACTCAGTGTATCACCTTGTTTTTGGAGAGGCTAGATCTAATGCTTAAGACTGATTTTTTTAATCGTTTGTTTACTCAGACCAGTTTCGTCTTGTTCCGGTAATTCCTGTGACTGTTTTTCTTACTGCTGCTGCTTCTTTTGCCTTCTCTTTTGAGATTAGGCTAAAAGCTTAACTGACAGAAGGATAGTGAAGCTCTCACTTTTTAGTGGACCCGTGTCCCTGTTGCATTTTCTTCAATATTTTCTGTTTGTCCTTTACCTTAGAAGTGGGCTCTGAATGCTGCTTGTACCCTGCCTCATCTGGCAGAGCTGTGGGTGTGGGAGCCATGTTCCCGGGTGCTGCTCAGGATCTGCTCATGATACGGGGGACATTGCAAGTACATCTGTTTTGTCCCAGATATGCTGAAATGTTAGAGCATACAGTAGTAACAGCCTGGATAAGTACAACTGTAAAAGCTTATCACTTGTCAAAAAGATGCTGTATCATGCTCTGGACTGGGTTTTTAAGAGGGGAAATGCTGCTGGCTCTTTTGTGTTGCTGAAGATGTTTTTTTAATCCTTTGCTTCTTTCTCACTTGCCAGGATGAGGAATTGTGTAAATGAAAAAAGTAGAGAGAAGTAAGGTTTTGGCAGTATTTCAGTTAGAGGAGGTAAAGGAGCCAGTGATCAGTTAAGGACTGCAAGGCTTCAGGAAAACCAATTTCTCTTTACAGCTAGCTGGAAAACTGCTGCAGGCATGTTAAAACTGAAGATTGAGCTGGAATCAGATTGTGACTGTTAATTCCCAAGTAGATTTCACGGAAGTTTGGGCATTGTTTACCTGTGGCTGATGCACTGTTTCTGCATTAGGCAATCTCATTCTTGTTGAAAATGGTCTTAAATAATAGCTATGTCAAAAATAACTTCTGGTGACACCATACAAAATAGACTGAGGTATATTCTGAGATAATGACTGTTAATCACTGCTCAAATATGGTACCTAAGCTTGAATGTGTTTTGAAACAAAATAATCAGCAGTATTTACATTTGTTTTTCCACACTTAAAAAGTAGATCCATTGCCTATGTCTGTAGCCAGAATCTCTCCTGAGAAAGTTTCAGCCAGAGAGCAGCTTTACAAATGCTGAATTTGAAACCCAAACTTGCAGTGTTAGTCCAAGATTTAACTGTCATATATTAGTTAAATAAAGCTTGCTATTTGTAGTAATACCTTATAGCCATCTACAGTCATATTGCTTCTTTCAATTACTATTTGATGTCTTTACCTCATATTGTGATTGACTTGTGGCTGAAGAGCGAAATAAGTGGAGGTAAAAGTTTTTCTAGGGCTGATGGTTGATCAGAAGAGAGAGAAAAAAAGCCCCAGGACTTTTAAGATACTAAGTAACTCTTTGGAAATAGAGCAGTTAAAATTGTGATTAAATATATTTTGATAGCTAAGTGTTGATTCAGTTGGGTTCAGCTTCAATAAATGGTTGATTACCGTCCTTGGTTTGCTCTCACTGGAAGTTACTGATCTGAGTAGTTTCATTAAGTGCTTGCCTATCACTTCAAGTCACTCACATCTGATTTTTAGCAATTAAATGTAGTCAAAGTCTGTCAGCAGGTAGTTGCCTTATCCCTTTTAGTCACTGTCAAAACAAATAACAGGTCAGAACTTATCCTTTTTTGGACTTTGATTTTCTTTAAGAAAATAAAATGAAAACACAAAATCCACTCGAAGTCATCTCTCCAGGGCTGGCTGCTTTCCAAGGTTCGCTCAGCTCACACCCTTGGTCCTTTTGTAATAAACAGGAATGAACATTAGAGTTCTAACATGGAGAGCCGCTACTCCTTTCTTTAGTGTGGGAAAGTGTGCTACCTGCTTTGTTGCTTTTCAAGATTTCTTTTCCCCCAGGCAAACACAGCAGCCTGAAGCCCCTTGAGTCCAGCTGGGATGAGTCATGTAGGACCATATATGTGAAGGGCCCCATCTGCAAGTGCTGTCTGGTCCCTCATTGGGGGATGGATGCCAGCTGACACACACCAGCAGCTCCTTTGGGTGCAATGAGGTGAAACCTGAGGCACTTTGTACTCTCCCCAGCAGGCGGCACCAGGGCTGTGGGGTCAAGGAGAGGTGTCTTCAGCCTCCTACCAAGAAAAACCTTTCTAGGTAAGGCTTTGGTAGTCAGATCAGCTTGTACCTTGTAACAGGGTAGGGTGGAATTGGTTTTCAGTTAATCCAGCTGAATCCAGCAGGGTTTTTCATACAAATTAAAACCATTCATATACCTGATTACAGCAAAAGCAAAGATTTGTCTTTAGTGTTAAGACATTTCAGTTTTGCTCTATTGTCATGGTTCGCCTTTGGTGATGTTCAGACAGAAGTTTACGCTCTTTTTAATTCAGACCCTTGGAGCTCTCAATTCACCTCAGGACTACTCACAAACACAAAATGAAACACAGATAAAAGCATCTGTAGGACTGAAGCAGATGAAATATGTGTAAAATGTGGGTAGGGTTTCAGCCAATATCACTTCAATATGATGAACTGAAATCACAGAATGAATTTGTGTCACTGTAGCCACTTAACTAGTAAAATTTCAGTGTTGCAAAGTCAGATCAAGAAGAGCTTCCTGATAGGAGATTGCATCTACAACTTCTTGCCATAATTATTAAAAAAATAAAAAGAAAAAATATTTTTGCCATGTAACCTCTTAATTTTCAAGTTTCCTTTGGTGCAGAAACCCAACTCTCTGTCAGAGCTTTGAATCAGGATATAGTCACCCACCTTTGTTTCCAATTCTAACGCAAATTTGAGAAGATAAAAGAAGAAATTAGACAAGTGTCTTCCTTCCCCCTGGAGGCTGAAGGTGACACTTCTGAGCTATAGCTGGTCTCCCCTCAATCCTGGCCCTTGCAGCTCAAGTCTTTCAAAGAGCAAGGGTGTGTCACTGCAGCTGCTGCGTCAAACAAAATCAAAGAGATTTGATTAATATGAACTTCAAAATCAGTGCCATCTTTCCTTCACAAAATACTTCAAACACAGCAAGAAATGTCATCTCCCAGATGACGGAGGTTAATCTACTTAATCTCCTCTTTCCCTTGCATCTGAATGCAAACTACTGGAATATCCCCAATTACCTCTCGCCAGTCAGAATAAATTCCTGATTCCAACAACTTCAATCAGATTTTAAGAGGAGACTTATAGTTCTTTTGTAATATCAATCTGGCTTCTGAACCCATAAAGCAGAGTAAAGCAGGACAGACAAAACAGCAACTACAAACTCCCACTTGTCACACTGTCAGAGCGGGCGATTAAAAGATCCTGGGCTAAAATTTAATCTTCGATTTGAAATCTCTGAGTTCAATGGATCTGGCAGGGGCTGGAGTTAGCAGGATTTTGATTATCCATAGTGACAGTGTGACTATATTTTTTCAGACAGGAAATCTTCATAACACCATCAGGTTTATAATCTAGAAACTCCTAAATTTACACACGAAAGGCTTGTTTCTGGTGTTGTCACTGCTTACAGAAGCTTTCTTCAGTCAATAATTTTTAAGACTGAGGTAAATGTGTATGTTCATACCAAACTAAAATATTTTTCTTCACACCGTTATACTATCTACTGTTTAAAATTGCTGATACAATAGAAAGCTAAATTTAGTGCCATCCTAAGAAATTGCCTACTGTCAGTCCAAGACCACATTGCTCAGTGAGTAATACCTCTTTATGGACTAGCCAGGTTTTTTGTTTCATGTTTTCTAACATTATTTTACACCCCTGTTTGCCTTCTGTTCATTGTTTTGAATTAGACATTCAAAACGTTTGAGTATTCAGTGAAACAGCACATATTTTTCTCAGTAGTCTGAAAGTGCAGAATTGTTAACTCCGTCCCCTAGTCCCTGTGAAACATTAAACAACCAAACACGTGAGCAGGATTCTGTGTGTGTTCCAGTTCTTAATGTAATAAAGACTATAAATGAAATGTTCAGTTTTAAGATTGCCAAAAAGAACAATTAAAAAACCCTTCTATGAGGTTACATAGCAAAACAATTTAAATGAAACTGAAATGAAACAAACATTTTTTTCCCCTCCTTGTACTTGCATCATGCCTGGAGAACAGTACAGTCCATATTCAGGGGTACACAGAAAATTCAAATGTCACAGTGTAATGTACTCACATCTTAAAATTCAGGTGATGCCATTTAAAAACTCATTGCAAGCTGATAGTCATACTAAGATAATGACTGAAAGTTTTATCCCTTGCAGAATTAATTAACTTGATGTACATATTGTAAAAATAGAAAAAACAAATACAATTATTTAATGGTTTAGTTGGCATTATTTTTAACTTGATGATTCATACATTTTTTGAAACTAAACTATTTACCTCAACTTTTCTGACTCTAGAAGATTTTAATGAGTCTGTCTTAAGTGTTTATTTTAGAGGAGAAAATTTAGGCTGTAATTTTCCTTAGTACTTTCCTGTATTTAAATAGCCCCTTGGAACCAGTCACAGTGAGAACACTGCCAAATTTCCAATTGCTAGTGAATAAAAACCAAATACAACAAATAGTTGACAGACAGAGCAATATTCTGATGCTTTTGGCAATAATAGATATGCATACGAAGTCAACTGTGGTGATTGGAAATGGAATTGGAGACATTTCAACCTCAGCAAGTAAGCTCCCTGCTGTCCCTGCAGGCACCTCCTGGTGAGCCATGCTGGGAAACAATGAACTCAGAAACTAAAGGGCAACTACTGACAGAAACTGCTAAAAGAAATATTTAACTCCTGCCTATAACCCCAGGGTTTGGGATTGCCCATTTTGGTTGAAAGTTAAGAGAGGTTAGGGCAGAAACAAACTTGGTCTCATCATACTGTCCTTTTTCAAGAAGGAAGCCAGGTGTGGGTGAAGGTTGGGCTGGGAACAATGCTGTAGCACTGTCCACCATGGTCCAAGCAACTGCACTGAGGGACAGTGAAGGGGAGCATCGGTAGCAGTCCTGGCACGGCTCGGGAACCAGCAGGTCCTGCTTCCCTGGCTTCAGGGAGCAAGGAAAGAGCTGGATGCAGGTAAAGCCAGCTCTAATCCTTACCTACCTTTCCGAACCTTACCTGTGGGATTGGGTGGCACCAAGGAGGCCTCGCTAAGTCCAGCGGTGACTGAAATGGAAATACAAATGTTCAGAATCCATACTGTGGCATGATTAGGTTACTTTGGTGAACTTCTGAACATCAGGATTTCCTGTATTTCATAACACATCCAACAGTTAATACTGGCCAGTTGACAACAAACAAGGAGTGCACTGAAAAATTAACTCCCAGCATGGTGAGATAAACAGCAGAATGCTTTGAGATGCCATGCAAAACTGTCTGCTGTTTCATGTATTTGTAATCTGGAAAGGAGAGAGAACAAAGGGAGAAAGAGGAATTTGAAGACACAGCTACTATGTAGGTTAACCACTATGAAATACAACTGTGAGGAAGTTGATTGAGGTTTAAACCAGCTAAAGAAAAGAGATGGTGAATTAACTTCAGTGTTGGTAAATGCAAAGAAGTATACACTGGATGGAAAAAATATTGAATTTTTCTATTCCTTTGAAAGACCCTTGACTATAGCAGCATTATGGTGTTAGACTGCATATGCACAGAAAAGTAGTCAATATTGTCATACTTTTACAGAAATGAGGGTGAGCTGCCCCTTGAGGGAACAAGTACCTTCTGCTCCAAAAGGATGTTCCAGAATTAAAGCACTCAGATGAGCAGGACTGAATTATTCACATCTAATCACACACATAATCTATGCTGAGGACAAGATTCAGTTACTTAAACATAGGCACTGGTTTCATTTTAGATGTAGTAGGAAATCTTCCCTGGTGTCCAGCTGCAGCCCAGAAGCACACGAATCTCATACAAGTCCTTTGCCATATATTACAGCTTCATGTACCAGCTTGGCAATACAAAGCAATTCAAATGGCACTGTGTTTGGGTAGATTAATTTACTTTTAAATTATCTTCCTTGCTTTTCTGGGTGCTGTTTAGCTCTCAGAAATCCCACTCATGCCTGGACATATTGCGCAGTTGAAGAAAATACTTAGGATGCTATTTACTGTTCTTAATGGGGAGATGTGAAAACCAGCTTTCAGCTAATCACTCTAGTAACTCTTTACCCAGTGTTTGTACGGCCTCTGATTGCTGGAAGACTATTAAGAGAGTTCATGATCTTGTCCTTATGGCATGTTTGAACTGTCTGTTTCATTTGACATCCCTGGCAAATAGAACATCCTTGCAGTGTAATGTCATGTCTGTCCAGCTGGCAACTGTGCAATGACAAAGAGCATGGAAATTTATATAGGAAAATTATAGAAACAAGCAAGACACTCAGTATTTTGTTTCTTTGCATTTTTTTTATTGCTAGCTGACAATAGAATTAAGCAGGTCATTCATATAACTACAGTACACATTCAGGGAGCAATTTTCACAACTGTGAGGGCTGGATTTTCCTTTTTATCCTTAAAAGAGAGCTTAAATTCTGATTAAATTGCTTGGGGTCACCTGTGGTGCACACAATGTTGCATTAGTAAGTAAGCACTCGTAAGTTAAATATAAGCACTGTTAGCTTTGTCTGGCCTGCATTCAACCACTTGTTGAGGAACAGCACTGACCAACTTCTTCCTAATCCTTTGTATGGTTATAGTGAGTTAATCTAATACACCTGACATCCTCTCCTTTTAATGCCATTAGCGGTCTTTTCCATATTTACCTCTGGGATTTCATACTATTTATAGCACAGTAATACCCAAAATATATTAGGCAGTTTCCAGACATGTAGCCAACCATGCTCAATTAGCTGGAGAACAAACACCCTAACCATAGGTATGAGCTGACTGAGACAGTGTGTGATGATGAATTAACGAGAGACAAAGCAGTCTAACGATTGTTGTTATACCAATTTCCCAATCTTTCCAAATTCCTTTCTGAAGTGCCTCCTTAAATAATGCCAGTCTTCACTTGCATAGCCTCACATACACGTGCTGTCTGTCCTCTCTTCTTATTCTGGTGTCCTCCACCAGCCACCAGTTTAACTGTCCCCTCTGCTGGTGCCCTGCCTCACCACCCAGCTGCCTTGCACTGACAGGGCTGGACACAGCCCATCTGCCAGCAGACAGCCTTCTTCCACAGCATGACTCCTCTCCTCTTTTACGACTCTGCTGTCAGATGTTTCCAGGCCTGCTTTTCCCATTCCGAATGGCTTTCCCAGCCCAAATTGCATGAGCAGACCTCAGTCCAGGGAACATTCCCACGTGCCCTGGCAGGGGTACTCGCTCCCTGTGTGACTGGGGAAGGACTGCTGGGAT
The DNA here is from genome assembly GCF_965140245.1 of Athene noctua. Lineage (NCBI taxonomy): Eukaryota > Metazoa > Chordata > Aves > Strigiformes > Strigidae > Athene > Athene noctua. The sequence goes on from NC_134038.1 coordinate 123,524,532, forward strand.
TGAGGACCCTGTGGATTACTCAGTTATTGACTCTTGTTCCCTGTGTTGCATACTCTCTCTGAAGGTCATGAGTTTGGAAGAGCCAACAGCTCTGGCTAGTTTGATCTCATTATCTGGCTGACACAAACCCCACCACTACTGGCACACTTTCTACCTTCTAGACCTTGAAAATCCAAAACTTTTCTCTTATCACCCAGTGTTTATATTTTGTAGTCTTGCAGGGTATGAAATTTTTCTTTGATGAAGCAGATGGCTCACTCTGTCCTCCCCTTTGTTTATTACATCTTGACACCTGGTTATTTCATTTGTATTTATGGTGAGATGATTTTCTTCCCTATGAGTGTTCAGAATCCATATTCCTTTTTTAAAATCTCAATTTATCCACTTAGAAACATGTCTGGGGAATTTTTTTCCTTTAAATATCTTGCTTAATGGTGAGATTTTCCCATACAGAAAAGCTGCATTATTTTCCTACATTGTAGTGAACTGCTACAAGACTGGAACAAGGGATTAGCTGAGCCATGGAAAAAGGTGGCAGTGTTTTTTTGTACACATACATTGACTACAAATGGGTTTAAATGTGCTTGAATATGTCTTGGTATTTTCCAAAACTGACTATTTCTCATATATTTCTGTGAAGCAGCAAATCACAGTATGAAAATTTGAGCCTGTCATATGACTCATTTTAGTAGTCCAATGACACATTGACCAGTGCAACACTGAACTTGTCATCAGTTTTATTATTTGTTTTTCTTTACAGTTTATAATTTATTTCTCTTCTTGTGTTTTGTCTGTTTATGCTTACTTTTCGCTGCTTCCGTTTCCCTTACCCAAGGTAAATATGTTCCAAATATTTAGTTCCTGCCTGTGGCAGTCACATTAAAGGTTCATCTGGTCCAATTTAATGTCATATGTTGAGGCCAACTTCAGAGAAAGAATTAGAGGCTGCACAATTACCTTTCAGTTCCCTATAGAACCTAACCAGTCTCATTCCCTGAAGAACAAAGGTTTATAACCTCATTTTTTACAATGAAATTTTTTCCTTCTAATTTGTGCATGTTTCCTGACGAATACATGCAGTACTCCTAAGCATTTTTTCAGTTCTTCTGAGTACCTTACCTGCTTTTGTGAATGAATTCTGCAAACTAGTAATACATATTTTTCTGAGTACAGACGTATTTTTTTTCCATCAGATCTACGTTTGTTGCTGTCACTGGCTGACTCCTTGCTCTCGTACTAAAAAAAAATATGCTTGTTTCCTCTGTACATTTTTTATTTCTCTGCTGTTTCCTCTCTCAAATAAACAGTCCCAATCTCTGAAATTTTTCCCTATGCTTCTGTTGCTTTGCCATCTATCTCTAAAGCCATTCTGCAGCTCCTGTGTCTTTTCTGAGATAAGCTGACCAGAGGACATCAGTTCGAGTGCAAGTGTTGATTCATACAACGCTATTTCCACTTCTTTCTATCCATTTCCTTAGGTGCTCTCACTTCGTTTGCTTGATTGTCCACCACTGTAAGTTAAACACAGCCACAAGTACACATCAGACATCCTCAGGGACAGTAAAAAGGGAACATTTTTCTGTAGTCCAGTGGTCAGAGCACTTGTTAGGCAGTAAGTACATTTTCTGATGCAAGAAATCTGAATCTGAACAGAAAGTGCACAAGTTGCCCAGGACCAGAATCCACATCCACTCCCTCTTGCGTGGATTTCCAAACACCAGGCTACTGACCAGTCTCGCGTGGTCTCCCAATACATGTCCATAGCCATGACCCATTCCTAGATGTGCAGTAGCCCATTGATAACCAATGATGGAGGCCAAGAGCAGGCACACATCCTTTTTCCTCGCTGCCTGTTCCTGGGTGTAACCTTTCCTGGTCAGGCTGCTCTTCTGCTAGGGGGAAGGATGGGGTTTAAATCTCTTTGGCAATGCTTGCAATTTGGTTTTCATTTATTGAGCCAGTGCTCTTACTCTGATTTGACAATAAATGTGTGGGCAGCAGTATTTCTGACCAGAACTCAGAGCTGTGGTGTGTTATGCACCTCCAAACATAGGGAGAAAACAAATAAATTCTCTCTCTATATATGTCTTGGGTGGCATTAATCTGACCACAGGTGGATATGTACATCTGAGCTGGTGGTTAGGATTGCCTTCACTCTGAGTGGCAAGGGAGGTGAAATGTCTCCTGTCTCCTGTGCTTGAGTGCATGTGACCTTGTGGGAAGGAAAGGGGTCTGCAGGGGTCTGCAGAGGCAGCCAGGTGAGCAAAGCCAGCAGTGCTCTGGCCATACAAGGTAGTGCAGCTATGGGGTCCCACTGCTTTCCAAAAAAACTTCTTTATGTGCCTGTGGTATCTCAGGTGCCCCCATTCTTACTTCAGGTCAGCAGACTTTTTGCATAGATGTTTAGGAAGTATCTGACTTGCATCCAAATTGCATTGTAAGTGCCTGTGTTTGTCTTTGGGACTCACTGTAGGGGCATGTCTATTCCAACCTGGGACAGCAAGCAGAGCTGTCCAGGCTCGCAAAGACCAAGTGAGCTCCAGTCTGAGAACCAGGCTGATCACATCAGCACATGCGGTGCCTTGGTGAAAGAGGCAGGCTTGCTAGCATGGCTGCATGGCTGCACGGCTGTGGTTACATTGCCTCTGAGCGAGTGGTGTACCACCTGCAGTGTGCATGGATGCCCTGGGAGGGAGTATGATCACCTCCATAGAAATGGCTGGGAAACAAATGCCAGCAAAGGAGAAGAGATACTTAAGTTGATGGAGAATGCTGGTGTAAGAACAAATGGACATGTGTTTATGTTAGAAATGATGCAAACATGTTTAATGCTTAGAAGAATCAGTTTTTGGAACAGCCTTCCAGAAGCAATGGGGACAGATACTGTTAAAATGGAACTTGATACACGTAGAAGCAGGCACTATAGACTCCTGTAATAGCACAGGCCTGGACTAATGAACCCACATGGTCACTTTGAGTCCTGTGGTTTTTATTCTTAATAATTCAGGAAGTTTTCCAAATACCTATAACTATCCAGTCCTATCAGAATTTCATAATGCTCTGTCTTCATTAACCATCTCTGGCAGTAAGTTACGAAGTTTAATCATTCACATTTTTTAATAGGAACATATTTTACTGCTTTGCAGTATCCCATCATCCCATCAAATGTTCCTTTATTGTTGTATTCGATGGATAGACCAGAAATCCCATCTTTCTGCTACTCTTCAGAACCTACATCTTTTTATATTCTTTTTCATTCTCTTTGTATGGTATTTCCAAATAAAAATTATTTGGAAATTTTTGCTGTTTTCATGTAAGAGTTCCCTGTACCCTTGATCATTACTATTTCAGATAGATTAAAAAAGCACTTGTGAGATCAAAAGTAGCATTACTGAGAAGTGAGTACCCTTGCTGTACTTAAATGAATGAAAGGACAATTTCTTAAGTAAATATATAGAGAGGATAGCTTATCCTCCTTCTGAATTAGAGAAATATCAATTGTAGAATGAAAGCTATAATCTATTGTGAATGTGTTTCACAAAACAGTGAAAGTCAGTATTCTTTAGCAAAATGACTAAGCTCCACAAATTCGAAATAAATTAAAATACAAGAGTTCCTGCCTGTTTTAGATTGCTTTGATTTCATTCATCCTGCTAGCAGCCTTGCTGTCCAAGAGGGAAGAAAGCTCTGCAGCACTCAATGACAACTGTAGTGATGGGGTGGGCTGTCAGGTGCCCAAAGTGGCAGCTCTGCTGTGCAACTCAGGATGTGTCTCTGTTCATACGCGAACATAAGCCCAATCCAGTGTCAGATCTATGTAGCTGACTTAGTGTGCAAAGATGCAGGAGTTATGGCAGGACCAAGCAAATGATTGTTAGTAACATATCCCTAACCTGTCTAGATGCCTTCTGACCCCTGGCTTGTATTTGAAGAAGTAGCTGTATGCAGGTTTTTGTCCACCCATGCAGACCTACTTTGTAGAAACTGGATATAAATAAAATATTTTCCTTGTGACGTTAACTAAGCACTGGAGCAGCTTCCCCAGACTCCACTGCACAAAGTCCTGAGCAACCTAGCCTTTTGGGCTTGTGTCTGCTTTGAGCAGGGGGCAGCCCAAGGTCTCTTCCAGCCTGAATTATCCCACGATCCCATCACCTCAGTGTATGGGGGACTCCTACAGTTGCTTACCTATAGCCTCCTCCAGGAGCGCTTGCAAGGTGGAGAAGGCAGTAGAGTCATGCCTTTTCTGTGTTTCCCTGTACTTCCCTCTGGCCTCCTCCTCTTTGGAAGATGCCATGTTGCAAAAGTGATTACACTTCAGGTGAAAACAATGAGAAAAAAAGAATCCTGTGTCTAAATACTTTTACATATGTCATAACTTCAGACATTTGGATTTTAAGTGTTTCTTTCCTTGCATGATATTCTTGGATGACAGAGGTGGACAGCTACTCATGATCTGAGATATCAGCTGTGGCCAGGATATATAAGGAGTGCATGTGGCTTAGGAATCATCCAAATATACCCCCCATGGTAACATGGCTTAGGCATGAACTGAAAATGTGCAATGCTAATGACTAGAATGCGATTATACACTTAGTGTCTGGATAAAGTAATTAACCAGTTGAGAAATGTATGATGGGCATACAATAAAAGGTAATAACTAACACGTGACACAGCATAATGGGCATAATCAAATACTTGTAAGGGGAAACCAGGGTCACGGTTGAAGCCAGTTCATCATTTGGAGTGATTCAAGCTGTTGGATGGATGGGATCCTGCAAGGTATAGTTGGGGCACCAGTCCCTATGCTGTCTTCTCTACTGCTCCAGAAAGGAAGCCTGAGAGTTAAGTGTTCAGCTGAGTCTTGTGGCTGGCCAGAAGGTAGTTGAGCCTAGTGTCTGGAAAAGGTGGGTAAAAAACAAACTCTGGGGCAGCCTGGGCCCTGAACAGCCAGCAGTCCCTGAAGAGATGGACAGCCACCAAAGGGAGAAATGGGCAAGCTACATTTTTGATTTTAGGTAAGAGCAAGCAAGCTTTCTCAGTGTATGGCTCTGAAACTGGGAAGACAGGTGGTGACTTCCACCTCTCTTCCGTTCTGCAGGAGGACAGTGAAGTGCTGGTTCAATTTGTTTATTCTACAGTGACATTTGGAAGATTTTGCTTTTTTATTTCATCCTTAGGTGTCTTTCAGCAAACTGATCTGGAGTTCAGTTTCAGTACTGATTTTTGTTCTACTGTAGTGCATAAGTGCTATCTTTACATTAACTTTGGGGGTTGATGGGGAACAATATGGCAAATGTGTTTAATGAACCATTGTGTTTCAGTGTTGACTAGAAGTTATCTTACATGAGGCAGAAGCATGTGCACAGGATAGGCTTAGCACACAGGCTAAAAGACTGTATAAAAACTTTCCTAAGACTGAGTCCTAAAAGTCTCCTCTAAAATTGCCTCTAGCCAGTACAGTGTAAGGTATCCTGCATATGCTATCTTTTTAATAAATTTAATGAAATATATTCAAAGCATAAAACCATCAAGGCAGCATATACTTTTCATTTAGGCCTGGGATTGATTTCCACATCAATATGAGGAAAGAGTTAAGTGAAAGGCATGTGACTGCACGAGTGAAATAGCAACAGCACTGATATCTTAATTCATAAGGTTGTTCATCTAAAATCTTCAAACAGTTGGCTCAAAGACTAAAGAGAATATAAGTTTAGGTATAGATGAGTCGTAGACGAGTTGTCTGGAAATCTTTGTTGCCTCTAGTACAGATTGTGTAGATGGGGGGGGGGGGGGGAAAGAAGGGGTCCAGTAATATTGCTCTTTTGGACAGTGATAATTTGTATTTTCCTCCTTTGGACAGAATCCCTATAGCCAGATCTTCTTCACAACTCTCAAGCCTTTTTCTTTAGACTTTAATAGTTTTCCATGTGATTAGAAGCATTATTATGAAGTTTAAGGATAGATGGCATTTTTCAGAAATGCAAAATTCCTGTAATCAAATGACTTGTGAGAATCTCAGCTTTTTTTATCTAAAGTTTTCTGATATAATGACTGAGGAGAAAAGCTTGTGACTATAAAAAGGAGAAAAAAGAGGCATAAAACCTGAACATTAACAAAAAAGAGTTTCAAATAGTAGAATTATTCTACTTCAGACTTTTCCCCTTTTCATTGTTAGCCTATTTTGTTAACATGTACTGTAATACCCGTAATAATAATCTACCTCCAATTTAGTATCCTGTAATTCTGCGGCTCTATGGAGAGATTCCAATGAGACACATACAGAAACATCACCCTCTAATTAAATAGTTTAACAACATAAATCTGTATTTTGAATAACTTTAACTCTCAGACTTGTAAACTGATGTAAAACATACATGGTAGCACTTGTATGAATGTAAGAGTGAAGCAGAGAGGGGCCAGAGGAATGCTTTATTTTCCCTTATTCCTGTAACAATACAGGAACAAGTTCAGCGGCAGAAGGTCCTGCTTATGGTGACTCTGGGAGACTTGTGTACAAAGGCAAATCCGTCGGAGCGGGCGCAGCGGCTCCCCCGTGGGGAGCAGGGGGGGCTTCCCACGGGCGGGTCCTACTGCCTGCAGCCACCAGATGGTGCCACTCTTCAGCAGAAGCCCGGCCTCCCTTTTTGGCGGGAGCCTGCGTGTCTCAAACTGGCAGAGGAAAGGGTTTTTCCCTCTCTTTTCCTAAGACCAGAGTTCAGGTTCTCAGATGTATCGTTTAGTCTGTGACATGCCTTATTTGTGTGGCAATCTACAAAAGGTTTTTTGGTTTTAAACTCTTTTGGTATTTTGCCTGATTTACCCCAATCAATTGTTCTTCTGCTGTAATGGAAACTGAAGGGAGCAAGAGCCTTAAAAAAAAAAAAATCACAAAGAAGCTCTGTTACACAAGCTGGCTTTGTAAGTGCTGTCTCCATCAAGCAGTTGATACTTTATTCCACTTTCCACCTACATTTACCACCGATACAGTTTTTCACTTTAAAAATAATATGCGCAACACTGGATATGCAAATGCATTCAATGCTTTTGTAAAGTGTAGAAAAACTCTTCAGTTATATGCAACACCAAGAAGTCAGGGCTGGGGGGAGGATGGACTGTTGTAATGAACTGATACTTCCATTGTCTGTGTCAACAAAAAAGAGAAAGGAACTGCTAAAACCAGGAAGAACTAAACATGTCAATTTTTCTGGTTATTAAAACCCTATTTTTTAAATTATCTGTCTTGGCACTATAAATTTGTTGAGTGCTTCAGTGCAATGTGGCTATTTGGTAAGGCACTGACAGCACAGCTCGCTGTTGTGAGTCAAAGGAAGACATTTCATTGCAAGGATGATCTTGCAGAGAGGCCCTGTGCCCCTCACATTCTGTGAGCCAGCTTATGTGGACTCTCTTCCCACAGTGTTCATCCAAGGCAGGGGAGAAGAGACCGTGTTACAGGAAAACCTATGGCTGGAGCACCCCCCCCTGCTCTCCATCCTTCAGTGCATGGCAGTACCTGGGACTTGTACGAGCACCCCCACCCCTCAACCTACAGCAGGCCACAGTGCTCTCTGCAATAGCTTCAGAGCAAACTTCTGATAGCTTACATTGACTAGTGGCAGCATTAAAGGTTGTTAAAGGAAAACTTTCTTCCTGACCTCTACTTCTACAAGACATCGGGTGGAACAAAATGAAACAGAACTATTTGTTTCACTTAAAAGAGAGTATCATAGTTAAATATATGTGTGAACAAACACCAGATCTTTTAACTTTAATGCTGTTGCAGTTTCTCTCCCCCAATAGCTTGAGGCCTTTATTACTCATACTTGCTGTAAGGAGTCAGTAAGAGAAGATTTGCTTTTGACAGTAAATAAAGTGGCATAAAAAAGCCTGCACAGGCTCTCAATGCCATGCGCCCTGTTTACCAAAAGACTGAGAGAACCACAGCTGTAAAGAATGATCAGTAGTTACCACCTATCAGAGCTCACTGAGCTAGCCCTTTTTTATTCACAAAAAATGTCTGCCAACTAGTCTGTCTATCATCTTAATTACCTCTCTGATTAAATCTCTTTTTAAAATTCACATATAATTCCCTCCAAGTCATTTTACTGGATACCAAAGAATTTATAAGCCTTTCAAAGCTGCAGTCTGTGAATTTCCCCAAGCTGCCCATCATTGACAAGAAAATGTCACCAGTGATTATTTCTTCATGTTGTGACCTGTCACAGTGATTCCAAGAGCCAAATATTCAGAACCAGTTACAGGTCTCCTGCATATGACTTCCAGCCAAACTCATCTTAAATAAGTAGTAAATGTGGATGACTTTGGAGCACATTTGTATTACCAATTATTATTAAAAGGGCAAAATTGAGAAGTAGCTATCGGTAGTGTTCAATGTAATTATATTTTATCTTATTTTTTAGTCTTAATCAACTAATGTTGACTTTGATCAGACTCAGCCACTGACTATACTTCTGTTCTCTTCCAAAATTTGCTGGATGTTCTGCTTTAAAGACCGCTGCTGTGATCTGAGGAGTAGTAGTAGGTCATAGCTGCCTGAAGGTGCTGCTTGATCAAAGTCAGGAGACTACATGCTTACCTTTCTGTTTTACCCCCAAGTCTGGATAAGAGTGTTCACTGACTTCCACACAAACTCCGGGTTTGGTTTCTTTTCTTCAAAAGGCTTACTGTTTATAATGCAGCACAATGTTGTAACAAAGTACAGTATGGCATGGGATATATTTGAATATCAAGACATATGCTCTGGATTAATAGAAGCTATGAATTTTTCTATTTGCTTTTGAATAGCTACAATTTCTTTCTTATATATTATTTTACAAATCACTAAATGTGAGGTGTGCACACACAGTTCCTTATGCTACTTGCAGAAAAGATATAATGATGGTGGGGTTTGCTTTAGAGAAGGGCTGAGATATTCTGCAAAATAATGTAACTTTTGTACTTATTTGAAATAAAACATATTTTTGGCTTCCAGTCTAACAAGCTTAGTATGTTCAAAACATTTAATTCTGATTTGTATTTGAGTTGCCACTTTCTCCAGCTATTTATCCTGATCCTCATGAGCTGTCAGGGAGGCACCACTCCGCCAAGAAGCCATCCTCCTGGAGGATATAAGCAAGGTTTTTCTCTGAGCCAAGAGCTCTGGGGCGCATAGGAATGAAGCAGGCTCTGTTCTCCCTTCGCAGATGCACAATGCTCCTGGATGCCACTGACCCGGTGAGAAAAAGTCATGAACTTGCTCCAGAGCACTGAGACACCTGGCCAGCTTCTTCAACCTTTTCAGTGAGGCCCTTTAAACTAAAGAATTTGTTTATACTAATACTTAGCCCTTGCAGACATTTTCCTGGGGCGGTCTCTCTCATACTTCTGCTCATTTGATTAGTTTCCATAGTGACACTTATTTGTAGAGTTTAGAGTTGCTCATAGCAGGTTTCTGCAAATGCCAGCTGCATGCATGCCATGTTAATAAGGCAAAGTCAGTCCTATTTCTTTACTTTTGGTGCTCTGATTTTGTTCTACAGTTGGGGGCATCCTTGGGAAAAAAAAAGAAAGGGGGGGCTCCTTTGGTTCAAGATCCACGGGCTGTTAACTTATTATTCTGGATGGTATTTTTGACTGGACTAGTTCTGTCTGAATTGCAGTGGCAGACTCTGAAGGACTGTCTGCGTGAGCTATTATGTAAGCTGGGGAAACCTTCCATTACAGCAAGGCCTTTAGACTGCTGCTTTATTTAAAATGCAGAATTACATGAAAAAGCAATTCACTTGAGTGGTGCCTTGTAGGTTGCCTTTTATCCCAGGTTGAAGTAAGAATTTGCTTTTCTTCTAGGGAAGTTACTGCTATTTTAAAAATAGGAAAATGCTATAATCAGATACAAACTCGTGCATGCACACAGACACATGCATCTTACCAGCGTGCTTCTCTGTGTAAGGGATAAACAAATATCTGCAGTGAGTGAATAAAAGGAGATTTCTGTACTGACAAGAGCAATTTCAAGGGCATGGTTATTTATAAAAATGCGGATTCTTTGAAGCAATCACAACAAATTCATTGTATACTGTAAGAGAATAAGGAAAAAAAGGAGTTACTATGTATGACCCTCAGACAGGTGTCCCCACCAGAGAAGCATCTTCACAGGACAGCTTCTGGAATTTAGATAATAGGTCATTGCGCAGATTTTCTTCCACTTTTAGGAAATAATAAGAAATAGAGGGAAAACTAGATTTAACAAGGATTTTGTCACACTGAGTATTAGTTCTCTCAGATTTCTTGCAGAGACTTCAAGGCCTCTCATATTAGTTTGATTTCTCCAAGACACTGGAAGATTGAGCCACCGACATTTATGCATAAAAATAAATCAACAAACAATTGCAGGAGTTCCTAATAGCATCTGGCCAGAGGAAAGACAAGGAACAGCACTCCCGGGAGACCAGAAGTATGATTCTGCTTTTGTATAGTAGACAAAATAAAGAATAGACTCTGAAGCCACAGAAATTAAATTGGGGTAAATGTGATGCGAGTCCAGCTGGACTCTGGCCCTGGAGTTCATAAGCAATCTTGAATGTACTACTGGGGTGGAGCCAGAGGAAATCAGGTATGACGTGGAAGGACTGACCGACACAAGGATAAGTGCTAACCTCTGTATTTTATCCAGCAGCCTTTAACTCTCAGAAATGTAAAAGATTTATTAATTTTATTAAGATAATTCAATAAAAGAATAATAAAAATCAGTGTTAAAACCTGTTGAATATTTAAAGAAAAGTGAAAATAAGAGACAAAACCTGTTTTCTTCAGTAGCATTTTAAGGAAAAAAAAATGATAATTGTAGAATGAGCTAAAATTTTAGTCTGTGTTTTCTCCCCCCCTTCCATCTTTATGAAATATAAGTATTCAGTGGAGGGAGAGAAGAAATCAGATTTATAAAACAGTAAACCTTCTTGACTTCAGTATGGGATAATTTTTAACAGCTGGCTACTGTTTGGAAGGGTGACATCAAACTGTGAATTCCATGTGATGCAATCAGCCTTCAGGAACACTGCAAAGAGGAGAAGAAGAAAGACCTCAAAAGCATCCCAAGCTACTCAAGAGGATTAATGGGGTCTACTGGGGAAGCTCTTCAGCTCTGTCTCAGTGAGCCAGATGGTGGCTGCAGGTGAAATCTTTCCAAGAAATAAAATTAAATCTCCTGTGGATATTATTATAGGTCTAAGAACAGTGCTCTCTCTATTTAGGTTGCCTAATTTCTCAATTTAAAAAAAATTAATGAATGGTTTTGTTTTGTGGAAGCCCTAGAAATTTTGGATGGAGACAGTCCTGTGACTAGAGAAGTGAATTTTTTTTTCCCTGTGAAATTCCATTCACATTTGATTGAGAGATGAAGTCTGCCAGGAAGGAAATGATGATTTTTTAGTTGCATAGTCAACAAAATAATGGCAGCATGTCAAAAACAACAGGTAAAGATGTAAAACCTCATCTAAGACTGATTCTGTGGAAGCATGAAGTGGCACTGAGAAGAACAGATGGCCTCTCTGGAAGCAGGGAGGGAGAGTGAAGCCAAGCTCCTTGGACACATCCACCCTCCAGATAAGGTGTGCGTGTCCAGGTTTGTGTCAGGACCTGGTGGTAGCGGCTGTGGTGGGGCAGCAGTTGCTGCTTTGGCAGATAGGTAATGTGCTGTAGAGGAAAACACTGGTTGAAATCCCAGCCTCAGCTCCAAAACAGGTTGTGTCTACAGACATTTAGCATATTTTACCCATTTGTCTTATGAAAACATTAATGTTCTTATCCTGGGATGGAATTATACATTTGTAAGGCACAAAGAAATGGGAGTAATGTAAGAAGGCCTCAAGGAAGCAAGTAACTCTGCATTAATTGCTGGCATTGGGTGGATCACTGAAAAGAAATATGCTATACTAATTAAAAGGTAAAGGATAAAAATATCAAATGCCTTCCTCATTATGTAAGCATCAGTCAGAGAGATAAGTGGAGGAAGTGAATAGTAATGATACATATTAAACTGACAGTGCCTGTAACCCTAGGTTATGAATCTGTCCTGTTTACCTTGGTTTCCCAAGGAAATGAGACTTATGTCAGTCTGTCCATCCATCAACCTTGCTATCATTTCCCCCCAGTAATTTTTGAACTTGGCTAAATTCAATCAAATATGACAGGAAAGCAGAAATCTCAAAGTTATGAAAATTGGTGTCTAGGCAAACAATAGGGTCTTGATGACTGTCCTGGTTTTGGTAAGGACTGCAACAGGAACTCGAGAGCTACTTTTTCAGTGTAGTGTTCCATCTAGTCCGTCAGCACATGCACTGGCTGGCCAGTCAGCATGGATGTGTCTGACACCACACGTGCTGCCTCTTGGCTAGCAGGTATTTTACAGACATGAGAAAAAGATGAAAGTAATGTACATGGGACGTTACAGAGTATGAAGGAGAACTGGACAAACTGCAGAGAGATCACAGATCTACTGAGGCAGGACACTCATCTCTGGGAGACCAGATATCACTAGATCTGGGACTGTTCACTGATTTCCAGTCAGGAGGTGCATCTATATAAAGAATACAGACTTAGGAGAAGATTTTATTGTCATTCAAAACTGAAAAGACAACATTACTCTTTTTCAAAGTATTTTGGCATGACTGATTCATGCCTATTGACTGATTCCATGGGCTAAGCCTGCATTCACTCTACTGCAGTGGAGACATGATTCAAATTGCTCAAATCTATCATGGTCAATAGCTTGTTCTTGTATGAAAATATTTACAAGTTGAAAATCTGATTCTATCTATAGATATGTAAAAATATTCCTTTATAAGTCTTATCTCATCCAGACTGAAGACAAAAGAAAGGCTTCTACTGGCTTCAGGGACAGGTATATATGTTGCTTTAGAGTAAATATACTAAATATGATAAAATATCAGACAGTAACCGAAAAAGATTTGTAAAGTCAAACTTGGAGTAGAACTCCCGTGGTTTAAGAAGAAATCACACCCTTAGTAATCTTGGCAGTAAATCTCCAGGAGCAGTAGACAGGCCACAGCTATTGGGTCTACAGGTAATGCTCTTGGTTAGGAACACTGGTGAGAAAGGCATCTTTTACCACCTTCTTTTTTTTATAGAAAAGTGTTAATGGACAAATAGAAACTCATAAAATAATTATTATAGCATTCATTTATTGTGTGTCACTGATCTTACAAACATGCCTTAAAACCAGCCCACCACCTGATTTTTTAAAATACAAATTTAATTCTGCACTGGTGCTTAGGAATGAGTCAAAACTCATGTTCGCAGGTCTGCTTCTGTAAGAAATATTTTAGAAACCCATCTCAGGAACCACTGTCTATTTGGCATTCTGTAAATACTCCGAATTTGTAAGGTAAGTACTGGCTTAACATTTTTGTAACATAATTGGTTTAGATAATACATTTATGTTTGAATTATCACATTGTTTCCCTTGAAAGCAATTAGCCACTGCAGAAATGGAAAATGACTTATCTTCACATGTTCAGGCCATAGGCAGGTTGTTTACCACAAGATGAACTGGTATCCAAAAAACCAGAGTTGATTCTCACATAATTTAATTTCATCTCTCATAACAGGTCTGGAAATACCAAGGAGGTTGCAGAAGGTTTTGTCTTTGTGGTCCTATCTTACCTCTTCCCATCCACCTTATTCCAGTTGATTCATTTCTTGTGAGTTCTGGTTGCTTCTTATCTGCTCCTCGAGTTACAAGCATTTATACAATGATATCCTATAATGAAGTTCATCTTCCTTAATAATTAAAAAGGAATTTACTTGATCACTGTGACCTGGATAAAAAATGCATTCTAATGCATTTTGGCATTTGAAATGCCATTTTGAAAGAGGAGTGAGCTGAACAGTATATTAAAACCAAACAGTGTTTGGCAGTGCCATTTATCCATGCTGCTAGGGACAGATATTGAAGGTGCTTTATAGACACTAGATAGGTCCCCAAAAAGTTTTCATCCCATGGGTTTGGGCCACCAAGCCTACTGCCTCCTTCATTACCCCCAGCTGGTTTACGACCCTCTAGAGCAGAAAACAGACGGCACTGTGTCTTTTTTGAGCTTGAACTCATCAGCTGATGCAGTGCCTAATGATTTAAGTGCGGTGTAGATGTCAGTGCCATGCAGAGATATAAGAGCTGCCTTTGAACCAAACCTGCTGGGGTAGCAAAACTACCTATATTAAATCATCCCCCTCAGAGTGCTTTGCAGCTTTGCTTTTCCTGTCTGAATGAGCTCGCCCAGGTAAAACTGCTCTATGTTGTGATGAGTACACTGGTTACTTATCCCTCTCCACTATCCTAGTTCATTTTGCATCTCCTGTTCAGTATAGAGTCTATGCAGTTCCTTCTCTGCAAAGTATCTAAAAATCATGCACCTATTGTCATCATGGTTTCTGTGCATCTTCCACATCTTTAGATCTCATGCCATGATTGACAACGCTGGGCCTTTTGTTTAGCAGGCATTAAAATTTCAGTGTAACATTGAGTAACATTTAAGAATTTTAGCTTACTTTAATAATTTTCTTTTGTATAGGACACAGTAATTTTCTAGGCTGCTGCTACCCTACAAATAAAAAGAAATATCAGCATTCAAAGTATTTATTTTCCTTCTCAAAAACTTAAATTAAACTTCCAGTTGTAGAATCTTCAAATCTAGATTAAGTTTTCTCCTCAGACATTTAAATAGTGCAAACATTTTCTTCAAGGGTAAATAGCTGTTAAGCTACTTTTGGCTTATCTAGCAATTACAAAATCTGCAGTAAACCAGCCAGAGTTACAAAATAAAGGTCAGCATTTTAGAAGAGTATTGAAACAATACCAGAAGCATCACCAGAAGAAAGCCCATAAGAAATGGATATATCTGGAAAAACTTGTTATAAAGCATAGTAAGTTTTGAATATTTCTTGATTCTTCTTGAATGAAGTGATTTCTTCTCATAGTAATCTGTTTCAGAAAAAAGCTTTATACTGATACACACACTCCACTTATGTAATATTCATGGTGTCTGTCTGAAGTGTCCATGTCCTCTCACCTGGGCTTTATCACACTTCGTAGTGTTTGTGCCTACAAATTTAGGCATAGGTGATAAAACCTGATGTCCGATAAAAAAGCTGGCCAGGAATGACTGAAGTTGTTAATGACTCTAGATTTCATAACAATTAGAGAAAGGATTATGGGATTAATATGTGCTAATCTTGTTATCTATGAGGTCCTGAAGCTGGAAAATTTGATATTGAGGCTAAACTGGGACAATGTGCGAGGTTGAACTCACACTTATAATAAACTCTAGTGGTAGCATAGCACTTAGTTTGCTGCCTTTATTTTAATGTTTAATTCCAAACCCTTTAAATAAAAAAATATACCATGCAGTGTATAACCTGAGGTATGGGTTCCTAGATCTTTATGCTGTACTGTGTATGTCATCTGCAGTTACTGGCTGCCAACAAGGATAGCCATGTCAGAATCTGAAAACATAAATGTTAGTAAATAAATGGATTCTCTGGAAATACGAAAACTTAGAACTAAAGTTTATTTTAAATAATTTCAGTATAAGAAGGATTTATCAATACTCGATTCCAATCTTTTCTGTTTCTTTATGCAATTCATATAGATGTTACCCTGTATTGCTGAATTCTTAGTATTCCAAAGTCATGAATCAGAGCATGAGATGAAGAAATACACAGGAAATACAAAAAATTGCTTATTTTTACTTTCTATATTTTTGCTTTCTATATTTTTGATATCTGTAAAACACAAATATTCAACCTAGAGGACTAGAAATTAATTACAAAATTAAAAATAAATCAAACTGAAATTATTGCTGTCTTACAATCTCTGGATTTCAGTGTCTGGATTTTTAATAAAGAAGACACTATCATATTACTTCAAAAAAATGTTTTCTTGTTAAGAATAAAAGCATTACCTTTAATTTCAGCTACTTTATAGGTATTTCCCAGCTGTGGACTATCCATAAGCAGTTGTCTCATGTTGCAGAGGTGCTGTTGTTTCTCATGAATTTGATCTCAATTATCCTGCGAGGGAAAAACAAATGGCCGCAACCTGATCAAATGCCTAGTGAGCAGAGGCAGCATATGCAGTATTCTCGGTCCTGTTGTGAGGGCCTGCTGTTGGCATGGGATGGGAAGGGGACTTTACTGAGATGAGGACAGGGGCAGGAGGCATTTGAGGAGCCCTGTGAGGAATACAGTCCTCTGGCTGCAGTGGTGACCAATGCTGGCTTTCCCATGTGTCCCAGTTCTGGGTAGGACATGGGGGAGGAATATGGAAGCAGGGCTGCTGATTTGGAATCGGATTACCGCTTTCTGCTATATTGTGTTTCTCTGTATGGACACCTGCTTTAAATTCTAAAGGTACATATCGTCCTTAGCATTTTTAAAGTGTACTACACAGTGATTTGCTTGCTTCAGGGAGACATCACCACTTACAGCTATTTTGCACAGTCAGAGCAATTCAGAGTGAACACTAAAAAAGAAATCTCTTAGGTATGCCTTTTTTTTTTTTTTTTTTTTTTTTAAACCCTCATTAGATGCATTATTTATTATGGCAGAAACTATTAAATTTGGGAATAAATCTTAAAAATTCTTAATCTCATTTTCTATTGATTTGGCTTTAAACTAGTTTCTTTTATATTTCACAGAAACGTCTCCTTATTGCTTTCTGGACTTTTATATCATCATGAGCTGCTGCTTCTGTTGATCATGGCAATGTTACCAACATTTGCAAGTGAAATATGGATCCTGCATCTCATCATGTAGCAAAAAAATACATATGCTTGATCAAATGTGATTTTTAACTACACTTACTTGTAAATATTAAAGCTCACAGACAAATTTCAGTGGGATGCTAAATGGTGACTGACCTCATCAGATGGAAGAGGTTGATGGCTGCGGGAGCAGAGGGAACTCCCCCTACAAAACTGTGAAGCAACTCTGTGGAGAGACTATTGCAGCAATTTCTGAAGGCTACCACACTTCTGGAGGGTTTCTATGGTTTGGTGAGAATTCCCCAGCCCTGAACCTCCCATGCCCTCTGCCTGCTGCTGGGAAAGAGACCTGCACAGCTGGGTGATGACCTGATGATTCCCAAGATTCAGAGAACTGGAGATTCCATCTGAAACCCAACAAGGCAGGTGAAACATCTTTACAAAATCTTCTGCATTTGCCTTAAAACAAAAAATTGGAACCTTAGAATCCTGTTGAGAACTCTAATAAAAGGAAAAAATTAGTTGCACTTGGAGCCAGTTGTTAGAATTAGGTAATGGGCTCTGCTGGATCAATGGGTTACTGGTTTTTCAGCAGATCAGACCTGAAGCAACAAAGCAATGCTCTTAAAGGAATTCTAATTAATTTATTAGCATTTTCTTCAGAAAACTTCTAGATGGAAGTCTCTCAGACATGGGCCAGTGAATCATTACAAGAAGCAGCAGCTCATTCTTTAGAGAATGTGGTCCAGTTATGTAGTTTGCAGGATCTGGGACAGCTTTTCATTGCTGGAATGCAGGTTAGTTCTTCAGCCACACTGAAATATTTGAAAAGAGGCATCAGTGATAAATCCTTGTGGTTGGTTAGTGAGCTACATAATGAGCTACTTGTCTTTGCTCTCCAGGGTCTTCATAGTCTACTCTTACACTACCATTCCCACCAGACTGCATATGTACCTCTGATCAATCTACTGCCTTTGTGGACCACTTGTTAATTTTTTGAATTAGTTTCTTTGTTCTTTATCTCTTGCTGGAATGAAGCTCACATAGATATTCACAAGGTCAACTTTTCTTTTCAAAACTTTCCAGCAGTATCTAAGAATTTAAGTTTGTCTCTGTGTGTGTAAATTATCACAGTTACCAACATCATCTCATTCTGGTTTTTTATTTCTCGTATTTCTTTATCTACTTACTTGTTGTCCTTTGCCTTAGACTGCCAAGTATCTATGAAATTGAATGTCTTCTTATTTTGTATTTGTCTGGAAACTCAGAATGTGGATCAGTAAATAGCACAAATACGTACTGCAGTAACAAATGCAAGCATTTGGGGAGGTAGTCCACTTGTGATGTGCCGCATTTTGTGAATGTGCATTTTCTGAAATTTGCTGATCTGAAGATCAACTTAGAATTAAACCACAGTGTTTTGTTGACTTGTTTTTATTCAAACTTTCCTAATACTTATTTTAACCATAATTCTCAAGATTCTTTGTCCCTTAAAAAAATTTGCAGGCTGCCTGCAGCAGACATTTAGATCTTTCCTCAAAGGCAGAGAAATCCACTTAGACCCAATTCTTCTTCAAAATGGGGAACTAATGAGCACCCATAATCCTGGATTTAATATATGCAGCTCTATCCCTGCTGAGAGATGTGTTCCCTACCTACAGCTTTTCAGACCCAAATACCTATGTCTGCAGAGACTCTGCCTGTTTTCATGGTTTTCATATTAGCATTCATATTTGTCTCCAAGTCATCTGGCTTTCTAAATTCCTCAGCCAAGTTGAGTGATGCATGCAGAGCACTCCCTGTGCCCCTGTCACCTCTGGAGGAGAGGAAGAGAACTGGGATCTATTCAAGGTCTTCATTTGAAGCAGGCGATTTCAGCTTGCTCAAGCAGCTGAATACAGCCATGAGCCCTGAATGTCTGTGATCAGCAATGGGCTGGCTACTGAGCTCAAGAACAGACTTCTGCTGTTCATATTCATGGTTGCCTTGCACAGTTTCTGAGACCAGAGTAAGATAAACTTCTAGCTTTCAGTCTAGGAACAAGATGATTTTTTTTCCCCCAGCAAAACTTTATGTAAAAAACACTTAATAACTTGTTGTGGTAATGTTTATGCCCAGCACAGTATCTTATCAAGTCTTAATGAATAGATCTGCCTCTCTACATGTTGGCTACTGAGAATGCTTTACTCAACCACTGAGTGCACATATTCCTGATTTGTTAGGACTGGGCAGGCTTTAGTCACTGTACCACCAGCTGGGTGTCTGTAGTTACATGTTTTTTGGAGGAGTGTCTGACATAGGAGCTCTCCCAGCATTATCAGTGACATTCTGAGACTGCAGCTGCTACTAAAAATGAAGCGTTTGCATTAGTTTCAGTCCAATTACTCCAAAACTAGCACTAATCCTCTCAGTCCCTCTACTTGCTGAGCACTCACCAGAGTCCTAGTGAAATGATGTGCCCTTTTGTTCAGGGGCAAATGCAACCCTGAATGGGTGATCTGAGCCCCTGTGTTGAAGCACTGCATTTGTATTGGCTCACATGAAAGAGATGATAGCAGTCAGGAGAGGAAAGAAAACACAAACACGCACATTCATCCAGCTGCAACACAACAGTGTAGCTTCTCTTCGGCCGTGTAAGAGACAGTGAGAAGCTGCAGCACTGTTCAGCACTATGGGAACCACCAGTGTTCAGTGGGGTAGGTGAAATGGAGGCAAAGCCAGGGGCTAAGGTCTTTCCAGCCTCCCCCTGGAAATCTGTGCTTATATTTCATTCTTCAGAAAATGTACAATAGCACAAGTTATTAACATGCAGATTCAGCACAGGCACTATTATGTAAGCATGCGCTGTCTTCCCTCTAACCTAAATTTCACTTACAGAGAAAATACAGATGACTTGCAGATCCACATGAAAATAATATCCAAGTGTCTTCAGCCATCTAAGCCCCACCAGGTTTTTGCCAGACCTGTTAATGTATGAAGACCCTTGATTTCATCTTCCTTTCCATTCTTTGGCCAATCTTTTTCTGTCCTGGTTCCTGAGACAGATCTACTCAGAAGAGATGTTATTCTGTTACAAGTTCCTAGTCCTTTTCCATCATCTTTAAAGCTTCCCCTTGGGATTATTAAGATCTAAGGAATTTTTCAAATTTACCATCAACTTGACACACAGACTCAAAAATGTGATTCTTGCTGCTCAGCCATCCCTTGTAGTCAACTTCAACTCACTGTGTAAGTAAGATAGTCCTATTCACAGTTACAGGACTCGACAATTCTGCAGCATGGCTTCTGTGCGGTATGTGACAGTTCCTCTCAGCAGATCACTGATTCAGTCTACATGGAAACATTCAGTGATACAGAGCTTTTATAAAATCAATCGGAGTTTGCAGGCTTACACAGATAGATTTCCTGGTGTCAAAAAAATACTAAGAAGAGGATAATAATTTTTCTTATAGATCTATTCAGAGGATAATGATTTTTAACAATTATTAAAGACAGTTTCTATGAGGCAGCCATTTAAATTTTATTATTATTTCAAAGACTTCCAATAAGTATGAGAGACCATGGCAGTGGAAACCAATGTATCACTATGAATCTGTCTTTGAGCAGTCAATTCAGCATTCTGTTTGGAGCATGTAACACGGCAGTTTTGCACCCCTGGAGAAATGTGTTTGTTAGATCACAAATAACAGGCTGGTCAATTCAAATTCTTGGATTTTTTTTTTTTTTTTTTTTTTTTTCTGTGAAAAAGCCCTTTCCCAGATTTTGTATTGTTAGTTTCTTAGAACTTACGTAGTTCCATAAAAGGATAGGGTCAGCTTTTTTTTGCCATAATTTGCCTACACTGGTCTGTAGTGTTCACTTCATTTTAGACAGAGGCATTTCCATATTAGATAAATTGCATCAATCTCTACAATGACTGATGAAGCTAATGCTTCTTCCAGACAGACAAAAGAAAAGAAAAAAAAATTTACTGCCTCGCTTTCATCTGAATTTCACCAGTGTTTTAATTTATTAAGGAAAAGAGCTTTAAGTATCACAGTACAATCAAACAGTAAGTGAAATACAATGGCCACGTATGTTCTGCTGAGCAAATATTTAGCATACTTAAACATATGTATCTTTCTCAAGTTATTCAGGACATCTTATGCAGACAGCACTCATCATTTTGGGGAGAGGTAAATAAATTCATTCAAGCTCCTTTATGGACTTTCTATGCAGAATAACAATATTACTACTATTTCTACTTATATAGAGAGGAAACTCAAGGAATGTTCTCTTCTACCAGCATTTCCTTTGGAGAAATGTTTTCTCTCAAAGAGCAATCCAAAATATTAACCATCCCTGAGATGTTAAATAATAATGTTCCAATCTGTCACTAAAGTGGCAATGCTGGGCAGTAGTAAACCTGCAATTTTCAAAGTTGGATGGTGCATAGAAAAAATCCTGTGAAATCCTTAATTATAAGCAGTCATTCATTATCTTCAGTGAACCTTGGAAGCTGCTGGAGTACCGTAAACATGAACCATTATAGTTAAAATGGAAAAAACAACATTTAAAGTATTTTTTTCTCTGATTAAAATATTTTCATCTTTTCCTAGAAAACATGCACTTAAAAAAGTCTCTTTACATTTAATAAAGCTTCCAGAAATGTAAATACACATTTAAAATCATGTAATAACTTTGCCACTGCCTCATTACAGCTAAAAAAATAGAATTTAAAAAAATACCAGATTGGAAAAAAAGCCAGCAGCCAGTTAGTCCTCTCTTCAAACAACTGATACCTTCACTGCTTCAGTGACTTGGAAAATTGTGAAGCTATCTAGCTGAACCTCTGTACGAATTGTTTACACACCAGCTGGATTTTAGGCTCTTCTAGTATTTAGACTGAATTTCACTTGCCTTCATTATCAGTAGGGCCAAATACTGATGTCTTCTTAAATAATTAGATGAAGTCCTTTGAAGAGAAGACAATATTACTGTAAATTACTTCTCCATTCATTAGATGAGATACTCATAATCTTCATTCCAGTTTAGACTTTTTTTTTGCCTGAGAAATTCTTCTTTCCAATGTCAGAATTGCTCATCATTAAAGGCCATGGTAAATTTTGCAAGGTAGGATCCTGCTTCTGCCCAGTTTTTCTTTTCTGTGCCCTCAGACACTTGTCCTGCTGATGGGGCTCTTTGCTCTCCTCTGGTACGGTCTAGGTCCTCTGCTACCTCATTTGCAACAGAAAGGCACATGAAATGCAAAGGAAATTCCCTCCCACATAAAGCTGGATGGATGTTCAGACACGGTTAACATGGAGAAACCACCTAATCAAATCATTGGGCTGATAGGTATTTCAGAAGGTTGACTAGCCCTAAGTTCTTGTCTCACGGCAGGATCAGTATTATCTGTATAATTTTCAATACTAATTTAAAACCATAGAACAATTTAGGTTGGAAGAGACCTGAGGGATCACCTCATTCAGCCTTTCACTTGACACGGGCTAATGTCAGCACTGGTTAATCTATTTTTAACACCCAGCAAAGATGAAGACTCTATCACCCACCCCCCCAACAGTTTATTCCAGTGCTTTACTGTCCCCATTTTTATAAATATTTCTTAACATCTAATCTGGATTTAATGAATTAATAATAAAATAAAAAGTTTATGATCTTTTCTGTCTTGGTCTGAGAAAAACCTAGTGACAGGAGAGGAAAAATATCTGTTTTCAGTGATATAAGAACAGCCAGCACCACACAATGTACCTCAAAGCTTGCCAGGGTTAGCCCTTTCTTGATCTGCTGTAGTCGTGAGGGCTGGGTATCAGCTGAATTCTCATTATCATTAGTTCTCATTATTTTGTAACAAATATGTTTAAATTTCACATATACTTTTGTGCCGGAACTTTCCATTACTCTTTAATAACAATATCACTGTATATTTTAGCTCTGTAAGTTACATTTATTATTATTACTTTTTTTTTTTTTTTTTTTTTTTTTTTTTTTTTTTAGATTAAGTTACCTTAAAGAAATGTGTGGTTTGTGTTTCAGGCAGTTTGGTAGGTTAGCAGAAGGTCTTGACTTACAATTGGAACAGTTTGCAGGTTAGTTGATAAGAACGGCAAAAGAGAATAAAGAGAAATTTCACATGACAGTTATTACATGTAATTATGAGGATATACTTGAAAAATTTTGGTATAATTTGAAAATCTGACAGCTTGTGGGTTTTCTGATCTATCATTAGTTGAGTGGATTAATTTTACAACCATAACTCACATTGCAGCTGAGTTCTTTCCATAATGATTTTTCATATTTTCTTCCTTTCCAGGATCATGAAGAACTCTCAGAGTGTTATGTGCTGGAAAAATTATACCTAGTAAGAGGAACATATTCTAGTTGAAAACAAATTAAATGCAACAAACTTTTGAGTACAGATTTCCTTTTTCTTCTTGTCATTATGCTTGCAGTTGAACTGGGATTTTATTTTTTCTTCTAAAAATAGGGTTATGATCTCTTATGGAGTAGGACTGCAGAATATTAAGTAATACGCTGGATCCGTCATACCAGTCACCCTCCCACTGCAGAGGCACTCAGAAGTTATGAGGGGGAGCATGAAGGCATGAGTTAAAAATATCCTATGGACTAAGTGACTGATTTGGTGCTAAGATGATCTTGATGTTAGACTTGGCTGTACTATCTACACCAATTTAGATATGCACAAACACAATTTCCGTTTTACTGATGAGGAAAGTTTTCTGATAGGATATAACATTTGATCTGCGGTGCAATCCTGCCTTATTTAACTGGATTTATGGAGAGTAGATGTACTGTAGTTATACAGAGTAGTCATCCAGAACAATATTTATACATTGACCTCAATATTTATCCCAGTTGTATTACAGGCTGAGCAAAGGAAATCAGCCAAATGCCAATCCAGAAAAGTCTACAAAATATGGCAGTCTTTTCTTTCGCTTCACTTCTGAAGAGCTGGGCACAGTACGTGCTGTGGCCCTAAGTGTGTGGATTGAGGCACCATTTCTGAATGATAACTGGTGGGATGTGTATTTACTATACCAAAGAAGTGTAAATGTCATGTTGACATTTTCCTCTTTAAGTAATTTGATAACATCCAAGTGGAAAAGTTTACTACTATCTGTGTTTTGTTTGAAAGTTTTCCCATTGTGCAATTTCCAGGGTGTTGCACTATTTAATAAGCTTTCTGTGAGCATGAAGAATTTGTTTTTACTAAGAACCTCTTTGGATGCTGACTTGGAGTGGATAACATGTATTTATCAGGATTCTATGGATAAACAGTTCTGAAGTTTAATTCAGTATAACAGTATCCAAAATGCCCCCCGGTAATGCAGCCTCTCTTTCATCAAAGAGTTAACTATGATGAAGAGAAAGATAAGAGCTATGAATAACATTGTCTCAGTAGCTTCCTGTCCACTTGCACCGAACAGTGCTGTGAAAGGAGCTTATGACATTTAAAATGGGTGTGTGGTGCCAGCACGTAACCGACTACACTGTTTTCTGTTTATGCTGAAACTTCTCCTTAGTGCAAATTGTCTATTGTATTTAAACTCTAATCTAGCACACAGGGATGTTAGTGGGAGTCTTTCAGTTGGTTTCAACATTTGTTGGATCAAGCCCAAACAGACTAGTAAATTACGTCAATGTTTCTTTGGTCTGAAGACTTTCCTCTGGAGGGAGTCTTGGGCTGGTGTCCCCAGATACATTCAAGCTCTACATCTACATTCCTGGGCACAATAGCTATCCTATGAGCCCTTGCAGAACAGAAGGCAAGGCCCTTATAGCTCTCGCCTCATGGGTTTGCCTCTGATTTGTGATTCTTCATAAAGAAAAACCGAGAAAGTCCTATCTGGTATTTGTCATTATTTATTGCTATCTCTTAGCAGAGGTACTGAAGTCAGAACATCAAGTTCAGCCTGGCTTAGGTGGCTGCAAGGCTCTCGTCCTTCTCTAGCTCCAGTTAGGAGTGCACATGGGCCTGTGGTAGAGATGCAGAGGTAAATAAGCCAGATAGGAACATGTGTTTAAATCAGGTTGTGGTAGGAGGGATCGCTAAAAGGATTCCCTCCTGCTTGCCTCAGATGATGCCATCCTGGGAAACCTGGTGGCTCTGAACTGTGTTTCTTTGTACCACTCAGCAGACAGGAGCTTCCAAGCAAAAAGTGGGATCAGGCACACCAACCTGTGTAGTCAGCGGCAGCAGGGCATGCCACCGTGCTGTCATCCAGGCAGGCGCAGCTGGTTGTGAGGCAGATGCACGTTGATGGCCACTGGTGGGTTTGTACTCAATTCATATTGTCAGAGCAAGGGCCTGGCTTGGGGGAGCTGGGAAACTGGGGGAGATCAGGTGCTGTAGCCACGCTGGTTAATTTGGGAAGCTCTCTTAGAAAGACTGGGGTGGTTCTTTCAGAGCCGTGGTGCTAGACCTATGAGAGAGTTCTCTGCTCTGTGGCAGAGATGGGGATGCTGCTGGCTGTGACGTGCTGCCTCATACAATTGCTGCTGCTGGCATGGGTAGCTCCGGCTGCCTGATGAGTCACGCTGGCTGGGACTCTGAAAACCAAAGCCTCTGGAGTTTTCTCTCCTTCCTTTGACGGACCAAGTAGGTCACTCTCATGATAATGGGAAACATACTCTGCTGCCAAGCCAACACGGACAGTCAGACTCTTTGGTCTGCAGAAGACAGCAGGGAAGAGGCAGACACAGCAAAATCATTAAGCCTTTTATAATGCAAATGAAATAAATGTAACATTCTGTATAATGTAACTTCATAATAATTCCCTCTGTGGCGCATTCCAAAACTGTATCCTTCACACTGCAACAGAATCACTGCTTGCCCCAATGTAACTTTAGAACCCTTTAACAATGCTGTTTTCCTGTATTTATGGTTCAGTAGTCAAAGGAAAATTAACTGGTATCTCTGCAGTGTACCAATATTTGTGCTCTGCTTAATGCTCCACATAATAATTGCCTTTTCTAAGATAACATTTAAGATAATTCATAGAAAGCTGTCAGGGAAAAAGGAGAACTTGACACTGAAAATCCTCAATTACATGTTAGAATATTTAATTTATATGAAATGTTGCCCTCCATTTACTTATTGAGAATAATGTTAATGTTCTAGCTGTAATTCTAAAGTTAGAAGGAAAAGAAGTAGTCCCTTTTTGATGTTCCTCTATGTTTCGTGTATGCCTTTGTACCATACCTAAAAGAATACTCCTCCAAAATGCAATGTTACTGAGAATCCTACTCAAGGTCTGCAGTATTCAGACAAATTTTTTAGCTAAACAATGACTATGGTTTTGTTTCTTCTCTTCTAATTTTTATTAATGAGCAAGTGCAGAGATCTGATGAAAAGAAAGGCACTTGTATCTTTTTCATGACAATGGCATTGGGTTTGCTATTCCCTATGTTGCCTACTGCAGAGATGAAACAGAAAAACAGTAGGTTCAGACTAAAAAGATGACACAGATTATTATAAAGTGCCTATACGAACAACACAATTTCTATTAATTGCATAACCATATCCGTTAAAATAGTAAAGACATTTAAAAACTTGCAATGGATTTATTGTTAGTTTTCTAATGCAGTTATATTTAAAATAAACAAATAGAAGATTCAATTGTGTATTTCACCATCCAAGATTCATATAACCCCATATGATAGTTCTGTATTTAGGAAGATGTTTCAAATTCGACTTTGTTTGGACCCAGTAAAGAAGCCTATGAAAATACACACCAAAAGATGTTGGAGAGAGGATATTTTGCTTCCAAGTTGTTATCCCTGAATTTTCCAATGAAAGCAGCAGTGCACCAGGCCACATATGGTGTCCCTGAGGTCACCAGAGATCCATACAGTGGTGAGGAGGAGGGCTGGGTCTCTGCCTTGGCCTTTTGTTCCCAACCTTTCAATCCTCTGAAGCTCTATTGGTAAAAGTTCTACCTGAAGAAAATGGTAAAAATTCTACCTAAGGCAGAACTTACAGCCACAGACACATCCTTAGAGTGTCTGAGCTGAGCTCAAAGTGAGGTGGGCTTTGCTAAACTTACTGTTTTGCTTTTAGCAGTTTATCTCCAGGTATGTTGAGGAAGGTGAATTTTCTTCAATCCTGTCTCTTCTGTTAACATGCTCTGCAGACTTGGGACCAGGAACGGTGCTGCAGAAGCCAGCATTGTTGTTGCTGAGAGAAGACTATCACTAGTCATTGTCTTGCTGACCTAAGCCTGTAACATATCTGAACTGTTTTTTTAATTTATTTGCAGATTATAATTTTTAATTTGTAAGATTTTATTTAATAGCCTTGGAGCTCATAGTCTCTATGTTCAAAACAGAAAATTTTAGAAGTAACATAAATTG
Source organism: Athene noctua (assembly GCF_965140245.1). Taxonomy (NCBI): domain Eukaryota; kingdom Metazoa; phylum Chordata; class Aves; order Strigiformes; family Strigidae; genus Athene; species Athene noctua. The sequence goes on from NC_134038.1 coordinate 123,551,687, forward strand.
GAAAAACACTAACATTGAACTATGGAGAGATTTTACTTTTTACTTTCCGGAAAGGGATTTTGTTAATATTTCTAGGAATTCCCCTGGAATCCATCCTTCTTTTCAGCAATGCAGCCACGCTGCCCTGCGGATTCTCCTCTTCCTCTCTTGCTCCCTGATGCCCCACGGTAGCTGCCGTTGTTTGGAAGGCTGTGGACTGGGCCATCCAGCTGTGCCTGGCTCATGAGGTGAGAGGACGGGAGAGGAGCCATGGCACAGTGTTGCAAATGAGCATGATATGGGTTGAGCTGCAGGGGAGGTAGGCTGGGAGCTAAATGTGTGAGACTCCCTCTTGATGTGTGAGATTTGACAGGTCTGTACTGCGAAGGCTACAATTTTAAAATCTTGCTAGGAGGGTTGGAAATACAGTTTCCTCTGAAGCCCAGAGTCAGGCTTGTTAATGATTCTCTATCTTTATTAAAAGAGGCTATTTCTTCTGGCAATGGAAGGAGCGTAACCCTACAATACTTTCAGGACATCTACAGAATAAGTGTATTTAGTTACCCTGAACCGGTCATGCAACCTTTTAAAACATTAAATTCAAGAATCTGGTCCAATCACAGCCCAACCCTTCCTGTATTTCACTATGTTGTTCAGTTTAAAAAAAGAAACCTTGTTTTAAAAAGCTTTATAGACCAAGTTCCATCTACATGAACTGTTTATTTAGGCAGGAAGCTACTCAACTACTATTTCTGGAAATAATGGGAAAGTAGTTGCACAGACAAAAGTAGGAATAATGCCATTGTTGTCCTTTTATTCAAAGCTACCAGAACCCTCTCATTAGGTTTTAAAATTCAGTTGAGAACCCCAATTCTATCTCTAAATTCCTGTTTTGTTCTCAGGCTAAACATAGGGCAGTAAACAATATCCACAATTAACAAAGAATCTTTTAGCTCCATTTCATCTTCATAAGCAAAATCAAGTAGCTTTATACTTTCACTCAACACAGCAAACAAAAAGTGATAGCTGTTAAAACAGAATGAACAATTAACATTCTGTCCTCCAATAGCTGACAGTCCAGCATAGAGCCTTTTGCCTGGACTGGGTTGGATTGGTTGTCTGTGATGGTAAAGTTTTTGAAAACCTCTTTGGATTGGGATTAAGCAACTAGTTTTAATTCCTGACACAGGGTAGTAGAGTTGACTGAAGACAATCTTCTTCAGCTTCTCCAAGAGCTCTGATGATGGCTGTTCATTCCTGCATCAATTACTTGTTCATGAAAATTACTTCTTTACCAACTAAAATACCTAGGCCTTTTTTCTCCCTTAATCCTTATTTCTTCTTGGTTTTATTCCTGCAAAACATGGTAGGAATCTCTAATTCTTACTAGAAAAGGAGGAAAAAGAGAGCTGGTAAAAAAATTCCCAAAACATTCAATGCAACATACATAAAATAAAAAGGTTTGCTCCATTTATGTGGCTAGAACATCCTCTGAGCTGTTACTGGATTGAACAATGACAGACTGTAACAGAGAGAAGGGAATAAAAAAAAGTACTAATAGTGTATATTTATTCTAAGCACTGTTCCTGAATATGGAAATCCGATCTGAAGGCTTCCAGATTTCAGACTACTTTCTATGCGAACACTGTTTTGGGTTCTGCCAGTTCCCCACCTTGGTCTGCAAATGACATGATAGACTGAATGGTTGAACTGAGGTACTGAGAGCAGCGTAGCTCTGGCAGCAAGGAACACGGCTCTCGCTGTGCTCTGCCTGCACCTGCCTACATTGCTCATTCCTCACCAACTGTAGTACACATGTAAGTTTAATGTGAAGGGTGCACAGGCACCTCTGATGTTAGAATATGTTACTGAACCATAAATCAGGTTGACTGTTTCTGCGTCCCCAAATCACTGAAGACACAATTTATAAAATATTGGATGTATGGTTACAGCTTCCTAGTTGCGCTCATTTGCCTTCACCTCTGCATATGCCTGCTAAAAAAGCTAACACTCAAGCATGAACTGTCAAGTTCTCAAAACACCCTGCGTGTACTGCTATCCACAGAACTCTACTTGCTTTGAGCACCTGAATTATAGAGTGTGTATGCTTCACTGATGTCAGCTGCTTTTTCTGAAACACACAGATATGCATACAGGTAGTAAGATTTGTACCCAAATGAAATTTTCAATCTGCTTTCTGCTCATAAATCAGTTATCCTAGGTTCAAACAAAACCAAATGAGGTAGGTAACAACCTTCTGTTCAGCATTATCCAAGTCACGGGCCCATATTTACTAAGCTTTATTACAGTTACCTTTTGCCTTCAGTAAAACATAAAGACTTTTTTTTTTTTTTTTTTTTTTTTTAAATTTGAAGAGAAATTATCATCCAGGTATCCTGGAAGACCAATTAATGAGAGAAAATACTGACCCCAAGCATAAAGTAATAGAAATCTCCGCTGCAGCATTAGTACTAAGAGAATAAAAGCCCCTTCTAGACAATTCCATAGTCACGCTCTTCATTATTACTTTTTTAATATATTTGTTAAGCGTGTAGCTATTGTGGGATGCAGTATTCAGTCTGCATGCTTGTCCAGTGAAGAAAGAGATCCTAAGAACAGAAAACACTGCTGCTGATTGTCTAACCATTTTTGTTCTAGTATTTCCTTACTCTATTAGATTAATCTAAGCAGCTAAAGATTGAGTAATTCTGAAAAGACATATTGGGATTCCACTGCAGAGTGGTTTTTGGATAATATTACAGAAAATAATAAAGTACAACCATTTTTTTTGTTTGTTTGTTTTGGTAGGAAATCATTAACTTTTGGTTTTAGCTTTTCTGTAGCTGCAGTTGAAAACATACTTCCACTGACACTTGCATACAGAGAGTAGACATTACTCTTTCAAAGCAGAGAATTTAAAAGCACAGTTCTCTAACAGCACCCCAGGTGGCTCTAAACAAGGTCATATTAAAGTTGCATTGTTCCTATTTGAAATGTAACTATGAAGTTTTTTTTCTTTTATGTGGTTAAATCTAAGCGCAGATGGTAAGGGTCAAAAATTGACTGGCAACTCATGTGCCAACCAAATACAGGTTTAATGTTTTCCCTTCCTACATAATTTAGGACAGCCACAGAATTTCACAAAACCTTTTCCAGTATTATTTATCTGTACTGCAGTACCACTCAGAGGCTTCATCTGCAGTTCTCCACGCAGTGCCTTAACCATGAGATCATCCTTCCACTTAAATATGATACAATACCTATTATCTGCTGGAGCTTATACAAAAACGTTATGAGCTGGTTACAGCAATAAGATAGTATTTTATGTGCATTACCTTAACTTGTCAGTTATCCCACCTTTTATACCTGTATAAAGAACAGATTAGGTACGAAAAATCAGTGAAATATACTGAGCATTATTTTTACCACAGTCCTTCAGAGTACAAGAGCATATTGTCATATTTATTCCAGAAAAATGACTGATGACACTGTAAGTGGGGCATCAGCTGTTAATTGGGGCATATTACATTCAGCATTTTTTTTTCACAAAATGTAATTAAATATATATCTGAATGAAAGAAAACCACACTCTTTGCTGGGAAAAAGATAGATCACTATGCTTATATGAACTCCTATTTTGTCCAATAGGGCTCTATAAATCCCTAACATTGTGAGCAGCCTCCACTTGTAGAAATTTGGATGGAAAGACAATGCCTTCATGTGATCACAGAAGGCAGTAAACACCCTCTCTGAGCTTTATGTATGGTTTGGGAAATGCATGGTCACCTGCAAGACAGAAGCCTTTGCTTTCCTGCTATGCTTAGAAGTTCACTTGATGGCTGCAACAGGTCTTAACACCAGCCATGAGAGATGGGTTATAAGGAAAGCAAGCTGGGGAAGTTACAAGAAACATTTTAGAAGAACTAGATTTAAAACCAAGATCCTTATGACCATAGAAACAAGCCTCTATGGGTAATCTCTTCCAAGATGTTAAGTCACTTTCAGTAACATAAGGTAACTATCTAGTGTAACACTTTTTTTGAAACTTTTCTGTCTCAGGTAAAATTCAGTATCAATGTGCGAAATCACATATCATTATAATTTTTTTTCCTGCAGCACACATTTACATGTTCATCACCCAAACAAATTGAAAGGAGCACTGAAAACTTTCCTCTAGAATAAACAGATATAAAATGCAATTGGTGATGGCATTACCCCACAGAAACAGGAAATTTAGTAATCACCATTTTATCTAGTCGTAATATTTCTAATGCTGTAACACTGCTGCCCCAGAAGGTCTTTCTTACTTGGACCACTGCAGGTATGCTGAAAAAAACATCTATTTGCAAGTGTTGCTGATTCGTATTGCTCAGTTAAACACACTTTGCAATCACCTAGGCTAGATAAACAGCTCTGAAATGCACCAGGTAATAGCCTAAAATCTTGGGATGTCACTTTTTTACAGCTGGGAATCAATGCTGCACCCTACCCAGAGGTCCACCACCTACTACAGTCTCCATGCTTGTGGCAACAGCTCTTTAGCTAAGGTGCAAGGTCTTTGCCCTTCTGTGCTTCGTAGTCTTTGGTTCACATCCTCTTAGTGACATAACGGTGTGGTTGTATTTTGCTTTGCTGCCCTTTACTACTGCATCATTACCTACTCAGAAAAAGGAAAGACTAATGATGAGTAGCATTTCACTGCTTTCTCACAGTCATGGGTGAATAGGTTTTTCTCTCCCATTGGCTTGTAAAGAGCAAAAGAATCTGCTCTTCATTACAGTAGCATTACACAAAGTTGTGACTGATGAGGAAGGAGCTCTGTGCTGTGGAAATGAAGACCGTGATTCAGACACTATTTTTCCTCCCTTGTGGAGAAAACTAATAGTAGTTAAGAAAAGGATCCTGAAATAATGATAAACATTGGAATGCTTTCATACTGCCAAAACACCCAATTCAGATACAACTGCAGGTATTCCTATTGACTTTACTATTCCATTTTTAGTGTTGATATTTTGGTTAATAGAAGTTTTCCCTTCCAGAATAAGGCAGATTTCAACGTAGCATTGAGACTAAGAGTAATATCCAAATTATTGCTGCGGAGAAGGCTCTGAATGTGATTTTAATAAATTGGAACTTCAAGGAACGAAGCCTCTACCTCAGAGATTTAATATTAGGAGTTTAGGGCCTTTAGTTATTTCTAATGAGCTACAGAGCCATTTCACCCATTAACCATTAGGCTGAATGCCCCTGTACTTGGCACTGGTGAGGCCACACCTCGATTCCTGTGTTCAGTTTTGGGCCCCTCACCACGAAAAGGACATTGAATGACTCGAGCGTGTCCAGAGAAGGGCAACGAAGCTGGTGCAGGGTCTGGAGCACAGGTCGTACGGGGAGTGGCTGAGGGAACTGGGGGTGTTTAGTCTGGAAAAGAGGAGGCTGAGGGGAGACCTCATCGCCCTCTACAGCTACCTGAAAGGAGGTTGCAGAGAGCTGGGATGAGTCTCTTTAACCAAGTAATAAGCGATAGGACAAGAGGGAATGGCCTCAAGTTGCACCAGGGAAGGTTTAGACTGGATATTAGGAAGCATTTCTTTACAGAACAGATTGTTAGGCGTTGGAATGGTCTGCCCAGGGAGGTGGTGGAGTCCCCATCCCTGGAGGTGTTTAAGAGTAGGGCCAACATAGCGCTGAGGGATATGGTGTAGTTGGGAACTGTCAGTGTTAGGTTAACAGTTGGAGTGGATGATCTTCAAGGTCCTTTCCAACCTAGCTGATTCTGTGAACTGAAGCTAAGAATTAAGACAGCTAAGAAATAATTAAACTTATTTTACATGTAAGTAACATCCACTGCCCTCTATCTGAGATTAATTTAGCTGTGTCTCCATGCCAGTTCCTACTATGGACTTGCCACTCCACTGTGTAGCCTCTGCAGAACGGAGATTGCTTACCTGTGTGTTGGGCCTAATTCAGATCAGATGTGATCACAGGTGGATCCACAAATGACAGTGTCTGCAGAAAACACTGATCTACCATGTATTCAAGTTTCCTTTACCAAATTACTCAGATGCCTAGCATTCAGAGTTCCCTCAATAAAAGCTATTGTTCACCTCCAGTCAGACCATCCAACAGAAAGTGTAAAGTGATCTGCAGAGCACAGAAGTAGCAGATGATGAGACACTGCATCAGCACTGCAGGGTGCATATGCACCTATTTCTATTTGTGAAATCCTAGACAAAGGTAAGCTGAGGCCAAGCTGCTCTTAAGGCACTTGTGAAAAATTACCATGTTATTGTCAGTGATGAACAGCAAGAAGACAAATCTTAAACTTCTTAAATTTCAAAACTAATTAACAGTAAAAAAATCTGATTCATGATTTTTGAAAAGTGCAAATTGCTATTATAGCACTGGCCCCAAAATGGACCAGCCTGCAGAATGCAGGAATGGGTATCGAGCTGATCAGCGGTTTGTCTATTTGCTACTGCACTGAGACAGCCAAAGCAGAGAATAAGCATTTAGAAGACTGCCTCAAATCTGCTTTTCTGTTTATTGCAGCACAGCCAGCATCTCAACATTGAGTTTCATTGGGTGCCAGATGTTTATATCTAGATGAGGCAGGAGAAGCTCAACAACTTCTGTCATGTAATATTTAAAGCCTGATTAGGTATTTCTCATTTAATCACATATATTATTAATTTAAATGAAATTACTGTTTCTCCTCACGCCTTTAACCAGCCAGTGCATAAAAGTTGGGTTGCTAAGGCAGAATTATAGCCAAGTATTCCAGCGTAGCTGACTGCATTCTGATTACTTAATAACGCCCAAGTATGTGCAGAATTTGTCCTTGCTGTGTGCCACACAGAGTGCTGCACTACCGAAAAAAACTCAGAAAAAGCTGCACTGCCTTGGCTTAAGCGCCTTCCTTCCCCAGCGTGGTTTGTATTCCAGGTAGTCAAACAAGTCCACGGCTAAGGAAAAACGCCTGACTTTCTGCTCTGCGGCTCCCACGGCACTAATGAGCGAGTCAAAAATGAGCGGCAGAAGCCCTCTCTGAGGGGCCGACCGCACCGCCCTGGCTGAGCTCCGGCTGCGCCGTGGGACCGACCGCTGTTGTGCCCCGGAGAGACTCAGCCTCGGGAAGGCAGCAGCACCGAGCCTGGAAACGAACCGGGATACAGAGCCCGAGGAACGGCTACCGGGCACCGCGGGGCTGCCGGTGCGACACCGGCGTGAGGCTGAGGCCCCGCATCGCCGGGCCCCCGGCCCCCCCGCCCCACACCGGCTCCTCCCGGCGCTGCCGCCCCGCCCGGCGCGGCCCGGCAGGTGCCCGCCGGCGCCCGGCCAGGCCTGGGGCCTAACTTCGGGGAACGGCCGAGCTCCCCCGCGGCCGCGCCGCCGTTCCCTCGCTCTCTTTCCCTCCCGCCGGGGGTCTGGGGCCGGCGCCGCCTCAGCGAGCCCCGGGCAGGTGCGCCCGGGAGGCGGCCGCAGCCCGGTGGCGGCCCCCGCTCCGTTGCTCAGGGTGTCGGCGCGGAGCCCGCCATCTCGCTCCGCTCGGGGCTCGCCCTCCCTTCCCCTCTCCTCCCTCCCGCCCCTCGCTGCGGGCCGGGCCGGGCCGGGCCTCGCCGCGGCGGTGGGCTTGGCTTGGCTTGCGGCTGCAGCGCGGGGCTCGGCGTGAGTCACCCAGCACGGCGCGGGGAGCCGAGCGCGCAGGCACACGGAGGAGGAGGCGGCGGGGGCGGGCGGGCGAGCGGGCGGGGGCGAGCGGCACCGGCTCCCCGCCCGCCCACTCACACATGCTGCCGAGCCGCAGTCAGCTGGAGCGCCGCTTCCTCCCCAGCCGCCGCCGATGACCTCCTCGCCCGCCGGCAGCCGCTGAGGACCCCCGGCGTCCCCGCCAGGGCAGGGGATGGTCGATCGGCCGCCCGGAGCGCCGTCCAGCCCAGCCCGCCGCACAGCAGCCCCGGCCGCCGCCGCCCGCGGGAGCCGCCGCCCGAGAGCAGCCGCAAAATGAACCCCCAGTGCGCCCGCTGTGGCAAAGTGGTCTATCCCACCGAGAAAGTCAACTGCCTGGACAAGGTGCTGGGGCGCGGGCGGGCGGGGACGGCGCCTCCCGGGCGTGCCCGCCCGGCGCCCCGCTCCCCCCGGCTCCGGTGGGGCGGGCAGGGCCGGGGCGGGAGCCGGCAGGTGGCAAGTGCAGCGCCTCGGGGGCCGCCGCTGCGCCGGCATCCGCGCCGCCGGGCGACAGCCGCCGTGTCACCGCGCTGGCGCGGGGCGGGGGGCGAGTGGGGGCCGCGGGGGGCCCGGTCCCCGCCGCCCCCCGCGGCTGCCCGGGGGATGAAGTTGCAGGCGGCCTCTGCCCGGCTGTAGTTGCCGGCGCCTCCCCGAGCTGGGGCGGCTCCGGCTGCCCCGTACGCCATGGCCGCCTCGGCGGGGCCAGTGCCCGCGGCACCGAGGTGGCGGCAGCCCCGTCCCCCGGGGGTGTCCCCCGGCGATGCCACCGAGCGCGGTCCCTCCGTAAATAACAGCAACGAGGCTGTGGCAGATGCGCCAAATTAACGTCCCCAGAAAGGCAAGGCGGTAGGAGCTGCCGGAGGAAAAAACCGTATTGCGTGCTAAATTTAGTGCCCGTTCAGTGTACCAAAAAGCCAGCCGGCACATTAGTTGGTGGTTTTATTCGCGCAGCGTTGCGTTCTTAGCGAGCGGTGTCGTTTTTTCTTTAACGAGGCAGAATGTCAAACTCCTGCTTCAGTTATCTTTAAAATAATCTTGGCAAGGTCAGCGTCCGGAGGTCTCGGCATTCACCTTAGCGAATTTACGTTTCTGAGAGCGTTTCAGAAGCACCTTTGCTTTCGTGTGAAAGTAATTATTCCGATTTAGTTTACGGAGATCTATAGTGCGTGGCCAAAACATTGACGTGCAGTCGTGCTTTTACATTTACTGTACCCTAACATAGCTTTCAAAACATCAGTATCGTAAGTAATTCTACTTTACGTTTCTTTACAGTACTGGCATAAAGGATGTTTCCACTGTGAAGTTTGCAAAATGGCTCTGAACATGAATAACTACAAAGGATATGAAAAGAAACCTTATTGCAATGCGTAAGTATTGTAAATGTCAAGTCTTGCAGAAATGCACATGAAAAGAAAACCTGGCCGTGGATGTTGTCAAATAGATATTGTCGTGCTGTAAAAACTTAATCTAGTGATGTGGCAGTTGCAGTCGAGAGCAGTTTAGTGTTTTTTCAGATGGCGTATTCTACATGCATGGAAGTGATAGAGAGGAAACTATTTGATTATGATGTGTTTAGGCAGTGTTTTAGTATCAGATCTCAGAACGCAGATCTTTTCCTCCCAGAAAGTGTCGGATCTGGTGCTGACTCCTGTTACATTCATTGTTGTCCTGCTGGATTACAGTTGTCCATTATGCAGTGCTCTGTTCAGGGTTATGGACTTGATCAGCATTTTGTAATAAGAAAACAAACAAAGTGCTTCTCGGTTGTGTAGTTTACTAGAGACAATATCCTGTTAGAGATTGTGACAGCCTATTTTTAAAACTGTTAATGTTCACATTTCTCAGATTACTGAACTAGATATTTACAAAATCCCTGCTTCTAGTGCTTCATGCTATTTTGTATTTTGTGTGTCTCTTAGATTTTTGATAAGAAAACAGATTAATTTTCATTGTAGAATATAATCACAGTGTATTCCAGTTTTAGATTTTGTTGTGTGGAGTTTGAAGAGTGCTTTGATGTTTGGCTTGCAAATATTGCAGAAGAGCATTTTGATACATGTAGGAAAAAATGTGCTTACTGTTCTTTGTACTGTGCTCCTTTTTGATAAGTACGTTTCAGTATGTTTTAACCTTTAGAAGCAGTTACAATATGCTTGGTTAGAAGGATCTCTACAGAATTTGGAATAAAATTTGATTTTAGATTCTATGTTATTCATACTTTGTTATTATTTTCACCTTTACCTACTTGAAACACATGTTTTAAGAGACAGAATTTTGAAACTATAGGCACGTTGTAATTTTTTTCAGAAATACTCTCCTATACTTATCTTAAAATTTGTTTCATGTTGAGGTAGACTATCTATGGTTGGCCGTAACAGAATAGTTCAACAGCATATGCTCATTTTCTTCCAGGCTAAAATTGAAGCCAGTCAGTGCCTGTCTGTCTGAAATAACAAGTTTTGTTGTAAAAACTGCTGTGCTGCCAAAACTTGAAACACCTGTTTCAGTGTGCACAGTTGTACTTGGATTGCTTTAGGAACATATGGAGTTATACATACACATTTCTAGCTTTCCTTGAAGTGCTTTACAGTGTGTGGGGGTGACATTAGACCTCTTGTAATAAGGTGTGGTCAGTTGCCAGTCTTAGTACTGTAGAGAAAGCTCTGTAGGAAGGGAGATTCATGCTTCAACAGGTGGCACGGTACAAGTTGAGACTAACCTAGAGCTTACTGACACTAGATGGGACTCTGCTCATGGTACTATTGGAGTTGAAGTGTTAAGTGCAGGTTTACATCCTTTACAGTGGTTAAAACTCTCATAACACTTTGCTGCCTACTACCTAAATTTTGTGGTTAGATTGCATTGATGATACTTTGGTTTCTTGATCTTTTCTACATAATCAGATAATTACTTGTACTTAATAATACTGTTTGTTTACAAAATCTGTGATCTATATCGGTGTTTCCATGCTGTACATATTTAAATTTTGTTCTGGGAGAATTTTTCATCTGTGTAGTTGTGCTGCATGCTGCGTCCTTCTTTTTATGGATGAGGGGGTATAAGGATGATGGATATGTTATGTACCATGCAGGTGCTATTCTTCCTGGTAGTTGCTTTAATGAGCTTTGTCCTAGTGATCCTTGAAGAAATAATCTCTATCTTTGAAATGTCCCTCAAACCTGATGGATGAAATGGGAAGAAACAACGTAAAACCATGAAAGAATGGGCTTTTTCTATTAAAGAAGAGACAAAATGTAGTGTATAATATCAACAGTATGCATTTTGTTCTAAAGTTTTGGTAGACTTAAGTAGTTGGTGGAGTTTATTTTTATTTTTCAGAGAAACTTTGATCAAATAGTTAAATAATTTCAAGTGTTCTGTGGAACCACAAAGGGAAGACCAAGGTGTGCTCAGCAGTTTCAACAAACATTAATATCCTTCAAAGGAAGGATAGGATGTTTATGCAAAACTACGTTATGACTTAAATGATCATATTTTGACACAGTGCTTTTGCATCTGAAGGTTACTTATTTGCAAAGCAGACACCATTATAGTATTTCAAATTCTGTTGTGCCTTTTCCAGTGTTCATTAGTAAGAGGAAAATCCATTTTTGTGTTAAATACCGCTCAATCAGAAAATCTGTGAAGAAAAGAATGCAAATTTACTCATACAAACACCTACAAGTACTTGACAAAGAGCAATTACTGTTAGACTGTTTATTGAGGCCATCCATCAATGGTAGTCTGATTTGAAGATAAAAGTGAAGAGGTATGCACTGATTCCAATGGGAGACTAATGCCATGAAGTTGTTTAATAGGTTTGAAAGCCATAGTTAGCTTTGTGTAAGGATGAGTTGTAAAGCATGTATCTTCATTAATTTCTGTATCTGTTTGTTGATTAACAGGTTAGATAATGCACTTGATATATTTTGACCTTTCAACTTAAATTTTTAATTTTTGCACTTTTTCTTGGGTGCTGAAATTAATAATTTTTTCTGCATTACTGGCAGAGATCAGGAGTTACTTTAACTGTAAAATGGAATTGTGTTTCTGCTAATATAAGATACTGATTTATGAATGTTCAAATTATAGTTTGGTGGAGGAGAGTAAAGTCAGATGGTTTAACAGGGATTAGTAAACCAAGAAAGAATATATTGCGAAATACTTTAATCCAGTGACCATTAGAAAAGAGCGGAAATATTTGTAAATGCAGGATTCTGCTTTTTTTTAGGGGCAAGTTTTTTGCTGGGCAGCTTGTCAGATTTCCAGCTAAATGGTTCTATATGTTCCTTGTAAAGGTATGTTGATAGCAAAAGTAGTAACTGGGCTACTGACACAGTAAAACTGGTACAGGTCAAGAAGCTGAGTTTTATAAATTGTAGATTAATGAAAGATTTTGCAGTTGGGTTAGAGAGGAAACTTTGTCTACATGTCCTCGTGTATAATATGGCTTTCAAATGAGTGATCTTTATCACAGTTTTCATGAAGTTCTTGATCTGTTGTCTTTAAACCTTTCAGTTCTTACTTGTAAAGATTATACAACTTTGTTTACTCTCTCTTTTTATTATTTACATAATTTTTGAGCTGTTTGAGTCAGAATAGTTGATCTCTGCTTGTTTGTGTAATGCTTAGAATATTGCGCTTTCACCTCAGCTGGGACTTGCGAAGTAGTACAGTACTCTCATGACTTATGGTATTGTGTTTCTCATTTTACTTGCATTCATGTTTCATCTGAAAGGCCTCATACACAACATTTTGAAGCTTGTAGATGCTTAGCACCTGAATGCTGCTAGGTTTGCCTTAACAACTTTAGTCTTGCCTCTTATTTGCTGACTGACTTTAGATACGCAACATTGCCAAAGAGCTGCCTGATCTGTGAAATAATGTTGACAAGACTAAGGGCTCAGACTTGTAGTCTGGTTTTGCAGTTCAGCCAGGTGCTATACATTGCCTGAAGCTGGTGAATGAGCCGTTCTTTGTCTCTCTGAATGTTCGTATAGGTAGTAAAAGAAAGGTTAAGATAATTAAAATGGTGTGGGTAATCCGATGATTTGTTAAATCAAGGTGGCTTTAATGCAAATCTGATTCCCTGTTCCACTTTAATATCTGCAGATAGAGATTATTAAATACTTGTTTAATATAAATGGAAACAATAAGAAAAGTTGTTATTATTATTATTTGGAAACTCAGAGCTGATTCTTCCCAGCTGCAAACAACCAAGATGATGCAAGGAAATGAATGGCATTTTGGCAACTAACCATCTGTGTACTAGTTCTCAAGCTTGTTAAGTGATTGAATCGTGTAGGATGATTTTATGGTAACTTATTCTTACGAATATTCATATAAATACTTTTTTGACAGATTCACTAGACCAAAACATGACTACTTTTTATGCAAAACGTAGAAGCTGAAGTGCGTATTTTTGGAATGTTCTCTCCACATTAGCTATACCTGCTGATGCAAATAGACTTCCTGCATGTGTGAACATATCCGACAGAGATGTATTTTTTTAATTTCTGCAAAACCTAATAGCTTAAGCTTCTGCAGACCTGATATACCCTCTTGCCAAAGGCAAAAAACCTAACTGTTGGAATAAATTCTTCTGAAATGTTTAGTATCTAAAATTTTGCTAATTGTCTGCACACAGGGTAGCTTCATTCAAGTTTTTATTTATGACAGTCACCATATGGAATGATTACATAACTTTAAAATTTAAATCTACTGTCATCAGTCTTAATATGGATTATTGACATGAAGAAAAACTCATCACTTTATTTTTTTCTAGATTTAATTTCTTTTAAACTCATGCCAGTAGGAAATAGGCATGCAAATACATTTTAAATATTGTGATGTTCTTAGAAGAATTGTACTACAGTTTCAATCTGCAAGTGCAGTCAAACTTTGTATTTTAAGATACTATAGGGGAGGGATGAAAAATGTCAAAGTTATTTTATACCAGCTTGGAAATGGTAAGAACATGGTACAACCTTCTGGACAGTCAGATGGATTGGAAAGTGGAAGCAGTTGCTTGTCATCAGTGGATGAATGTGGCCATTAAACGGAATCCATTGTCCTGAAAGTTGAACTTGTGTATAGAAGTTTGGTTTTAGCTGTGAAACACGAGTGGGTTTTCTTTCTACTGATCAGAAAACTTCTAGAAGGTGACTAGGAATGTGATTATATATTCTTACTAAAAATAGCTAGCATTTTCTTATTTTTCGGTATTGATTTCAACAGGTGAGTATTTATCAATTTAACTATGTCAGGGAGAAAGAAAACAAGTAGGTAAGGAACAGCAAGAATAATCCTTCTGAAATATGATGGAGCCACTTCTAGGAGTTGCAGTAAAGAGAGCGCCCAGAGTATACAGTTTTTTGTTTTCTAATTCTCCATCTTCAGCTGTTACTTATTAGTGTAAAAGAATAACACTGAGTTTGGGTTGAGGGGGAAGATTATTTCTTTTATATGATTAACCTTACACTCAATTATGAGGTTTTGTTTCGTGTTTTGTTTTTTTTTTTTTTTTTTTTTTTTCTTGTTATGGGATTTTTCAGCTGCTTCTGATCATTATATTTGATTAAAAGTAAGCTATTATATAGGTCAGCCTAAAATGGTCATTCTTATAAAAAGAAACAACCCAGAAACTCCCATGCAGACCTTAGAAGGTAAGGATTTGCACTTTATCACTTTGCTAACTTTGTGTATTCAAGACTTTCCTCTTAGGATGTAATATAAAATGAATAATGCAAATAACTGAACCACTAGAAAAACAACTGGTAAGGGTCTCAAGTCAGAGTCAAACACACCCGTTCATTGAAGTCTCTTATTTCTTGTTCAGCGTCCTGTAAGTATGGACTCCCAATATTTGAAACCAGTTATCATGTCTCCCCTCAGCAATCTTTTCTTTAAACAAAACAGCTCTACCTCTTTCCTCGTAGATCGTATTTTCTGGTAATTCTTGTTTCTCTACCTTCCGTTATCTCCAAAGGTTTTATTCTTTTATATATGTATCTATATATACATATATAGATATACACACACACATATATATATTTTCTTTCAGTTGCAGTGACCACTGGAGCATTATTAGATCTGGTAGAATGGCAAATGTGCCTGTGCAAGTCATATAATTTTTCTCCTAAATCCCACTGCAGTCTTTGCTGGGTTTTTTTTGGTTGCAAAACCAAAACTATTGTTAAGTCATATTGAGATTGTTGTGGGCTACAGTTTTATCTTTCTATGCAGAACTGCAACCTCAGCAGTTGTTATTATTCATTATTTGAGCAGTTAATTGTTATTGGCTAAGCACAGAATCTTCCACTGGGTTCTCATTGAACTAAATCTCTATTTTTCCCCAGGCTGTTTCTCCAATTTGTCAAGTTCATTTTATATTCTAATTTTGTTCTCTAATGTGCTGACAGCCCCCTCCTATCACCTATCAACCTTCCCACCAGAGAGTCCGTAAGCACACTGCAAATCTAGTATGTGTAATCTTCATTTCATCACCCAGGTTGCTTGCTGAAGGCCTGGAAGGGTACTGGGAGCAGTATGTACCTCCATGTTCTGATGCAGCCTTCCCTTCTGTAGTGAGCAGTGGTGAATGAGTGAAGTACTTTATCTTCTCAACTTATTCATGGAATGCTAGATCAAGCGTCAAGTTCTGTGTAAGAAAGAAAATAAAATTGTGAAGGAATGTAATAGTTGTGGATATTTATGCAAACTCTGCTTAAACATGAGCGACAGTTACAAGTAGAGGAAACATACATTCCTGCTGCTCGGTGCTGTGATATCTTACTTTAAAGACCAAATTAGTATTGGTGGTATCCAGTAATGAAAAGGAAAGTAGGACAAGAAGCCAAGCTTATTTGCTAGAACAATTGAAGGATCGTCTTGGGCGAAATATGTTTGTGTCCCTAAAAGGTATCTGATGCATATCTTTAAACTCTTTGAAGAAGGCACATGAGAACATGTGGTGGGTTGACTCTACCTGGATGCCAGATGTCCACCAAAGCCACTCTGTCACTTTCTGCCTCAGCTGAACAGGGGACAGAAAATATAATCAAAGTCTTGTGGGTTGAGATAAGGACAGGAGAGATCATTCACCAATTACTGTCACAGGCAAAACAGACTCAATTTGGGAGAATTAACTTATTTTATTGCCAATCAAATCAGAGTAGGGTAATAAGAAATAAACCTTAAAACACCTTCCACCCCACCCCTCCCTTCTCCCTGGGCTCAGCTTTTCTACTGATATCTCTGCTTCCTCCCTACTGGCAGTGCAGGGGGATGGGGAATGGGGGTTGTGGTCAGTTAATCACCTGTTTCTGCCACCCTCAGTGGGAGGACTCCTCACACTTCCCCTGCTCCAGCATTGGGTCACACCCATGGGAGACAATCCTCCACAAACTCTTCAAACACGAGTCCTTCCCACAGGCTGCAGTCCTTCATGAACTGCCCCAGCGTGGCTCCCTTTCACGGGTGCAGTCCTTCAGGAACAGGCTGCTCCAGTGTGGGTCCCCCACGGGGTCACAAGTGCTGCCAGCAAACCTGCTCCAGCGTGGGCTCCTCTCACTCCACAGGTCCACTGGTTCTTCCAGGAGTCTGCTCCAGCCTGAGCTTCCCACAGGGTCACAGTCTCCTTCAGGAACATCCACCTGCTCCAGCGTAGGGTCCTCCAGGGGCTGCAGGTGGATCTCTGCTCCACCATGGACATCCCACGTGCTGCAGGGCCCAGCCTGCCTCACCATGGGCTGCACCACGGGCTGCAGGGGAATCTCTGATCCAGTGCCTGGAGCACCTCCTCCCCCTCCTTCTGCACTGACCTTGGTGTCTGCAGAGTTGCTTCTCATATATTCTCACTCCTACTGAAGTTTCCTGTTGTGCAGTTTTTTTTCCCCTTCTTAAATATTTTATCCCAGAGGTGCTACCACTACCACTGATGGGCTTGGCCTTGGCCAGCAGTGGGTCCATCTTGGAGCCGGCTGGCATTGGCTCCATCTGATACAGGGGAATCTTCTAGCAGCTTCTTACAGAAGCCACCCCTGTAACCCCTTTGCTATGAAAATCTTGCCATGCGCAAACCCAGTACAGAACACTTTGTCAGACTTGTGGAATACTGTGCATGAGGAGGATGGTGGTTAGCTGCAAAGGAATTACTGAAGAATAATCATCACTGATGCTTGGACCTTAGGAAGAGTTGGGCTGTGTTTTGATTGCTGCAGCTGTGTCTGAGTAATGGGATGCAAAAACATTTCTCAGGTTCCGTTTGAACATGTTCAGTTGGCCGTGTCCTGATACGATGTTTGATCAAGACGTGCGTATGACACCTTACCTGCATGTGCTGGTGGGCGTGCAGGCAGAGGACTCTGAGCTCCAACAGATCCCTTGGTTTGCACTGTTGCAGGTTGTGGAGAACACCATGGAGTGCTACAGCTTAGCTGCAGCCAGCATGCTTCCCTACTGGTGCAGAGTACAAAACTGCTCTGAGGGAGAGGAGTTTTTCTCTCAGAGCAGGTGAATTCTCAGTCTGCGCTGAGCCAGTACTGTTGCGTGTGGTACCTGGTGTGTGAGTATAGGATTTGTGTTTGGAATTCACAGGTTTTAATATTCTGCCTGTTGGTGTAATTGCTCCAAAGGGACAATTACAATTTAGTGCTACTTAGGATGTTGCTGGGGCAAATACATAGAAAATATGTAAATGAATATTATACATTTTATTCTTATTTTTATTCAAGACTGCACTAAACACGACTTTCAGAGCTGTTTGCAAGAAGTGCTTCTAGAAATCCTTGTGTGGAATCCTGAGCTGTTGCCAGTTTTTATCTTGGCTCAAGTAAATACATGTTTTTAATTTGTATGATCATTGGTCGTTGTAGACTGCAGATAATGTTTTCAAGGAATCTCTTCAGCACCTATAGTCATAGAATATATTGAACATACATTCTTAGGGGACTGTAGTTGCTGACACACAATTTCATCAGTAAGTAGGATTTTCTTTGCTTGCTATTGTCTTAGCCACTGTTGACACTCAACATAATCTTGATTTTTCTTAATAGCTATTACTTTTCATACTCATTCCTAGAGACTGATAATGTTTGTTTCATCATATTTACATAGGCAACAAAACAATAGATGAAATTCTGTGATTCCAAATAATTTACTTACTTGCATTGCATAGTCTGAGCTTTGGAACATGTAATAACCAGTTGTAGCAAGCCTGTGAAATCTTGATGGTATGTTTTGTTAACAACTTCGTGATTTAACTGTTTGGTGTTTTAAATGTTCTAAGCCACAGAATTTCCTATCATATTTGCTGAAGAACTTAAAAAAAAGAAAAGTATTTTCACTTGTCCGAATTTTAAGTTCTGTGTAGCTCTGCTACTGTTGTTGATGGTTGCAAGTAAACCTGCTGTCCTGATATACTCTATATACTTTATAAAGCTCGAAGAAAAAGAAGTTTATGTTCCAATCTTTCATGTCACCTTGAATTTTCGGAGTCAGTGATGTCAGTAGAGAATGACAACATCATGTTAGCTCAGTGTCAAGAAGCATGTTTTGCTGTTTACATGTAATATCAGTGGAAGCTTATCATAATTATCCAGACAACATACAATCTTGGATGAGTGGTCAGTTAGTGTTATTTTCATAATTTTGAATATTGTGGGGTGCTTACAGAAACCTTGCTAAATTTAGAGACTGTGATGTTGAGGTTCCCTGAAAAGGAGGAAGTAGGCAGGACTTGCAAGGGAAAAGTTTACTGTAAGAAGAGGCGGGTGAAGTACTTGTTGAATAATGGGACTGCCTGAATATAAACCAATTAATACCACTCCTATTTATGTCATTTCACACAGCAACTTTCTAAAAAACAAACTGCAGTTAGTTCTTCTTGATTTGCAGATCAGGCCATTTCTTCTCTCTGTGCCTCCTTCCATCTTCTGATGTTGGTGTTGATGTTGCATCAGTGTTGGCCAGGCGATTTTAATTTCCTTTCTATTTGTGTTGTCTGTGTAACTTCTATTTGTACCAGGAGGAAAAGTCTGGATGATGAGCAGTGCAAGATTTTTAATCTCTCACATTTCCTCGCTCACCTGTCTCTTCTGCTTCCTTCCTCCGAATCTTCCTGTTGTCAGTTGTGGTGGAATTCTGTGATGGTAGCTGATCTCATAACGCTTTAATATGAGGAGGATACAAAAATGTGTGATCAGTGTCACACTTGAGAGAAGACTACAGCAGCTTAGTTTTAAAAATGAAAGACTAATTGTAATTTGGCCAGTAATTATTTAAGCATATATTGCAAAGGATTTTCTGGGAAGTGCATAGTTACTCTTTAAAGAGGATTTCTTAAAATGTAGAAGTATATGGAAACTGTGTAAGTTTCTTCCTTGCTTCAGGGTTTCAAAAATTCACACTATTTTTTTTTTTCCCTTTAGGAGAGCAAATGTTTGGAGGTAGTCCATCATGTTCTGCCTCTCTAAATGGCAGCATTTTTCACACAGGTGTATTGGTATAATGCCAGTTTCATAAATTTAAAAATAAATTTGTGCTGCATTTTAATTTCGTTACACTTCAGGTATTTTTTTGAACTTGGCAAACTAAATGGTAATGGCTGTTTTTGTTTTGTTCTGGTTTTACTCTGGAAGAATTCAATAACTGCAATACAATTCCTTCTGACATCACAAAATATATTTCTTTAACTAGAAATATTTAGGGAAAGATTTTAAAAAAAGATGCTGATTTTGGACTTAATTAAAATGCAGGTGGCTAAGTTTGTGGAGGGGAAAAGTGATAAGATGAAATAAATCGCTGAAATACAAAAGCATGGACTGATCCTGCTGAACAGTGTAGAGTGGCATACATTCAACACAGTAGGGTGTTCACATGTTGCATAGCATTGGTTGTGGGCATCTGCAAATGCAAGAGGGAAGAAATTTCTGACTGGATTGCCAGGTCATACAAAAAGAAAAGGGGCCAATATGAGGTTTTCTAGCAGCAGAAGTGCTCAATAGGAAATGATTACCACTGGTAGAACTGGCAGCATGCTTGGTATGTTGCTGTAAGGGAGGTTGCAGTCCATGTTTTAGAGAACCTGCCTGAAAATACATGTGTAGAAAAGCAAAGCTTCCTAAAGGACTCTTTTTTTTTTTTTTTTTGAGCTGCTGTTTGTGTTTGATACAGTGATACTAGTGCCTTTGTTGATGTTAGTATTTGATGGGTAGTAGAGAAGTGATACCAACGGGGGGGGTGAGCAAAGGGAGGGAATGCCTGTTGGAAGAAGCTCTGTTCCCCCTCGCATTCCAGGAGGAGACAGTCAGTGACCTACTACATCACATGGTCATACACAGGTCTATGGGACTGGATGGGATACACTCAAGTGCTGAAGGAGCTGGCTGGGGTGCTCGCCAAGCCGCTTTCCATCATTTACCAGCAGTCCTAGCTGACCAGGGAGGTCCCGACTGATTGAAAATCGACCAATGTGACGCCCATAATTAAGAAGGGTCAGAAGGATGATCCGGGAAATTACAGGCCTGTCAGCTTGACTTCGGTGCCTGAGAAGCTGATGGAGCAGCTCATCCTGAGTAGCATCACACAACACATGCAGGACAACCAGATGCTCAGGCCCAGTCAGCGTGGGTTTATGAAAGGCAGGTACTGCTTGACAAACCTGGTGTCCTTCTACGACAGGGCGACCTGCTTATTGGATGAGGGAAAGGATGTGGATGTTGTTTACCTTGACTTTTTACCTTGACTTTTTACCAAGGCCTTTGACACCATTTCCCACAGCATTCACCTGGAGAAACTGGCTGCTTGCGGCTTGGATGGGCACACGCTTTGCTGGGTAAAAAAATGGCTGGATGGCCGGGCCCAGAGAGTTGTGCTGAACTGAGTTAAATCCAGTTGACGGCCGGTCACGAGTGGTGTCCCCCAGGGCTCGGTTTTGGGGCCACTCATGTTTAACATCTTTATTGATGATCTAGATGAGGGGATCGAGTGCACCCTCAGTCAGTTTGCAGATGACACCAGGTTGGGTGTGAGTGTTGATCTGCTCGAGGGTAGGGAGGCTCTGCAGAGAGACCTGGACAGGCTGGAGCCATGAGCTGAGGCCAACTGGAGGAGTTTCAATAAGGCCAAATGCCGGGGGCTGCCCCTGGGCCACAACAACCCCCAGCAGCGCTACAGGCTTGGGAAGGACTGGCTGGAGAGCTGCCAGTCAGAGAGGGACCTGGGGGTGTTGATTGACAGCCCGCTGAACAGGAGCCAGCAGTTTGCCCAGGGGGCCAAGAAGGCCAATGGCATCCTGGCTTGTGTCAGCAATAGCGTGGCCAGCAGGGACAGGGAAGGGATCTTACCCCTGTACTCGGCACTGATGAGGCCGCACCTCGATTCCTGTGTTCAGTTTTGGGCCCCTCACCATGAAAAGGACATTGAATGACTCGAGCGTGTCCAGAGAAGGGCAACGAAGCTGGTGCAGGGTCTGGAGCACAGGTCGTACGAGGAGCGGCTGAGGGAACTGGGGGTGTTTAGTCTGGAGAAGAGGAGGCTGAGGGGAGACCTCATCGCCCTCTACAGCTGCCTGACAGGAGGGTGCAGAGAGCTGGGGATGAGTCTCTTGAACCAAGTAATAAGTGATAGGACAAGAGGGAATGGCCTCAAGTTGCACCAGGGAAGGTTTAGTCTGTATATTAGGAAGCATTTCTTTCCAGAAGGGGTTGTTAGGCGTTGGAATGGTCTGCCCAGGGAGGTGGTGGAGTCCCCATCCCTGGAGGTGTTTAAGAGTAGGGCTGACATAACGCTGAGGGATATGGTGTAGTTGGGAACTGTCAGTGTCAGGTTAATGGTTGGCCTGGATGATCCTCAAGGTCTTTTCCAACCTAGTTGATTCTGTGAAAAATAGTTGCTGAATGGACCATCATGTAGGCATATTTGATATAAATTTTACTATAACATATGGATGTCTGAAAGTTTTATTTTGAAGTAGTTGATAGGAATTTTCTATCAGAAAGGAGAGACAAAGTTTGTTACAACAATTATTAGCATAACTTGTTGAAACACTGTGGAATTAGCACAAAATTTTTAGGAGGAATGGGGAAAGGGAAAACCAGCTTGGTGGAAAAAAATCAAAAGATATATTTCAAAGAACAATATTTTTTGAAATAGTGAAAGGCATTGACACCTCTAGTAAATGAGACTGAGAGGTAAGTGTTACAGGAAATGTAGCAGTGATGATGTGTCTACTTACACAAGGGGAACAAAAGAGTATGCATGCAAAGAAAGCAAGGATAGATGAAAGAGAAATAATTTATAATAATGTTGAGCTTTTCAATTTATCAACAGCAAGCCAAATTTCTGAAATGGTCACACTTTTGAGTCTTTGATTAGGAATGGGCTACTGTCATGGTGAGTGGTCAGTAGAGATATGTCATGAGATCTTGGCTTATTTTGATCTGAAGATCAAAAGAGAGACTAAACAGTCATTCTCAGATAACTCACTATTTAAACTGGTGTGTGGCTTACATTGTAGTTGTGTTGGAAATCTTGGAAATCTGTATTAACAAGAATCGAAGAAGCTGGAAGAAGGTAAAGGAAGAGCAAGTAGATGAGCTTTGCTTGAATTAATGGTCAGTCTGCTCCATCTCATGCTTCTCCATGCAGCCAGATTGCAGTTTTTGTGTGGGCTGACAGAGAATATTTGCTCGGTCTGAGCTCTGTTAATTCTGTCATTATTTTAATAATATATTGATATTCAGAATAGAATAAGAGATACTGTTATTATATGAAATATGATTTGGTTTATTGGCACTGCAGCTACTGAATATTTTGTCCTGCTTTGAGGAACTTGTAGTGAGGTTTTAAAATTGTTATGAAGTTAGTAATTCGCAAGAAATATCAGGATAATTGGAAGAAAATACAATTCATCACTTAATTTTATGCCCCCTGAAAAATACTTTTGTACACTGAAACAGTAGGCTGCCAAATAGTGTCTTCAGGAAGATGAGAAGCCTGAGGGGAAACTAAGAAGTGTGGTGAGAATTGTGTGAAAATGAGAACAGCATATGTGATAAGTGATTTTTCCAATAGTCTAATGCAAGCAATGGTGTATTGCAGACTTCCTTTTTTTCCAGTGAGGTGAAGGTGGATATTCTTCTGAGCAGTAGTAACTTAGATTGGTGCTGTTAATGTTTTGGATTTATCAATTATGAACAAGTCATCATAGAGAATTATTTTTGGAGTTTGTCTTGAAATGTAAGAGATCATCTGGTTCTGTAGGCTACTAAGCGGCTTCAGTACCTATGAATATTTTTGTAAAACTTGGAAAACTGGTCTTTTTTTGCTTACTACTTCAGGAAGTTTGGAAGGACATTCTGAAGTCTGAACACAAGCTGGTCAAGCCTTGTATTAATTCATCCTTGCACTAAATAAAGACCTTCTTTCAGGATGACTCTTGTCTTTGTGGAAGAGAGACTTGAAAGAGTAGCGTCCAATTTCTTGTACTGATTAAATACTTTCATGACCATGCTACTGCTGTTTCAGGCCTCATTTGGGTCAGCAGCAGGAGTCTCTCTTACTGCCCAAGAGGCAATGGCAGATAATGTCTCCTATGCAGAATAATACTGTATATGGAATATATTAATAAAAGGAAAATTTAAGCTTGTCAAGTTGGTTATGGATGTGAAGGAGACTGTAATGTGCTTTTAGAAGTTGAAGGAAATAGAGAAAAATAACCATTTTTAACCTAATTACTTATTTCACCCTGAGGAGAATGGCAGCTCCCCCTTTTCATAACTTTCTCCGTTCTGTCACTTCTGCTGTGCTGGAGATGTAGTCTCTGGTGGACTTAGTTTGGTGAGCAAACAGGCCCTTTTGTTTTCTTCTGCTATTTTTTGTGCTTTGTCGAAGTCACCTGGCTGTTCAGTGTCAGATCTCTCCAGTGGGTGTCTCATCTCCATCACATGCTTCAGGTGTGACAGTAATTCAGCATCTGCTGTGACCACTGTCCATGGTGTGAGAGGCAGGTGTATTTCCCTTGTATTTTCTTTCTGCACTGTTTGTATACACCTTGAGTCTTGTGTAAAAGTTTCAGTGTCTCGTTTTGATGTATATCTTCAAAAAGACTGCTGCAGTAACACACTACTTCGCAACTGGGATAACAGATATTAATACATGCAGTTAATAGTGACGATACATCTTATACCAAGGAGATCGGAATTGGATGTTCAGGAGCAGACTTACAATGGATCTTAGAAGTTGATAGTATAGTAGATTAACAGTTCATAGTAATAATTAACACTAAATAATTTTATTCCCGTTCTAATTTTTTTTCAGTGAAAAAATTGTCAGATGGTTTGCATGAATCTGCCAGTTTCAGTGTTTTTTTTTTTTTTTTTTTTTTTTTTTTCCCTGTAGGAATCTGTATTTTAACTGTGCTGGTTTTATAGTAGCAGAATGCTTAATTTCAGTGACAAAATATTTAGCTTTGTCAGTTGGACTTACTTTGCTTAAGTGTATTTTACCAAAACAACATTTATCAAAACATTCAAATATTATGTGTATTGATTATATATGTCAATTTTATTATAGTTTTATATTACATATAGTGTTATGATGACAATTTACAAATAAGAACCTATGAACTTGGAAGGAGATAAAATACATTATTTTCAAGAGCATGGAGTTGTAATATAGCTGGTGTTCTTTACTATAGCTTGTGAAGAGTAGCCATTTTAAGATAAATCTTTTTGAAGAAAATTTTGAATATTAAAAAAAAAATTCCAGATCATAAGTCTTCTCAAGAAAAGAACTATTTTTCCCAGCCACATAAAATGTTAAGAATGCTTTGCATATTCATGCAACTGGACATGAGAAGCTCTGCTGCTCCCTTAAGTGTGGGAGGAAGTTTAAAGGAAGTTTGTAGTAGTGATGGCCTTGTGGAGCATCTTAACACACAGACTTTATAGCTGTTGCAGTCTCCAGTTTTTCTTTTCTTATACATATGTTCTTTTAATTTTATTAGGGCTTTATTAACAACTGTGTTGTTTCTTTTTTATATAGGCTTCAATTAACATTGCTGGTCATCCACTCCCCATTACTATAATATATCAAGCAGTGCGTTGGAAAGACTATCCACAAGTATGTTGAATATTGCCCTGGAAGAGGAGTCATGAGCTTGAGCGTAGTAAACTCCAAACAATCCTAAGACTGTTAAAATGCTTACAAAGACAGTATTTCAATATATTCCAATTTGATTTTTTTTCCAAACACATAGATCTAACTTAATTTGAATTGGGTTCCTTACCTTCTATGGTTTGTGTTCCCTGTACAATCATTCTGGAAGGTTTTGGCTCAAGGTCTGAAACTGATAGTGTATCTGCTGGAGTTTCTGGTCTTGAAGTGAAGTTATAGAATAAAACCTAGTCTAAACCAAGCAACATTTGGAACTTGGATGTCTACTGCTAGCATAACATATTGCTTGAATGGAGACTATACCTTTAAACATAAAATAATTTAAAATTTGCTAATAAACATGTTTTATTTCCATGAATGATGGTTCTTTTGCAACATGTGTATCTTATTTGAGAAGAACCTTTAAGAGAAGACACACTTTCTTATTTGCACAGTTGGCTTTTCTTACCAGATACAGACTAATTTAAATTTGTATTATGTTACCAGGAACAACTATGTCCCATGCATACAATGAAAAAGAAAGATAATGCTCTGAATAGTATCTTGACAGTTTTAGTTTACACTATTAAACTTAGGGAGATTTTACATTTGGCTCCTTGTTGTTTTGTTGTTCTTCACAGTAAAATGACCTGTTGTGGTTTTGTACATTTTCCTTTGCAACATAACTGTTTAGTAACCATGAGCAAATTAAAGTTAAATTTAAGATAAAAATCATTCCTCTACTTTTCCTCAGAGCTGTATGCACACCTACTTTCACACAAACCACATTTTTTAAAAAAATACACCTATAAGTGCTAAACAAAAATATATTAATAGTATTGTTTTCCCATCCTTATTATAGTGAAGAAGTAATTTCAGAATATATGTTGCTTGCAATTTTTGGCAGTTATGGTCAGTAAAATGGAAAACCCCCAGATTTTCTTTCTGTCTTGGTGTAATTTGTGAGAATGCTTATGTTAATTTTCAGAAGTTCTTTGTCTAAAGCAAAATAAGGGAAAATAAGTAATCTGAACTTTCTTTAAAGAAATAGACAGGACTGGAAGCCTTCATGGCACCATTTTCATATCTGCTATAAAGCAACTATACTTGAGAAATCATCTGTTTTGGTCATAGTAAATTAAGGAGTAGATGGGCAAGAGCTGGAAAAACCTCAGCATCCAGAGCTCTACCAATAGTCAAGCAACTACCAATTTCCCCAAAGAAGGGATGGGATTATTTTTGAATAGGGGAATCTTAATCACACCTTTACTATGTGGAAGATGCTGGATATGAAACCAGTGGGTAATGTTAGAAATAGACATCTGAGCTGGAAAGATTTTTCCATATGCCACAACCTTCATGAAGGCTGTGCTAAGTAGACCTTCATAAACAATTTTGTTGATGCATAGGAATTCATCTCCGCTGTGTTAGCCTTGGAACATAGACGGGTGAAAAGCAGAAGATACTTGCTGTTCCCATAAAAAAATCAGACCTTAAAATAGGAATGCACTGAACACATGAAAGGAAAAGATTCTGCAGAGCAGAATGTCATTTGTACCGTCATTTTTAAAGTGAAACACTGTAAGAGTACTATTGTCAGTTATTTCATTTGTTTGTAGAATCCCTATTGTCATAGTATGACTCTGAGGTGGGGCTGGAATTCTTCATGTCCTGGACATTATTTTGAGGATTGTCTGGTAAAAGTGAGGACAATTGACTGAAACAGCCTCGCCGTAAATGTAGAGTATTAAAGGAAGATCAACAGAATTAAATACTCAAAAATACCTATGAACTGTAGTATGATGGTAGTTTTCTTTCAGACACTGCTTTGAAGAGTATCTTTTAAAGTTAAAGGTGCTTTTTGCGTGTGGTTGCAAATAGTCAACTTAGAATTGTTGCTCATATCTCTTAAGCTTCTCCCATCACAGGAAAACAGTAGTGTAGATGGTGTCTTTGCAAAGTAATTGGAAAAAAATAATTGAAGTAGGCCACTACCTACTCTACATTCTGTTTCCTCAGTGGAAGGAATTAAGAAATACAGCCTTTTGTACTTTCTTGAGCATTCAATTCTGTCACTGTTTTCCCAGCAGGAGAGACATGTGCTCAGTGGAATATCTTGTTATGGTTTGATTTCATTCCTGCTGTAAGCAGAGCAACTTCTATTGGCCTTACAAGAAGATGTACACATTATGATAGTGGAGAATGTTGTTAATTTATGTTTTGACTGACATGAATTATTAAGACTTGTAACCATTTCTGTGAGGCGAGAAATATGTAAAGCAGTGGAGAGAGAAGTACGTACTGTGTGATACCACTGGCACAAAGCAGTGGTATATTAAAGTACAGTCTGGGTGAAAGAGAAGTGGGGGGGGTACAGAAATGTGGTGTTCCAGGAAGGCTGGGGTATGGACCAAGTTGTCACTGCAGGAGAATTCAGAATAGAAAGGGTTCCTATGTTCTTTAAATGCTTAAAACAGGCAGAACTTAAAAATCATGAGTGAATAAAGCTGGCAAGTTTCCTGTTCTGCTCCATCCACACAGGTTGTTAAATGATTCTCCTTGCTGTGGTAGCAGAGAGCCTGCCAGGAGTGCATTAAGCATCGTGATTAATGTCTGTCACATGTTTATTCTCTCATCTTCTCCCCAGCAGGTGGTGTGTATATGCAGTGCGGTTCGGTGTGGGTAGTGTTTTTTTTGGTTTTTTTTTTTTTTTTGGTAGGTTTAAAGAAAACAAGACTGTTTGCAAAGATGCATGTATGTGTGAAAGGAGACAATGTCAAAGAAGTGGAATGTGTGCTTGGAGCAGCAAGGGCTTATGGTGGCCTTGAGCTCCTGGAAACTGGGCTGAACAAGGAATACATTTGCCTTCAGGATGGTTCTCTCTCCTTTGCAGATGATTTCTGCTCTTGTCATAGAGACTTCTTGCGAATCAGAAATAGTAAAATCACAGACTTCCTCTCTTAAATGTAGGTTGCTTTTTAAAATGTTTAGTCACATTCAGGAAGGGGTCAGATAACTTGAACTTTGAAACTCTGCAGTACCGATAGTGGCAGAAAGGTTTCATGTGCTTATGACAACCTTTTTTGTTTGGAGGGTGTTCTGGTCTACTCTGTCTGAACTGGAGTTTCCTCACATTACTTGGTAAGCCCACTAAATGTCTGAGTGCTGGAATGATGGGGACATGCATACCAAGTGCGGCGAGTTACTAGAAAGGTGCTTATACTTAAGTGTATTTTTGACTGTGGAGAAAGGCTTTTTTTATATTGTAAGTGCAGAAAAAAACCCCTGCTGTATTACAGTATTATTCTTTCACACTTTATGTGAGTCTAATATTTTTAAAACAGTTTTAATAATAACTAATAATACATTATTTAAAGTAGTATTGGTTTTTGTATAGTTTGGATGCCATTAAATGGGAGAATGAAATGCATGTGATGAATAATGAAACTCATTTGAAGAGGTTTCCAGTTATTTTATCTGAACAATATACCAGGATTGTTAGATCTTTGCATGGTTCATTGTACAGTGGAAATGCCTACAACTGATATACACAGATTTACATTTTCTCCATATCTAAACTATTTCAACAACCAGAAAACTAAACAGACATTGTCCTTTAATAGGAACATGTTCAACTCTCTTTGGCTATTAATGTGAGGTTGTATTTGAGTATCGTTACCTTGGAATTTTAATCTCATTTACACAAAGTCTTGGTTACAGTTGCTTAGTAACACGCTGCGGAAACAGATTTGTTGATTTATGATAATATATCTACAATATCCTTATAATTAAAGATGTTGT
This sequence comes from Athene noctua, assembly GCF_965140245.1. Lineage (NCBI taxonomy): Eukaryota > Metazoa > Chordata > Aves > Strigiformes > Strigidae > Athene > Athene noctua. The sequence goes on from NC_134038.1 coordinate 123,580,352, forward strand.
AAGGAAAGCAAGTACACAGTGTGGGTGTGTATTTCAGCTGAATCTTTCTAATAACCTCCATCTTCACAGCATATCTTACAGTGAATGCCTTTGTACGGGTTGATGTTTTATGTAACTCACCTGACATCTGACTCATACAGTTGTATGTGGTTTGGTGGTTGTTTCGGATAATGTTGATTTGCAATTTGTAGGTGAATTTGAAATCTCAAGGTTTAGCAGTCTTCGTCCATGGGACTGCAATTCTGATGTTGCAGTTATTTTGTAAGACTTGTGTTGATATCAGGAGTGTATCAGGAACAAGCTGTAAGAGAGAGAGGCTCATGGTTCATTTTTACATGGTGTTACACTTTCATTCCCAGGAGAGAGAAGTGTGTTAGAGATTAAGCATCAGGAGACTTGTAAAACATCTTTTTTTTGACAGCTAAAGGAAGTATCTAGAGAAGTGTTGGCTGTTGCGTGTTGCATGTCTTCAAGTATTTGCAATTTCTGTATTTTAAGGTTTCCTGAAATCTTTAAGGTCTTTCATTTCTTTGCAAACAGGGCTCAAGATTTCTGTTTACCTCCTCTGCAATATATTGCAGAAGAATTCAGAAACAGAAGTTTCCAACACCAGCATGCTTATTGTCTAAAATGACTATGAAAGCAAAAATTAAGCAAGCACCTCTGAGACAGATGGAGTGTTATTAAAATCCTGGAGCCTGCTTTGAACACAGACCCAACCCCAGGAAAAAAATGCAAATAAATTTAACAAATTTATAAATAAAACAAACCTAAACATCCTGTATGTTGAGGCCTGAATTTAGTCTGCTGTTTTACATGTCTTTCAGAGCATAAAAGGCTTGTGTTCTTTAACTCAGATCATTGAAATAACTCTTAGGCCAGATACCAGGATGCTTTGTGAAGGGCCAAACGTGTTAGTGTTATATAATGAAATAATAGTTTTGCCTCTCTGCCGAGTATATTTGCCTCAGTTTCCTTGTGAAATTAAGTTATTCAGGTTCCTATCAAATTTCCAAAGACCCATACAAATCTGTATGTCTAATTTCTTCAGATATTTTTCTGTATGTAGTGCAAGAATGCAGAGAAAATTATTATTTTAAAAGTGCCATTCGCATGGCTCTGTTCTGTTGAGTGTTTTGCTTTCTGCTTTCAAACCCTTGTAAGCTATTATGGTTGTTCCACTATTGTCACATCCCTTGACTGAAAAACTGTGGGTGGCGTTCATCTCACCTACCTTTGACATAACCCATGCTTATGTATGAAGCTGAAATCATTGCTCTAGTCCTGTTTTTGTAGTTGCTGGAGAAATAAATGCTTTCAGATTTCAGTTCATCTGACTCATTTTATGATAGGTGAAACAGACCTTATTAATAATTTATTATATTAACTTTATCTTCTTGGACTGACTCGCATACAGAGGTTTACCTTTCATGAAGTGGATCTTCTCCTGTGGGAGAGAGCCAGTTTACAATGGCTGGACCTGAACAGCTGTCAGAATCAAGAATCTTCATTTCCTAGAGTTCCTACCAACTCATGTTTCCAGTCCTTTGGTGTTTCAGGCACTTGAGCAAGTTTGTGGGAGAGGAAAGATTTCAGTTGTTCCATTACATTTTTAAGCCTACTTCTACAGTCTGGTTGACACCTTGCTGCACACTGAGCCCTAGAAGACTGTGTCCTTGCACCACTGCCCTATAAGGAAGGAGTGAAGGTCTTTTCTCCCTGGAGAAGGCTTAAGGGGGATGCCATCACAGTATTCCAGTACTTAAAAGGTGGCTACAAAGAGGAAGGAAGCTGTCTCCTCACAAGAAGCCACATGGAGAAGACAAGGGGCAATGGGTACAAGTTGCATCGGGCGAACATTTATCTTGACACAAGAAAGAAATTTTTTACGGTAAGAACAATTTCCCCAGGGATGTGGTAGAGTCTTTTATTGCTGGAGGTTTTCAAAATGCAATTGAACAGGGTGCTAGATAATTTCACCTAGGCTCCTTATGATCTCTTGAGGTCCCTTCCAACCTGGGCTGTTCTGTGATTCTATGACTGATCTGAAATTTATGGAAGTATTGTCTTAGGTCTAATAACCAAGGGCAGGTGTGAATTCCTCAAGCATACCTATGAGGAAAATTAGTTGAGTTCAAATATAATTCATATTGTATTGATGAGTTAATGGAGATTGGATTTCTTATGAGCCCTATTAAAACTGACAATGCAGGACTCATTAAGCTGAGATATTCTTGAATTTTGAGTTACACATTGGATTGACATTTTAAAAAAATGTCATTTATCCTGAGGAAGACGATGTATTTCACAGCCAACTAAAGATATTACAGAAAGTCTGAATTTAGTCATATGTCTTTCTAAAATCTTAATGGAAAATTTAGAGTAACAGCAATAAGCATCTCTGCTATTTCAAAAAATATTTTTCTAAATGAACTTTTTAAAAGAAAAATACACAGAATTGAATTGGTCTCTGAAACTACATGCAGAGGACAATGAAGTAAAAGCATTTGTGACATCCAGAAATATGCAGTGACTGTGGTAGGCTTCCAGTGAGCGGACACTTTTTCTTCCAAGACACAGGACCTCAGTCACTTGAGGCAACCCTGAAGACAAACAGCAAAGAAAGGCTATAGTCTTTGACTGTAAGATCTGATGGGCTACTGATTTATTTTTTTCTTCTTTTTCCCAGTTTACTTTTGCCCCTTCAGAATGAGTTGATTCTTTTGTGTCTAGTGCATGGAAACCCTTTCTATGGTATTTAATTAAAAAAAAAATAAATTAATTTGCTAAATCCAAGTCAGCAGTTTATCTCCTCTCTCCAAGCTCTCTATTTTTTTTATTATCTCCTGGGTGTTTTGTCTCTTATTAAATCTTTATTTACATATAAAGGAAGGGACATAATAGATTCTTGGACAAGAGATCTATGCTCTGTATACCTAGTAAATCTTAAATTTATAGAATAAAGATCTGTCCTTGACTTTTTTGGATAGGAACTGGAAAAAACTGAATACTATTAAAGTGTAACTTTTTCTGTTTAAAAGCTCAAGGAAACATTTTGCTTATGTTGGTGCTAATTCTGTAGGCAATGAAAGCAGTATTTTTGGAATACTCTGCTAGTTAGTCATGATACTTTTTTATTTACCAGGCTCTATGGAGGTGGTAGTTGGCATTAACCATGCTTTTTACTCAGCACTGCAACACCAGCATATTCTTTTGACCGCATGTCGCATAGTGTAAAGTTGTGGCTCTAGCCTTACAGTGATTAGATTTACTTTAGAAAGAAAAGGCAAACCATGTTGTGACACCCTGCCTATAAAAGGGCCAGAATTCTCCTTTTTTTATTCAGTGGACTTTCTCTCCACAGCAGAGCCCCGCACTGCCTTTCACACCATGAAATCACTCAGCTGATAATGCAGTTTCCATCAAATGAGTATCCACTTTGTTCTGCTTTTTGAATTGTTTGCTTCCCAGCTGTGTCAAAACATGGAGGCTGCTTTCTGCTGCTGCTTTTAGGCTTTTGCCTGGGTCTGCTGGGTGACATTCCCTTACAACTTTTGAAGAAAATAAGAATTGAATAGCTATTAACTATATGATATTGTTTTGTTCTGTTGTATTAACAAAGGTGAACAATTACTGTTTTCAGGTTGAAAAAGCCTTTATTAATATTATAGAAAGGCAACTCTATAAGAAGGTCCTTCTTCATTCCCTCTAGATTTCCCCCTACATCTGTACAACTCCTATGTGGTGTGAATACAGTATCTTATGAAGAAACACTATTACAGACTTCCTTTTGTAGTTTGGCAGTTGATGTTATAATAATGAACTGTCCAACTAATAACATGGATCCAGATTTAACAGAGAAGTCAACAGTTGGCCAATGTATGACTGTTTGTGACTATTTTTGTTGTCACTCACTGAGCGATTAACAAACTCTGGAAAAACCTTTAGGCGGGAGAGCACAGTGACCTATAATCTGTCACAGTGAGAGAACCCACAGAAGTGTTTTCTTTGTTTGAAAGAGGATAAAATTCTTTATTGAGAAACCTTGTTTCTTAAGAATTTAATAAACTATTGCATAGTCTGATATTTTAACTAATGGAAAAAAATTCCATTTGATTTACTGTTGCTTACTCTTTTTTGAGAGATCCTTTGCCTGCTCATTTACTTGTGGACTTAAATTTTCCTTAAGATAGACATGTAATATTAAATTTCTGGCCTAGTTATAAATGTACCCATAATCTCATAAATATTATTCTGACATTCTATGTGAAGTGAAAGGGAAGTTATGAATACAATTCTTGTTCTGCCTTTATAACATTTTATGTAAGATGTGTACTTCAGATTACACATAATCAGGATTTTCTTTTTTCGTAGAACAGTTCCTGTATAAGCAAAGTTTATAGTTTTTGAACATTTAAGTTTAGTTTACTTTGAATATTGATTAGATCTTTGACAAGCAGGGATGGTTGGTGTAAATATGTTAGGCCCATATTAATATTCTTTGTAAGTAAAATACATGGAAAAAAATGTGAATCTGGTTAGATACTGAATGTCACACTGGTCTGGTAGGCATTAGTATAGTGAAATCTAAAACCAGAAGACAGCATTTCCCTAACCCCAAGCTTCCTTGTTGCTGATAAGACCCTATCTATCTAAAAGTATATGTTATCCTCCATGTTTGGATGTTCCCTTAGGTAATGATAAGAGTGAGCAAACCCCGTAACTGGGGCATTGAGTCCTTTTCTAATGCACTGCTGGAGGGGCTCTAAACTGCAGTGAGAGAAAAGAAAAATAGGGTGTGAAAGTTGGAAGGTGATGGGTGTGCTGGATAAGGGACATTCTGTGAAAATAGGGCTTACTGTTTTTTAGGTGTCTTTATGTAACTTAAAAAGAAAAAGAGGCCAAAGACATGTCCTTACTTTAGTTGGCTTATAGGAGTAGTCTAGGTAAGACACAGATTTTTGTAGGAAGCAGCATACAAGGAAGTGATGTACCTAGCATTGTGTCTGAGACTATTTCAGCTTTCTGGCATGAGTGACCAAGTATGTACCCAGTGAACGTCTATGATAGGAGATTGTACTGAGCATATGCTGATAAGGTGATAATATCTAGAGGTAGAGAATATTATATGGTAATAATATCTAGAGGTAGAGAAGTGTCATTTTGTCTACCCTAAGTGGAAATAAATTGATATTTATGAAGACACTCATAAAAATTAAATGAGAAATCAGTATAACTATTCTAATTGTTCTGTGTGCCTTTTTATAAATACAGAGCTAATGCATGCATTTGTCTTAGTGTAGTACATGGAAGAGCTGAAGACTGGAAACCAACTTTAGATCTTCTTAGCCCATCTTGCACTGCAGTAGCACTCTGTTTACCTAAATTATGCTGAATATATGTTTGCCTAATCTGTTCTTAAAATTCTGTTTTCTTATATGCCTTGCTCTTTTATGCCCATAGTTTTCCTGAAATTAATCTTATTTTCTGCAGTTTTATCTTAATTCTTTTTCTTCTTTCCTAGTGGGTGTGGAGAACAATTGCTAGCTCTACTTTTTTGTAACATGTTACAAAAAGACTTTGTCTTTTTAAGATTGATAAAAACTTAATTCCTGTAGTCTTTTTTCATAAATTATACTTTCAGAAACTCTTACAATTCCTTCTGCTTTCTACAGGTTCTCCTAGTTTCTTTGCTAGAGTGACATTTACATTTTAACAAGTGCTGACTTGTATTTAGCCAGTCTTCTCTATCACTTCCAGAGGCTCTCTTCCCAGTTGCTGCATAGGCAAAAAGGAGCTAATGGAAAGTGTGGCTCTTATGAAAATTTCTGAGACAGTAGCTAAAAGGTGGAATACACTTAAGGTGGCTGAAATAGCCCTCTCCAAGGAAAAACAAGTTGCTTACTGTCTGTAGTGAGCATATTATGTGAATGCTTCTTGTTGCATTACTGAATCCAATTAATATAACTGATGTCAGGAGAAGTTACAATCATCACTAACTGGTGATGCCACTAGGGTAGCAGGCTTTGATTGTGGTAGTATCAGAGTGCATTAGGAAGAACCATAGCTGCCCAGGGTGGTGGTCCTGTCCAGTGGCTAGACAGTTGCCAGGGTCTGAGGAGACCTAGAGTCTGTGCAGTTCTTGGTTCTGCTGGTTCATGGGACCATTACTTTGTTTCTCTATACCTAAGTGATTTTTTTAATCTGTTAAATGGGAAGACTGATATTTGCCACACTTACGATAAGCACTGTGTAAGAACTAATTTGTATTCTGTTTGTTCTTACAAACATATTTTGAACTTATATGGTAGGATATTGCATGTAAAAACAAGTAAATAAAGGGCATACTCTTGAATGCATTTGCAAACTTACACAGATTTAAATATAGCTTTATTTCAAGATGGTGTGAAACATTTGTTTCTGTTATTAGGCACCTGCATCTTCCATTTAAAATATACAATAATTAGAGAATGATTGGAACATTGTAAGTACAGTTTTATTGCACAACTGCACAATTCAAAAAAGATGCAGTGGAAGCACCTGAAATTAAAGGATGGATTTGGGACTGTATCTGCTTCCTGTTTAGTACTGGAAAATGTTAAATCCCCCAAATATCAGAGAGAAGCAGCTCAAAATGCTGGGAGGATTAAATATTTCAGCAGCAGTCTTCTGATGAGAGTTGTAATTTACTTCATTTATGGAGTAATTAGGGAATCAGACTGTCCAGACGAGGTGAAATGTCAAGATGCTTTCAGTGGAGTCTGCTTCTAAGGAAGAGAACTCTGCTGGTATTCCTGGATACCCACATTCTGGAAAGTATGCTTGAGAACTGAAGTGAGAAGATATTTTAAAATTCTTTAGACTTTCATAACTGCAAATATAACAGCAGTTATTACCTTCAGTGTGCAGTTCACCTCTATTCCAGTCATGTAACTTGCCCAGCTTGTTTCTGTTTTGTGCTGACTGGTATAGGTTGACCAGCAAAGCATACATGACTGCTCTTAGATTTAATTTTGATGTCAATCAAGCAGCTTTTTGAATTCACTGTATCTATAAGTTTATGTACATATATAGGTATTAAATATTAATGTGCCGACATATAATGCATGTGTATTAAGCACCTTTTCCTCTTTACTCTCTTTTGCCTAATACACAAATGTGCACATGCTATTTGATCATTTTCCTTATGCGATAGATAAGATAGATACCATATCTTGCTGACTACTGTACACAAAAGTCAAGCAAAGATTGTTTATCCTCAACAAGACTTCTCTCAGCAAATCTTCTAAACTAAATCTAAACTAAATCCAATAAACTCCTGCTACTGTTATGAAAACTCATCTTAATTTTCTTATATGGAAATATCTTAGGTGCATTTTAAAATGTTACTTCCTCTTCTGTTAAACGTAGCATCTCTTTCCATTTAATTTAGTGACAAAGTAAGAGATGTTGTCAAGGTTTTTCCATGTCTCTGGTCTGCCATCAGCAGACTGGTTAGCTAGTCTTAGGGCAAAACAGAAACATGGGTATCATCAGGCTTTCATTTCTGGCTTCCCTTCTGGTCTTTTACTGTAGATTTAGACTTGAAAGAGACTCTGGCCTTAGGTACTTTGCCTCACTCTTTTATTTATGTATTAGAGAACTAAGTGCAGTGGTTCTCTGTGGTTGCCGTTTTGGTGACGTGGTGTGCAGAGGGTGCCAGAATGAAGGTGTGTGCTCCATCCATACTCATCATCTAGTCTTAGGGGCTGAGCTGCTTGAAATCCTGAGGTGTGCACCCTGACCGCTGTGATCACTCCCCAGTCCAGTAGTTTTTGCTTGTACACTTCAGGACTTGAACATCCCCATCTCACCCACCTGCATCCAAAGGAAAAAAATGCCTGAGGCAGTGAATACAGTCTGACCCAGGAAGACAAAGTGATGGAGTAATATGTGCTGTTCAGTGAGAAGACACTGCCATCCCTATGTTCATCCTCCTATCTCTTTTCCAGAATGAAGGCCTGCTGTCCTGGGGTCAGTACCTGGTATTTGTGGTTTAATAGGACAAGCCATTTACAGTTGGTCAAAACAGGTACAGGATCTGGGGTATGGCTCTTATAGTATATATGTCTTAATATCCAGGTTGCCAGTTACACTAGAGATTTACAAAAAACTCAGAGAGGACCTGGATGAGATCATCATAGTAGTCCTGCCTAATGCTACCACAGTGCAGATCCTGCAGCTCTAACATGCTCTGCTGTTTACCTGTGCATGTGCAGCGAATTTGACCAAACTTAGGCTGGCTGTGATTACGTTGCTTTGCACGAAAAAGTTTGCCCAGCAGGACTGTATCAGCACTGCACCCTGTGTCCAAAATATGCTAGGCCTCCCCATGCTGTGGGCTTAAATCGACCTAGGAGAAGATCAGATGCAGTTAGAAAGCAGCAGAGAGGGGCTGTCTGATTTGGTGAGCCAGTTACGAATGGTTGTTGGTTTTGGTTTCAAAGATAGTTCTCTGTGATCTTGGCCAAAAAAAAAATTCCCTGAAAGTTCTTTAGCTGCAAAATATCACTTGTCTTCTGGACATCGGAATACCGTAGAGGGGGCACATTATCATGGAATCATAGAACCATTAAGGTTGGAAAAGACCTCTAAGACCATCAAGTCCAACTGTTAACCCAGCGCTGCCAAGTCCACCACTATAAGCCATGTCCCTAAGAACCACATTAGGAAAGCTTGTTCATATTTTTATTTAAAAAAAGACAATATACTCTTGCCTCTGTCCTCCTACGCACCTCCAAAAATGAACAAGACTTTGATCTTCCTGCGACTGAGTTATGCAGGCCCCTTCTTCTCTGCAAACCAGGGAATCGCATCAGCAGTGCGGAGCAGAGCTGAGTCCCGGTCCCTCAAACAGGGTGCTAAAGTGCTGCTTAGCAACACGCGCCTGCCAGTGCCAGCGGCCGCCCCAGCCCAGTGAGGCTGCCAGGGGAGACGAGTTTTCAAAGTGAGATCTTCTATTTAAATATTTCTTACAGTGTACAGATAGCTGGAAAAGAGGGCAGCAGGCAGAATGAAAGCAAAGAAACTGCGGAGGAGGAATGAGAAATAAAGGAAGGGTGTCAAGGCTCTGAGTGAGTGAGGATTCAAGGAAAAAGAAAAGGACAAGAGAGTAAAATTGGAGAAGGAAAACTGCAAGATGTAAGAGGAGTTGTGATTAGAGAAATCATCAGATATTGAGAACTAGAACTGCTAGAAGAGGGATGTCTTCAGGATGAATATTTGGGCACAAAATCCTACCAAAGTGAAATGAAACTGAAATAGAATGGTACAACAGTGACAATGGGACTTCTGTGTTGTTTTTCTTTTGTTCGCCTCTTTTTCAGAATGTATTAAGAAACAGTTAAATACAGTTATGCAGTAATTATACAGAATACTCTTCACAGTAAAAAAGCATAGTAGCCCTTACTAGAATTAGAAAAAAAAAAAGAGGAAGTTCTATGCAAGTTTTTATGTTCTTAAACTCACAGGGTTATTTATTTTTGTTTAAGACAACGTTGAATTAGTCTGGATCACTAGAAGTGCTTTCTGTCATTTTCTGTATAGATGCAGACAAGTTAGAGTTCCATTTATCATCAGAATTTTGTGGGTATGATAAAACGTAGAGTTGGCAACATTGCCCTTTTCTTTCCAGTTTCCTTAGCAGCTACAATTACCCTTTCCTTCTCCCTTATGCTTCTGTGCTGCTTGAAAATGCTGTCTACTCTCTTATCCTTGACATTATTGGTAATTCTCTGATAGTCTCTTCTTTGGTCTCTTTTACTCCCTGGAGATTGCACTTTAGATTTGATGACAACAGTTTTTACCTGGCCACATCATAAGAGACCTTTTTACATTTGTAGTACCTGGGTATTTCTGACAACATCAGAGTCATTAATCACTCACATGGAAAATGCTTTTCTCCTTCAGGCTTCACAATATTGAGATTTTTCTTTCTCTCTTCCCTGCCCCCCCCCCCTTCCCCCCCAGTTGTGAGCATTTGTGGTATCTTCTAGTGCCTTATATGCTGTTTTATTTATGGTGTGAGGAAAGAGAATTTCCATCAGGCCACTCCTTGTCTAACTTGGTAACTCATCCATGGGTAACCTCATCTCATTTTGGGACTTAATATATTAGGTGTGCATAAGGGTTTAACAGATGATCTTTCCCTCCTTACCTCAGACTTTTCCACATGGCGTTCTGCTAATAAAATGTAAACATGGCAAAACCTGTCCGACTCTTTTCCCCAGGCTCTTGTACTTCTGCACTTCTTGAGGGTTACGGGCTTCACCTTCCTGTTCTGCATAAGCAAAACTGTGGTATGTAACTGTCACACCTCTTCTTTCTCCCTCAGCTTGATACCATTTCCTACTGCATTTCACTTACTGCATGTCGAATACTGTCTTCCTTGTCTCCACTTCTGTTTTGAAACTTGGCTTTGATGCTTTGTCACCTTCTTGTTATTTGAATGTCCAGATTCCCACCTCTTGCCTCTCTCCAACCTTTCTTTCCAAATGTGCCTAGGAGCTGCCCTATTTTGTGTCTGATTTTGACTGTATTTACTGGAGGACATGTAACTATTGATTCCTTTTTCCACTTCCAGCCTTGTCTTTCAGGTCTTGATTCCATTCTTATTCAAATCCCTTCTTTGTCAACAAACATTCAAAGGGACCTTTACATCCGGGCTTTTCTCTTGCATCTTCACTAAGGCTTTCTTTAAGAAGTAAAATGACTCAGAAAATAAAGTAAGCAAGAGCTAACCCCTCCTAACCATGTATGAATGCAACATCCCTGCTTTATTCTTCCAGCTGCTTTGATCTTCATTACTGCTGTTTCTTGTGTTGCCTATATAGATTATAAACAACTGTATCAAGGACTGAGTTTTACCTGCAAAGTACTGGTACACTGTGGGTGTTCTATAAAGAGAAGATGGTGACAACAATTTAGCAAATTTAGTACATTTTAAAATTTTATTTTGGTCTTTGACAGATTTTTTTTTTTTTAGTATTCATCTAATAGAATGACTCCTGCATTGTGCATCTTGCAGTGAAAGTATATGGATTTTAAGCTTTTTTTATTGTTTACAGTTTTTTTAGAAATAGTATTTTTCTTGCTGCTAATAGCATGTTAATATGTTCTCATCCAGTTGCCTCTGTCTCCTCAGTTGTTAAGCTTCACAAGCTGAATTTTCCTAAATCACATAAAGTGCAATACCTTTATTACTGAACTCTGAGTATTCTGGCTGAATACTTACTTGTGTGTGTTTCAGATGGTAATTCCTGCTGAAAAGTAAGAGTATCTGATTAGGGTTGTGTGGAGATACTGGGGAAAGGCTGCTTCTACATGAAGGACAGCAAGAAAGATTAGAATTAAGCATGAGGAGGACCACAAAATTCAACTGGTTCATGAAGCATGTGGAAGCTAGTGGAGCTGATGAGAATGGGAAGGTTGATACACACATTCTCTGTAGGCATTAAAATGTGCAGAAGTGACGTGTGTATCTGAGGTCAAGGCAGCTGAAGCTAGAGATGGCTTTAAAAGAGTAGCATACTTAAAAAAACAGGTGAAAATCAAGCAGAAATGGACTCAGGCTGCAATGTGTGAGAACAGTTGTTTTGATCTGCAGTAAGCTGCATTGAACATACACATTTTTGTTGAATGCATGTTAAACACACGTATTTTTATCTAGCCAGTAATCTGTGTGTGTGTGTTGTGACTGTGAGATGTGTACACCTGAGAGTTATGAAGGGTTTCACTAATTCCGAAGGCAATATCAAGGTTTTGATTTAACTTTTGTTTCTACTGGTATAGGTAAACCAAACTCAGTTTCTTTTCCAGTTTTGAATACTTTTCATGCATAAGATCCAAGTTCACCTTTAAAGTATGCAAAGAATGGAAATTTCCACTGTCAGATTTTCCTTGCAGTGAAGTATTTTGCCTCCTACACACTGTAGTAGTATTATATTCACAGTCCTACGCAGGGTATGCCTGATCTGTTTCTTCATCTTGTCATGCTCAAACAGGAGCTGAGGTGTAGTTTTAGATGTCACTGTACAAGTACATGTAGATTTGCATCATTTCTGTGGCTCTTTGAGCTGTCCACGTCAGAATAATAATTGAAATACTTTTCCAGTATCTCTACCAGAACATGTAACTGTGGAATCGTGGAAGACAGGTGTAGTAAGATAAAGTCCTGCAGAATTCATTCTGTGTGCAAGACTGTAAAATGTAGGGCCTACTTATTTATCTTTATAATAAATGGAAAACAGTTCACACCCAGAGGGGAATTGCTACTAGGTAATCAGAATCATCAGCAGTGACTCAAATAAGCCACGACAAAGTCTTGTGTTTTGCAGTTTGGTATTATACTCCAAGGTAACATCAGCTGTTTTAAAGGTGGTAGAGAAAGTAGTTATTTCCATGACAACTACGACAACAAGCACAGGTCTATCTGCAGTGTCTTGGAAACTTCTGTGTTTGATTTTTAGTATTCTCATTCTGAAAGTGATTTTCAGTTGACTTTGAACCTGGAATAGTATTTTCTTTTTTTCCCCCAAAGTATCCTAGATTAAAGTTACCACAGCTTGGGGAGAAGTCAAAGCAAAGAAGTGCAACTAGTGAGTGGTTAACTCCATTTTTGAATGCGATGTTCACATTGTAAGGTTAGATACCTTAAGAATAGATAGCCTATGTGCAGTGGAAGTTCTTGGAAAGCCTTGGCAATTGCTGAGCTGCCTCGAATGGTAAAGGTTTAGAAAATATGTCTATAGCCAACCTGCTATGAGAAAAGCTGAAAAGCTGCTGCTCCTGCTGGGTGTCACTTACTGCTGGGTGCTCAGCAGTTGGGACAATAGGTTGTATTATTTCGGTAGGGGCAGAGCATTTGTAAAAGTTTCTAAGCCACTCTTATTGAAATGAAAACTGAGTTCCTTTTGTTTCACTTTTGTTCTTGTAAAAATAGATGAAGACTTTTTTTTTTTTTAAAAAAAAACCCTCACTTTGAATGCTTATGACTTCAAACTCTCCCAACTTTTTGTCTGCCACACTCAGAACTGATTTCTGTGAATCTTTAGAAACTATTTAGTCTGTAATTGTAATCAGCTGTATTGTTGGAAAACTTGTGTTAAACACTGCTTGCTGTATGGCTGCGATTTATGGCAACTGCTACAATTCATGGCTTGATACTGGTGGGGGGTATCAATAAGAAATTGCAAGGGTGTTATTTCACTGAGCTGCATTTGACCATCTTCCAGCTACTCTTGTTTTCAACTGATGTCAGAGCAGTACAAGGTTTCGCAGGCATGAGATAATGTTACAGCCTTGGCATAGTGAGTAGATGTATGGGCCAGACTGGCTGCTGCATTTTTCCTGGGAAAAACATGCGAAATTCTGCCATTACACATTTAACAAAAATTATGTACAAAACTGGTGGAAACTCTGCATGTTCCTTTTAGGGCAAACTCTTTTCAGTGAACTATTCAGTGACTGGTGATGAGATAGCATGATTGTCTGTTAGTGTAAAAGGAATGTGCCATCACAGTATTAAATTTAATAGCTGCAGTTTAAATGCTTGACTTGTCTCTGTGTGTTTGGCACAGTTTTAATATTACAATTTCCAGCTGTTTAGAATTGAGCATTTAATTTTTGAGATTGCTAGATGCTGTAAATTAGAATGCTGTCTTTCTTGTTTGAGTCAGTTACAAAGGAAATTAAGTATCTCTACTGAAATGCTTATTCAGTAAGTTAATGTAATTTAACAATACATTACGCAAAAGAAGCCAAAAATCAAACTAGAGGATTATTTAACAATTAGCGAATCTTTTATAAATAGACACTGGGAGAGACTGGAGAAAGATTAAGTGTTGTTTCCCTCTCGGATTTCTAGTAGAATGATTTTATGATGATTTAAAATGCAAGATCAAATCACTTCTTAACATTAATTTTGATGAGTTTGAAAGAATGAAAAATCCCAGAAAGTTATAAAACAGTTGATGACATCTAGAAAAAGCTATGCACAAAAGGTCAGAGAAATTTTGCATGATTCAGTGGATGAATAATACATTATTTTTCAGAGAATATTTTATGAAGTGATTGTCCTTTGTTATGTTTATGTGTGAGAATTGGGTTTTGTCACCAGCAAGAAGAATTCATTTTCCTGTAGCTTTTTCTTAAATGCTAATTTATTGCTATGAAAGATGCCAAAGTGACAGATCTGAAGAATGAAGCCCTCTATTTATCTTCTGAATGGATGGAGCATGAGTAGCAGTGAAGCCTTTCTCATGCTCTTTTGCCAGTGCGCCACAATCTTTTTACCATGTCCTGAGCATATTTTTACCAGTGAGAGGTGCTTATTCATTCCATAGTTTCCCTAATGGACTACCAAGGGTATCAATTAGTGACAACTGAACAGTAGTTTTACAGCTTGGATACCTGCCCAGTAGGAACAGAAACTACCAACTCTTTCACATAGGGCATAGGACAACCATCAGAGTAGTGAATTAGTGTCACTGCAGATAGGAACTGTTTGCAGTTGAGCAAAGGAAGGACAGAAAGATCCTGTTTTTACCACTAAATGTCTTAACGTGTAGAAAAGGCTTCCAGTTTAGCTCATTGTGCAATAATTTTTTACCTGTGATGCTAAAGTTGCAGTAGTACAGATGCTGCAGTAGAGGAATAAGTAAATAATAGATGAAATATTTTTTGTGCGTATGATCTCTCAGTGCCCTTTTGTCTAGTCTATATGAGCTTGGTATGAGTGGTACCAGAGCTTTTAAAAACCTAGGACTAGAAAATAGGATTATTGTGGTTTAGAACTAGCTTTCAGATTCCAGTTTTATTTGCAGTGTTGTGCTTGCTTTGGATATGGGTACTGAATTTAATTCCTTCGTCCTGCAAACATACAAATGGAAACAAGAAAAATATCAGAAAAGGGCATGATAAATTGGAATCTTGTATAAAACATGCATAAGATAAAAGCAATACTTGTTAAGATTAGTCGTCTTGAGCATTCAGGTGATATAGCTTTACATGTTCTTAACAGTTGTTCCTGTGCCTAACACTGTTATCAACTTGAAATTCTACAGCAGATTTGTTCCAGTGAGTCTTGTCTAGGCTTGTCCAGACTTGCACATTGCATTTGAAACTCTCCTAATTCCCTCCTGCTTCCAGCTCCCCCATTGTCAGGCTTGTGCTGTAAATGCAGGCACAATTCTGTCCCCTTACACTGGTCCTGGTTGACAGAAAACCTGGGAGCTTGTAGGGCCTGTGTGTCACAGCCCTGTGTGGAGTGACTGTATGGGCATGCTCAGGAACGTGAAGTTTAATTAACAAAGGGGTGAATTTGTAACATATTAATTAAATCAGATTAAACTAGGCCACTTTACTTACGAATGAAAATGTCCACATGGGGGTTTAAAATGTTTTAACTAATGTGTTTTAAACTCACACTTCAAGTCAATTTGGCTCAGTGTTCACGATTTTCCCTGTGCTGATATGGTCATAGAATTTTAAATAAGAAAAAGATTTGATGCAATTTCTAATAAAGAACACCCTGCGTGTTGCCGTGTCTGTCCATTCTCCCCCCCCCCCCCCGGAAATAGATCTGCAAGCTTTAGCTATCGGTGAATGAGAATAGTAGAAGAGGTGGAAGCTAGATGCTGAACAGAGTTGGTGTGGTGCTCCTTTCTCATGCTCCTAGCAGCTTCCATTACTGATAAGGATTTGGGGAACCAGTTTCTGTTCCAAAGCAGGCTGAACTCCCGTATTTCACTGCTCAGGCACTGTAGTATTAGTAAGCGAGCATTTGGGATGGCATGCTCTCAGGCTTAAGCACTGTGTTTTTTCTTTTTTTGTTCTACCTTCCAAGGAAGAGTCTGAAACATCCCACTATAGAATCATTCTAACCGTTGACCTCTGGCTCAATGAATATTTAAACACTTCGCAAAAAGTTAGGTATCTCTGAGAAAAAAAGATTAAAGGACACCACTCCAGAGTATTTAGTGATGCAACAATCAGTACGAGATGGTGTCTAAGATGGTGTCTAATAATGCTTTGGGTCAAAGAAAATTAGAGATGTGAGAAAGTGAGGTAGTGTTTCTTAAAAGTATTTACATTCAGTTTTCTCAGAAATTATATTAAAAAAATTTGGCTCTGTAATTGAAATGACAAAGTTTTTGCAGTCTTCAGTTTGCTGAAGAAAGTTAATCAATTGGAAGTGAAAATAACATTACTCATAGACACAAACTGCAATCCTAACAGCATTCTTTTTTTTTTTTTCTGTTTTAAAAATGAGAGATACACACAATTTACCTATTTTATTTTATTTATTTTTTTTTTTTTTTACTCGTTAGCATGTAAATCTGGAATAATTGTTAAATCATTATACAGTATCTGGATGAGGGTGACCCTGGGGATCTTGACTAACGGATTTCTTATTTAATAGAAATAACTAATAAATCACTTTTATATGGTTTGTCTGTAGTGAGTATGCTTATAATAATTTTTAAAAAATCATAAAAGATGGCTAAATTGTGTGAAGCTCTTAGATATGTTTTTCTAAATGTTCTTTTTCTAGTTATCAAATTACACCTTTTTTCATAGCCACAAGTAGCCATTTTTCTCTCTACAGTGTCAGAAATTTTGAAATTCCCATTCTGCTGTCTTCACCAACTCTTCCTTGTTTTCACTGTTCTCAGACAAAGAAAAATGTTTTGGGGACTGATTTTCCCATTACTTACATTTGAGTGAAGGAGGACAACTCCATTTTAGCAAACTGGTCTAGAAACCTTCTGATTCACCTTACCTCTTGCTTAAAAAGGAAAGAACTAAATCTCTTCTTGTTTAATTGTGTAGCATCTGGTTTTCCTCTTATAATTGCAAGAAAGTTGAGTTATAATAATGGGCTATCCAGACAACATCAGATTTTGTGGATATCAGACACCACAGATCATAAGCATCTGTTAATAGTAGTTCCCAGCCAGTATCTTTATCTTTAGACTATTTAGGGGGAAGCTGTCTTGTTTTTAACAAATCTCTTCTAGATGCAAAGATTGAAATTTATAAAAATTGCTATGCGCGCACATATTTTACGTTCTGAAGTCATTGAGCAAATTGTTTGTAGTCTTGGCATTAGTTTGGATGTTGCTTTGTGGTCAGTTTAAGTTGAGCTCAAACTGGAATGCCACTGAAATTCTCAGTTCTGTCCTCCCTTCTCCTGCGTCTGTCAGTCTCACCTTTTTGGGATCAGTACTGGTGCTCCTAGGGCTATGTGACTGGCAGTGCTGAAACTAGAGAGACATCAGATTTACATAGCAGGGTGGTGGGGGAGAGGTGGTGACGGATCCCACCTTTTGATGTTAACAGGTGTTAGGTTTTTACATTGACCTAAGCTGATTAAGAAACTGCCATTTTGGCCTATTTAAATTATTTGTAATTTCAGCTGAGGTGAGTGTGTGGCTTTTAGTTCCTTCCTTAAATTCAAGTGGGGGAGTGGTCCAGATAACTTCAGTATGCATGAAGATGCTTCAGTCAAAGCGGTAGCAAATAAAAGTTCATCTGATCATCCTGTGATTTTTTTCGGACCTCCTGCTGTTCATTTCAATGTGCCTCTCAATGATTTCCTGCTCATAGAAAGCACGTGCTGTGTTAGCACAAACTTTTTTTTTTAATGTGTGTGTTTGGACACCCCACCACCTGGTGAACAGGTTTTGAATTACCATATTGCTTCTGGTTCTGTCTGAATTGTTCCCACATTAGGAGATACTGTGTGGAGTGAGCAGATGGACAGGATTTTCTGGACGACCTCAAAAGCAGCTATGGTGAAGTATGCATTCTGACCATAAAGGATGCCAGATCGTGGGCTCTAACTACCTTGCATTCTGTAACTGATGATTCTGTGGCTGGGCTTGACCAGATGTGCATAACCTAATAGCAGTAATTATAGTGGAAAACACTGAGATGATGGCACTGCTTTGAGCTGTCAAGTTAGACAGAGTTCTCCTTTCTCTTCCTCCAAATCCAATTAATTCCATCTGCATTTTCTTCTAATTCCCAGTGGTATTTATGAAATAAAATCTTAAGTTTCTAATCTAAGAACTAATTGTAAATTAATAGCGCTAGTATGTAACAAAGAGAAGAATTAATGCAGGCCCACACATTCACTTTTCTTTTTTGATTACATTTCTGTACTGGATGGATCTCTCAGGACTTCTACCAAGCTGTAACATAGTCAGAAGAGTGTTTATATGGTGATGAGAGAGGTGTGGGGTTTTTTTTCAAACTCATAGCTTGGCTAGGTTTCTGATTTTTTAAAAAAAAAATTCCATGTTCTGCGAACAGTCTTTTAATGGTTTTAATGAATTGCTGTATTTATTCTTGGGGGCAGGGGAATGATTTAGAGTAAATATAGATGGTTTTGCAAGAAAAATCAGTGAGGTTTGTGTTTCCTGTTGTTGGTTTACTTTTGTGTTTAAGTGCTGCCAGAATTACTTGTAGAATGGAAGGCTTAAAATTTACCGCCCTTTTGCTATTGGAACAATATTCCTGAGCTGTATTTCGAATGTCCTGAATTTGTTACCTACTACAATTTCTTATGTCCTTTATGTTTGTATAGCTGAAGACAGTTCTTTTATTAGATTTCTAAATGTTAAAGTGTCATTTGCTTGCAATGCATGAATTTGTATTCGCCTTGGAAAGGTAATGTTTTCAACTTGGAAGATGATGATTAGTGTCTCTTCTCATTAATCAGACTGTGCTGCTTTTTTCTTTGTGTATCTCTGCTTTTCATTAGTGTAAATGTTTAATACTCTATGCAAGCTCTGTATGATGCTGGAGTAAATATCTGCAGCTCTTGTTTCCCCTTAAATCTTTTGCTCTGCTATTACTTTGGTCTTGTAGGGACTGTCCTTTATAATTTCCTGTATTATCCATATGTGTGCAACCAGCTTTGATATTAATAACAGATTAGACCTTTGCTGTCTGTCATGAGATCCACTGGGCTTAACATCCTACCAAAGAAGAACAACTTGTAGGAGAGGGAGAAGGCTGTTCAGAGAGCTGAAGAGTCAACAAACCAAGAAGGTGTCTCATTCAGTATCTCTCTTCACACAACAGACTTTTCAAGACAGGACTGTTTTATCTTTTCAGAATCAAATGTTTTGTTGGCATGCAACATAATAATGCAGATGCTAAAAACCCACCTTGTATGAAATGATTTAGGCTTAAGAAAAATAAATGCTTCCCTGAACTGGGGTGTTTAGGATTCAGTTAACTTTCTAACCTTTCTCTGTCATTGTGCTAGTTTGAGAGCCGTGCAAATATTTTTTTTGACAGGAGACCTGTTAAGCCTAATAACAGTAAAGTTGTTAAATTTTCTCAGCGTCTATATTGTGTGTTTTCTCAAGGGAGTTGTAAAAGTGGATGTAAACACTGAAACACATTCAGTTATCCAGTGGCTTGATTCTGACTCAGTTTATTTTTCATCGCTCCTCTGAAGCAAAGAGGTCTCAGCCTGCCTGAACTGGTGTCTGGTGGCTTTCGCTGCTGTGAAGTGGAGCTCCTGAGTGCTGGAGCATGGAGTTGTCTGCGTTGCCTCTTCCAGACTTGGGTGGCTGAGCTATGCCCAGAGGCAGGAAGTATGGGACTTTGAATTTATCATTTCCAATTCATTTCCAGCTACCAGACTGGCCTTTGGAGTCTCTGTGCCTGGGATTTTTAAATAGTAAGATTATGAAGGCCTGTTGGGATAGCTAGGAGGAGCCAGACAGCATTCTTTGAGGCTTCTTAAGCTGGAAGTGAACAGTCTGTCTTTATAAAATAAACTGCCTTGTTCAGTCGGAGATGTTGGCAGTTCTGGGGGAGACTCATGGAAAGGGTTATGAAGCCTTTCCTGGGTGGAGGGAGTGCAGCTTTGTCTGCAACAAGTGACTCAGCCAGATATCAAAACAGATTGATTTCCAGCTGATCAGCAGACCTTTCCTTTCTGAGTATGGTGATAGACAAGTCAGTCAATGACTGTCTTCAGACCCATCAAATTGAAGCCCATCAAATTGGTCCTGCTCAATTTCAGTTCAGACCCAGACTTGAGATAAAAAGACATTAGTATCATTGAACAATGCTGCTAATGAATAGTGGCCAGATGTACAACTACCTTTCTCTGACTTGTTTAAAGAATTTGATAGTTTATTTGAGATACTCATGACTCTCCTTAATGTCAGTAGCAAGGGCTTTATTTTTCTTGCAGTAGGAAAGGAGAGACTGTTCATCAGTGGTTAATTTTTACTGCTAAATAACCAGACCAACAATGACTGCAGCTGTTAAGATTCAGATCATCCCTCTCTGGAAAGAGTTTTTGCGTGATGTTGTGGCTAGGAGAGCAAGCAATTAAAATCAAAGTTTTGAGAAAGGAGAAAGATATGTTGCTGTTGCTGATTTTTAAGTGCATAACAGACAAATGCTGCCTAAAAAAAAAAAGGATAAGAAGAAAAGGACAAGCAGCTATGGCATTGAATTGGTATTCACTCCGTACAGCCCATTTAATGTGTAGTAGATGGCAGGAATGTTGCGTCTTACTTGTATATCAAGCTTGACACAGAAGCAATATGCATTAGAAGTGAACACTTTTGCTGAAATACACTAAACCATGTTAGCTATTTGAACAGACTTGTGTTGTAACTGATAAAATTCTTAAGTATATCTAGTTGGGATATTTTTTGTAGTACAAAGCAAGCAATAAATGCCTTTGTTTTATAAAGATGAGACATTAACACCGCTAACAGTATAGTTGATAGTACTAAACGTATATACCAGGCAGTTATCAGAGTTTTTCATTTACTTTGAGTGTATTAAGTGAATATACAAAAGCATTCATCTAATTTAAGGTGCAGATAACTTTCAATCTGCTGTGTCAAATTCTATTTCACTAGAGGTCAGTGTCTTCTTCTATCATCTGTGTCTTTGTATTTTGACTCAAGTTGTCAATATCTTATGCTGGGTTATTGTTAGTGACTTGCACATGTAGGTGTAAATCTCTGGCATGTGCCCCAGCATGCTATTAATTGGAGATTATCAAAACATAATACAAAATGTCTCTGAACAGAAAATGTAATTAAATTTCCAAAGGAGAAATTCAGTTTCTTGACCAACTTGCTGTTAATATTGATGCTTGGATCCTTATGATTCTCATTCATAATGATACCCAAAATGAACATTTTAACATGGAAATTAGCCTCTCTGTCACCTCTTCTGCTTTCTGTTCCTTTGTCAGCACACAGGACTTTTGCAATTGAGTTTATTAGAGTTGGAGTTGTGTGGAGTTTTTTTGTGGCTGTTTTAAGCTTTTCAGCCCTCTTTTCTAACAGAAGCTGCTGTGCGGTTCATGGTCTTTTCAATCCATTTCCGCTCCATCCTACATCTTGCTGATAAGGAGGCTAGAATTCCAGCCCTGTCATTTGGCCTGTTATTGCAGTTGGCATCTTCCAGGAGTGAGCTCTACAACAGCTGTTGAGAGATTTTATTTTGCTATAATAATGATATTTTATTCCCAGACTTTTTTCCTGCTTGTAGGAATTAGATATTCTCCCATTACAAAAAGACATGCCAATTTTAGAGACTGTTTGTTTTGAGCAGCTGTACATCTCACTTCATCAGTTAATAAAAAGGAAGAGTTTCATTTTCCTGCTTAAAAGAAGCTGAGCCGCTGATTGAAGTTGCCATTCCCTTAAGAGCTCCGTTCACGTGCTTCAGCTTTAGAAGACATAATTCTAGTGGTGTACCCTGTTTGTAGGGAGTAGGAAGGAAATTACGTCATTCAGGAGAGACATAATTGTGCAAAAGATGTGAATTATAGCTGGCTTTAGAGCTGCAAATAATTGCTTTGATTTGTTGACTTAAAAGTGTAAGGGGGAAAAAAAGAAGCACTGCTGGTGTTTCTTCATGTAACCTTCACTGGAAGCTCTTGGTGGCATGGTGTGTGTGTATAAATTGACACTGTTCTGCTGCTGTTATTGTAAACAAGCAAACTCAAACCAGCTGAGGCTCTGCCCCTATATATTTTGTGTACAATATTACTTTGTCTCATACGAAGAAAATAACTGTTTTTCTACTTGGATTTGCACAACAGTGAAAGATTTATGCTTCATTCTGTCTGAATGAAGATTTCCTCTTGTGCTCTTTCCAGAAAGGAACCTGAACAGAGTTCAAATTACTGTGTGCCAAAGGAGTTAGATGAGTGAGCTACACTCAAAATCAAGAACATCTGTGGGAAACAGTTTGTGAAAATATCAATTATACATATTTGAATAATTTATAGAAACTGAAGGCTATATTGAAACAGCAGCCAGTATCCAGGGCTAAGGTATTAAGTCACACCAGTGCTCTTAGCTGTCCGTTAGTAAAATAGAGGCTGTGTGTTTGTCCTAGCTGTACTCATTTTCTTTTGTTCACCTGTCACCTTATGCAGACTATTCATACTGTGTATCCTTTCCACATGAGTGTATTTATAAATGAGAAGAATTACTTCAAACCCTGTTTCTCAGCTCCTGTATTTCACCAAGCTCTCTTTTAAGAATTGAGGATTGTAGTCTTGCAGGGGGTAGAGAAGGGATTGTGTTGTTACCTGAGATTCCTCTTTCCTTGGTAGCCAGTACTAAAATGTAGATCATAGAAACAGCCATACGGGGTCAACCAAAGCTCCATGTAGTGTGTATCCTATTTGTAACAGTGGCCTGTGATGGATGCTTGAGGAAAGAATGTCTGAATACGTCAAAAACTTGGGAGATTCCTGTCATATATTCCTAGTTTCCAGCACTCTGTGACATGGTACTTTTTTGGTTTAAGTTCTGTTTTTGTATTGAACTGTTCTGGATGGATGTTTTTTTCCTAGTTTGTTCGGTAATTTTTTGACTCTAACATCTGGCTTCCAATAAGAACACCTAGTGAAGATTTTGTTGTTTCTTTCCTAAGTCTTTCCAGCACTGACCCTGCATTATTAATGTGGAGTTAGCAGTCTGTATGAAATTTTTGAAAATTTGCTTCCAGGCTGTCTTTATACTTGCTTCTGGGATTCAGGGGTTGTGTATTAAGCCTGATCTTCTCTGGGCATTTCCTCACTCTTAATTCCTCATCTGCTTTTTAAGGATTTTGCACCCTACTGAAGCAAGAACCATTATTATAATTATTATTTTGGATAAAAAAAAGTTGAGAGTAGGTGTCTTAAAAGTGCCTAGAGGATGGATATAGGCATCCAGCTCTCATTTAGGGAGCTGGTGCACAATTTCAAGGTGCTTATAAGAATGCAGCTCTTGGGATATGTCCCTGAGGCACAGTGCAGTGCTATGCAGAGATGCACTCAGGAGTCTCTAAACAAGGTTGTTCAAGTACTAAAAGCAATACTGCTGTGTTAGCACAAAGATCTGCCCAAGGTAATTAACCCTGCAGAGGAACTAGGTAAAGTAAGTGTGGTAGAGAGCTATACTTACACTACAGAGCAGGGTTAATGGAAAAGAACACTCTAGTCGATCATTCTTGTAGAATTACATTAATGTATGCCATAGAGTTGTGTAGTAATAATGTAAAAATAAAATCACATCGCTAGGAATTTTATGAAATAAAGTCACGGGTAATGTCTGGTCAAGGACTGTAAGTTGCCCATCTTTCATGTAGACTTAACAGTCATGGTTTCACTCATGAAGGGAGGTTGTTGGTAAAGCAATTCTAGTCTTTCCCTGAGCATTGCACTGTGCTGTGTGTGAAGATTCCAGTCATATGACATTATTGGTATAGTTTTGCTGCACCTCTTCTGTCCCTTTCTTCTCATCTTGTTTTCCACACTGTTCTCGTAACTAGACCTGGACATACTCTTAAGTGTTTACTTTAAGGCATATTTGCTCTGTATGCAAGCAGAGTGACTCATGGTTGATAACCAGTGGCTTAACACCTACTGTATCTCTTCAGCTCTGCTGTCAGATAAGAGTAGTGATGGGAGAAGTTTTGGGTCTGTGTCTGCTAGCGGCCGAATCATGCTCACAGAAAACCGGGGAAGTGTGATTGAAGTAATTGACAATTGTTGGTCTTTTTGTCTGTTCCTTGCAGAGATGCAAATAGAATTGCACAGTCCAGGCATTGAAATACGGGAAGCAGCAGAAGCAAAAAATCATGGTGTTTGAAATCAATGGCACTGTACTTGCAATTAAATGCTGCCTTGAAGTAGACCATCAGAGTTGCATTTCATGGCTTTTGCAGCAACTCTTCTCCACTGTGTTCTGTGCAGAGTGCCAGGGATGCTCCAGCAGGAAGTGATGGAGCTGGAGGGTGGCTGGGCAGGAGTGAGGGGCATGCAGGACAGCTTGACATCAGCTGACGCACAGCTGCGCTGGGAAGCCAGGGGACATCTCTTTGTGGAGGGTATGAAAGCTGTGGGGAGAAGGCAGAAGGGAAAGGCTCTAATAGGAAAAAAGGAGCAGCAGAACAAAATAAAAAGGCTGATTCATTACTGAAATATTTTAGGATCCTGAAATGGCTGAATTCTTTGATGTTGCTGGCAACTGTCAGCATGATGCTAAAGTAATAAGTCTAGATAGAAGGGTCAAAACCAGAACTAGAGATATAACAGTGTTGTGTAATCTGCCTTTCAGTGAACAGAAAAAGGATAATGGTCATAAAAATAAATTCTAAATTTTTTCCTAGGGTTTACAAGCAGAGTACAGTGCATTCGAATTAGTAAGTCTTTAAAAATAAATTACTGCTGCATTGGGTTGATGCCATTATAGTGACAGATGACCTGGATTGTTTTGCTGGGAAGGAAGTACCCTTCCCTCGAGAAAAAGTCACAGCTGCTTATCTTGGCTGTGCAAAAACAAAACCTTAAATATTTATTTTTTTATGCATTTTACATGGAGAGTTCAGAGGGGAAAGATAATTCTTTTTATTTACAGTATCAGTGAAATAATTCAGATTTTTGTTTTCTTTGAGGGTGTGTTATGGATACTAAAAATACCTGTGGTAAATTTGCAGTGATCATTGACAGGCCTCCTCTTTTCATAACAGAAGGTGCAGATGATAACTTTCTGCAAATCACTAATAGCAAAATAAAAATAACAAAATGATTATAATTTCTGAGCTTTCCTTCAAAATGCATGGTCATTTTTCCAAACCTGTGTAATGGAAAACTGGTCATGTCAGGGTAATTTCTCTAGTGGCTACTTTTAAATTCTTTGTTCTTCTGCTTTAATGAATGACATTCAGAAAGACAGGCGTGGAAAAATGTCATTTGTTTTGAGAGCATAGGAGGTAGACAGAGAGAGAGCCTACATCTCCCTGTTCTTGGTTGCTTCTGCATGTGTGCTGGGCAGGGCTGCCTTCCGTGAGTGCTAGAAGGTTACACAGCAAAGAACAATTGAGGAAATTGCTACAGAAGTGGGATTTACAATTTTCCCCCCTTCAATTTAAATTTAGATACATAAAATTGTGTCTTTTGAGAAATGACTTGATTTTTTTTTTTTTTTTTTGTTACTAGAAGTATATCTTGTATAGGCTTTTTATTTATTTATTTATTAAAATTTTATTTTCAGTTGTGAAAATTTGTAGTATTAAACACAGAACTCTGTATCTCTAAATCTCTTAAGTCCTGTCACTTTAATGTAACTTCTTGATGACATGTAATCAAGCATGTATTAATCAAAGCAGAACTGGAACATGTCAGCAATCTAAAACAAAAGCAAAATATTTTCGACTGCACACATGCAGTGATGCCATGAGAAATACAACAGTTTGCTGAAAGCACGCAAGTTGTCATGTTGGCATGGTTTTAAACAAGCAAGGCTAAATGAGGCACAATATGACATTTTGGAGTTCATGTTGGGAATAAACATGCCACAACAATCAACTGTCTTGTCAAAGAGCTACAAAAATAATTTATTTCCCCTCCAGAGCAACTCCTAGGGAAAGAATAGTGTATTAGCTGTCTGGGAAAAAATTAATATGCAGATATGAAAGGGGAGAATGTTTGGGTAATGTGAAAAAGAAACATCAAAAGGAGATGTAGTTTGTTGAATGTATTTTTTTGAGCACCAAAATGAACAGCTTACCATAATTTCCATTTAGGCCTGTTCTATAAGCAAGTATATCCCAGCAGCAGGATGTGTGGATGAAACTGCCAATTGAATATCAAATACATTCTTGACTATTTGACAAATTCTTCCAGTATTTTCTTTGCCCTGTTTGATTCTAAAACATAGTAAATATGCACAAGTGTATATAAAATACTGCTATATATAACAGCAGATTTTTAAAAATGATCGTTTTCTATGTAGTTGTTGAAAGATCTTTAAAATAGGAAATTATATTTCTCTGTATTTTACATTGGCATCACAGTAAATACAGTGACTTTTAATTTCCTCCTCGAATTACAATCTGAAACCAGCAACAAGACCTACTTAGGGAAACTTCCCCATCAGAAGTGTTTGAGCAGGAAGCAGAATGCTATCAGATGCTGTAAAGGACTTTTCTGTAAATTGCAGTGACTTTGGCAGGCAGAAGTTTGGGAAGACTGCCTTTCTTGGCCAGTGACATGCTGAGGGTCTGAGTCCTTCCTTGTAGCACTCCACCATTGTATTATTTTGTTCAAGGCTTTATTGTGAATCATAAAAAAGGCTTCTGTTTCATACAAAAAACAGCTCTTGATTTTAAGGAATTAAGGAGATTCTGAAAATAAATCTGTAAACCTCATTGAGAGAAGTTTTTAGCAAAACTTTAGATTATGACGGTAAAGACTATGATGCTGGACCTTGACACTTCTTTTTTTGCAAAGCTTTTGGGGTTCGCTTAGGAAATAGGCCACCTAATTTAAGGACTGACTTTGAGGTGAATCTGGACTGCAAATACATGCCATACTCATGACACGTGAAGACACTGTGTTTGGTAAGAAGACTTTGCTGCTTTTTTAGTTTTTTAGCTTTAGCATTGCTCTCCCTTTGTCCAGACAAATGTGATGGCAGTCTGCTTTCCTCATTAGGCTGAGCACATGCCACGTGTCTGTCTCGTCATTTCTCAGCAATTGTTAAGCATTTTTCCTTGGTTGCAGCCACATTTGACGGAAGGTCAAGTTAAGCTGATGGCTTTTGTGAGTTTCCCAGAAAGGCACCCTAAGAGAAGAGGGAACGGGTAAAAGCTTAACCAGATAAAAGTGGGTGATAAAATGAGATCGTGAATTCAGTGCTTCTGGGCTATCAGGGTATCTGCATACAATATTGTTTTCTAGAGTTGTATTTACAGAACCCTGCATTTCAGCTCTTCTGGACTTGTTTTCTGTCACATTTCACTGTTGCTTTTCTGTTGAACTCTGGTTGTTGCCAGCTTTTCCTTTGGTTTCTTTGAAACTGAAAAACTTCATCTCAAGACTGTTGTCTAAAATACCTGCATGTTCTTCTCCTTAATTGCTGACAAAGGCCCTGGAAAAAATTCAGGCTATAATAAGAGATGCTGTGACCTTGTTTCTGAGATTTCAAGAGTTTTTTTGGCTAATTTATTCTCTTTTTGGGGAGGGTGGTGGTGTATCTTTTGTAACAGATGTTACCAAGGGTCAACACAGATTGGTATGTATGTGGTATTGTTTGGCTTGGGGGAAGGGAGATGCATATTAACATGATTACTTGCAGGGTGAAAGATGGTGAGGTATTTAAACTGGTTCTGGCTTTAGACCAAAGTGAAAAATTAATGGTCTGTAATGTTGTTGGCTTTGTTTGATGAAGTGCTTAGTGAATGTTATTCAACTGAAGAATAAATATTCTTGATATAGTTGTTGAGAGAAAAGAAAAAACATTGCAGCACAGTGTAACTTTATGGTGTTAAGCTTTCATTTAATCAGCATGTTAATCATTAGCTTTGGTTTTGGCTTTTAAGTTCTGGAGTGAAGCAGGGCTGTTCACAAAAGTACGTTTAAGAATGTGAGGTGGCCAAATCAGAGAGTCTTAATTACTGACCAGGCTTTGTTTCAGTAACTATGTGGTATATTGCAAAGGGCTAGAAACCATGAAGCTTTGCCTACTTTTCTAAATTTAGATCTAGGTACCGTATTTAATTGCAATGCCTGCAACTCTCTGTTGCCTCTACATCAGCAGGATCCCTCTGTGGACTAAGATCATTATGGGCAGTTGTTATGGCCAGTAAGTGCAAGATAAATGGATATGTGACTAAAGAGACATAATGAGGTTAGGTATATTGAGAATATCAGTGGATTAATAAATAGTTGAATAAACCTTTTATGAAGAAATTAGTGGTGGACACAAAGCATATAGTACAAGTAAGTATTTTTTTAAGCCATTGCTACAGTACTCTTCTGGATATATTAGCAGTAATCATCCTGAGTAGCACTTTGCAGGGAAGGGTATGATGATGTGTGGGGTGTTTGCACTTTGACATATTATTCTTGTGTGCATGTAATGCAAATTTTTTGTGAGTGAGAAATATAAATTGTGATTGAAATATGTGATAGAATATCTGGTGGATGCTTAAGGAAAAGGCATTTTAACTGTAGAATGAGGTGAAGAAACTTTGAAGAACTGGCACATTTCTTATCTAAATGTGCGATGTTGTCTTGGATAAAATATTGAATCATAAAAGCTGTTGACTTTTCTTGGTAGTTTGAAGCTTCAGCTATTGAACAATGTATAATTCATATTTAGGGAGGTTTACTAAGTTATTTTTCTGTTCTTTGTTATGTCTTGTAGGAGAGTAGTGTTGTTGGAGTTGGTAGACATCTTTCAACCTCAGTACCCTATATTATCTTTCCAATATTGAATTACTTTTATTAGGTTTTGTTATTATTTACTTAAGGTAGCACAAAATTCTTAATTAAATTTGATTATTCTAGTATGTACATACTGCATTCCTTTATCCTATTTTGTGAATCAAACTTAAGAAAAAGAGAAGTTAATTTGCAGTGTAAAGTGACGGTTACTGCAGATACGCTAGAATAATACTGATAATGTGTAACTTAAACCCGTTACAAAATAGCATAACAATGTACAGACTTTTCTCTTGATAAATACCTCATTTTTTTGAGATAATGAAAGTTAATTTTTGGTATTTTACAAAAAAGGTACACAGTTAACATTGGCAATTAAATTTGGAAAAGGACCAGAACTGACCTATTCAATAACGGCCAGAAATGAACATCAAATCTCCTACTCACGGCACGGAGTTTTTGAAGTATCTGTATGAAGTGTTGGCAAAGATGCACTGCATGTACAACATGGAGCTCTTAAGGTTTTTAAGGTGAAAGCTACCTGTTAGATTAATGTCAAAGTATTTTTATGTAGAAACTGTTGAAAACACTACCTGGGAGATAAATATGTATTTTAAAAGAACAGGACCAATGAAAGCCGTTTGGGTGGTAGGTTTCATGATCATGAAATATTTTGTGTTGGGTAAGGAGAGTTCCCTTGTGCTGCACAACTGCACTCTTGTGCTGCAGATTTTAGACACAGTGAAACCACAATTCCTGCAAGGGCAAAAGACGCCTAGAAATGTGGCAGGGAGTCACATCATTGGTATGAGAAACCCCAGTAATGTTTGGATCTTTTGGAACAGCAGTAATCTTGGAGGTGATTTTGTTTAACGTAAATTCTCAGAGTACTGCTGTTCTAGATATATGAAATATAAGTCCGAAAAACCTGAAAGCAAAAATGAAAAGCCTGATAACGTGAAAGCCCCACCCTGCCCCTGCTATCAGAATTGGTCCTTGTTATAGTACACTACAGTGAGCTTTAAGAACTGGAGTGCTAAGGCCAGGATCCTGTCAGCTACCTCAGGCACCGTTGTTTCCTATATGTTATAACCAGTTAATAATGATAGAACTGAATAAAAGCCCAGTTAGCCATTTTTTTGTTTCAAACCCCAAACAATTTATGCATAATACTTGCCTTTGATGGCAAAGTATGGATTTTTTTTGTGAAGCAGGAAGACTGATATCCATGAGATTCATTAAGATGACTGAGAGGGGCAATAGGCACACATGTCAAACCAAAATACTGAAATCTTTCATTTAAAATTTTGCACGTCTAGATCCCATGTGAAATTCTGAGTAACTTGAGTGCCTGGAAAGTTTAAAATGGTAATGACGAGCTTTTTTTTTAAAACTAATGTTAATTAAAAAATTTACTGGATTATGACATTTTCATGAAAGGTCATTGTAAAATGGACACAGAGGAGAGCAGGTTCTATTAAGAATACTTCAGTTTTGTTTAGGCTAATGATCCCCATACTGAAGTATATATACCACTGGTGGTAAGTGAATTACTTTAAATTGATACAGCGTGGCAGCAGCTGGAGCAAGGTTCCCTCCTGCGCTGCAGGGCAGTGCCGCAGCAGCTCCTGTGAGCAGCCCAGTGGTCCTGGCTTTCCACCTGTTCTTCTAACACCCAG
Source organism: Athene noctua (assembly GCF_965140245.1). Classification (NCBI taxonomy): domain Eukaryota; kingdom Metazoa; phylum Chordata; class Aves; order Strigiformes; family Strigidae; genus Athene; species Athene noctua. The sequence continues at coordinate 123,610,787 of NC_134038.1, forward strand.
AAGACAGTGGGCATGAGGCTAGAAGCGGTCAGCTGTGGAGCCCAAGGTTGGTGGCAGCAGATGTGCAGAATGTGGCATGAATGAAGGGGTCTGGTTTTGACTGGGGAGTGGTAGGGAGGAGGGTGGAGATGAGCACCTGCCATAGACCCTGTATACTAGCTGAGATAAGGGAGGATATGGGGGTAGGGTCCCAACTCAGGCTCTGAAGTACTGATACTGTGGTTGATTCCAGCTGCGCTTAGGCCTGCTGATTTTGAGTTCTTTTTTTTCTGTTCCAGTAGTTCATTTGTGTAATATACATTCATCGAGTAGTTCACTGAGTAATATACAAGATACAACTCAACCTTTTTTTTTAACCTGCGTGGCTCTTGTGAGTGATGCAAAACAGGATAGCATGATAACATGAAAATGTGAGCAATTTACCCAGTGCATGTGAAAACAAGTATGTGTATGATACCAAAACACCAGGGAATGCTGAAGTAAAGAAATCAGCCTTATCTCACAGCTTGTATTTGAGTCAGTTACCTCAGCAGCAGAGGGACTTTTGTGAAAAATAAGTTAGAAATCTCTTGTGTGCATTATAGGTACTAGTTGCTGTTTCAGGGCTATACAAAACTGTACTGAATTTAAAGGAGAATCCTAAGGTTTTTCCCTACATGGGAAACAGATCCAGCATATGTTGGAAGTGATAAGAATCGAGTGCAGGCAATGTCGCTGTGAGAGTTTGCTCCCTGGAAGAATCGCTTTGCATGAGTACACTTCTGTTGACTCTCACTTAGTCATGGTTTCTTTTTAATCTGGGTTGCACTGCTTGTGAAGACATGACCTAACGTAAGTAGGATCTAATCCATTAATGACTTAAAAGTAAGGTCAAACTTAGACTGGCATTGGGAATGGACTTGGGAAGTTGTGGAAAGAGAGTGAGTGTTGTCCTCATTTTGCTTGTGGTTACCTAAACCAGAGATATGGTGTACTTGAATCTTATATCAGTGGGAACACATCCTTGTTTGGGAGGAAGGCAAAAAGACACTAATTGAACTAGAACTGATGAAAACCAACTAAACAAAACCATCTAGTGCAACTGACACTATGTTAAAGGACAATGCTGCACATACTTTATATAGCGGGTGTCACAAGAGTCTGCCAGGCTGTGACTGTGGGCTGGACAACGCCAGTGGAAAAAGAAGTAAGGGTACAGCCTTCCTGCTAGCTTGTTGGCAGGTTTACCCTTCTAAATGGATTCACTTTGGGTTCTGACTGTGATGGGTTTTAGGCCAATTTCTTGGACATTCAACCTGCACCTAAATAATTGTGTCCCTCAGCATGGGCATTTAAAAAGAGTAATTTAGTGATAGTATTAACAATAACAGCAGTCAAGGACAGGGTGTACAGATTGTTACTGACATCTCAGGGTTATTGCCTTGATAAAGACATGTATGGTTTTGCATTAATTTTGAATATAAAAGGGTGTAATATATGTTCTTGAAGATGAAGGCTTGGCTCAGTAAGGAACAACTTTTTTTGTTTTTTGGTTTTTTTTTTTTTGTAAAGAAAATGCTGATCTCTGTTATCTTGGAAGCTATTAAAGAAAATCTGCAAAAAAAAAGTCTTGCCTTCAGTATCTGTTCATAGTAATTTCCACAAACTCTCCTGTTGAGAATTATAACTGGAAGAAGAGCCTTTTCTCATTCATGTGGGGTGGTTACATCACAGAAGTTCACAAGAGCTTTGAGCACCGTTAACTGGGATGTATCTTTATCTTGTGCTTTGGAAAGCATCTGCAGAGATTTCTGGAAATGCTGGCAAAGCAAAAGTGTTTTGGAGCCTGTGGTTTGTTGGTGTTTAGGAAGAAAATCAGGGAGCAAGTAAGTTGGTGCCCAGTTCAAAAGTCAAACTCTCTGGGGCTGTGTGATTTCTACCTTTTGCTCTTCTAAGGGATTGCTGTCATAACAGTTCTGAAAAGAAGCCACTGAATAGTTTCTAATTCCTTCCATAGTTGTATATAGTAGATGTTCTTCTCTACAAATGTTAGTTTAATGTTTGTCCAGCACTTTGAATAGGGGAGCAGTAAAATAAATATTATCATGAAGTTTTTTGAAGCGATGGACAGCAGGCTATTTCCGAAGAGGTGTTAGAGAAGTAGAGTTTAGACAGTAAACTTTGAACTTTTACATTGTATGTATCAATGTCACCTGACATCTGTTTGTAGTTAATGAAGAGGAATAGTCCCTTCTAAGACACGACTCCTCTGATCTATATTAAATATCTAGAAGTGCCTCTCTATTAACTATTAATGAAGTCTAGATGGCTAGCCTCAGATGTAGACACATATACTGTAGATGTCTGTGTTTGAATAGGTGAGTCTAATTAGATGAACCCCCTGCCTGAAGGGATAGATCCTGACAGCAAAGTCACAGCTCAAAGTTTTGGGCAGAATGGAAATTTGCTTGCAAATGCAAGTTGTGAAGAGAGGAGGAGGAAAAAGGTCCAAAGATGGAGCATTGTTGAATTGCCACAAGGAAGTGGAAGCTGCCTGGGAAGAATCTCCTGGATAGAGCCTCAGTAGTGTGGTTAGAGGGTGAGGAGGGAAAAAAACCCCAGCATCTTAGGAGATGGTTCCAAAAGTGAAATCAGATGTCACAAACTCTTACAGATTGTTGGATGGTGCAGTCAGGGGAGTTTTGATTGCAGGTTGTTGATTATGACTGAAAGTCTCTGGGAAAATGTCCTCCCATTTTAGGCCTCACTCTTTGTTAGATTTCATAAACAGATTAGAAAAATACTCCCACAATTTCTTCCACACCTAGAACATAATGGACAGTTTCAGTCACAACATCTGATTCTTTGGTTTTTGATAGAGGGTGTGAAAAATAGAAGGAAGTACAGATATAATCATGTATTTCCAACGGGAGAAACCAGTTAAAAAATTCTAGACTTCAGCCATAAAAATGGAATTGAAACTGTAGTTACCATCAAACAATCTGGTGCTAAACCAGAAGTTTTGCCAGTTTGAAAAATTTGTAATAAATTGCATGATGTTTGTAGAGGTACTGTGAACCTACAAATAGTTGGATTTCCGTTAGTTTTAAATTTCAAGCATGTTGCACTATTGCAGGGCAGTATGGCAGGGCTTTTGAATATCCTATGAGCTGAGACTTCATGGCTGTTCTGCATACTGGAATAAGAATTAAATAATGAAGAAAAAATGGATTCAGTTCTCTGTGATCTGACTCTAGGAATGTGAGAGAAATTGTCATAATTTGATGGTGCCTGTTCCTCTTTTTACCAGACTTGCAGTCAACAGAAAAAAGGGTTTATCAGAAAAAAAATACGGAAATAACTGAAGTGCTTCAAAAGGTGTAAGCTACATGATAAGGCTTCTGTAGTTCTCTGTGTAGGAATCAATTGTTCTGAAAAGTTTCTTTGTAATTTTTTAAAAAAAGAATAGTTTTATAGTTGCTTATATTTTGTATAAAAAAAACAAGTCTCTGGAAGACTTTTGCCGGAAGTGTGACAAAAGATAAAACACTGATCAGTCTTTTGATTTATTAAAAATGTCTGTATAAATATTTTTGATTTTTTTTTGAACCTGAATCCTTTGATACAAGAAAAGAAGCATAAATATATTGTTACATGTACAGTAGTCATTTGCTTTCTTGCTGATGGAGAGTGTTATTTTCCCTTACATGGAAAGTGGTATAGATTTTTCCAAATCAGGCAACATATGCAGTATTATATTCTTCAGGTTTACTTTGCAACCAAAATAATATTATGGAGCAGCATTCCTTGATAAAAAGCAAGCATAGGTGGTAAGATCCAATGATTATTGCTTATGAAGGAGTGTCAGGACTGGTTAGTATCTCATTCAGGTTCAGTAACTGATGGGCTTCCCAGAGCTGCTTGTGTTAGATTGCTATCGACTTGAACTCTTTCCCCTGTTACTGGGGAAGGTCAGTAATAGTTTGTTGCAGCAAGTACCTTGCTTGTTTTTTCTGCTTGATGTAAAAACCTGTGCAGGGAATCTCAGTTTTATACCACCTTGGAAGTATTTGTATTATTTATGCATGTTTGTTGCACCAGAAACTGTTAATTGAAATCCAGTGCCTTTCCCTAGTTACCTAATAGTTGTTCCTAGGAAGGTGTACTTGATTTAGTGCCTTTCTGGGCCTTTTTGATTTGATGTATCTTTGTCTGTTGTGAGAAGTTTTTAGAACACACTAGCATTTTATATAATCAAGATTAGTCAATTTTAAAGTATCACCCGTCCTAACAACAGTAATATTTACACTTTGTATGTAATAGCTCTGCAGCTAGACTGTCAACAGCTATAAAAATAAATTTTTCACTTCCAGTTTTTAAAAAATATTTCCATTTAACATCAATGATCCAGAGTTCACTGTCACACTTGAATAAAAATTACGAAGTGAACTGGAGACATAAATATGTTTTAGCATTTACTATATTTTTCACATGTGAAATATAAATATCACTAGTGCCTAGGAATAGAGGACTCTCAAGTAGTCTGAGGTTGGGGGAACTCCTCCATCTTGCTGTACTTTAATAATCTAATATGCATGTGGAAATGCTGAAAATACTAAAGGATGTTTGGGTCTATCTCAACTATATTTTTCTGTGTCTTCACATTTTTTGTTTTCACATTTTGGGTCTATCTCAACTATTTTTCTGTGTCTTCAACCAAGTAGTGAAAACCTGGGTGAGAGTGGTTTCAGTTTTCTTTTAGCGCTATAGTTACTTACTCTGCTCTCAGTGGTTATGAAGATTATCTCATTAACTAAATGTCCATTTTCGTCCACAAAGTAATAGTTTTCCAAGGATTCATAGTATCTTTCAGCATCTTCAGTGCTCTTAATTCCTGGCTTCAAAGAGAGAAGAGGTATGTGCAGAGAGATTGGGTGAGATAAATGACAGTGGAAGAGGAAACTGGATGGTCCTTGCAGTGTTGTGGCATTACATAGGATTCCCAGGGAGTACTGCTGATCTGCTGGGAAGTTCTCAAAAAGCTGAGTGGTATCCATTGGCTGGTGTGAGCCACTCCCTTCCAAGGGGTCCATGGAGAGGTGGTGGGTTGTGGCTTTACTTCACCTTGTCTTGTATTGGCTGTTTCCAAAGGTCATTGCTGAATTTTCTTTTTATATATGATGTCTTAGCTCTTACTGAATGTGAAGGGTCACCATTTGGAGTTGCCTGTCATTCTCCACTGATGTTTAGTGGCAGCCTTGATGGTTACTGAAATGAGATCTCTGCTTTGAATTCCACCCTGACTGTGAGAAATTGACTGTAGTCTGTTAGTTCCTTTTTGGAGGAAAGCCTGATTTGTGTCACCTTACAACTAACTTATCCATTCCTGTTTTAGTCCACTGATGTAACTTACTGTACCACTAGTGATGTTCAGGTTTTAGGACTTGAAAACTCTTGGAAGAGGGGTATATAGTGCAAGTAAACTGTTACCAGAAAACTGTTCAGCTGTTCAGCTGAAGTTTTACCCAGTGTCAGATTTTGGTTAGAGATTACAAAGAGAGAAACAAAATGTAAAAAACCCCAAATCTCCCATACTTGTGTACTTTAGAGGTGAGGAACTTCTCTGGGTGAAGTGTTAATTCTGTGTTAATTTTCTCAGCACTTGTATGTTGCCAAAATTGATAGTGAAATCCATGTGATGTTTTTGGGTGGAGCACAGCTACATTCTTCAGGCTGTATTGCAGACAAAGGGAGGAACTGTCTTCCAAAACAAAAACGTGTATTGGTTGCATTTTACTAACACAGACAGATCCATACATTTTTACATACATTGTTCAAGTTTGTTCATTTCAGCTAATGCCATGTTGGTAATTTCACTGTGGCTCACATAGCAGGAGGCAGAATGCCAACTTCTAGGCTGGCCAGGACACTGTCTTTTTGACTGGAGACTGTGGGATCATCCCTTGAGTGGCTCAATTTATCACAGGTGCCATCAGCAAAAGCCGTTAAGTTTTTGCTGAAGAAAGTGTAAGCAATACATGTGGTTTAATGTGGTCCTTACTCGAATACACAGCTATTGGTGATTGTTTTAGATACCAACATTGGGGATCTGTCAGCAAAATGTTGTTTTATAGAGCTATTGGCTGTAGGCGATAGCGGTCTAAATTCATTGACCTTAAAAAGTGTTAGTGATTTATTCCATATAGTTATGTCTGGGCAGTAAACTAAGAACCCATTGTGCAATGCCTCCTCTTGAGAGATCCCATGCTTCGGCTCACCAACAAACTGACAGTTACTATTTAATGATGGTGTAGAACATCACTGTATTTGCAATTGGCTTCGCACCTTTTAAAGAGAATAGGTTATCACCAAAGTAATAGTCTAAAAGTAAAAAAACACCCCCCCAACCCAAACAAAAAAGCTCTGTGTATTAATTTACTCTTTCTGTGTAGCTTCTATCCAGTGAATTATTAGTCAATAACAATCCAGACGCCTTATTATGTGATCATCTGAAGATCAGCTTTTGACATTTTTTTTTTATTACAGTTTTCTCTCTTTCCTTTTTTCTTTTTGTGCTCAGCCAACAGTCATGTGCTGACAATGACACACTTTCTTCTAGCTACTGCTTCAGCACTGGTGTTTATAATAAAGATGATGATCGTGCCCTCCTCCGTGTTTCCTTCCCTGCAAATCTTTCTGATTGCAGTCGTGAGGGAGTAATTTTCCCTGCTATGCAGTTGCTGTAGTTGTGGTTTCTAAACTAATCGATATCTCGAGAGATTTTTAAATTTTAGCAGGCTCTGGATGGTAGGCCCATAGAATGCTGAGTCATTTTCCCTGAACTGCAATAAAGTGTCGCTTTTTGTTGATTCTGTCTTCTTTTTTGCCCCACTAATTTGCACTTTTCTGTATTTTTTCCTTTGTCACTTCATATTTGTGAAACTGTGTGTATGTGTATATATATTTTATTTTCTTGGCCTGGCTGCTCCTGCCTTCTTTATTTTCTTTCCCGCTTTATTTTTCTTTTTTGTTACAGAGTTCTGTGGTGACACTGTGTGCTGCTGGTAATGTTGTCTCTCCCTGCTACTGGCTTTTGTGTGTTTGCTGTTGTCCACCTGCAGAAGTCAGGCTCTTTACTCAGAGCTGTGAACTGTGATTAAAAAACCCCAATTTAAAATGGTAATGAAACCTTTATGGAGCAGTGAATGGTCACCTTGCTTAGGATATTTGTCACTAAAAAATCCAGATAGAGCAAGTTTTCAATTCGATGCAGGATTTTTCTGAGAATCTTTGAATAAAATACATCTTGTTTCCATGTTATCTTCTAAATGGGAAGTTCTTTAGATCTGATTTAATGCACTTGAATTATAAAGGGCACTCTACATTCCTGAGACTGTCTGTGGGGAACCCTCCAATTGCATAGGAACATCTTGGGTCTGGTTTTGTTTGGTTTAAATATCTTTTAGCTAAATCAAATATAAAATGTAACACTTGGACACCATATGGGTTCATGATGTTTATGAGAAGAATTACAAGGGATATGAGATCCATAAATCAGGGAGTGGCTCCCATTGATCTGTAAGTGTATTGTCTTTCCCAGTGATAAATAGTCATGTTCAGATTTTCTGACATTTCAGGGCAGATTGTATGATAGGAAGCACTAGAGACTTGCTTGCACTTCATGTTATGTGTTTCTGAAAGGCCATCCTGACCTCTTTTTTTCTGGACAGAGATAGCAATGTGAAATTTCTGTTCTTCTCGCATTGTTATCCCATCTTCCATCTATTTCTGTCACTATGTCAGTTAATAGTGCATTGACAGGAAATAAAATAGCCTATGCCCTGTTCTCCAGCCACTCCACTTCCTTCAGTTATGTAACACTATTTTTTTTACACCCTCCTTTTCCTCAGCCTCTCCCTCTTTTTTTCCTGAGATACAACTGTAGACTTTATCATAGTGCTAGCTTTTTTCCCCATCCAGCTTTCCTTGCATGTTGTTGATTCAGATGGTTCTGCCTCATAGTGAAAGGTCAGTTTTCTAGTCTGTGTGAAATCTGCCTTTTAAAAACAGACCAAGCTCAAATTGAACAGATCAACTCAAATGAAACAGAAAACACAGAACTGCTTTAACTCCAGATTTGTAGCTAAGGCTAATATGGATTAGGTCACATTTGGCAAGAGTGTGAATCTCTGAGTTGCATCCATTAACTGGGTCCATGGTCTCAGACTCATTGGAAAAAATAAATAGAGAAGTAATTGGTAGAACTTTAAAGTTACAGCACTGATCAAAGACAGGAGATAATTTTGTATTTGCTCTTCTGTTGCATAGACAGGCTTTACATTTGAAAGTGATGCTTTGTTTTAATTTTTGCTGTTTTTTTTTTTTTGTTTTTTTTTTTTTTTTTGTCTGAGGAGAGGTCAGTGAATACAAAGTTATGAAAATTTCCTCTTTTAAGAGGTTTGTGATCCATGTTCAAAGCAGAGTATAACTGAAGAAGTTTTCCAAATAAAGTTAATTCTTTTAAGAGGTCACCATCTTAGTTTTTGCATGATTGCTTATTTCTAATATTTTGCCCTTTGCTGGCACCCTGGGTGTGTGTCACAGGGAATAAATAAGATGCTGTGGAGATATCCAGTGTTTTAGGCTGTCAGATTTTGGTACCATGAGGTCTTTCCTCAAGCAGTAATCTACAAAGGGGACTGCAATGAGAAGTCTTAACAGGCCTTCCCTTCCTTAAGCTGAGTTTGTTAGTGGGATGCAAAGCTGTGGGAGGCCATACTGTAGTCCCATTGAAGTATTTCTCAGAGCTATTTGGGGCTGCATTGTGGTCACATATAGCAGACGGTCCACTTTCATCTGCTGACCCAGTTGTTCACTTTCTTTCTGTTCCAGTGACAGCCCCTGCTGGTTTTGGGCATCAGGACCAGCTGCCTCTTAGCCTGGGTCACCTTTGCTTCATTCAAAGGTAGTTGCAGCTCGAGTGCTTTTGGACAGGTGGGGATCTTGGTGGAGTATTTTGTAACAGACTTGTGTGCATGTGTATAGCACAGCAGCGGTGTAAGAAAGGAACGTGCTATGAACAAGAACAGTACAGTTATTCAGTATTAGGGTAATAGTGACACATGAGAATACTTAGTTGCTGTAGCCTGGAAAAAATGGCCATCACTTTGTAAAGGACCTTGTAAATTTTTTCCTGTTTGCCCTGTTCTGTGCTCAGTCCAAGTTTTTGCCAGGCCATATATGTGCCCTCAGAGATTCCAGCTGAGGACTACTGAGCTGGCATATGAATGCATGAGGACTCTGTAGCGCATTTACTGAACTTGTTTTTCATTACACAAAATCTATTTTGTACAACCTCACTCTAGCAGGGAGGGTTGAAGGACATGCTTGTACACATGCTTCATGTATAAATACATACATGGATAAATTCTCACTGCCCGCATCACAAATTAAATCACAAGACAATTGAGGTGTAGCCACCTCCTAACTTCTTCACCTGTTCTTTGTGCTCAGGGTTGTTGTGTGCTCATCTTTTACTTTGATGAAACTCAGGCTACTGCACATTGACGGTACATCTCCTATTCTGATATAAATTCCCTTTTCCAGTGTGCTAGCAGGTGCATTTTCTCCTCTTAGTTCAAGAGGGAAGACTCAGATTTTACCAAGGGTCTAAAGTTCTGCTGGGTATGGACCCTGCTATCCACAATGTAAGAGCCACCTCAGTTCAGAGGTATCTGTACAGAGCCTTACAAACGTGAATGGAAGCTATCATAGGGTCATATGATAATTCAGACTGAAGGGATCTCAGGAGATCGTGCTCAAAGTAGTCAGCTGTGACCAGTCAAGTCTTGAAAACATCCAAGGATGTGTAACCTCTTTGGGTAATCTTTTCCACTACTTGACCGTTTTCATGGTGGAAGAGTTTCTTCTTATATCCAGTCTGAACCTCTCTTGTTTCAATTTATGACCATTGCCTATTGTGTTCCCACAAGGCACCACTGTGAAGAGCCTGGCGCTCTCTTCTCAATACTTCTTGCAGGAGTTCTTCAACTTGCTGCAAGTGTTGGAAGGCTGCTGTTAGCTTCTTTCAAAACCATCTCTTCCCCAGGCTGAACAAGCCCTGTTCCCTTAGTCTGTTCTCACAGGGCAAGTGCTCAAGCCACCTGACTGTCTTGGTAGCTGTTGTTGATCTCTCTCCAGTTTATTGATCTTTCTGGTACTGGAACCCTAGTGCTGGATGCAGTATTGTGCATCTAATAAGTGATAGGCAGAGGGGGATAATTGCTTCCCTCAGTCTGCTTGCTCTTTTTCTGTTAATACAGACCCAGGCATCTTCTTGTGTAAAAGAAGCCGTGTTGCCCCACGCAGTGTGTGAGCAGAGGGCTATCTAACAAAACAAGGATGTTTTAAACTGCAACTTGCATTGTCGTGCAAGTAGCAGGAGGCAGATGGTTGAGCCTTCTTCTCTAGTAGTGATCAGTATGCCACCGTGGTATGTCTCCTTCTGCCTCCATCTGTTGTCAGGCTGGTGGTGGAGTAACCTATGGTGGGACATATGCAAGGTTATCATATGCAGCACCACATAGAGAGAGTCGTACACATGCTTAGCTGTACTGCTGACCCTTTTTGCAAGAATTAATGTTGGAAACAGAACCCTCTTCTGGCTTGTCAAAGTCCTTGTTCATTTGTTGCTTCCTTCCCAACACTTTCAGCCAAGAAGCAATAGGCAGAATTTTAAGGGTAGAGATTTGAGAAGATGCCAGTAACAGAAGAAAGGGACAAGAAGGGAAAGGCACCAAGAGTTTTAGATGTGTTTCCCTGGCCAGGTGCAGTGTTGGCCACTGGAAAGATTTCACCTTCATCCCACTACTGGTTTTACTTTGATTCTGAGCATTTGTGGCTGTGTTTTCCTCATGTACCTTACTTGGCAATTGTTGGCTTTGGGGAGAAAAAAGCTACATGATTTTGAGAGTTCTCAGTAGCGGGAAATTTACCGTTAAAGCATAGTAGACAAGAAGCCAGCAACCTTAACAAAATTTGACTGTTTAAATATTAAATTTATGTGTCTTTTTCTTTCTCATTTAAACCACTAATAGAAAGATAGGGTTTTGAAGCCTATTTTCAATTCTTATCCTGGCATCAGAGAACAAAGGTGACAGCATTTCAGAAGGTCCTGGAGCTGTGAATAGGAGGGTAGGTACATATAGCTGTCTCTGAAAAGCACATCATTATTATGGTAATCTCTGCCATTTTATCTGTTGTTTATATAAGCAAATTGTATAGTCTCATAGCTTTAAGTGCTTTCTTAACCGTAAGTAAAGAAAAAAGAGGAATTTGTCTACCATTCCAGTCAACAGTATTGACATAAGAGATTCCAGTCAATGAGGGTGAAAAAAGAAAAACGTTACCTTCTTTGGTTCTTGGAAAAGCTAGCCTCTAAGCTAAGGAAAAAAAAAATTTGGAAATCTTGGTGTAAAGTATTTCAATGTTAATGGTTTTCATTCTGCAAGGAAGACTAGTTTTATATAGAAATTTGTAATCTGAGTTTGTGGCTGTGTGTGCATGTTTATTTCAACTTTAGTATGACTTCTAACCATCTCCCATAACATCATCATAGAGAAACTGATGAAGTATGGGCTAGATAAATGACACTGAGTTGCACTGAAAACTGGCTGAACTGTCAGGCTCAGAGTGTTGTTATCAGTGACACAAAGTCCTGCTGGTGGCTAGTCACTAGTGGTGTATCCCAAGAGATGATAGTGTGTCCAGTATTATTTAATGCCCTCATTAAGGACATGGGTGATGGGCCAGTGTGCACCCTGAGCAAGTTTGCAGATGACAGAAAACTGGGAAGAGTGGACAATACACCAGAAGGTTGTGCTGCCACTCAGAGGGACCTTACCAGGCTGGAGAAATGAGCTGACACGAACCTTAAGAAACTGAGCAAAAGGAAATGTCTACTGCTGCCCTTGGGGAGAAACAACCTGTCAGCCAGCAGCCTCCTGGGCTGCGCTATGAAGAGTGTTGACAGCAAGTCAAGGGAGGTGATCTTTCCCCCCTGCTCAGCCCTGGTGGAACTGGAGTGCTGGAGTGGAGTGCTGGGACATACTGGAGTGAAGCAAAGGGCCACAAAGATGAACTGAGGATGACTTTCCAGTGTGAGGGGGTTGATCACTGGCATGAGTTGCCCATAGTGGTTGTGGAGTGTCCATTCTTGGAGATACTCAGAAGAGGACTGGACACAATTGCAAGCAACCTGCTCTAGTTGACTGTGCTTTGACAGTTTCAAGGGTCCCTTCTAGCATCAATCTTTCTATTGTTCTGTGATTTAGAAACAGAGAGGCAGGAAGGTTTGGAAAAGTCACACAGAAGGACTTGTACAGTTAAAATGTTAGAGCAGAAGTTGTTCTTGAAGTTTCTTCCTGGAGAGCAGAGAGGCTGGGAGCCCAGTGGTACAGAAACTCTAGCTCGGACTCCGTTGCTTCATCTGTACTAGCAAATTAAAGATTGGTATGAAGCTCAGTTGACTCCATGGTTAACTTGCTAAAATGGTGCCAGGCACAATACCTTTTGCCTGTGCTAGCTACTCTCTCCCAGGCAGTTCCTCGGTAAGCCTCTGTCCATGGCCTGCCTAACTTCTGCTCTCCCCAGGCAGTTTGGGTGTGATAACCCTGTTTTGGGCAGTAGGAGAGTTGAACAGTATTGATTTGGCCTGTTCCATGCCAGCTAGCCTCAGTACCAGGGACTGTTGCTAGTTGTTTTTTAATTTACTAGCACAGATGTAGCCTTAAAGTCTTGGTGCCTGGATCCATAGCTGGCAACCTGACAACCTGAAGAAACCTATCTCTTGCCAAAACTCTAGTTTCCATGCTTTTAGGTTCATAGTCAACTGTATTTTCAGGGCAGGACCTCATCAGTCTTTTATAACTGATAGGGAACCAGGAGACTAGACAGTGTGTCTGAGCCAGAAGCCCCTGGAGATTGAGCTCCTAGTATAAACTTAATTTATAAAAAATTACAGAACCTTAAAAGATGTGAGAAGACACTAAAAGACATATTAAAAGACTTGGGGAAAAAAATAAGGAGAACTTAAAAGACATATTTTTATGTCTTTTAAGTATGTCATGGGAAATACAAATGTATATATTTTAAATTCTGAACAGCAACAGTAGGTATGCATTGTTGTTCCATTTTATTTCTTATTAGAGCGGAAATTCTGTTCTTTAAACCGCTCTGCTGACAGTATTCCCTATACCTATTCTTAGTAATATATCCAACTTCCCATCAAACCAGAACATTTAGTCTTTCACTGGTGAGCAGTGCCAACCTGTATGTTTTAACAACTTTGACAAAGTCAAACTAATTCAGTATGTCCTCAAGATTTTGTGGTGTTGTTTTTGTGTGTTTGTTTGTTTGTTTTGTTTTGTTTTTCCCCAAAGATATCTTTTTATTACACAAAAGTTATGGCTTGTGAAAATAGGAGGTTTTTTTCAGGTACTTGTTTTGGGTTCCACCATAGCCTTTCACCATTTGGATTTCAGTGGAACTATGGATGTTCATCAGGTATGGAGTGTGGGCAACTGTCATCCAGATATTTTAGTTTTCACTTGGATAACATACTTAGCAAACTTGAGCCATGGTGTGCAGAGGTCTTTCCTAATCTTTTCTTGGTCACTGCTCTGCTTTACAGATGCCTCAACTTTCTCAAGTGAGGTCTTCCTCACTTTGAGTTGAGTAGAAGTGGTGATGCTAAACACCTTGGAAATCTTTGTCTCTGGGTTTTGATGAAAATGCAAACAGAGGTCCATCAGCCAAAAGCTCATGTTCTGGTGCAGGAGGACAGACAGATGAAGGAGCATGGCACAATTGAGCTCTTCTGCAGATTTGTGCAGTGTGTCCTGAGTATTAAAGGCGTTCTGAATTTTTGCAGTTTTAAGCAGATGCTTAAGAGATGCTTTAAGCACTTGGAAATGCTCTCGTTTGAATGTTGAAACTGTTTTTATTTTGAGCATTTGTTCTTGTGTTAAAAGCTATTTGTGGAAGGAATTCTGCTCCTGTCTGGTAGTAGACTTCTATCAGAGTGTAAATATCCATATGAAGCCCCCAGAAGTAATCTCAGTACAAGTAAGGAAATATATATCCAAGAGACATTTGCAGTGCAGTTCAGTTTTGGCAGAGGCTTATGGCTTGTTAGGCTTTAAAATACTATTTTAGTTTCTGAAATAGACAGAAAATACAATTTTTGGAATCTAAAAGATCCTTTAGTGTAAATTACAACAGGCCTATGGAGGAAGCCATGTGCTTTACCAGTGATATGATGCAAGTTGGCTGCCACTCAGGTGATTTTAGTCACTGTACTGCTTCAGAGGCTTCAGGCTTTTTCCTCACTAAGTTGCAAGAAATTGGTGGAAACATACTTCTTATTTCTATGGACAGACAGGGTTGGCTGAGTCATTGTGTGCATAGATCATCAGGAAATCTGTAGGAAACAAAAATAATCCAACTCCCAATAGAAAAGTTAGTGATTCTGTGGAAACTGAGTTGAAGTTGCTTATAGATAATTAAATTATTTCCTGATTGCTTTTCCTTCATTTTTATAAAATAAGTATTTTATTTTTGCTTTTGTGAATGCTTTTGTTAGTAATAATTTGTGTGTGATTGGAACAGTTTGGCGAGAAAGTCATTAGCACTGTAGTGAAATAGAATGATAAAAACAATTTTTGTCAAAAAATAATTTACCAGCTGAAATAAATTCCATCAGTTTAAAGGAATCTCTGTGGTCTTGCAACCTTGATTTATTAACTTAAGTTGATCATTTAATGGCTTAACTTTCTTTTACGCTAGCAGGGTACTACTGATCATGCCCTTGCAGTACAAATAATATTTTTTCAAACATGAGACTAGTTTTAGGTGTTCAGTGCAAGCTTCAGCTGTTACATATTTCCTGCAAGTCATTGTGAACTTCAGTATAGCAGCTACAGATAGTTTGCTTTGCATTATCTATCATCTCTCTATCTCTTACTCAAAGACACGTATTGAGTTTTATTCTGAATAAATTTAGTTGCCCTCCGAGGGCTCTGGCCATGAAGGATCTAGCTGATGGGTTTGTGGTAATGTAGTAATAGGTGTAGAAGGGGCTCAGATAGTGACATCTGAGAGATTTATGGACTGCAGCATTTAGGAATAAGGAGGAGAGTCAGGAGATATTTCACTTTCTTTTTTTCATGATTATGAATACCCTCCCAGGTTTTCTGTGTTCTTGTGCTTTAAATGCTATTTAATGGTTAAGCTGTGTGATTTGAATCTTTGCATGATTAGTTCAGTGACTTCCTTTCTTCTCCATTTATCCCATAATTCAACTCTTTGCACTTGATCTAACAGTGTGACATTGCGTCTGCTCTTACAGGCTGAATTTTTATGTAGCTCATGGAAATTACTTTTTCTTCTGAATTTTGTTGTAGTTAAAATGTTTGGTTTATGCTCTAGGAAGGCTGTCTTTGTAAATTAGCTTAGGAATAGTTTGCTTTCCTTTTATATGTTATTCAACTAATATGGCTTTTTTTGTGAACTCTTTTGCATCTTAAAGGATTTGGTAGGATATGGGCAGCTATTCTTCAGTTGATCTCCTCTGTCCAAGCCGCAAGATGGAAAACATGTCTTTGATTTTTTGATCTCAAGCTGTTGAGACAGGTAGATGGGCTTCAGACAGGTCTTCAGGCTAAAGCAGTGAGAAGCTCAGGAGATGTTATCAAGGTCTGCTTGTTTGGGTAGCGTTCTCTGTGGAAACTTGTGGAAGTCACCTCAGATGACATGTGGTGCAGTTGTTTCAGTCTCTGAAACAGTACTTGGGTGGAATTTAGGGTCTGTGGAATTTAGGGTCCGTGTCCAAGAAGGTGATGAGAAAGTCCATGCTCTTAACAGTTACCTAAAGCTCATTCATTCACCTAAGTCTTTATTGAAATTAATAAGAGCTGTGACACCAATCTCTGTACTTTAATGGAAAGATACATGGTGGTATAGTTTCAAGCAGGGAGAAAAGAGAGAAGGCAAAGAGGAGAGTACAATCTTTGTAACAATACTGATGGAGCATTTAATGAGCAATGGCAACTGCACCTGATTCTACTCAAAATAATAGTCCATGAGGAGCAGAGAGCATAATGTATGCAGAAATTCTGGAGGTGTTTGCAGGGTATTAGTGAAAAAGTAACCTGGTTGTTGCTTTTTCATGGCAAATAAAAAAAAATAGATCTGTGGTTTGGTCTGATTACTGTAGGCTTTAGAATTTGGTACTTACAGACCAGATCTTCTGTGAAGCATGACGTCAGTCGTTGTGAGGGGCCTTTGAATTGTTACATAGAACGGTATAAAATTAATCTAATAATACATTGTCTTTTGCCAAGGATTTACATTAAAAAATACAGTGTTTGCTTTTATATTCTCTTTCCCTTTCAACAGCATATGCCAAAGCAGGCTTTACTGAGAGTATTCTTCATTTGCAAGCAAAAGCTGGATGTATCATCCAATAATTTTGTGTAGGTAAATGTGCTGTAATATGAAATCTTCTATACTAGCATAAACTATCTTTTATAAAATGATGGTTGCATGGTATAACATTTTTTTCTTGTTCTAATACTAATTTTATATGAATGGATACATTAGAGAGACAGAACTGTCTTTACAGCAGCTTTACAGATAACATAGCTGCTTAATATTTACAATATATGAATGAGCAACTAGAAAAATTCTGAAATTATTAGAAGTATTTAGTATAAAAATCAAACCCATGCTTTCTCAAGGTATTTCTTTGTAGTATTAACTGATTTGAAACTTGTACCATATTAAAAAACCCCTGGAAACCATTCCAAAGAGGAAACAAGTTCTAAATAAAGAAAATATAAAAATGCTTCTAATAACAGGTCAAATTCTTTATTTTTGAGGCTGAAAGAAGGAAATACTGAATACTTTTTACCAACTGCGAGTTTGTATACACTATTATTTGCCAGTCCTGTTAGAAATGTAAAAGCAGAACTAATTCTGTCATTTTCCACTTGGCAAAAATCAGCTTTTCCTTCTTTTTCTTCTAGCACACATGTAAACATAACTGTGTTTAATGTATTCTTTTTGCTGCTAGCTTGTAGTTGCTGATGTTGGCACAGTTTTAGAGGACAAATGCTTAACTCACTGCAATTACAGTTGAAGGAGTAGCAATATTAAGACATTGGAGATGAGTTGTTTCCATCTCCCTTCTGGTCTCCTCCCTCAATTTTTTGATAGTGTCCAAAACTTGTTAGAATATCTGAGGTCTGCTTCTACAGTTAGTTGCAGAAACAATCCCTCTCAAGTAATGTAGATGGCTAAACTCTTCAGAATGATACCTGTAACTCCCGACTAGGCTAGCCAGTCATGACTCAAGCTTAGTAGACTGATGACTTGGCAGATGCCTTTTGGCTTTTAGGGGCATTAGATTTCCCACCCTCTTGATAGCCATCTAAATAATAATAGTTTTTGTGAGGTCAAGAAAACCTATGATGTCTTCTAGCACTTATTTCTCTTTGGTCTTCCAGATGGCTTTTTAACATCCCCTTGGCCCTGTTTGCCATGTCTTTGAATGATAACTTTGGAATTCAGAAGCACCAATTAATTGTCTAGTATAGTTTGGCTTTATAGCTTTGCAAAAGAAATAAAAACAAACATAAAGATGAAAAGCCAGTAAGCTTACAGAGGAGAGCTAAGAAGTAGAAAACATGGAAGCTGGGAGCTAGAAGAAAATCTAGTCCGTATTCAGCTTTCCATGTTTTGGGCTGATAACTAGTTATCTTCCTTCAGTTTTAGGAGACTGCAGCAACTGCACTCCAATTTCATTACAGGTGTGATATAGCAGTATATGGCCTAACAGTTTTTTAAAGAGTGACTGAGAATTTTAAGTTTTTAGTAGCAAATATTCTTTCAATCAAAACTTTCTGGAAGACAAAGGCTTAATACAAGCAGTAAGCAGTAGATAATTACTTTTTCTTGATCTCTGATGTTACTGTCAGATTTTTGGCATAAAAATTTTTAGAATTAAACTTCTGTTGTATTTCTTGCATTTGAAAAGCTGGCAGAGAAAAAGATGTTACTAGGATAGATTCAAGTTTTACTTCTCTTATGCTTGTGGATGGACTTAGTATCAGAAAGCCTTACATTTTGATGTCAGATGTTGTGTTTAAATCCCCATACTGAGTGCTTCTGATTGCCTAGGAGCTTTTGAAGCTGCCGGATCTGGTCTTAAGTGTGTGTTTATAAGATGTAGTTACTGGCAAGATTTCCTCACCATGACAAAACAAACAGGTGAAATTGGAGTGTTTCTTGAGTACAGTCTTGACTGTCTTGAATGCCAGCCATTGGTGTGCTGCAGGGAACATTAATGTATAGAAAAAAAAATAATTCATGAGTGAAACCATTTTCTTTATCTTCATTAGTCGAGTGGTACTCTTAATTTCAGACAGGAATGCAAAGACTCTTGGATATTCACAAAGTAGCTTTAATTTCTGCTAATAGAAGGAGTTTAGATAGTGTTACCTGACTGGATAGATGTTTTGGTCAGAGAAGACAAAAGTTAGATGTAGAGCCTGTAGCCAAGCTTGATTTACAATCTGCTTGTCAGGATTTGCAGTCACATCTGGCTGTACCAAATCCTAGACCAGGTAGGTTGTGGTGTTTACTGTCCCTACAATTTTCCTTTGTAAAGACATGTATCACATTACTGAAACAGTATTCTTCCAATGTTCACATGACGAATGTAGTTTTCATCTTACGCCATTTCTTTGTTGCACCATGATATTTAATGTGAATAAATCTTTCAAAATCCTCCTTGATTAACATTTAAGGGAGGTCACTTTTGCATTCCTTAAAGTTCTGCTTGGGGGGTGTGGGGGGTATGTCTTCCCTGTCTTCATCACTCATGAGAAAGCTTGACTGGCTGTACAAGCACAGAAGTTGTTCGTTGTAAGTGTGGCAGACTGAGGTATAACACTGCTCTGATGTCGTGATGACTTTCTATTAAAAGTGTCTTACTGTGTATGAAGGATAGGAATAGGCTAGGTGCTCTAGGAACATCAGGGAAGTAATGTTTAAGCTACACTCCTTGTAAAGATGCAGTTTAATGTAATGTGGTGTTCCTTTTGGTAAGGAAATGATTAAATAAATTATCTGTATAGTCTTCATATATAGTCTATATTTCATTGAACACAAATATCTTTTATTACCCAAGCAAGACTTACAGAAGTTATTTAAGTATACATACCAATGATCAGAAATGAGGTGATGGAAATAAAGTATTTGGAAGAAAGGAAACAAAACTTTCACCTGTAAACCCATCAAGATTTGATAGTCCTGAAATGTAAGATGGGAATCCCTGGAGTAATTTTTTTTGCATAGAAGTTCTTATTACTTGAAAATATTCCACAAGGGGGGGGGGAGGGGGGGGGGGGAAGAGGACATTTATCATATTATAATTAAAGCAGAATTTAGAAACTGCTTGCATAATTCAGTGTCGTGCCGCTTGAGATACTGATCCGTTGCAGGTAGAATAATTAATAGGAAATTTTAGGAAATTTGTAAGAAAATTTGCCACTGCTGTGTACCCCAGTCAAACCTAGAATTTGAACAAACCTGCACTGTAGAGGTTTGATAAATATCTATATGTATATCTGTATGTAGCATGTCAGGACTATGCTGAAGTATGCAGACCAAGCATTTAGACCTGTGCACAGCATACTGTTTTTATGTTGTATCTGTGTACTCTTACTGACATCCTTAAAAGAAGACAGTAAGATGTTGAAGGCATAAAAAACATAGGCCATAGCAACTATGGGTCACACTGTGGTTTTTTTTTTTTTACTCTGCTAGATCTTCTGCTGTAAATCAGCAAGTGAAGATAGTGAGAAACTCAGCTTCAGTCTTTTTTGCTGCTCATATTAATGGACTTTTGTCTTCTGGATATTTTGAAAGAAATAATCACACCATCTGGAAGAAAACAATTTGGAAATATTGAAGCATCAGCCTTTTGTTGTGCCACTGGTGATCACTTTAAAATGTTTTAAAGCAGAGTTTTCTTAAACATCTATGGGGTTTTCTGTGTCTAGGTAATGTGTAAATCTAGGTGAGCTCTGGGTGAACTCACTGGGTGATATCCTGGGAGCAGTCTATCAGTGGCAAATAGTAAGATATGTCTTCTCCCTTCTTGTCTGATTTCCTGTGCTACTCCACAGATTCTGCTCTTGCAGTCAGATTTTTTTGCTTATTGTTTTGTTTTGCTACAGTTACCTTCACCTTCCATGTCTCTGTGAACTTCTGTGCATATTTTATGGATCCTCCTCCAGCAGTGGCTCTCACTTTTTGATCTGTTGTCTATACCAATTAGTGTGCTGCCGCTGGGCCACTGCACAGCTTCGGGCTACCCTGTACTTCCCAGTGTACTACCGATTCATTTTCTTTCCCCAAGCATTGGCATCCCATAGCTGAGGAGTAGGTAAATTATTGAAAGCATGTGTACCTGGCTCCACTGAAAATTCTGGCAGTTCTGCTTTTGACATTCGTGGTGCTTGGATTTTACTCTTTTTGATCTTTTTGCTAAATCTGGATGCCACTTGGCTGAGATCTGTATTATAAAAATTCCTTTTATTATATGGTAAGTTTCTTAAATATGAACTGTGTCCCCTTCTTGCTGTATTTTTTCAAATCTTTAAAATGAAAAAGTTTTGACCTGAATTTCTCAAGAAGCAAGACTCACCTGTCTCCTTAACAGCGTAACTTTCTGTGTGTAATAAACATGAAATTACAAAAAGAGAGTTAAAAGAAAAATGTAAGAAATCAGAAAATATGAGTGTCACCTAAGAGATGAAGGATTTTTTCATTCTGAAACAATCTTAGGAAGGAAGTGGGTAGACAGCAGTCCTTGACAATTAGAGCATTCACCTGGCTGCCTGTATGATGCAGTGCCGGTGGTGGCCTGGTGGCACTTGTCTCTCTGCCTTCAACAACGCTGCTCAGAGCAGTTTTCAGGGGAGCGGTTGAAATCAAAATCTTAGTATGGGAGCACTGCAAATTCAGACAACCTATTTATATGCTGACCAATATCTGAAGATGTATTTGGAGTAGGTTTCTTGGTTATCTAGGTTTTGTAAGTGCAAAGTAATTTAATGTTGTTGCCTCTACACTTTTTCCCTAAATCTTATCCAGTACTGGTACTTGAGGAACATTAATGATTTTGGATATAGGCTGTGAAAACGTTGGAAATTTACAAGATTTTACTTCCCTTTCAAAATAAACTGTCTTTTAAATTCTAAAATAAGTTACTGCAGGTTCCAGATCTACCTAGACCTTTTTTCCATAGCTGCCCCTTCTGCCAGTGATTAAAAGATTGCTGTGTAGTCCACTTTCCTGTGAGTTCAAGTTTTCTTCATTGTATGACATACATTTGCAGAGCTAACCAGTTCACTGTTTTGATACAGTAGAATTTCTGTATAGAATTTCAATTGCTAAGAGCCATGAAATCTGATATTAGCATAGGCTACTTAATTTTTACACTGTTCTCTCTAAAATGTAAACGTATTTTTCTCCTTTGCTGTTTTTCAGTAAATGGCTCATTTTTCAGCCTCTAGCAGAGGACATTAAGGCACTAACCTGTGTCTTGGGGCCAGATACAGTCAAAATGTTTAATGTGGTCCCTAAGCTTAGATTTTGAAGGTAGCCCCAGATACGGGTCTCTGCAGATAGGTATCAAGTGCAAGTCTGGTAGGACAATGATGTGCAACATATGTCTGGTTGTATGATAGTGTGGTATGTGGCCTTTCACTTGCTCCAGGAGGGGGGGTGTTACAGCTTACCCCTACAAGCAAGTGGAATATCCTTGCGTGTAACATTTTTCTTCATGGATCTTACTATTTGCAAAATCTTCTCCAAACCAACACAAATTCATCTCTCTAAGGGAATTTTCTCATAAATGGGAACTTGTGTTTAACTAGCATATGGGAGTAACTTTTTTACTTCAAGTAAGAAGTACACATGCACAAATTAAGTATCTGAAAAAGTAAGGTCCTTGAACAATAGAAGGCAAAGACAGAAGAATATTTTACAAAGCAAACTAATTGCAGCCAGAGCATCCCTTCTTCATACAGCGAGGTTGATACCCATAGACAAAGAGAATGCTATCTTCAGAGTGGTTTGTGGAGAATTGTGAAATCTTCCTTGTCCACTTCACTGCCCAAATACTGCCATACTGAAGCTGCATTATCCACTAGTTACATTATTCCTCCTCCAAAAGCCTTTATCATCGCATGCAAACAAATGGTCTTACATAGCAAGTTCAAAACAAAACAGAAAACAGAGAAATTCCTGACGGAGTTTCAGAACAGAAAATATAATCAAGTAAGAATTTCAAAGCAAGAAGTCAGCTGTGGGCAAGATTTCCCTCCTGCTGCTTCTTTCTCTGCTGTTGCACCTCTTGCATGTCTTTCTGCGTATGGCATGGTTTCAAGTTAAGGAGTGGAGATCAGTCCCATGCCTCTTCAAACCTGGTGGTATACTGCCAGTTTAAACACTCACTGGCTGAGCACAACTTAATACCTTGTCACCTTTTTCCTGGGTAAATTATTTAATCTCATGTCTTTTATATGAGAGTTCATTGGAGATCTCCTGTGTTTCTCCTCTGTGTTTTTGTGCTGCTTGTGGATGTGGGCTCAGATCATGATTAATAGATTGGGCCCGTGTAAGTCCAAGATGGAGCTTTCCTACCTGTCCATCAGTTGTGAGCTTGGGTTGATCCAAACTGCTACACCATTATCCACTATTTAATTTCAGTTTGAAACTTGCATACACTACACACACAGAAGAGCTAGTTATAAAAGCATAACTAGCTTTTATAGTTTTCCGTAATTCTTGTAAGATTGGTTTAATTGAATTTTGTTGTTTTTCAGTTTGTGTTGTGGTGTGGGTTTTTTTGTTTTTGTTTTTGTTTTTTTTCCCCACTCTGTATTACTGCAACTGAAAATAAGTGTGTGGGGTTTTTTTTAAACCTCTTTATCTTTTAGAGTTTGCTTTAATTAGAAGAACAGTTATTACAACCAAAATTAGGAGAGGACAGATACAGTGTAATGTGACAGCCACTGATGGTAATTGGTATTATTAAAAGATGTGGTGGAGCTGATCCTCTGCTTAGGAGCATAATTTTGCTTTGTGTATTTTGTGGCTGTTGTCTGATTAAAAGGTACCACAAACTTTATGTTGCGGGCAGTTTACTGAATAGGTAAAGGAGAGAGATAACCCAACAGAAATCTAGTACTTTTGATAAGGCTTATAATTCTTTAACAGTTAATGTTGCAGTTGGAAGATAAATGCACAAAAATCTCTTTAGTCATATCTTAAATGTTGATTAAGTCAGAATGAGGTATGAGCAAGTTAATTTCAGTGCATGCTTGAATTTATCTCAGGCTTTGAAGAGAGGAAGCTGAATCTTCATTCCATTATCTCTCAGAATATGGTTTTTATTCCTTCTGTCAGTTTGAAAATGTGGAAAAGTTGATGAAAACCTTGCAGCTAAACACATATTAGGGAAATTTTTCTAGGTTTTCAAGAAAGGTTTCTATGCTTGGTCATTGGAAAAGCTAGGAAACTTTCAGGTACTTTAATGAATTCTTGGAGGTTTTACTGTTACTATTTCCAAATATGGAAAGGAAGGACTTTCCTCATAAGGGGCTGGAGATTGAGTTGTGGTTTGATTTATTAATCAAGCTGTGCAGCTGAAGCAGCCAATACAGTAACCCACAGCAGAGATACCATACTGTGTATCCTGATTTGTTCTGGAACTTCTTGTATAGATCTTTATACAGGATTAATCCTAATAGCATTAGTGTGGTAAGACATATTGCTAAGTAGACTTAGACTGCTAACAAAGACTTGAAACAAACAAAAAATCCTTTGGACATTGCTATTAAATAGCAATTAAATGGCATCAACCTCTTTAACCAATTCCCAGCTTTTTCTCAGACATCATCTTGGACAAAAGGGAAACCGAGCAACGGATTACCACTGATAGCACTGTCAATTTTGAATTAAAGGCAGTTGTCATCCAGTTATTCCTCCTTACTCAGAACATTGTAATGAAACATGGTGTAGCCTTAAACTGATAGTTAAAGTCAGATTTGATAATTTTAACACTTGTGTTTCAGCTTTCTATTTCAGTCAAAAGTATCCAGTGGTACAAAGCATTTTAGATAGTTTTCAGATGATTGAATATCTTAAATACTGATATTTTTAATGATCCTGAAGACATACTATCAGTAAGCTTAAAACAAATGTGAATGCTGAAGATAGGATTTAAATTTAACACTAGTCTTTTTACTGTATTTGAGGCAAGAATTTCCATAAATTAGGAGGGATATATCTAAAACTGTGTCTTTCTGGTTTGATATACCGTGTGGGTGGTTTCATAAATCAGCTTCAGTTAAAATGACAGCCCAGAGTAGAATGCTCTGCTAATTTAGTTTTGCTAAATGATTCTTTTCTTAATCACTGTAATACATTGTGATAAATGGTTAATATGATCAGTTTAAAGTCTGATTTAAATTTCAGCATGTTTGCTCACTTGTCATGTGTACTGTTTATTCCATGGTCAAGTGGAAATACTTTTCATTGATATAATCAGTTTACACAGTAATTTCAAGCATAATAAGACGCTGCTTGTTCAAGGCTAAACATACCTTTTTAATGTGAAATATGAAGCTACTGCTTCTGAAATAATGATCTGAGATACATTGGTTCTTAAGTGGATTGCTCTGACTGTTGAAATACCTGTGAACTTCTGAATACTAACTGTGGAAGAAACCATTTGTTTTTCAGATGATCAGAAGTAAAAGCTAGTGTATGATAAGGACAAGGTATATGTTCCTATGCTTCAGAATAGAGAGGAACTTTAATTTGAAAGGTCAGGTTTGCAGAGACACATTCTCTGCTGCTTTTGCTAACGGGGTCCCCAGGGGCTGTGACCTGCCTCAGTGTCATCCACACGTTTCACAAGAAGACTAGGCCAAAATATCCATCTGAGCTGACCCCCACTCTGTCCTCTCCATGTTAAGGATGAGTACATGTGTTTGCAGTGATCATAGTACCAGGGTCATGGTATGTAACCATGATGAAAAGCAGTGCTGTGAAAGTTTATGGGCATGCTTTTGGCATTTAACATGCAGAACATAATTTTTGAACTGTATGTGTGGCAGTTGATTTTTTTTTTTTTTTTTTTAAGGGCAGGGATTCTGTCATCTACATTAGTTATCCATGGATATCTCATGGCTGCTATCTGAAAGACTGCTCTACTTTAAGGTGTGCATTAAGCCCTGGCTGTGAGGTGGCTTGTTTCTTTCCCCATTTATTCATTTCTGCTTTCCAAACAGGTCTTATGATCTTCCTTGTGGCCAGTCTGGCATTTGTCTTTCTCCTCTATACAGAATAAGGAAGGGTGAGATAGAAGAGGTGAAATAAAGGAAAAAAAAAAAAAGGAACAAAAAAAAGAAGCCCTTCTGGAAGTCAATCTGCCTGTCCCAAGGTATTACACTGTGCTGATGCCATCTACTTCATGCAGGAGCTGGTTCCAGTTGACGTCCTCTAAGCAAAGCCTAGTTCTGTCTCCCTGTACATTGCTAGAGCTGTGGCTAAGCTGTTAAGCTGCCAGGCATTGTCTGGCTGTAAGGGGTGGTGGTGGTGGGGGAGCCCCAAGTTTAAAAAGGGAGGAAGACAGGCAGCAACCTCCTTAGATGTATGTAACACTCCCAGTGGTTTCAGTGGCCAAAGCTACTGCTTACGTTGACTTGGTAGGACTTGGCTGTTATTACAAAAGAATAGGCTAGAAAGTATCATGTCTAGAAATTATTTTTTCAGTGACATGAGCTATCCTAGACAAGTGGCTAACATAATAGGTGGAAATGTATTTCACTGTAATTTTTTTGAACTTACAGCATTATTCCTCTGTCTGCCAGTATCCAACCTGGGATGGCTCTTACATTGCTGTCAGGAAAATCTTCCCTCCACTGAGGTGCTGCATCTTTGCTCTTCCTGTACAATTATTAGTAAGGTCTTGGGAACCTGAAATCCCCAGGTTGTCCCATATTTCTCATCTGTTTTCCCTGTGTAAGTGATGCCATAAATGAGGGGCTCTTCCACAGCCTCTTGATGAGTCAGTCTACTCCATTGTGCTGCTGTGTAGATGTCTGGCAATGCAAGATCATAGAATCATAGAATGGTTTGGGTTGAAAAGGACCTTAAAGATTACCCAGTTCCAACCCCCCTGCCATGGGCAGGGACACCTTCCACTAGACCCCGTTGCTCAAAGCCCCGTCCAACCTGGCCTTGAACACTGCCAGGGACGGGGCAGCCACAACGTATCTCACAGTAAAGAGTTTCTTCCTAATATCTAATCTAAATCTACCCTCTTTCAGTTTAAAACTATTAACCCTTGTCTTATCACTACACTCCCTGATAAGGAGTCCCTCCCCATCTTTCCTGTAGGCCCCCTTTAAGTACTGGAAGGCTAATACAAGGTCTTCCTGAAGCTTTCTCTTCTCTTGACTGAACAGCCCCAACTGTCTCAGACTGTCCTCACAGGGGAGGTGCTCCAGCCCCCTGGTCATCTTCATGGCCTCTTCCGAACCCGCTTGAGCAGGTCCATGTCCTTCTTATGCTGGGAACCCCAGAGCTGGACACAGAACTCCAGGTCAGGTCTCAAGAGAGTGGAGTAGAGGGGGAGAATCAGCTCCCTCGACCTGCTGGCTACACATCTCTTGAGGCAGCCCAGGATACGGTTGGCTTTCTGAGCTGTGAGTGCACATTGCTGGCTCATAGTCAGTTTTCCATCCACTGCTACCCCAAAATTGTTCTCCACAGGGCTGCTCTCAATCCACTCATTTACCAGCCTGTATTTGTGCTTGGGATTGCCCCGACTCATGTGCAGGACCTCATAAACTTCATGAGGTTTGCACAGGACCACCTCAAGTCTGTCAAGGTCCCTCTGGATGGCACAACCCTTCCCTCAAGCATGTTGACTGCACCACACAGCTTGGCATCGTCAGCAGACTTGCTGAAGGTGCACTTAATCCCACTGTCCATGTTGCCAACAAAGATGTTAAACAGCACTGGTCCCAATACTGACCCATGAGGAATGCTGCTTGTCTCCACTTGGACATTGAGCCATTGACTGCAGCTCTTTGAGTGCGACCATCCAGCCAGTTCCTTATTCACTGAGTGGTCCATCTGTTAAAGCCATGTCTCTCCAATGTGGAGACAAGGGTGTGGTGTGGGGCAGTGTCAAATGCTTTGCAGATGTTGTCTGATGGGGAGGGATCAGGCACATAGCAGAGAGTGGACTGTATGAAATCTGGGCAGCATTTCTCATCAAGTATTACTTTTGCATTTCTGAACAGGAAACAGTCAGCTTTTGGCTAAAAATGGAAAACTTCCGTAATTTTTATGGGTGCTTTTAATTTTTTTTTTATAAAAATGAACTATTTTAAACTGAAAACATACACTTAATGGAAATAAAGCTCGTAAACAGAAAATAAAACCTAATAAAATGCAGTTTTGAATAAGAATATATATAATCTTTAGAAAGCACAGGAATTTTATGAGGAGCTGTAACAACTCAACCAGTTGTTGAAAGAACACATTAGAGATGACCTGAAGTTTGAACACAGAAGTGTTTAATACTGTGTATCCTCAGTCTTAAGATGCTTACTTAGTGCTTAGTCACTCTGTAGAAATTGGGCTGGAAATGTTATTGTGTCTAAAATGCTGTGCCTGTTGTCTTGTACCTCTGAAATGTTAGAGGCACAAATGGGGTAGCTGGCAGACATGGGAAGCTGTGAGTGGTAACTGAAAGCGTGAGTGCCTCACATGGTTGTAAGGTGAATATTTTGGTTTGAGAGTGAAGATGCTGGAAAGTAGTTAATAAGAACAATTTTCCTGATAGTGTTGCTGGCTCCTAATAACATACTTTTTTTGGAATAGCCTGTTTAGTTTTGTTATTTCCCTTTTTTTGTGGTCCTTCCTATAATAGAGTTTTTTATTTGTAAAGTTGGAAGATAAATCCATGAAAACTAATAAATCATGGTTCTGAAGAAGAGTAGGCTTTGGCTATTAAGGTTGTCTATAAAATGCCAAAGCAAATAGTAGGAGCATATTGTAAAGGTGTAAAATTTCAAATGAAAAGAGAGATGCCAGATAGATTGCAGTTCTGAGCCGCTACAGCCTTTGGTACTACATACTACAGCACTATATTTACACATTTACCATTAAAGCATTTGACCTTTCTGTACCTGGAAGGTACCTGCCTTGATCCTTCTGGTTTCTGCACTATGACACC
The DNA here is from genome assembly GCF_965140245.1 of Athene noctua. Lineage (NCBI taxonomy): Eukaryota > Metazoa > Chordata > Aves > Strigiformes > Strigidae > Athene > Athene noctua. The sequence goes on from NC_134038.1 coordinate 123,639,153, forward strand.
ATGGTACTCCAGCTGTACTCATTGATGCAACTTCTCAGTTTTTGTAAAGCACTTCTATTGTAAGATCTTTTAGTTTGGTCTTTTCAGCACACGACTATACCAACACAATGCAGTTAAACATGCTTTTGTTCACTCTGTTGAAAACAAATCTTGGTCGGTTGGTCTCTGCAGTCAGTGGCCAGGATGAATAGGTGGGGTTTAGACTCATTACAGGAACCTGTTCATGTTGCTTCTACAAGGCATGACTGACACAATATTTTTAGAGTAAATACTTCTAACACAAATCCAGTAAACCATGGAAGAGTTCTGTACACTGTAGGAAATAGTGTTGGGATGTATTTGACTTTGTAGCATGTGTAAATTATTTACCATTTGGCTTTGTGTTTCTTCTTCTAGACATTACCCAAAGCAGTCCTTCACTACAGTGGCTGATACACCAGAAAATCTTCGCCTGAAGCAACAAAGTGAATTGCAAAGTCAGGTAAATCAAGTAATTCTTTTGTCTCATTGTATTAGACTGTCAGTCCACTTCTCTGTAGTTTTTCTAAGTAGTATTAGTATTTCTTTGCACTGATATATAGTAGCACTCTAATTTATTTGTAAAAAATATTTGTACATTGGTATAACACTGCAAAACTCAGGATTTTATTTCTGATCTCACACAAGTTACCATGCTATTGTAAGTCCATTGACATTACTGAAAGTATCTAAGTAGTTCTTAATGTTTGAAGTGTTTGAAGAGGGTTCATTTGCCTCAGACAAACTGTCATTGTTAGATTGCATCAAAATTAAATCATAAAATAGCAGTGTGATTAGCAAACAATTAATTTGTCATTAGCAAACATTTAGAAGCCTTTAATTCTTTTCAGCGCTGAACTAACTGGATGATGGGTTTATGGACCTGTTATGTCCTCTGTGAACTCATATATGGTGCAGTCTGTAAGCCAGTTGTGATAAATGCTATCAATCAAAATTTATGTAAATTAATAAGTACCTTCAAATTAAAATGTAGAATGAAAAGGGAAAAAAAAAAGAAGAAAATGGCAACGAAGACTTACGTGACCCAAACATGATGTTTGTATTCTATTGTTACTTGGTAGTCCATAACATACAGGTCTTATTCATATTAATCCCTTAATATCCAGACAACTCCCCACTCCCCCCAGAATCACTTTTCTATTGTTTGATTTTATACAACACTAGAAGTTGGCCTGGCTGTGTGAGACAATTGATAATACTTGATTGCATTTTATTTTGTAGCAGAAAACAAGCAATAGGCAACAAGAGCTCTTGTTTGGGAACCTCTCTGTAGGTTAATGGGGAAAGTCAAAGGAGTGTTAAAGAGAAATGCTAACACAGATATTTATCGTGATACACATTTTAAAAAATCCTTTACCTTTTGCCATTACAGTTATTGATTACAGAAGTTAGAGAAATTCTTCTATGCTAGGATTATGCCTTATGTAAAGAGGAGAGTTTGTGAAATGTACATCTCCTCTTGACTTCAGTGGATTTTGGAGTGGATTGCTTCATTTTCTTGTAGTTCAGTGGTCCTGTGTACTATAGTTACCACTCTGTCACAGAGATAAGAGGAACTTGTAAACTATGCTTTTTACCAGTCTGTTTAAAAGAATATAAACTTCAAGACCACTATTTTTTTAATGGTTTAATAGAAAATGTTAGGATTCAGGAGAAAAATAAAATTTTGCTCCTCTCTCTGTCAGTTTTTCACTGGATTGTCTTGTGTATCTGCGCATGCACCCACACACATATGGACACACAAATCTCAGGCCAAAGCTTAAAGCAATATCAGATACATGCTTTGCCCGTGGCTATCTCTCTCTGCTTATCCTCAGAATATCCATTACACCATGGGTGAGTTTGTCTGCTATAACTTTATAAGGTTTCAGCTACACAAATCTAATTTGGTGACAACTCTCTGGTGGTGGGCAGACTGGAAGAGAAGCCGGCTGACTTCCTCACAGCTATGCCACCTGCCTCAGGAGCGTGCGGTGAAAAAAGCCGAGACAAAGATTTCAAACCTTGAGCTCACGATTCTGTACCTTAACTCTAAATTGTAAGCCTTAATCTAAAAGCCCCTCAGGGAAGCCTCCAAAGCCATATTTTTGTAAGTACTGGCAAAAGACCGATTTTCATGGGACTGATTTGTAGGTAGGCTTTAACTGTAGAGCTTGTTTGAAATTGCTTAAGAAAAGTATGGATGGAAGGAATCCTGTTTGGATGTTCAGAGAGGACAGCTCTCCTGTATGAAGTTCAGGCGGATCAGAATCTCATTTAGGAAACATACCTTGTCTTAAAGCAATCTTTTTTTCCATGGTTATTATGATAATACCTCTGAGGGACTAGGGGCTGTTGGGAATTGTCAGGGAGGTTTAGAGGTCAACTGGTAGGTATCAGTTTGAGTTAAGACTGACATAGGACTGAATTCATTTCTGTTTTATGACTGTGTGCTATTCTAGTACATGATGGGCTTGGGTATATCTTCAGTTTAGCTAACACATTCCAAACTTGCCTGTATCCGTTGTCTGTCTTGGCTATATGTTGACTAACCTAAGGAGTGTGATCTACTTCTAGAGCCTATAAGAGAAGTGGGTTTCCCTAACATATTTGAAACAGGTTGACATGGCACTTTGGAGGTGTAAGGAAACTTGTTCTGATATTCTCTATGTGGAAACAGAGGACTTGCTATTCTAGGACTGAATAAGCAATATCGATGAGAAACTTGGATTTTGCTTATGTGTAAACTTGCTGCAATTGTTTGCAATGCACTGGCATAAAACTTGGAAATGGAGAGAAACCCTTATTTTGTACAACGTGCCTTTTTTTCAAGGCAGTAAAAGATTTACAGCCAATGCAAATACAGTTCTGAATTATAAGGGCACAAATTTACCTACTTGGAAGAAAGGCTATGTTTCTGATCATCATTTGTTTCCTCAGTGTTGATTCACATCAAGACTGTGTAAAGTAGCCTAGCCTGTAAATTGTTTCAGTGCTGAAATAAAGATTTCAGGGACCTTTCATAAACCAATTGAAATGTCATAAAGTAAAACTGTAAATTCTGCTTAATTTCTGTAGTACTTTGAAGAGTATAAGAACAATCACCATCCTGAATCAGCCTTACTGGTTGTCTAGTCCATTGTCTTGTCTTTTCAGGGAAAGTTGCAAGACTCCCAACTTGGGTTGTTGGGAGTCTTGTTTGAGAAACAAATACCTGAAATCTAATTTGCTGTTGTTCAGGTCTCATCCTATTTCAGTGTGGTGCAGCAGAAAAAAAGTGTGTACATGACTTGAGAAAAACCTTTCACAGGAAACCAAACTTGGCTGGATAGAGCCATGTTACTATTTTGCAGTATTCATCAGCGCTGCTTGAGTCTTCTGCAGTCACAATTTGGGATTGATCAAATTCTGTGTTAAGTAATGTAAAAAATTATATTAACTTCTGAGTAAGGAGAAATGATTTTCTACAATAATAGCTACTTTCTAGTTTCTAAGTAAACATCTTTAATGCTTTTAGTTCTGAAGAGGCACAACCCTGTGCTTAACTGCAGGACTCCGTCTTTTTAAAATCTGTAGCTTTAGAACTATTGTTTATCTTACTCAGCAAAGCAGGAGGAGTTGGTAAAGGAAACACCATTAAATATCGTATAAGCTAAAAGCCACATGTTTTTGTAAATTTGTTGTTTTGATTTCCATTTAAGCAGCAGTTGACAGTGTTTTAAGTTGAAGTACTGGGTCTTTTATCAAGAATCCATTAAGGTCAGCATCAGATTCCAGGCTGTCATGTTGACATAACATGACGAGCAAAACAAACAAAACCAAAATACTGTTTTCTGGAGGAGTCAATAGAAAATGAATTGCTCTTTAGAACACGTGAAAAATTATGTTATTAAGAAGTCAAATGGCAACATTTAAAAGCTTTCCAGAGAAGGCTCTCCTTCTACACAATATAATTTCAGATCTTTTTCTTCCTTTAGCCTTTTGCTTCTGTGGGCTTTCATTCAACTCATTAGTTTGAAGGAGACACAAATGCATTTTAGGAGAGGCTCTGAGTTTGATTTCCCATTCTGGAAAGCTCCCCATTTCAGTGTCCCTCCTGACTGAAGGAAAAAGAGTTTTAAGGCCTTTTATCCTCTAAATAAAGAGTATAGACAGTGATCCAGTGTCTTGAGCAAGATTTTTCTTTATGCCTCTCTGATGGAAAATCCCTTTCTGTCTTTGTTGGCAGTTAGTGCATTCTCTTACTCCATAACATACAATGGATACTTTCCATGTGCACTTGCCTCTCCTAGATGAACTCAACTACAGAAGTTACTGATACGCTCATCTCAGCTGTGTTTGCTTGGGAATTGCCTCCATGTACCTTAGCTACAGATCTCTAACTTTATATCAGTGTAAATTGCTCTGTGGCCTTTAGTTCTTGTCTCTGGCAGTGCTATGTAGATCAAAAGCAGCAACTCCGGTTGAACTTGCAGAAACAGAGAGAGATGTTCTGCAGAAGTTCTTGGCAGGAAGGATATTGAAGTGCTGGATCAAAGGGAGGGCTGATGTGTAAGGTGGCTTCTTGTGCTCCAACACTTTCTGAGGAAATCTACTTTCTGGTAAGTCTTGAGAAACTTGATACAAAGTCACGGGTAGCATCCTATTGCCTTCTTGTCCTAATCTCTGGTGACACAGCCTGAGACTGCTATACTTGGAAACTTCCAGTGCTCCTTTTCATATGGGAGAAAATACTTCCCTTGTACTCTTACAGATGTTTGGATAAGTGAAAGTGTATGGGGTGTTTATCTGTAGGAAGAAACACACTTGCAGTTTTTCTTGTTAAGAGTTCATAAAATGCTGATTTTCAAGAAGTCGCATCTTTCCTTAGGAGACATACCCAACTGAGTCAGACTATTATCCTAATAGTCTAATGTTTTAAGAGTCCTTACTTTCTCAGGAATTGCTTGTCTTTGTATCTCTATCTGCTAACTCTCACCAGGATCATAGTAATATTGAGCATTTGGAAGGGATGAACCTCAAAAAAGGGAATAAAAATAAAAAATCCTTATAGTCAGGTGTTTGTCTCTAGAATAGCTGCATTCCTCTCCGTTCAGGTTGAAGAAGAGACAGACAGCAGTTCCCTGTGAAAGCACGAGAGATGATGGGTGCAAACTGAAATACGGAAAATTCCGTTTATATGTAGGGAAAAACTGTTCCAGTGTGTGGGTGACTGAACACTGTCACAGGTTGCCCAGAGTGGTTGTGAAGTGTCCATCCTTGGAGATTTTCAGAAGACGACTGGATACAGACCTGAGCAGTCTGCTGTAGCTGACTGTGCTTTGAGTAGTGTGATGCACTAGATGATCTCCAGAGCTCCCTTCCAGCTTCAGCTGTTCTTAGATTCTGTGATTCCTCTCTGTCCTGTTCTTCCTCAGGTTCTTCTTGACTATTTCTGTCATCTTCTTTCTTGCTGCCTTCTCTGTGCCTCTCTGTTCCAAGAGTATGTGTTCGCAAACTTCCAGGCAGATTCTTTTTATTAGCTGTTTTTCTTGGTGTATTAAAAAGCTTTTTCAGTTTATATGCTCTGCTTTTATGAAGTCTTTGGAATGAACCGCCATAGTGAATGCTATAGGGAAATGAAATGCTGGATGGATTACTAAAGCAGACATTTAATGGATTTCTTAGGGTACCCTGAGTGAACTCATTGGAAAAGTCGTGGAGAAAACAGTTCTTGGAGCTAGAGGCAAAGATAAAAATACCCTTCTTCAGCTGAGGAAAAGAGGAAGAAACATGGGATAGCAAGCAGAGAGGCCTGGTTATAGCTTTATGGGTGATTTTGTAAGTTGTGCCAGAGGGCCCTGGAAAAGAATTCAAAGATGGAATTTTTCCAGATAGCCATCAGATGGTGGTTGTTCATTGGCTCCTCTCTCCAGTTATCCAAGGATCTGAACCCAATTTACTGTATGTGTATGAAGAGAGGGGTGTGAGAATGGAAAGAGTGCAGGCTTCTCAGTCGTCTTGCTATTACTTGTGAGTGAGAAGTCCTGCAGTAGTTGATTGGGTTTGTGCATTAAAATAAGCCATGCTGCCTGCAAGAAGTTCTCCTTTGCTCCCCTGTGAGCCCCTGCACAGTAGCATTTTGTAAATCATGCCCACCTACTAAATGTAACTTTTTTTCAACATCAAGTGATTTGTTCCTTCTTCCCCTCTGAAGACTATTTAAATGACTTGTTTTATCTGAGTGAGTCAAAGGCATAAAAGTCATTCTTGATGTGATAATACAAAGCTTGAGAGGAGTTCAGGAGGCAGAATGGATTTCAGTCTTCTGGGAAAATGTTTGTCACCTCTTCTGATTGTTACCTTGCTGAGTATGTGAGGGACTCTACATCCTCTCTGCACTGGACTGGCTCCTGTTACTGTGCTACCATACTTTTACAGTGGTTTGTTTTTGTTTTTGTTGGTGTCGTCCCCTGTCGTGTGTTGTCGTCCCCCCCCCCCCCCCTTTTTTTTTTCCCTGTGTGGTTTTTTTTTTGTTGTCTTTTTTTTTGTTTTGTTTTGTTTTGTTTTGTTGTTTTTTTTTTTTTTTTTTTTTTCCCCCCTGCAGTTACTAGACAGGCTGTAAGATGAGGATATGACAGTAGTGCTTCCTCCCCTTTCCTGTCTGCTACTCCTCACTGTCACAGAGGCTGGACCAGCATGTGGAGATAAAAAAGTTGTAACCCAGTGTTCAGGAGACACCAGAACATGAAGCAAAGATGCTAAACAGCGTGTAGTACTGTAATAATTAATAAACAGATTGTGAGGCGGAGAGAGAGTTTCTCTGTGGAATACACTGACTTATTTTTGTGTTACTGACACATTTGTAGCATCCTGAAATTCTTTGATTTTGCAGGTGGAAATAAAAATGTTCTGTTGGCACATAAGATAAAAATTATAGACCACTTTTTGAAATAGAAAAGAAGAATGGTTTGCTTTAGCTTTGAGTTGTTAAGACTTAAGTTTTAAATCTGATTCCTGATACTGGCTGCGTATCCTACATTTTAAAAAAATTCTCCTTTTCATCTACTGTCATTGGCCTCTATAATTACACAGAATTTTAAACTAACTTCCAGTGGTAACGTGCTGGTCATGAGCATCTATGGAAAATGTCTATCTATCTAACTTTTCAGCTTTTCAGTGTTGATTTGATGATACCAAAGTTAAAGTGCCAGCATTTTTTTTGCATTAGTGCTTGTTCTGTTGTTAATATCCATAGTGATTTGAAAACCTGATGTAATTTGCTAGGGGAAAATCAGAACTGAACTACATTTAAGGAAGCACAATAGCATCTGCAGAGACTCAGAAGCAAGCAGCGCAAACTGTTCCTGCTGGTCAAAAAATTATGAAGTCTATAAAATACACAGTCTCAGGAGAAAAATCACCTCTCCCACTGCCAAGACTCAGAAGTAGGATGCAAAATATATGAATATAATGTAATGAGATCCATTTTTCTAGCATATGTTGATGAGAAAAAAAAAATCGTGCGTTTTCTCTTGCACATGTCTGTTTCAGATGCACATAATGTTTAATTGTAAAAAGTGAAGGGGTAATACATCTATGTGAAATATAGGTGATTTTTGTAGTAGGATGAGGGCAGAGCAGTCATGATTATTAAATAGAGTACTTATTGAGCAAAACTATTTTTATAGACTTTCTTATGACATCGAATCAATGTACAGCAAGTAGGGCATCCTTAATAGAAAATCTAGGATCAATAAAATTAAAAGTGGTTCAGACCAACTTTACCTGTACAACCACCAGTATCAGAAAGGAGACAAGAGAGAGCCACAGAATTCACAGCTGTTATTTGTAAGATGAGTTGTGGAATTCTTAACAGTTTACTAACTTAAAAATTAAGATGTTAACAGAATTTCTATGATTTAAAAAAATTATTAATCTCTTACATTCTAATATTTATTTTTATTTTCTGGGTGGGGAAGGAACGGGGAACATTCACTGAGCTTGGGCCGTAATAATGGATGGTATTTTTCATGTATGGTATTTTTCATGTTTTGTCAAGTTTCTCTTTTGGTTGTCTTGAGAGCTTCTTTCTGCTGTTTGTTTTTTTTTTTTTTTTTTTTTTTTTTTTTTTTAAATGATTGCTCTGTGCAACTCTGTTGCAGGAAATTGGATGCTGTGATTCTTGTTAGTTATGTTTTTGTTGCATTACTGCACAGCACTTAAACCCACATGAAGGAAAAATGCATTCCATTGTAGAGAATTTAAGATGAAGGATGGGAACAGAACAATAGTCCTAAGAAGTGAGGCATTCAGGGACTGCAAATCAGATGCCAAGGACATACCTGTACGGCTAAGTACAAGAGAGCCAGGAAGAAGTTCCTGATCCCAAAGTAGTGTGTGCTGGCTTATCCACACTGTGTATGGCTGCTCCCCTTATAATGGATATATATTTCCAGTTCACAGTGTTTGAGATAGGGTGAGGGCTGCATACCAGCCTATCAGAGTTGCGCTTGTGAAGCATGGAACTGAGAGTCCATGAAACCTGATGGCACATGAGGAGTTTGTGAGGTCAGTGTCCTCTTGGTTGTGTGGAGTAGCTGGTCAGGTCAAAGGGAACAGAACTGGTGCAGGCATGTCCATGCTGCTTGTCCAGAGTGCTCCCTTGATTTGGAGTAGACACTGAGCTGTGCTTGGTCTTGCCTTGGGGATGGCAGTACAGCACAGCTGGGGAACATGCTCAGTAGTTTGGGCTATTGAGGTGCCAGTACTGAGTTTGTTCCCTTGCCCTCTCCTATTTAGCAGAGTATTTGTACCAAGAAAGTCTGTCAAAGCCAGAAAATGAGATCACATCACTCTTTCTTCCCTTTCTGGGCTTCAGATCTGCATCTTTCAGAGACTGACATGTTTAATCAAACTGGGTTCATGTAGTCTTGCTTCCTATTGCTGACACTGCTGTTTTTTCCCAAAACACTTTGTAGTTACTGTGATCAGCAAGAGGAAACTTGACTTGATAGATGACTGGTCTGATCCAGTGTGGATTACTGGTAATGTCAGCATTAAAAGTAAAGGCAGTTAAGGAGCAGGCCTTTACTTATTCACCCTGGGATGTAAAAAAGGAATTTTCAGGAATGTGTTTTTAGTCAACACTGTTTTAGCTGTTAGCTGTTAGCTGTTTTAGAATTTGTTTTGTTTTCTTGATGTTGCCAGTGTCTTCCTCCAGGAAGTTCTTAGTCTTTACCCTAGACTTCCATTTGTGTCATGATGGGGATAAATGATCTCTTTTTTTCTCAGCAAATTGTAGTGGCTGGCATATTTAATAATTTGAAAGTGGCATATGAGTATTTTTGTTAATATCCTTTCATCCAAAGTAAAAGCTCAACATTTTCTTTTCCAATGTGAGATTATAACAATGAATTCTTCCTACATCAAAGCACTGGATTAACCCATTTGGCATTTCACATTGTGACAATTAATGGCTTCCATTTAGTTCCTCATTTTAAGCTCATTTCTTTTCAGAAGTACTGACCTGTGTCTTACCAAGGAACGAAGGTAGTCATCCATCTTGTTATAATGAAACCAATTTTTATGTTCATCTGTGGTAATTTCTTAACAAACTTCAGACGTTCTGGACTGAGAATTTCTAGAGGCAAGGTTAATTTTTCTCTTCATTTTTTCTTGTCCTTATTCTCATGGCCTTACATTAATGTGTTGAAAGAATATGATAAATGACTATATTTCTCCTAATTATATTAGTTCTTTGAAAATGTTTTGAATTTGGTCCTTATGCCTTTGTAAAGTTTTATTCCACAAGGATGAGCCATCTTTACTCTATTTAGACATTACTTTCCTGCTGATGCAACAAGCTAAACCTGTCAATTTTTCTGGTTCAAGGGATTCCTGAGAGTGATCATTGTTTGCAGTGTTGTGTTGATTTGGAGATATTCATGGCTCTCTTTCAAAAGAGAATGCAAATGGAAAGTTTTAACATATATCTGAGTTTACCGATAGATTGAGAGATCAAATCTTCTGGAGACTGCCTCTAAACCATGATTAGTTTGTCCCATAGTTGAATATTTTTTTCCTGGCGTGCAGTAAACTTACTGCATATTTCTACTGTGATGGAAATGTAGAATTAGAGAACCGAATTTCTATGAGCGTGATTATATTTATTTTTATTTGATGCTTTTTTTTTTTTCATAGAATGCATTCACTGTTTAGATCTATATTGAAAAAAAGGAAAATACTGATTTACCTACAGACTTCTCCCCTGTGATTACCTGTGATGTAAGTCTGCTTCTGAAGAGCTTTTCTAAGTATGCATTTTGTTTAGCAGTTACTTGTACCTGCTAAAGTATTTTAAATTGTTAAAGATTTCTGTATAGCAGTTGAGAGTGGCTAGATTTCTTTACTTTTTGGCTTTTTTTTGAGTGTAACAAAAAAAAGTCTATCCAGATACGCATGTGTAAAACAGCTGTCACCACTGTGTGCATTGGCAGCTGAGTAGTACCCTTTAAATACATTATTAATTCTGTTTCCAGTCAGCATTTGTTCTGGAGGTGGCCTTAACAAAATGACCAGCAAAGCTGATTAACAGGAGAAATCCAAACCTGGTGAGAGTGTCACATTCTCTTAACTGGAAGTCTTAGAAAATAGAAGCTTTAAGCAAATGGCAAAAAGAGAGCTTTAGCCTTAGTGGAGAAATTAAAAACTGAATAAACAAAATCTCATTCCTGATGTTCCCCAACAAAATGTAGTAGGCTGGCTTCTGGATTTTGAATAGCTGCAGAATGCCTTTGCTCCAGCCAGAGACACTTTTTGCACTTCGAAGTTTTGTGGATCTTTCTGTCTGTCTCTCTGACTTTTTTTTTTTTTTCAGTTCTTGGTAATTTCTGCCTGTCTCTGGTCTGTCCGCTTATGGTGCAAAGAGCACTTGTAATATGCTGTGTGTGACTACGAGGAGAAAGGAGAGACTGGCCTTGGCTTGCCTGGTGGTGCAACGCCAAAACAACACATGAATCAGAAATCGCATGGTATTAGGCCTTTCAGAGTATTTGGAAGGAGAAGAAAGGCAGTAGGGTTCCTGGGCAGTCCTACCCCTTGACCCCAATAAAAGGCCATGAGTGTTCGTCAGCATTTTAGTTGGTCATTTTCCTGATGCTTAGGTTACTTATTGATGGGGCTGTTTTAGATCCAAGAAATATATTGTCCTCCTGATTTATTCTCAGATGGTGCAGGGACCATTCAGAGTTCAATGATTTCTTGTAACTGCTGCCTTGCAGGATGGATTGAGGTCTATTCAGGGTGATAGTTTGTCAGGTAGTGCTATGCTTGCAGGAGATTATGTTGATGGGCTTTCAAGTGAAAGGGTCAGGAAAGAAAGAGAAAGGAAAAAGAGTAGGATTAGTATAATGTTTAACCTTGCCTAAAACAAAGTGGGTGGAAGAAAATACTAAATGCTTTCACTGCACCAAATGTTAGAGCTTTGAAGATAGTTGGTGGAAACTTTTTCTTTTTACCAAAGATTTAATGTTAGAATCTGCCTGGAGCACAGTTGTGGTTTTTTCCAGTAGCTTACTAGACTAAATTTTGAAGGGCAAAATACGTAAGATGTTTAAATTAAGAAAAGGCGAAAAAAAAAACAGTCAAAGAAAAAAGCTGTTGCCTACTGTCTTCTGGTCCTTTGGCACTGAACAATCAAATCAGAAACCCAAATTAAAAATAGTAATTTGATATCAGTGACCAAAATGTAAATATTTTGTATTTATATAAACTTAGAGTTCAGTTATATTTAAAATGTAAACATTTCTATATAAATAAATCTACATTTAGTATATAAATTTATAATCTCCTGTGAGTTATAAATAGTTGAATTTCGCTTGAAAGAAAATAATTTTACTGGGTGAAATTAAGCATAAATTTCTTGTTTTAATTTTTTTTCAGGAAGTATAGATAAATTGCTTTAAAGCTGTAGAGGATGCAAATGTGAAGGAAGGTACCACATATATGAAGAGCAGTGCTCATTTTTGCAATAGAAGATAACTTTTTAATAGCATAATATAATTATCAGTAAATGATTTGTTGATATAATCTTAGATGTGGAAACAAGGTCAGAAGAATGGGCCAAGTTGTTCAGCCCTGTCAAGATGAGGTTAAGAGTTATAAGTATGTTGAGGATGGGATGCTCGAGTGCCTGGGTGATAAGGCTGGAATGTGAGGACATGTTGGAGAGGCAGGTCGAGCATGTGAAACAGAACTGTGAGAAGTGGGGAACATGGCTTGTTTAGATCAGTGGAAAATGTTTGGATCACTGTATAAGAGGGGAATAAAAGAAAAATCAAACGATGGTGTATTTGTCTTGAGTAGTGGTTTTCTGCTACACTGTTGACATGTATACCCCTACGTTGTTAGTACTATGCCTGGCACTGGTGTCATGCTACTGCTGCTGATGTCTCCATCAGCTACTGCAACAGAAGCTACGCTTCCTTTTCCATCCTTTTAAATTTAACTCACGCCTTCAGTTAAATTCCATTCTTTTCCAATCTCTCATTCCATTTTACACCCTTAAGACCAGCTCTTGCTTTTGGCCTTTGCTTTTACTTTGTTTTAGTTCCACTTTGCAGTCTGGCCTGCCAGATTTTTGTGGTAATATGTAAATTGAGTGTGCAGGAATTGGAATATTTTGAAATGAGTTATACCAATGAAAAATGGAGCTACTCCCTTGGAAGGCTGTCAGCAGGGCACAGCACCAGAGATGGCAGAGCTCAGTGGGTCAGCATTGAGTAAAGAAGTGGAGGGGATGTGGAGAGCAGGCAAAAAGGGAGGACCAATGGTAAAATACTGTGCCTAAGGCAGAGCCTCAGTTCTGGTAGAGTCAGATGTTAGGGGAGCACCTGGAGAGCTGTGCTAAGCAGAGCACCTGCTGTGCTGACAGCTGTCTCTCTAGACTGGTGGTCATCTTATTTTATAGCACCCTATGGAATGTTCTAGTTCCTGGAAACATGGTGAGAGGACTTACCAAAACCTCTTTGTTCATGTTGTACCTCTGCTGCTTCCTTCTGTTCAGAAAGAATGGGAACAAACTTCCTGGTGACCGTAAGTATTGCAGGTTTTTATCTTAAATAGAAGCATGGGATGTGTAGAAATATGCAATCTGGACACTGCCTCTTTCTGAGGGTGCTGAGTTGAGGCATGGATGTTTATGTGTTCTTAACAGGATTCTCTAAATTTTTTGTTAGACTTTGTTTAATGGCAAGTGATTTGATATAAGCATCAATTCCTGGAGCATTTAAGTGTTTCTGATTCATTGCTTCTGTCTACTTTCAAGAAAATTGTGTTTTACTGGTTAAGAGTTTATGTACATTGGGGGACTTCTTAATTAATTTTGTTACTGTTTGTTGCTGAGCTCTCTGGAACCATTTGGGTTTTATATCTCCCTGTTGGAAGAAGAACCTCTAGATCTGAAGTACAAAGAATACAGGAATATGATTTTTTTGTTTTGTTTTGTTGATAGTGAACAAGTCTAGTGGTTAAAACTTTTATTCTATTACTCTTCTTCTGGGAAACCAGCTTGTTTAATTTTCTGATTATGACTCTGGATTTTTGTCTGTTCTTGTAAGCTTTAAATGGGTAGAAAGAAGTATGTAAGATCTACTACAGCAGTGTTATAGAACCTAATATTAACAAAGCACAGTGTTGTTTTAAAGGTGACTACCCGGATAATCAGGAAGATGTAGGCTAAGATAAAGAAAAGGTTAGGTATATCTTCAGATATGCTGAGAGACTGGCAACTAATCACTGGATTTATACTTATTCAAGATCTATCAGATTGGTTGAAAAGCTGATTCATGAATGACTAATTTTTTTGATACAGTAGAAATGACAAATTCATAATATTGTTTTGAGTGGAATTTTTTTTTTCCAAATGTTGGCCCAGAAGTTGAAAACAGTGGAAGTTCAAAAGTTGAGAAAAAGGCTTTTAGAATTTGAGTACTTAATAAAAAAAAAAAAAAGGAGGAAAAAATGTCAGGTGAAAAAATATTAAGAATTAATGTTGATGCATAAAATGTTTTTTGAGTTTTAAGTTACCCTCACCCCCTTTTTAAAAAAAGTCTGTTAGAAAAAATTTATGGAAACATTTAATTCAACTCTGTTCAAAAGACCAGGAAGGCTTACCTATTTTCCACTCACTCTGTGTAAGTATGACTTCCAGCCACCTTCTCTTCTCTCACTTCTTATATCCAGTAGAAATAGAGGAAAATACGTATTTCAGACAGTTAAGTTCTCTCTTTTGGTGAACAAACCTCAAAGCAACAGCATGAAGAATTCCTCCTTAAACACACTGAACCAGGTCCTCAAGTTGTGCAAAATGATTGTATCTCAAGGATTTCCCTTGTGTCTCAATTTAATTAAAACTGGTTTTTGGTATTGGAGAATGACAGCTTTTGCTGTCAATGGGAACTGCAGTGTTTTCAGCGTGGAAATTAAAGTTCTTTAATAAACATATGTATTTAATTTTAAGGTCATCCATATGCTTTGTTACGGAAAATTTAGTTTTGTTTAGCAATGGGAGAAATAATAGTCTGGCAAATAGAACTTGTAGGATGCAGTCAAGCATATTAAATGAAAGTTAGTTTTCGCCACTTTTAATAATTACAGTAAAAAATAAATAAGATCATTTAGCTCATTCTTAGCAAATGTTTCTTTGACTCCATAAATCATGTAAGCCTGAAAGATGTTAGTCCATTGAGTTATTTTTAGTATCTATAAATCTTGCCTCTGATGCAGTTAAAACAGAGAAATTTTTTGGCTGGAATGGAATGTTTCAGTAATAGATTTGTTTCTAACATATGCTGAAAGAAGCTCATACTTTGTTTAAAAATAACATGGTTTTAATTTTTCATTCATTTCCCTCTACTTCAAAACTTTGGGTGCATCACTGATGATGGAAATTAGAACTTGGAATTCTACTGAAATCAAAGGAAAATATTCCTTTGCTGAAACGAGCTGACAGTGTAAAGTCACAGCAGGAACTTCCTCTGTGTGGTGCAGTCATCTCTAGCTGCTTGGGAGCTGGATGCAGTATAGCTGCTGCTATAGCGTGGTTCCTCAGCCAAGTGAATTTGTTCAGCTGAGTAGTTTGTATTGCAGACAGTTAAACAGTGGTGTTTCAGTATCTTGCATATCTCTTTATGAGCCTGTATGGAGCAATGCAGACATTGGGTCTGTGAATAAATTGACTGCAAAAGCCTTCACTTGGAATCATAGTTAAGTGGCCAAAATCAAATTATCAAATAGGAACTTCTTCATGTTATTAGATATTTAGTTTACTAGAGGTTTGTGGGGTTTTTTGTTTTATTTTGTTTTCAGTTGTATGCTGATGTTATTATAAGTCTCTCAGAAATACAGTACTAAAGAACTCAAGGAAATAGTCTTTGTTGTGCTAGTTGGGCTATTAAATGGTAAATTAATATTGTAGTACTAGTATTGTAAGGAAAAAAAAAAATGTAGCTTGACACTGGAATAATACTTTGAGGGGGAAAAAGTTAGCAAATACAATCCCAGGGTTAAACTGTGCATTTATCAATAATGTTGCTTTACAAATAAACAGACCATTTCCTTTTTGTAATCGTTGGGATGACAGCAGTAAATTACTCATCTGTAAACTGTTTCTGTACTGAATTGATGGCAGAGGTTCGTTGTGCTTACCGGGCTGATTCATGTTCGCTATGTAAATGATAGAATAACTTGCTGTTGTTACTACCTTGGTAATGAGCTACAGCAGCGATGGGGAGATGTTATCTGTCTGAAGGAAAAGACAGATACTTCACCTAGGAAAGGAAGGGTTGGGAAAATGTATTTCCTGTCTGATATTTTATTTGAAAGAGCAGACCAGAAAGAAACATGTGACTTACAATTGGTTTATATCAATCCTATCTTCCTTTACTTACCAGTTTTTTTTTTTTCTTTGAGGCATGTATTTGCACCAGCAATGAGACAAATATTAACAACTGTCCTGACCCTGATTTGGAAATAAATTACTGAAGCATAGTATGTCTTAAGGGTGTTTGCTTTGTGTAAGTTTCAGTTATTGTAGGAATGTATGCTGTTGAAAAACAGAGGTTATTGCCCTAGTTCTTTCTTACCTCACTTTCAATTAAATCTGATTTCTGTTACCATAGCATTGCTTGCTCATATACCGCTCAGTCCAGTGCTGGTCATTTGTGCATATTTTCTATTTGACTCTGTGGCTGTTCTTACCCTTTCTGAACTAACAGTGCTTGTCCAGCATTTTTGGTCTGTGTGTGGGGTGGTCAGGCAGCTGTTTTTCACCACTGATGCAATTCCTAATATGTTTCCTATGCATGAAGGCAGACTTCTATTCAGTACCCCTAGGGACTGTAAACATCATTTTTATCATGTTGAAACTACAGGCTCTGTCAGCCCAGTGAAGTTGTTCTCAATTAGTATGAGGTAGTCCAATTCAGAAGGGAATAGCTGCTCCTGTTAGAGCCCATTTTTCTTTGAGTGTTGCCTACACTGATTTCCAGCTGTTACTCTGCAGCTTTGGGGAGCTAATGGGGTTCATTGGGAACATCTATCTCAAAGGAAATGCCTGAGTCAGTGTCTGGTTGAATGATTGGATATTTTCACACACAAAAAACCAGTTAATACCCACTTAGCTAATTGTCTCTCAGTGTACGTGATCATCCTTTCCAGTCCAGTAATTAAAGAAAATTAAGTGGAACCCTGCTAATTTGCACTAATGTTGGGAACAACCTATTGCCAATTACTGAATTTTGTGAATTAGTGCAAATGAAAACAAGCACTTTTTACAAACTAGAGAGTAATGTGCTGAACCTTATCTAATAATGCCACATTATTATTACACTGCCAGTAACTCACCTGTACATGCAAGGGAAGTTAATATGTTATAAAATGAGGACAGAATCTTTTTTATGCTGAAGTTTGCCCTTTGTTAACTGTGTAAAGATTACTATACTGAGGTCTAAAGTCGTATAATGCTTCTTGAATACCATTGCCATTTTCTAATAGAGTTCAATGAAATCTTTAGAGATCTCCTTACATACTAGTATCACTTAAGTTTCTCCTCTTTTGAAGCAGCTGCAATTGTCCACATGGCTGCTGGAGCCATCACAGCATCTTGCTTTGATCCTTTTGAGCTGTTGCAAGGGGCAGAGAAGCCAGAAAAAACAGCCCTTCTGAAAATCCAGTGCAAGTGAAAGATCACTAACTGCTGTTTTTTTCAAAATGTTTTTTTTACCTTTTCTCTTTGAAAGTAGTTTTGTTGACAGTTCCCATGTGTGGCAGCATTACAAGGCCAGTCCTAATCTTCCTTTCAGAAGGCTCCCCCTCCAATCCTGTTTATAGTGTCCGAGCTAACCCTGTGTTTCCTGGACATCCAGTTTTTATCTTAGACTTGGTTGGATTGCCCCTAGAAAGCAGGCTGCCTTCTTGCCCACATCCTTTATACTACCTCTACCCATTGCTTTTGGCATGACCACTGTCCACATAACAATTAAATCCTAAAGGCCCTAATAACTAAATACTAAATAATTCCTGGCTAAAAAGTTAGGTGTCACTTGCAGACTTCATGATTAGAGGCAGAAGGCTATTATGATACACTTTGAGATTTCTGTACCATCCCTGTCTCACCAAATAATGGCAATCTTTTCACATTCAGCTATAATTTATCCTCATGTTTTTGCACCTGATCTGAGACTTAGTGAGAAACAATTGTTTATTAGACTTCTGTTCCCTAGTTTCAGACAGCATCTTTTGTTTTCTGTTACTTTTCAGGATAACAACAGCAAATTTGAAGCAGACAGCACTTCTTCCTATTCATGTTCTCACCCTCTGCCTCTCTTTAGGAAACTTCCACTTCTGAAATGAGTTAAATTTATCTCCAAAGACAAAATGATTCCTTTGCAACTTTAGCTTTGCAGTGATCCTCTTCAATAGCTGTGCATCTTTCTAGGGCCTCTGTCCATCCAACCTGAGGTGGTATCTGGATTTCTTTTACTGGAATCTCTCCAGTCACAGTAACACATACTGATTAAAGCCTGTATGCCTGTAACTTTCCAGAGCTCCAGCTTACAGATAGGAAGGTGAAACGCTGTATGTATGCAGTCTATGACCTAATGGCAAGACTATGACACTCTATTCAGATGACCTGCTTTTCAGCTTCGGCTACCTTTTACTTTTCTGTTGAAACACCTAGTTATAGGAAACTGCCTGTAAGCTGCGCGATCCAAATGCCTGAAGGTATTCATTTTATGTGATGTAAATGTAGGAGAATGGAAAGTGGGAAACTAATAAAGATTGTGTTTCGTTGCTTGGATTCTATCAGCTGTCCTTTCTGGTAGTGGAAGAACTTCTACTGGAATAAAAATGATACTTGGTAGCCTTAAAGGTGTAAGGAATGAAACATAAGATAAGGTTTTCTTTTATCCCTACTCTTTTACATTCTGACTTCCAAATCAGAGTTAGTTCCCCCAAGTGACTAAGCCAAATTTATTTCTATTACAACTGGAACACCTGAATATTTAAATCAGTCCTAGGGAATCAAATTATTAAGTTGCTTTTTGAGTCTTCTAAGTCATGTAATAGCTTTTTGAAAAGCATATTCTGCTGTAAGGTAATAATTCAAAAATCAAAAAATCCAAGCCAATTCCATTAAGAACTGTTTTAATGGTCTCATTCCATAATTTTGATACAAGTTGGCCCCTGGATTAGGTTAATTAGAAGTAAAAAACAGTACTAAAATAACTTGTACATAAAAGCCAGTGTCAGTTTTTTCATAAAATCAGCTATTATGCTTGAGACAGGTGATATCTTAAAACACTCTGCCCTTACTACTCTTCCTCTCTGCAATCCTCCCAACCATCTCTCTACAGAATAATGAGGTTCTTCTTTCTTCTTTTTTTTTTTTTTTTTACAGAATTGAAGCTAAAGAAGAATTTATCTAGTTCTACTAAATATGGCGCTTTTTTTTTTTTTTTTTTTTTTTCTGATCTGGAAAATGTGACGCTTGCATAGTCATTTCAGGATAAGCAAGGTTGAGAATAAGCATTGGTTATTTAGCAATTAAAATTTGCTTTGGTTGAACACTTAGAACAAATCCATTAAACTTAGCCACACTTCTGAGCTATAATAGAAGCTGAAAATGGCTTATGAAAAAATTATGTGATGGATCTTATGACATGACTAGTATGTCCTCTGAAGAGAGTTTTATAACTGTTTATATACTGGTCAACATTTTTTTAAAAGGCCTGTGTTGTGCTCAGGAAAGCTGATGGCTGTATCCAAATGCTGTTTATGTACTCAGGATGAAATACTATGAACAAGTTTCCTTATGCAGGCATTCCAGCTATATAGCCTGGGATGCAAATTTAGCTGCAACCATGCAGTATGGGCTGTGTTGATTCTGGGCCTGACAGTATGGATCAGATTATATGGTTTATTAAGAAAAACTGGACCATAATGTTCTAATACACTATATGGCAATACACAATATGCTAATACACTATATGATGTTGTTACAACAGCAGCCTAGAAAGTAAAGTGCTTTAATATGACATTATATGTGATTGTCTTGTGTGTGTTTGCGTAGTTTTATAATACCACAGTTAATGCAGAAGCCTTTTGGTTTGTGCAGAGGTAGTGAAGTGGTATAAAGCGTTCCCTGCAAATTTTGAGCTTGTTGGTGAGTGCTGAAAGATAGTTGGACTATTTCTTGGAGAGAGTTCAGTGGAAGGCCACTGTTGAGGGTTAAGTCTGCTAGGCAGCTAAGCACTACTCAGTCTCAGTCGTCGTTTCTGCCCCCCCGCCCCATCCCCAGTGGGATGGGATAAGAGAAAGGAAGAGTTAAAGGGAGAAAACTTGTTGGTTGAGATAAAAGTAGTTTAGTAAGTGAAGGAGAAGTCAAAGAAGAAAGAAAGAAAGAAAGGAAAATAAAAAGTAATACAGAAGCAATCTGCTCACCACCTTCCATGGGTAGATGATGCTGACAGTTCCTCCCCCCAGAGATGGCTAACGTATCTAAACACTCTTCTCCATTTTATTGCTGAGTGTGACATTAAATGGCATGGAGTATCTCTTTGGTTAGCTCAGGTCACCTGCCTGGTTGTGTAGCCTCTCAACCTCTTGCACATCCCCAGTCTATTCACTGCTGTTGCAGAATGAGAAACGGAGAAGACTTTGACACTGCAAACGCTGTTCAGCAACAGCTAAGACATTAATGTGTTATCAGAATTGTTTTGGTCACAAATCTAAAACACAGCACCATCATATCAGCTGCTATGAAGAAAATAACTTCATCCTGGACAGATCCCAGTACAGCCACAAAAATGATAAAAGTGCTGGTGAACTTTACATCTGAAGTACGATTGAGAGAACTGGGTTTTCTCAGCCTAAAAAAGAGAAGGTTAAGTGGAAATCTTATCACAGTCTTTGAATAACTAAAAAGATAGCTGCAGACAAGGTCAAGTTTCTCTCTTTACAAGGTTGCATGTTGGTAGGAGAAAAGGCAATGGGAATAGTTACTTCAGGAGGAATTCTGTCTTGGATATAAGAAAAGCCATCTTTACCATGTGAACAATTAACAATCGGAATAAGTTTCCCAGTGAAGTGGTGAAATCTCCCTTGCTGGAAAAATTCAAGATTTGGCTTGACAGGACCCTGGATAACCTGGTCCAAAGCCATGCTTTCAACAGAAGGTTGAACCAGATGATCTGCAACCTGCTTTGCGATGTTTCTTCGTGGAAACAAGGACTGTTAGTTTGGATATGTTTTAAAAATAGTTTTCTGAACACAAGAGTAATAAATTTGTAAAATAGGATTACTCAGATTCAAGGGCATTTTGAAACAAATTACATTCCCACAACTGAAAAGGAAATATAATTCAGTAAACAGCTCACTTGATAAGAATCAGTGTCTTTTAAGGTCTGCTCCTCATTGCTCTGGTAACTGGGGTGCTTAGTTTCTCCTCAAGTGTTAGTTCTGTGATCTCTAAAATGAGGACAGTTGTCTTATTTTAACACACTAGAAGAAAAATAACCAATAAGCACTATCTAACATTGAAAGTGCTGTTTGTGATACTGCTTAGTTGCTTTTAGCCAAGTGTTTCTGTAATTTAGCAGATATTCCTTAGGGACAGGGCCATTTTGGGATGAAATATATTGGTGTTTGAAGAGTAGTTAGATTT
Source organism: Athene noctua (assembly GCF_965140245.1). Classification (NCBI taxonomy): domain Eukaryota; kingdom Metazoa; phylum Chordata; class Aves; order Strigiformes; family Strigidae; genus Athene; species Athene noctua. The sequence continues at coordinate 123,660,376 of NC_134038.1, forward strand.
CTTTCTGCCTTGTAAAATAGTAAAATTTTAAAGCTTAAATAGAATACAAGCCCTCCTAGCACATATTGTAGGTGTACATTTTTTCTGTTATTATGTAAAGTTTTTGGAGCTGTTTAGTTTGTAGGGAGATTGCTCAAAGTATGCTTTAAAAAGGTTTATTTTTGATAGAGGCAATAAAATCAGGCAATAAAATTATATTCCTGATATTGATAGATCGATGTTGGGTTTTGTACTGCAGTTCCTGATAGCACTGTTGAAGGGACACAAATTGTGAATGAAACAACAACCATCAGACAAATACTGTCAGGAGTGGGAGGAGGAGTTCACTGGAGTTCACTGAGAGTGTCATGTGAAAAAATTCCCTTGTGTTGATCTTTCCTTAGAAGATGATGAGCATTATTGTAGCGCATATGTAAAAGCGTGGTTTTACATACCTTGATAGGAGAAACTAAAAGCAAAAGTGTGGCACAATAGGTAGATGACAGTCACATATTTGCATAAGCAATATATGCAATAAACATTTGTCTTGTCATTTTGAAATATAAACTGAAGCAGGACAATAGATCAGATTCTGTCCATCAAAAGAAGAGTGGATTAAAGCATCTGAATTATGTGGATGCAGCACAGTAATTTTACATGGACCCTCAAAAACTAAGGCTCATGTATGTAATGTTTCAAAAAGGAAGAAAAGGAAAAAAACCCTCCAGATTAAAACAACTTCTTTTTTTAGAAAATAATTTTAGTCATAAAAGAGAAATAAAGAACAAAGAAAAGGGGTAACTTACCTTCTTCCCTCCTGGAAAATATATTAGACCATATGTTTGAAAATAAGAAAACTTTCTTTCAATTCTGTGGCAGCTGATGTTAGAAAACTCTTAAGATAGTGCAGTACTGACCTCCTGTGTTTCAGGATATAACGAAATAAATGTGTGAGAAAATGTCTTGCAGTTATGCAGTAACACACTGATGGCTTTTTGCTGACATATAGAAAGAGAAGAAAAACCAGTAATGCTGTCCTATAGTTCAGCATTATAAACATGCTCATTTGTGGCTTCAGATTTATCCTGCTGGTATCATGCAGTATATGGATAGTAGATTTTGCCAGGAAACTACGTATTAGCACTTGTATTTTGATAAGGAGAGGTGAATGCATAGGTTTTGGATCTTACTTTCTTGTTTAAAATATTTACCATCTTAGTATTGCACTTATCTGTCTTCTAGTCGGTGGGGGTTGGGTAGAAATCAAGCTGAATCACCAAATAAAAGCCCAAGTTGTGAATTGGACAAGGAAAAATGTACTTGTAAATGACACTGATGCTGTGAAGGTCCTGAACGTAGTACATCTGTTATTTATTTTCTATTAAATTTTTTTGTTTTGCCACTCTGTTAATTTTTTTCTGTTAGTTTCCTCTTGCTTGTAATCTTCTTTTAATAATTTGTCCTTCATTTTTCACATTTCCCCTTTATTGCGCTTTTCGGTCTCTTGACTTTTTCTCTGATCTCTTCTAAAAAGAATTTTCCATGTACTCAAATGACATAGTTGTCTGTCAAACTCATAGCTATTTCATCCCTAAAATTTTGTTCAGAAGTTCATGTTTCCTTTGTAAAACAAATAGAGAAGGCTTTATGTTGGACTCTTTTGCTCTGGAAACCCTTGGTTATAGAAAGTAATTGATTGTTATGTCAAGATGCTGTGGAATCCAGCTTGGGAAGGATTGATTATGAGCATAAAGAAAAAGGCTTCATCTCTGCTGATGGGTTAGGAGGGGAAGTGAGATGAAAAAGAGAAGAAAAATCAGGGGAGTGTGGGAGAAAGAAGAGGTTAAGAAGAAAAAACTTTAAACAGTTAGACCTCTCGAAAATGGGCTTTGAAGGAGTGTGGCTAACTGACCTTTTCAGAACATATTCTGTGTTCTTGCTAATTATTGTCTGACACTTGTACACTAATGTGATAGGGGCCGGGGAAATAGCTACAATGGAGGTAAATCCACCTTGGGTTATTCACTCAGTTTCTCATGAGTCCATGGCATAATGTTTATTAAAAATGGCCAGTAGTGTTTCTGGCTTATTATGGAGGTTTTTGCACCCTTTGCAGTGTTACAACATTGGATTTTGAGTGGTGGGTATTTTTTATAGTTGTAATTAGTTAATGCTATAATCAGTGTTATCTGCCACGTGATCAGGGAAGAGTGAGCATTATATGTGCATTTCTAACCTGTACATTTAGGACTTAGAAATGGATGAGTAAATTACGAAAAATGTTATCGTTCTTAAACGTGGATTTTACACTATGTTGTTTTCAGCAAAGAGGAAAGAGTAAATAGATGGTATATCAGAATGTGTTGCAAAAAAGCATCCAGGAGCAAACTCTGCTCCTGCCTTCTGCTTTCTCCACATTGAGGGTCAGCTGATAATGTGAGTGATGGCTCAGCAGGGGCCTGAGAAGCCTTTCTCAACTTCATCTAGAGTCCCTGTGTATCCTAGTATGGATGGAGATAGCACATCTGGCAGTATTTGCTTTTAAGCAGGAAATGTGAGTTTGGGATTGTGGCACCATCTCCGTTGCATTGGCTGGCAGAGCAACTTAAGCACGTGAAAAGCATACACTGCATCCATTCAAAATGTGGTCGAGCATCTGTAGCTGTGTATATTCCCTTGAATTCCTGGCAGAAGTTGCAGCTGAATCAGCTAGAACCGCACCTGGCATTTCCACTGTGTTATGGTAAAAGGAATGGGTTGACCTAAACTCCAGATTTATGTGCATTTAGTTATGGAACTCTCAGTAAAATCGGTGCTGATTTTAAGGACTGATACCACTTTGGAGTTGATAATATATACTGCTCTCAGATATTTTTTTTTCATATTTCTCAAGGAAAAAGATTAGTGTTCTGTTCTGCTTACTGACTCTTTCTTGTGAGACGTATGTAATTACTGGAGTCATGGAAATGCTTTAGTGTAAGCTGAAGGAATCATAAAAAGGTTCATGGGAAAGATGGTGTTTCTCTGGGCTCTGCTGCAGCTTTTTTGACGTTTAAAGAAGCAAGATGTGGTGTGGAGTTCACAGAGGATTTCGGCTGTAGTTAAAAGTAAGTTGGAATTTGTTTGACCTTTTTCCCTGTACATTCTTTCCAGAGCATTAGGTGGCTGAGGTCAAACTGAAATGTGTCACTGGTCAGTGTCTGAATTTAATTAGTAGGCAAGGACTTGGAGAACTCTGAAGTACAGGATGCTTGATCACCACCTACCCATTTCAAATAAAAACAGAACATGATCTATTTGTGTTTTTCTTCCACCAGCTGGTACAGTTTTCTTGAATTTGTTTGTTTCTAAATTCAAGGTTTAAATGTGAGAAATGTTATAAAAAATGTTGTGCTACCAGGCTGGTTACTCTGCCTGTTTTATGACATCTGCAATGGTTTATGTGGACAGTCACGACTATATACTACATTTAATAACAGAAATTATGATCAGTTACTATATTTGCTGAACTGATTTCCTTACTTCCTAGTCAAAATTGCAAGCTTTGTGTTGATTTATAGATAAATCTAAGAAAAATTAAATTCACACATTTTACTCTTAAAGAGACAAGAGACTGTCACGTAGGTGATTATGATGAACTGTGATATAAATACCCACTGACACTTAAAAAAGCGCAACAATTTCAGGTATTCAAGGATGGTTGTCTTAAGTCAAAACACAGTAGTAACACTGCATCTTGGTAACAAATATATTAGCAGTAACTCAAACATTTTTGTCCCTGCAACTCAGCCTGCCTGATTTCTTTGCATATGACCCTCAGCATTTAAAATAATGGCAGGCTTGAATAGCTCTGAGAGAATGACGTCCCCCCAGTTTGAAAACACTATGCAAAGACTTTTTTTTTTTTTAATGTAGTCTTTAATAGTTACCACATCAAAGAGAACAGAAGCAAGAAATTCTAGGAGATTAAGTGTGCATCATAGGAAGTTTTAGTAATATAATTCAACTGATATATACTGATTATTTCCATGTTACCAAAATGACTCTCTATAAATCCTTGCCAAAATACATTTTAGATATGGCCTTTAATTCTAAGTCCTCAAGTATTTGCTAACAGTCCTGCAGCACAGATATATATATAATTTTTCCCTGTAAAACTGGGAAATATTTTATATTGACTATTAAAGAGTAATAGAAATGAAAATGAAATTTAATAGATGAGTTTGAATTGTAGGATTATACCAATAATGTTTTTTCAGGTCATTTTCAGTTCTTTCTCTGAAGAGCTCTCTGTATTGTCAGTCACATATTTTCTGTGCTTTAAATTTTAAACTCTTGACTCACTTCACAAACTGATGGGTGGCTGAGAAAAGACAGGGTCATTAGTCTCCTGTTAACCAGTGTTTCCACAGTGTAGTTATTTTTGTCATGATATCAATAGAGTAGATAGGGTATTGAGGCTATGGTGCTCCAGTTAACACTATATTGTGCATTTGGTAAAAGATGTCAGTGCAGAGCCCTCGATACCAGGTTTGAACTGGATTCCCCTCGAACACCACAGGGATGCAGCCCTGTGGCAGCACTGCTGTATTTTCAGGTTTCCTGATACTTATTGGAGGTGCTTTCTCACTCTGTGCCTGGTATGTCATTCAGTCTCTGTTCAACAGAGTTCCTAATAGCTTGAACTAGTAACAGCCTCAGTTGGCATTTACCAGAAATTAGTAATTTCAGAGGATAAAGTATTTGTCAGAAATGTAGCTGACAGGTGGAAATGGGCAAAGCAACTTTGTCCAATACAGTACTGGTGAAAAGAAGTTAAAAGAAATAAAAAAAAAATCAAGTTACCAGTCGAGTTATCTCACAGCAGAGTCGTGTTTAATCTTCTTAGTGCACAGTAAGATTGTGATGACAAGTTTCTGCACATACATGATAAATGGAAGCTATTCTTTGATGGCAATGATTACATTATACATATTGGCATTTATGGGACATAGTTGCATTTTTTAAGAATATTAAATCTTCCAGCCATATTTTCATCTGTTGTTTTCTCTGATAGCTGGAATAAGACTATGAAGTCAAGTGACAGAGGCTGTAAGGGTCTCCGGTTGCTGAACTGCTTCTCAGCTTCAATTTTCAAGTTAGATTTCCTTGCTGTTATTTTTGTTGTTATTTTTCTGTTTCTACTTGGTGGTTTATTTCATCTCTAAAATAAAAAAAGCATACACTTTGCGCCAAAATCTTTAAACTTGGCCTGCAAAATTGTAATTAGGTATGTTGTGGGTGTAGATCAGTAATGTGCAAAAGTAACATGTCATGTAATTGCCTGCTGCATATGTGGAAACGAGGTTTTTCATGGAGGCAGATGAACTTGCAGATTGTCATTGCTCTCCCCCCATCTGAAAAACTAGCTGTGCACACACTTCATATTTTAAAGTAATGACTGATCTTAGTTTGGGATGGTAATAACCATCTTGAAGCAATGAGACTTCAGAGAATTCTTAAGTGCTTTCTGCAGTTACCACTATCTTTGACAAAAAATTCCGTGTGAAATTCAAATACGGTTTCTTTTTAATTTAATTTTAAATGACAGATCAATAAATGTGGGTCTTTGATTTGGTCCTTTGTACTCACCTACAGCTCTGGCCCCACTGCTGTTTCCCTCCTTCCTCTAGTTTTTCTGTGTTGAGTTGCCTTTGTAATCTGAATATTTCTGGCTGTTTCTGCAGCTCTTTTACTATATAGCATGTGGAGGAGCTGGAGGGGAGGACAATGATAAACCATTAGCAAAAATATCATAATTTATGTATAATATTACAAGCATTAAATTAACTGCTATCTAGTTATAATTAAGGATGGCCTTGCCTTCTTTTTAAATGAGTTGCTATGTGTTTAACACTGATGTTCATTTACTGGATCCCTTTGCTTTATGGTAGCCTTTATTTGTCTAATTATGTATATTTTAATAGTTAACATTTCCTATTTCTGTCTCATTTGATGCTGGTGCTATTAACAAAGAGAAAACTGAGACCAGATGGTTGCCAAACAGTGAAGCCACCTGGTATTTGAGCAATGCCAAATATATTTTCCCCTCCATTTTTCTTTAGACTGAGACAGGTCCAGGATTTTTTGAGGATCCCAGGAATGTTTGCATGCAACCAGACAAATATCCCAAACCTGCTTAAGTTTACCCTGCAGTTCTCTTCTGTGCTGTTCCTGTCTGAATTAATTAATTTAATGGTTGTACTGGATGATCTTCAAGGTCTTTTCCAACCTAGACGATTCTGTGATTCTCTCTCAGGTAACTCCAGCTCACTGTCTCTTTCCATTATCCCACTCCCATCTTCCATCCGAGCTCTGTGCTGCCGGCTCTAAGGCAGACTGTGCTCCAGTGAGCAGCCTCTGAGGCTGCAGGTGAAGGCCTGACCCTGACCACTGATTTCTTTATCACCTCTGCAGCCACCAACACTGCTGGGGTGGGATGAGATTGCAAGCAGAGTCCAACATGGTGAACTTGCCAGGAGCTTCTCCCCACCTCTTGGGTTATTACTAGTGTTTAGCAAACAAGTGAAAAACCACCTCGAAGAACAGGGCATTTGGGATGCAGCAGCCTGCGGCTTGCCATCTGATGCCTTGTTGATTTGAGGGACAATCTGAGCTAAAGCTGTTGTCAGGGGTGTGACAGTGTGAGTTGGGACTGAGGATACAATAGTGCACACACAGTATACAGCTTGCTCTGAGTGGCAGGAGTTAAGACGAAGCTAACCAAAAATATTTTTTTCTCCGATATGAACTGCATCTACGCTCTGCTCCTCATGCCAGAGCCTTATGCTGACAGGAGCTGCACCATGTGCATGGTGACAGACGAGCTGTTCAAATGTGTGCCTCTGACACATTTCAGAAGTCTGGTATAGGCAGTGCCTGTGTCAGTATTGATACATCTTTGAGACAAGCAGTGTTAACACACCATATTGACACAGGTCTGGGTCAGGGAGTGAAGTGTAATTCCTCAGCCGCTGCCAGCCCTTCCCATCCTTCCCTTCCCTTCCCTTCCCTTCCCTTCCCTTCCCTTCCCTTCCCTTCCCTTCCCTTCCCTTCCCTTCCCTTCCCTTCCCTTCCCTTCCCTTCCCTTCCCTTCCCTTCCCTTCCCTTCCCTTCCCTTCCCTTCCCTTCCCTTCCCTTCCCTTCCCTTCCCTTCCCTTCCCTTCCCTTCCCTTCCCTTCCCTTCCCTTCCCTTCCCTTCCCTTCCCTTCCCTTCCCTTCCCTTCCCTTCCCTTCCCTTCCCTTCCCTTCCCTTCCCTTCCCTTCCCTTCCCTTCCCTTCCCTTCCCTTCCCTTCCCTTCCCTTCCCTTCCCTTCCCTTCCCTTCCCTTCCCTTCCCTTCCCTTCCCTTCCCTTCCCTTCCCTTCCCTTCCCTTCCCTTCCCTTCCCTTCCCTTCCCTTCCCTTCCCTTCCCTTCCCTTCCCTTCCCTTCCCTTCCCTTCCCTTCCCTTCCCTTCCCTTCCCTTCCCTTCCCTTCCCTTCCCTTCCCTTCCCTTCCCTTCCCTTCCCTTCCCTTCCCTTCCCTTCCCTTCCCTTCCCTTCCCTTCCCTTCCCTTCCCTTCCCTTCCCTTCCCTTCCCTTCCCTTCCCTTCCCTTCCCTTCCCTTCCCTTCCCTTCCCTTCCCTTCCCTTCCCTTCCCTTCCCTTCCCTTCCCTTCCCTTCCCTTCCCTTCCCTTCCCTTCCCTTCCCTTCCCTTCCCTTCCCTTCCCTTCCCTTCCCTTCCCTTCCCTTCCCTTCCCTTCCCTTCCCTTCCCTTCCCTTCCCTTCCCTTCCCTTCCCTTCCCTTCCCTTCCCTTCCCTTCCCTTCCCTTCCCTTCCCTTCCCTTCCCTTCCCTTCCCTTCCCTTCCCTTCCCTTCCCTTCCCTTCCCTTCCCCCCTCTTGATGTGAACCCCTGGGTGCTGTGTCTCAGTGAGTGTAGTTGTTTGAACACCCTGGTTGAATTCTGGCAGAGAGAGTGGCTGCCGCTATGTAGGTTCTCAGCAAGCGCAGCATCTAGTGGCTCTAGTCCTAGCATGCTGTGCTAGGAGTGTACAAATTCAACACAAAAAACCCAGTACCTGCCCGAAAAGAGCTTATACTCCACTTGTAAGAGCCAAAAGAAGAGTGTAAGCAGATGAGGAAATAAAAGAAATAATAACTTTGGTATCCAGCAGTGTAACAGATAGCGGTCTCTAATCCTGTGTCTATGATACACCTGTATCTACTCTTTTTTTATGATTCCTTTCCTGTGCTGTGGTGTGACATGGTTGTGGCAGCACTGAACTTTCTTCTAGGAGCACTCTGTCTTGTGCTGGGCATATGGTGCCTTTATTACTTTGCTCACTATCCTTTACCTGTTTCCACCATGTTTTGAGTGTTAAACAGCAGTCATCCATTATTTGGCAGTTGTTGAAATTCACTATTGCTCTAATAATGACTGCCTCACCCCTAGTAATGTCTCCATCCTGCAAGCCATCATGCAGAACGGTCCCCTTCAAACACTGACTCTAGTTGAAGCTGGTTCCATGTTGCTGCTGGTTACAGTAGGTTGGACACAGTCCCATTACAGCGCAAAGACCAGTTCACCAGCAGGGCATCTTTTAGGGAAAAGATGTCAGAATGGCCTCTCTTCTATCTTTTTGGAAATTTTCTAACTTCCTATCTTTTTGGAAAATGTTCATGCTTAAAATATTCCCTCATGTATTTCCAGCAAGTAACACTGACAATATGCGTTTAAGCTTTGTGATAGGAAAATAACATAAAAACAATGTCTTAGTGGAAATACTGCCCTTAAAGTGCCTGCCCAGAGTTACTCCTGTTTGGCTTGTTTAAACAAAAAGGCATAATGATTCAAATGTGTTTTACAGTAACAGTTGCATGGAGTGAAAAGTATGTTGGTTTTGGGGGCTTTTCCATTGTTGAAGAGACAGTGTTTGTCTTTAGACTTCTGTATTATGTTAGAACTAATTTTGCAATATTTACCATTTCTCAAAATATGTGAATGTGTATCAAAGCTGAGAGGAGATCAAACTTACTGCTGTCAGTAACTGCATTTCCCTGCAGCAGAAAATACTAAAAATTACCAAGGAAAAGGACAATCATTGTTTGGAATCTGGGAAGTTTGTATCTGCTATCTGTAATTCAAATAAGTATGTTAGAAAGCACATTGTGCAATTGCCAGAAACTGTGCCTTTTCCTATTATGCCAGTGCATGAGAGTACTGTGGGCTTTGGACGAAGTTCTCTGCAATTAATGAACATTTCGGTGCATTTAAATAGGTCTTTCAGCCTATTTGATTTGTGCAGGCTAGCTGCTTGCAGAAGCCGTATTTGCCTTCTGTGGAATATACCTGCCTACAGAGATGAACTGAACAGGGCAGACCAAAATCCCTGTTGCATCTTACCTGTAGGATAGGATGTTTCCTGAGGTATTAAAAAGGAGATAGCGTGTTGACTGAATATAGGCTGAGCCTTCTCCCTTCCAGATAAACAAATCTCTAAAAAATATGCAAACCGTTTAATATCTAAGAAAATTAGCATCTTTCAGAGCTTTTTTTTTTTTAACATTGTGTGCCAGTCTTCCTATTTTCTTGCATATAAATGGCACATACAATTTATATGATTACTGTCAGACTATCCCACTACTCTCCCTCCCCTAAACTAAAAAGGTTAGGTTGTCTTGAGAGGGATAAGTTTCTGTTTATTAGAAGTGAGAAGAAAAAATACAGTATTGAACGTTATGACAGTTATTTTCATCAGCCTACTTTGTTTCACAAGTAGAAGGCTTTACAGTAATGATAAAGCTTTACAGTAATGATCTGTGTAGGTGTTTTCAAAACCTACAAGCAGTCAGGAGGTAGGATGTATACAAATTTAGGAATGTCATTCCTCTCTTTTAGATGAGGCAATGACCTCTCAGTTTTTCCTGGTCAGTAAAGACAAAAAAAAAAAACAAACGCAGAGCCCAAGTCTGTGGCCTTTAGTGCTTGGAAATAAAAAGTAGTTGGTTTTATTATAGATTTCTAAGGAAGTTTTGAAAAAAACAGCACAGGATAGCATTTAAATAACAAAGATCCTTTTTTAAATTCCCACCTTCTCTCCACTAACGGCCATTTAACAAAGGGAGCATTTTTACAATTGGGGTGATTTGTAACTGTTCTCCAGTTTTTCTTCCCTCCTTCCCCTCCTGCTTATTGTTATTAGCTAACATCTCTGATAAAAAATGCAACGTACAGCCCCTATCTGCTCCTTCGGGAGGCCTGGTCTTCCTTTTCTCAAAGAGCGGATTTGTTTTGTGTGTGTGTGGTTTTTTGTGGTTGTTGGTTTTTGTTTGTTTTTTTTTTTTTTTTTTTTTTTAGTTTTCAGTTCATTTCTGGAATAATTTCTCAAATTTGTGGACCCTTCCTTTCTGCTTTTTTTGTGTGTAAACAGGCCCTGCTGTTACACCCCACTTTTTGCTCTGATCCTAGCCCAGCCAACTGTCACTTTTTAGCCTGCAGGGAACCTTCTGGTACTAACATTCCTGCCTTGTTTTATTAGAAGGGCATCTCTCACAACATATCCCTCGCTGTTTGAAGCAGAAGTCATGCGTATTCAGTAGGAATGAATAATGGATATATTTAAAGGGTACCTTGCCCTTCTCGTTCCTTTGCACATTGTAAATAACCGCTCTTTTAGTTTGTTTTTGCATATTACTCTATAGGCACAGTTTGAAAAAATCTGGTGATTCAGCTCTCAATTTAAGAAACACTGTGTTGTATTGCAGCTGATAGTTTCTGTGTCTGAAAACTGGTCCCACACCAAAGTAAGTACTGACATCCATGTGCAGGTCTAGAATTCTGAAGATTTAGACTGGTCATGAATTAATTTTGAAGCAGCTCAGAAAGGTACAGCATGACAGGAGATAGATAGACAACATGATGGGGAGTGTTAGAGCTCTGAATAGAGTTAATTTCACCTGGCTTTAGATGTCTTTTTAAGATACCTAAAGATATTTTAGGTATTTTTAAGATGTATTTTTACATATTAACGTATTTTAGAGTTTTTAAAATACAGGTATTTTTAAGATGTTGTAAATACCTTCTTCAGGATGAGCTGAGTTGTTCTCTGAAAATGCCTGTTTCTATCCACTCACTGTAAAAGCGGGTTGGTTGCTGAGGTTGTGTGTAGGTGTCTACATTAGAGACATCTGCTTTTTGTCTGATGAGCCCATTGTTCCTGGCCAGTTATCACTATCTGAGGAGTCCTCTGGGGTAATGGCTATATCAAAGGATAAACTGAAATTACTTGGAATTTTCCTATTAACTGTAGCAAGCTTTAGCTGAGGCTCGCAAAGTAGATCCTGAAATCGAAGGCCAGTCTTGGAGGATGATTTAATTATCTGATCTCAGTTTAAGGATGTTAAAAGTGACAGTTTGAACAGCAAATGTTTTTGATGGGGGTGGGATGAGGACAATGATGTATTTTTATTGCCCATTTTACTTAGATAATTGACAAATGGAATGGCCTGATTTCCCTGTTGCCATCAACACCACAAAACTGCAAAATTCTCTCAACCTATGTCTCTTTTCCCATGAGTTATGGCAGGACTTGGGTCCAGTTCCCAATGTGCTTGAGGAAGTGTGAGCTCGAGCTAGGGACTCTGGGGTGATGAGCGTGTATCCTCTTTGCAGATGAGGTAGATAACATGTGTAAGCATTTTCTAGGTGTAGAGGCAAACAATTTGGAGGTATTGGAAATCATGTAATCAGATGATTCAAGCAAGAGTGGATGAAGAAAAGACAGTAGAGCCAGGTTGCAATGGTGAATTTATTGGTGGCCTTTTGGCATCTTCTGATCTCAGTTCATGTGGCTGTAATTTTGGAATTGTGTATCTTTACTGTGTTTCTATCAGTGTCGCTCTGTTGTTATCATGATATTTGAAATTTTGATAAATTAAATACTAGTTTTGCATTTATACGAGGCTGCCTACATAATGAATTCTATAAGAAATTATTCCCCCTAAGTGATTCAGTTAACAGACTACTCCAAAGATTAACATCTGCAGTGATTCAGTTCTCTTCACAAACACCTGTCTTTTGATAGTTTTGGAATATTAGTTGGGACAAACCAGTATTTTCTATGTTTTTCCCCTCTGCAGCTAAAATTTCTTAAGAATATCTGATATTTAGAGTTGAGAATAAATGAAAATTTAAACATAAAAGGCTGAACTGTCTGCTGTGTATTTTCTAGTATGAAACTGCCTTTCTTAAATGTATCATTTTCCATTTACCTTCTTTTCCTTCCTGCCTGAAAATGAAGAACAAACTGGAGAATTTACAAACTCAAAACAATGGAGTTTACTGTCATGTTCTAGCTAGAGTTTAACTAAAACTAATCTGTGGGTGCCAAGATTATGGCATTAACATGGCATTATGGCATTAACCTGGCAGGTGCAGGCATTAACCTGAAGTTGATTTTATGGACTTTAATATTTTTTTTCCTTTTTACTTAGAACTTTTAGAAAGGAAGTTCCTTCTAAAGCACTAGGGTACCTTCTTGGTACCTTCAGTAGCTTGGGTTTTATCTTAATTACTGAGTGGCAGAAAGATAACTTGGAGAGCAGAAGAATTTTAAGGATTTCAGAATCTGCTTACAGTTAAATGGAAAAAATAAGAAGTCCCTCTCCCCTGTCCTTGCTTATACAGAGACAGAGGAACTGACTGCATGAGACATCTATAACTAATTGTGCTGGTGTGCTTCCCCCTACTCACATTTCTGCTTAAGCAGTAGCCACCAGTGGCAGTCATGGTGGCTGCATCCAGCTTAAGTTGGACTCTGGGGAGACAGATAACAACACAGTAGCTCAAGGCTATAAATCTTGCTCAACAGCTGAGGGCTTGTTGAGCATGTGCCAACCAAAATATGGCTGGTATGCAAATATGACTGTAAGTCAATCATCTTACTTTGTAAATAGTGGACAGCCCAGGGCCCATTGAGCTCTCCTATGGCAGTGGACTGCAAGCCAGTATCTCCCCTTGAGTACGGATGCCTCTCAAGTTTACTCCTTGAGGTTGAGAGAATCCTTATTAAGTCAGATACTTGATAAGTGAATTGGGAAGAAGCGTGCTGAAACTCTGTAATCTTAGTAAAGTGATATAAAGGATTGATTGCGCATATGCAATTCTTTAGACATAAGCCAGTGACCAAGTCTGGGACTAAGTCTGTATCCAGCCACACTTGACTTCCCTCTGAGAAGGTGTTTAGACTGCAAGGACGCCCCCTCTGAACCTCAGTACTCAATGAAAGGGTCTCCCTAATAGTTTTGTCTTACCCTGTCCTCTCTGCAGTAAATAATCGTGTACCTTGCCATGGAATCTTGTTAAACCACTGTTGCATTTACGATTGAACTTTGTTAACTTACTGTTTTATATCAGTAAAAGATATTGTTGCTACTTTCTTACAAGTGAAGTGCATCATTCTCTTTCCGTGACACGAATATGGCAAAGGGAACACAGGGTGTGTACAACGGGCGTGGATTTTGCAACCAGGGTTGCGCTGCAGACTTCCACTGTCAGTGTCCAAGAAATAACTAATAAATAACAGAATAAACAGTTGTAAGGTGCTTCCATAAAAGCACCTAAAGGCAAATGATCCATTAACTCTGGAGTAAGAGATGGCATGTCCTGCCCAAGGAAGTAGACAAGAGGAGCTGTAAAATAATGTGAGAGAGGATAGTTACAAATGTGAGTGGTATCTAGGGTGCCAGCTACATGACATCTGAGTGACAGACATGAGAGACCCCGAGTTTGCTAAGCTGTTAGCAGAGGCCAGAGGATATAATTGCACTATGTCCCGTTACTTTCTGTAACACCTGTGTGCCTCCATGCCTGCGTTGCTCAAATCTAGATTTTTCAGATCCTTTTCCCCTGCGCTTTATTCTGGGTTGCATTCTGGTTGATCTCAGTTGTACTCATTTCAGCCTCTTTCTTCTGCTACTGCAGTGAATGTTCCCTGATTTTTTGGCAGTTGTTCATGAAAGTTTTACAGATTCCCTGATCCCTCCCCAAGCCCCCGCCGTGTCGTGTGCTGGCTTCTGCTGCCCGTTAATGTTTGTTTTGGTTACCTTTTGTAATATAGGACTACAACTTGCATCCTTGGTTTGTATTGCAGTTTTCTGAGGTCAGTCTTCTTTATATCCCTTCAGGGGTCAATCTTCTTTACATCCCATACTGTATTTTTTTAGTTCAGTTTTTGGCTTGATTCTTTGTGTGAATTTTCTATACTCTTTGAACCAGCATGGCCCTTGTGTTATTTGGAAGATTTATTAGGTAGATTTTCTGAGGTTTTTATTTGGTGTTTTTTTGCAAGGAGGCAAATGTTTGGTGTTTCTTTTTTCCCCCCAGAATTGCTCTTGTGGCTGCCTGTCATTTCTGTGGATGTGCATTTTTAGGTTGTATCTTTCTAGTACCTGGTGGGCAGATAGCTCTGAGCTCTGCTAATATTATGAGCCAACTAAAGGCTGCATGACCACAATTTGCATGGCACTGAGCCCAAGCTAACATATCCTGCCTCTCAGCAGGACTTACTAGCTCAGTCTTGATGCCCTAGTGAACCAGCAGTTATGCATTTTCTGTCCACCTTGGAGAGTAGGCAGAGCAAGCCTACATGTGCTTGTGATTTACTGTGCACTTTCTTCAGAGTACAGAACTCATGAGTGCATAATTTTCCTGGTGGTTGCCTGACCATTCTCCTTTGCAATGGAGAGAACAGCAATACAGTGATTGTATGTTTAGTTTAGACCCTGGAGTTAAAACCATATTTCAGGGTTTAGCAAATATGTACATGAGGCACTTGAATGTTGTGGGTTTTTTTCCCCTGATATTATGTCTGATAATTATCTTTCTCTTTGGAGGAGTTTGCTGTCACTAGTTTCATTATTGAGGGTATTATTAAAATTTATGGTAATTTATCAGGTTGCATTGAAACTATGTATATCAATCTTTCATACTCTGCCTGGACATGAGATATGGTAAAGGCAGATGTATTTTTGTTGTGGCTGAGTAAGAAATGCTTCACCTTCTCAGACTTCTGTTCCTCAGAGCTAGACTAGTTCAAACACAAAATATACCAAGTGATAGGGAGTGCACGGAGGATCTGACAGTATTTCTTTGACGTGAAGGTTGCAACTTCATCTCTCCTCAGCTGCAGTTCTGCACAGAATTTGTTTACTGCTTCTAAAATACTGATGTAAAGTTTGTTTCACAAATGGAATGGATGATGACTGCTGGTGGAAGTGGGGGAAAACCAGCTTGATCGGCCACTGGTTTGTTCTTTATGTAGCCTTCTTTGTGTGTGCAGACTTTGGAGAACATTAGTGCTATATTTTAATAGAAAAGGGTATGATTGACTTCCACATTGCTCAATAGCATAACAAGGTACAAGGCACTTGAGCAGCATACTTAGTGGCATAAAAATAATTTCATGGGTAGAAGTACCTAAGTAGTTTCAGTGGAAATAACTTTTGATGGAGTGGAGCCCAGGTGACTTGTTTGGATGTAAGCCTGTTGGAACAGTCTCAGATAACCCACTCTTCAATTGTAATTTTACTTGGATTCCAGCTAGTTTTCACATGCTGTTGTGATACATCCAAATGGAGGACTCCATCTTTTTCTCATTCTGAAATTGTTGATCTCTCACTGCCTCCAATTTCCTGTCTCTGCACATCCCCGAGTCTGGAATGCTTTTGCCTGTGTTTTTGCTGTGAGCCACTCTCACCATCCTTAGTATAAAGAGACCACATTATAGAGATATTATCTACAGAGTTACTATTTATACATTTCAATTTGCACCCATCCAACTTTTTAACTGTTCTGATGTGGATTCCAAGATTTTTGTTTGTTAGAAGTAGTTCCCTGGCAAAACTGTGAAGGTCCTCAGGGATTTACAGTGCAGAGATTTACAGATGGTTGGAGACTAGCTCAGGCATACTTTGCAGGATAGCACAGACTCACCCAATGGTTTGTGTAGAAAGACAGTGTTAGTGATGGCACTTGAACCTTTTTACTATGTGTAGTTGCAAATGTTTTTCATAGTGTTGGAGTGCTGGCCTTTTCAGAGTTAAAACATGTTTGAATGAGAAACTGTCTTCTCTTGGAAAGTTTCAACTATTACAATGGATGCTTCAGAGCCATGAATTGTGAAAATGATTTTTTTACTATATTAAAAGGAAAAATTTCTGAAATATGACTGTGTGCATTCTAAAGACTGTTTGGAAAAATTGCAGAATGAAGTCTCAGGGGATTTTTGTTTTATTTTTATTTTTTATTTTAACAGAGATTCCTTTAGCTGACTGAACAGTAAAACTAAGGGGATGGAATCTTTAACCCTGCAGTCCCTTGTTCCAGCAAAACTCATTTGTCAGTGGCCTTTTAGGAGTCCATAGCTCCTTGACTTCCCTAAGGAATGCCCAACCTATAGCTTCCAGTTCATATAAAAATCCTGAGCACAGTTTAGTCTGCCTTGTGGGCCATTCCCAGTTCCTGCATTCCAGATGCCTGTTTAGATTTACCATGGAAAATAGTTCTAAGTGACAGTGAGAGGGCCATGTTTTATTGCCATTAGGAAGAGCAATGCTTGGGCAGATTGCATACCAACTCTTATTGGGTCTTAGATGGGACTTAAATGTACCTCTAATACGAGCAGGAGATGAATGGGATTTCGAGCTGTGGGCAGTGTTAGACTATGCCATGAAGACCAAAATCTGGCTTTGTCAGGTAGGATAATGTTAGGGATCCTTCATAAGAGGAATTAGTCAACTAAAAGGAAGTCTTACTGAGTTTAGTCTGGAAATGTTCTTTATGTTTTATTTACCTCTAAACATTATTATTATTTTTTTTTTTTTTTTAATTCATGTTCCTAAAAACCTAATTTACAGAGTAAATTTTTTCTCTGTCTTGCCATTAAGTTTGTAAGAAGCAAGATAAACCAAGGCAAAATCAACAGACGTAGGTGTTCTATGGAAGCAGCAGATCCAAACAAAAGCATCTTTGCCAAGATGTGCCTTTAGGACCTGTGCTGTGGAAGAGGGTTTATTGCCAGTCTGTGAAAACCAGTGTTTTAGCAGATGGTGACCTTTGGGAAGTAGTTGTGTGTGCTGGGCACAGAAGGAGCAGATGGCCCAGGGAAAACCTCAAACACAACATACTGAAACAGATTCATAGGTACTCAGCGTGTGGTAAAGACTGTAGATCTATGAACATTCCTATTGGGGCAAATGTGATGTGAGAGGTACCATCCTCTCATTCTACCCTGCTTGCTCCTTCCTTGCTGGACATCAGGCATGATCATGACAGAGTCTGTGGGGCTGTGCAGTGTATCAGAGTAAGGAAATGGGATATTTTGGAAAGAGATTATTGGCATATCTACCAGTCTGTACAGGGAAGTGAAGAAGGGACTGTACAGGAAACCAGCTTTGACATTGTTTTTGGGGATTTAATATTTGCTTTGTAGTGGCTGAGTAGCTTTTTGAGGTGGGGATGGAGTGAAGAGCATTTCTGAGGTTGGCATTATTCACAGTTCTCAAGTGCTCATAAGACCGTGAGGATCCACCATGTTGAATACTTGCTCTGCTTTGTTTGGTGTTTTCGGACTCCTGTGTTGTTTGTGCAACTGATATGTGCTTCTGTTATTGCAAATGAGTCTGGACTAAGGGCAGGTGCCAAAACCCCCAAGAGAATAATCAATCTTTAGGCTCCATTTATATTTTCAGTGTATTTTTCTCAGGAAAAATTAATCCTGTTTTGCTAATAGGTGGGTTTGCTGCCAAGTACCAAGTATACCTGCAAAAAAAATAAGCAGCATTTTCTCCAGCATAAGATTTTATATACAGACTAACATGGATTCTGTCACTGACTGCTTCATGCTGACCTCATGAATGGGTTTGCACAATCCTGTCTTTGCGCCTCTCAAAGATACCTTGCTAATGTCATGAATCTGAGAAGTTCGATTTGTTAAAGATCTGTTGGATCACTTAGTCTTTTCACTGTAGGTCTGTGCAGAATTACTTCTCATGAAGTATTTTCACTTAAAGCTTTTTCATTTATGGTGATTTATTACTGTTTTATATTTAATGTTTATGCCACACATTGTTTCTCAATGGATCAATTTTTCAAGGCAGTCACCACTGAGGGTGCTCTGCATTTGTGAGACCTCACTGAATTTTGGAGTCAAGAGGGAGGCATTATGAACAACTGGCTGGGATTTTGGTGATGAGTTGCTAAAAAGCATCTTTGTAGGAAATGACTGCATTTATGATTCAATCATTAGGGGTTATAGACATTTCCACTTCAAAACTAAATTTCAAAGTTCCAGTTTGTCATGAGTTGACCTTGGCTGGTTTCCAGGTGCCCACCAAACTGCTCTCTCAGTCCCTCTCCTCAGCAGGACAGAGGGAGAAAGTAAGATAAAAAAACCTCTCGTGGGTCAAGTTTAATGGGAAAGAAGCAAAGGCAGCACATGGAAGCAAAGAGAAAAAAAAAAAGATTTATTCTCTACTTCCCATCAGCAGGAGATGTCCAGCCACTTCCTGGGAAGTAGGGCCTCAGTACCCATAGCAGTTGCTTCAAAAGACAAATATGTTAATAATGAATGGCCCCCTCCCTGTTAGCTTTTGTTGCTGAGTAGGGTGTTTTATGATATAGAATATCGCTTTGGTCAGTTTGGGTCTGCTGTCCTGACTGTGTCATCTCCCAACCTCTCACCCATGCCCAGCCTACTACTGGCCTTTGGGTGAGGTTGAGGAGACATCCTTGATGCTGTGCAAGCAGTGTTCAGCAGCAGCCAAAACACTGGTGGGTTATCAAGACTGTTCTAGCTACAAAGCACAGCACTGTATGGACTGTGCTATGAGGAAAGTTAACTCCATCCCAGCCAGACCCAGTATGCAGTTAAGTCATTCATTATAGTGATATTTACAGTTCCTATACAGAATATTATTTCCTACTGTAAACTGGTTTAAAACAATTAAATTGCATTTAAATCCCAGATTTTGTAGTAACCAAATTTTTTCTGGGTAAGAAAAACTTGAATTTTTAAATTATCTAAAACTGCAGGTCAGTCAGCAGTTGTTTTCTCCCATCTTCATTCATATGCATTCTTGACACTGAATAAGATTTTTTTTGGATTCAAGTTCTGAATGACTGATGGCATCTTTATTACTTGACATTTTCTGGAAACTGAGGGCTTTTGTTCTTTGGAATTTACAATAACTAGCGGTTTTAGTGGGCTACAATCTCACTGAGCTGAAGTCTTCATGAAACATTACATTTATTTGTGATTTTTATAACTGAAAACTACTTTTTGAAGTTAGATAGCAAAATCTAATAATGCATATATTAACTCATTAACTAATATTTGAAATAATTATTTTATGGTTTCAGAGTAGTTGTTCTGAAGGATTTAGTTAACCTTACTCCTGTGAAGTGATCTATTAATAGAGAGTAGGAACCCTTTTTATCTGACTGAAAGATTAAAATAATGCAAAGTTAAAACTATATAGTTCCCTCCCTCTTTTCTTCTTCTGTTCCTTAGTAAGATGAATAGAGGTCATTTGAAGTTAATGGCTGGTACATTTTGAACTAATAACAGGAAATGCTCGTTCTAACAATAGGTAATCTCTTTTACAGGCAGGGCTGAGCCCATTTCTTATTATAAGATGTGTTCACTTGCTCATAATTCTGGTAAACTTTAAGCAGTAAGGCTGAACATTTCCATGTCAGCTGTCTGCCTCAGGCCAAATTTGGAATCTTTATGCAAAATACTCAGCTGTTTCCAAGGCTGAGACTAGGACAAACTTCTATTCTCTTACTTGAAATTCTTGATGCTTTTTTTTGTTGTTGTTGAACAGCTCTCTTGTCTTAACATTCATGGCTGAGGAGTTGAAGCTTGCTGAGATGGAAGAAGTGTGTCTTTTGTGTTAGCACGTGTCCTTAGCCATGGAAGTCTGTCCAAATTTGGTAAAGTTTTATACAACTTCAAATAAAGTTCACATATAAGACCTCTTAGTGACAGACAGTCCTGGAATATTATGTCCACCCAGTGTGTTCAAGGAAGCCTCTAGGAGTCAGTGAGAAGATGGAGAACCATTTGGTAGAAGTAAAGGGAGATAATAGGCAATGGAAAAAACATATTTGAAGTGCTGTGGGTAAAGGGATTTAGCAAGAAGCCATCGAGAGATGGACCAGACTAGTTTAGAAGCTCAGAGGGAGACAAGGTGATATCTGATAATGGTGGTCAAATGGAAGGAAAGGTGCAGAGGGGTTGAATGTGGGAGAGATGAACAGAAAGGCATGGGCCACCAGCTCCTGCTTTCCTCAAAAGGCAGAGTGGGAGCGCTGTTTCTTTAGTCTTGGGGTGGAGTGAAAATAATATACTTGTGTGAAGTCTGCAGTCATTTCTGTATGAATTGCAGCTAGCTCTAAAGGTAGAACACAGGAAAAATGGTGGTTTGTTGCTGTGGTCATTTAATGCAGCGTCTCAAGGATTTCTGTAACGGGCCTATGTTTGAACTATATACATGATAACTATATACGCTAAAACTGCATTTAAAGAAAAAGCAAAGTTTATGAATGTGCACATTGAGGATGAGGATGGGCACAACAAACTGTATTCTGTAGCTTTGTGGAACTTTACTTTTGTGATCTAAGACTATGTTTTCCTGTGTATCACCATCATAAGACTTGCTGGTGAAATAAAACTAAGCAAACCTTAAACTGAAAGTTTGATGTGTAAGTTGGATGTTTTCTGGTTATCAGTTGTGTAAAGGAGAATACTGCTTTTTGTACTACTGCTCCCCCACATGTTGCAAAATCTGGATGTGTGTAGTGAATAAAGCAGGGGACATAGGAAGTAAAAGGAAGTTGTTTTGGATAAGGTAGCCAAATCCATCTGTCCCATGGGTTCCAACTCTACCATTGATACAGAGTTTTGTCTGTTGCTCAACAGCGATTTAAGATTTTTCAGATTTCATCTTGTTTCTTTATGTTGAAACTGAGATCCCCAAGACTGAATTGCAGAAGTACTGGGTATTTGTACAAGTAACTTAAGTGCATAATTTGAACATATTCAAGTGTTGGGGATCTGAGAATGAACACCCCGAAACACCTGTACGTTTTTGGAGATTAAGCTTTTTTTCACCTCAGTTTGCAGGTTGCCCTAGAAGCACAGATAACGCCATTCCTATTTCCAGGGTGCATTATGAAGATTGATTAATGACTGTGACAAGAACTATAAAAAGGCCCTGAGTATACCAGTATCCCTGCTTTGATGGTAGGATTTGAATGGTCTGGTCCAAAACCAGATACAACCATGTAGGGAACCATCTCTGCTGTGTATAGAATAAAGCAGGGGGCTTTGTCAAAGGATAATATTGAGTACCTGACAATGTCCTAATAGGTGTGTGCAAGAGGGACAAATTAAGCTTGTACAGGCAGCTTTTTCCTAATTTACAAATGTTTGACTTTCCAAGCTTCCAAATACTCTTTTCATGCAGCATTTTTTTAGCATGTAATTTATGTTTCAACTAGGGAAAAGACTGGTAGAGTCATCATGAAGTGAGGTATAAATGTGAAGCTGTGTTTTAGAAGACCTCCAGATTTAGTTACAGCAATTTTTTGTGTGAAAATAAGTGCTTGTTTGATGTTATATTGGCATCTGTAGTTCTGTGGTTGGTGCTCTGAGAAAGAAGTGACCATGGAGAGCAATTCTTCCACAGTTGCAGTACTCATGGAGGTGAGCCCATGGCAACCTTGGAGGAGGCAGTTGCTTGGGCACTGGGGAATTTTGTCCGGTTGCTGCTTATCTCTGTTCGTGGATGAAGGCAGGCTTCTGCTTTCAGGGATGAAAACCTTTCACAAGTGCTTTATTTACAGTAAAAAAGAATTGCTACATTGCTAGGGGCACCTTGTGGAAACTGAAAACAACCCTGTTCTGTATTTTCTATTCTGTAGGTAAAATACAAAAGAGACTTTGAAGAAAGCAAAGGAAGAGGGTTCAGTATTGTGACCGATACGCCCGAGTTACAAAGACTGAAAAGGACTCAGGAACAAATCAGTAATGTATGTGTCTGCCACCTAAAGTGATTGTAGATGGAGAAATAGTGTGTCTAAGAAAAGGCGTGTTTGTTGGTGTTTCTGATGAAGTCTGTGAGAGTGAAGAATCTGATTCTGTTGACCGATCTGTGTATGTCAGATTTTGAAGTGTGTGTAACTTTATACCATGGACTTGTACAGCACATTGGCAATGTGTGTTCACCTCTCCAGCTTTCAGCAAGTTACGCTCAAAGTATTTTCTATACTAAAATGATTTGACACTTTTTGCCTTTTTTAATAGATTTTCCAACAAGTAAGAATACTTCTGTAATTTTTTACTTACATGTTAACTATATATAAACTATAAAGGTGTTTTTTTTTTGTTTTTTTTTTTTTTTTTTAAGCAGGGGCTGTCAAAATTAGCATGGAGATGGAGTTTTCTAGATGCAGATAAAATTTTGATACTTTAAAGCAAATACTTGCAAGACAATGTTCAGCAAGTTGAGAAAAGAGTGGCAAATAGCAAAACTTAACCATGTGTTTCATTAACTTAGAATGCAGAGTGATTTCAGGAGTAGGATTTTTAAAAATGGGACTTTCCTGACATGTTTTCACTAGCAGAGTTATTTATTTATATTGTATTCCCTTGTAGCATGTTTAACTCACTGCACGGTGGAATATTGGACGGTATGTAGTGCAAGCTATTATATGTGTGAAATAGGTAAGAACTAGAGGGAGCTAGAAATGATACAGAATCAATACCATTAGCTTTTCCTGGCTTTCTTCTTGATTGAAATTCTGCTGCAAGAATTTGTCTCCATAGATTATTTTGTGAAATATTTTTTTGAATCATTCCTTGTAGTAGTAAAATAACAGCATGGCATGAAAGGCACCCAGTGTAAGTACAATGAGAAGAAAACGATGGAGTTTATTTATTTGAAAGAAAAACGTTTTTTCACGTTGGGATATTATTGGAAAAAAAGGAGTCACTGGAAAATACTAGTTTATCACAGCAATGGAGATGTACCATTCTTGCTGGAGCATTCAGTAGTTGAGATTTTGATGTTCAGAACTGGTCTTGAGGTGTAAAATTTGAGGTCATTTCCTGGAGCCTTGGCCAGTGGGGAGGACAGTTAATCTGAGCCATGTGAATGCTCCTATGCATAGATAAGATGAGAACAAAAGCTCATATGTTAATGCTGGAGCTAACTGAAATTTCTGTTTTGTGAGAGAGAAGGGTGTATTTTTCAGCGTGGCAAAAAGCATGGCCATTAAAACTTCCATTTGACATCTGGGAAACTTCACCAATTCCCTGTTTTTAATCAGCTGCATTTTTTATTCAGACCAGGATCTTAAATTAGGTCCTCTCATGACCTACATAGCTTCCTTGAGCAAGAGTGATTCTTTTGTGTGGGGTAGTTCTGGAATGCATCAAGAAGATGAAGCAAGCAATGCTCTGATGAATATTTAATCCCTTGCTCTGGTAGGAGAGGTTGGGAGGAGTACCCTATAGCAGGGCTACAGTACTCAGTTTTGGATATTGGCATGCCAAGAAATTTAATTGGATCTCCCAAGGCCAGTACCCTCAGCGTCAGAATACAGAGGTCACTTGCATATGATTTCTGTCTCTCTTGTTCAAAGCATATGGGTTTTTCTGTGGTGGGAAAGGGGGAAAATAAAACCAAATAGTTTTGTGAAATGGGAAAGAGTTTTCTTCCTAGAAGAATACCTTGTTGCACAATTTATGATACTGTTTGGCTCCTGACTCAAAGGTGCCTTTTGAGACCTAGAAATATATTTTCAAATGTGAAAAACGTTTTTCTGGTTTTTTTTTTTTCAGTTATTTTTCTTGATGTTTGGATGTACTGCCCCTGTCTCTTCATTCGTAACCACCCAATCTTAACAATATAGATTTGTTCCATCCATTCTTAACAATACGGACTTGTTCTATTCAGTCTTAACAATACAGAGTTGTTTTCTTTTCTTGTTGTATGTAGCTGACAGAGATTCCAAGACATGGACTCTATTAGAAATAATAAATCTTAAAGGGTAAAATGGAATTTTAAAATGTGTACGATAAAAGAAGTTGCATCTCATTTTCACTTGCACTAAAATAATAATTTGGTTTGTAACATTATGTTCTAGAAAGATAATTCTGCATAGGCCACAACTTGATTCTGATTAAAAAACACCTGTATTATAGAAATGCATTCCACATAGAGTAGTTCCTGTATTTATCAAATAAACAGTATACGTCATGGACTAAGGATCTAATTAAGGTTTCAAGACTCTGAAAGGTAAGCACTTTAATAATTCGAAAATAATTTTACGTTTCATACATAGCACAATGGAAGAATACTAATATATATATTTAATTTTCAGTTTTGTTTTGATTTCACCTTGAAGTATTAGAAACTTCTCAAAGAGCCTATTTGAAACAAAATTGTAACAACTGCATTGAAGGGGTAAGTGAGCACAGTTAAGTGATGAAGATAAGTAACAAAATAAAACTAATGATAGTAGATGTTATTTAGCAGAAATATTTGTAAAATATTGTATTTTTGTCCTGCTATTAAGTTTTGCAGCATACGTGAATATTAGCACAGTGCTTTGTCTTTTTAAAGAATCTCTTGTGTTATCAATATAAACCTTGTGAGGAAAAAAGATAGTGGGGGAGTGGGAGGAGAGTGGGTTGACAGAGGGATTTAGATTTTGGTTGCTATTTTGCCACCAGCAATCTGGCCTCTGAGACAGACCAAATCCCTGGAATTTATTTTGTGGCTTAATGGATGTATCAGGACCAGAATGGAGTTTCTTAGAAAGGAATGAAATTTACCCCAGTGTCTCATGTTTGTTAGCATTAAAAGCGTAATTCTGCAGATGTGTATCATGCTTGTTAAAAAGAATCACAAAGTCTTTCTGGGACATTTAGGTTCAGCTGCCCCAACCTATGACTGTTACAGCTTCTTAGCAGTGAGTTAGCTTGAAAGGTATAAACCACACATACTAGCATGCTAGTCTAGATTGATGTAGGGAAGGCTGCATAAAGTAAGCAGCTTTTTTTACTGGTTAGTTTGCAGGAATTTTAGCACCCTTTGCATGGCTGAGCAGGATTTAAAAATGTAAATAAATTTTACGAATTATTATGTGTGAAACTGATTATAAGTATTATAAAAGTTTATTAATATTTGTTCAATTATTCAAAATATAAAATTTCCATCACTTCTGCTGCATATGTCACTGTTTCTTGGCATTGAATATGTAGTTAATACCCACAAAATTTATACTGTTCACACAAGCATGTTAACTCTGTTAAAAGACCTTGCAGTGGTTTTTGTACATCTTGAACTTTCACAGGATTTTCAATATGAATGCAAATATTCTCAAAATGAAAAAAATACTATGTATTTTTATAAATGATTGTGCCAATAAGCTAACTGTAAACTGATTTCACAAGGAAAAAGTTAAGGTGGCAAAAGGAACAGAATAATTAAAGAAGATGGCAACAGTCTGTTTATTGATCTATCATGACACATGACTAAATGGAGAAGTGGGAACACAATCTAGTAACATTTTCTTTGGGGAAATGGAACACTTTGAGCAATTTGCAGCAATGAGCTGCAACTTACTGGCACTGCACTTTTATGTCTAGATAGATGGTTTGAAGCATGTTTTATCCTATGTGCAATAAGTTGCTATTTCTTAAATCTGTTCCTGGTAAATGTCTTCAAAGTATAAAGCAAAACAGGTGTCCGTACAAATTGATGGAGTGAGAAGCTTTCATTAAGATAAATGCCAGTGCTTGGATAGTAGAGGCTGCTGGCCTGGCTGTCTAACTGGAAGAGGGTGCATGGGAGCTTTCACAGTGGTTGCCTTCATTACACTGAGAGCCTGTGTAAGCATTTCTCACTTCCATGTTCATGCTGTTACAAACTTAAGTTATGTGGGAGCTAGAAGCAGTGCACATCTGTACCCGTCTTCCCCTTGAGAGCTAGCAAAATGGAGTCATGCAGTTTGTTTATATGTATGTGACTCATTTTCCGGGAGGTTTGGATTGTGTATGAAATGAAAACTATAAGGTAAAAAAGGAAAATAAGAAACCAGACTGAATCTGGTTTACAAAGCGCATTTCCAGGGTATTCTAATTGGGTGAAGACCTTAAGTTAGGAAGGACAGTAGAGTTAGTAAAGAGAAGGTCACTGTATCACCCCTGGGGGATGGGGGTGTCTTGCCCTTATACCAGGAGGTGAACTCGTCACTGAAGTTGGTGAAGCCTGTATAGGATGCACTGTATAGGATGCAGAGAAAGAGCATGAAAATCTTGTAACGTTCTCAGAAGCAGTATATGTGGATTTGAATGAGGAAGGCTATGTATTAATTGTCTTTCATGAAATATCGTGCATGTTTCTTAAGTATCAAGGGTCCCATTCTACCTCCAGTTAAATTTAGACAGTTTCAGGGGAAGCAGCAGAGGACAGGATTTCCCCCATATTTGAAACAGCTAAACACCTGTTTTCTGGAGAAAGACACAAATGATAAGGAGTTGGGTACTACCTCAGATGTGATATAAATATGTCTTCATGTAGTAACTGAAGGAGGAAACAGATGAACATTGCTACTGTTCTTGTGCACATCTGCACATATGAAATTAGAAGCTGTCCCTAACAGACATTGAGCCATGGCTCTGTTTTTGGAAACTGTTGGCACAGTTGTTGAACCTGTTTGCTTGTTCAAACATAAAATTGTCTCTTAAATTGCCAAAACAGATTGTAGAGAAAATTGGCAGGAGATGTTAACAACAAGGCCTCAGCTCCATTTGTAGGATTCACAGCGTAAAGCCTACAGATACTCATCTCTGAGGGCTTTTTCCCCTCCATTGAATTCAAGTGAAGGAGAAGAGTAGCATGAAAGGAAACAAGAAAAATTGTCAGCAACATCAATGTCTACATTTCACAGAACCAACCATGGCACATCAACGAAGAGACTAGGTAAGCATGTTAAATCGCATACAAAAAGAGCTTCTATTGTTCTAGGCAGTTCTGGGATTTTCACTGCTTCGAAGTGATTCTCACTTTATCTGGCTGTCTTCATATTCCTAAGTGTGATTTTTTCGTTGTTGTTGTTTCATTTGGAAAATATGCATTTAATCGTATATGACAAATGTGTCTACTAACATAGACAGAATAGCACTTGCTGACCATTGTATGAAGTGCTGCATGCCTGCAGCAGGCATGAAAGGCTTGGTGCACCCCGGTACTGACTCCCCTCTGCTCCCATTTGTTCCTCTGACAGTCTAACATGAACATAAAAAACCATTCGTTATTTGGCATGCTGTGGGCTTAATTTCACAGAACCGCATTTCAAATATGCTGCATATAGCTCATGTGATTAAGCATCTGCCAGTTGCGTTCAACAGCATTTTTTTCTGGCTGGAACTAGGAGGTTGAATATGTCATTCCTATTGCTACTGCAAGTGTATCTCTGCCAGAAGGGGAAGTTCCTATTGTGCTCCTGTGCAGTGAATGTACATCCATAGAGTCATGTCCAACCTTTTCTGGCTTTATCTTTTAATAATTGCTTTGTATAGGTGCATACAAGTGGAAATTCTGAGAAGGCCCATGTCCTCTGGCTTTCTAATACTTCTGTGTTGAAGTTTTCTGACTTACCCTTTTGAGTAAGCAGAAATAATTCTGCCTTTAAATGTGGAGTCCTAATCAATGCTTTAGAAATTACTTAGAAAAAAGAGTAACATTAATTTTCAATGTATTTTTTTCAGATTTTTATATACCTTTCATACACTGTACAGCTTTCAGAAATTTGTAAAATGACTGAACACATGCTTAAGAAATGCTGAGTCTAAGGAAATGTAAGTAATATTTTAGGTAGAACTTGTGCTAAGTGAGCAACTGGAAACCTTTGAGAATGCATTTCAAACCTCAGTGTGTATTCTGCTTAAAAAAGAAGAATCTTTAATGACCATTGTCAAAGTATTATGCAAAGTTAGAAAAAGACTGTTAAATTAGCCCCTATGTATATGAATTCTTTATCTACACTTTCAGTAAAAAGTCTTAAATTATTTAAAGACATGCTGCTTTGTCCATTTCTTCCTACTTCGATCTCTGTGTAGAACAATAGTCACCAACCATTCAGCTTTGTAATACTTTCTTTCATTTACTATTTATTTACTGTATGGTATGATATTCCACACACCATAAAATGTTGTAAAAACAACCTGTAACTTCTTTTTGGAGTTTTTCTCAAAGCTTTTTTCTTGCTTCTTTAACTGTGTTAAGTGAAATTGTTTTCAGAGTTGTCTAAGAAATGGGGAGGCATTAGAATCCCCTTTTATGCAGTCCTTATTTACATGTAGAACTTGAGCATAATGATTAAAGTATTCATGCTAATCCTGTAAGTGGCGCCTAGAGGAAACCATTATATTCTATGTGAGCCTTCCATTAGAGGTAGAGGGAGGCATAACCTTTGCTGTGGAATTTTGCAGCTGCTTGTTGGGGAGGAAGAGATCACTGAGAATCCAGAGCAGTGTGTTTGTGATGCATCAGGGGTGGTGTTGACTTCTTTTTCTGTCCCCATAACTTTTTTGGATTCTCTTTGTTGGTCTCCATTTCTTAATCTTTGTGACATACTTGACAATAGCTCCCAAGATGTGAGAAGAAACAGTATTTTTAGTCCCCAAAATGCCAAGTTGGAGGATACTTTTTGGAATGTCAGATACTCATTACAATTATTATGTATGAATCTGTCAATACAGGTGGAATTGAATAATCTAGTTGACTTTACTGGAAAAGTTCTGCTTAGCAGGTGGACTTTCAATTTGCAGCAATATAATGCAGTCACATTAGGTCATATTTCATGGGAGTAGTAAAACAGATATCCCTAACATAGTGACGTTCTTCACCTGATGAAGATCAGCTTCCTCATCCAGATCAGGAAAAGCATTAGAGTCTATCAGTGACATTGTTGTATGACTACTTCTTTTGTAGCACAGGTGGAAAGATGCATAACTCTTCACTGGAAAGAACAGAAGCATGTTACCATTGAGAAGCTGGAAAACAAACCCCTGCCCAAGAGAGGCAACTGCATTTGGAAAAACTGTTAGCATTAAAAGTAGGGATGCATTATGAGTGTGAGTTGTTTGAGCTATTATATCCCATGCTGCCCATAATAGCATTAGATGTGTAAATTCAGATAGGCATTTGGGTAAGTCCAGTGAAACACTAACCTCAAATCTATACTGAAGTTCTGGTAAGCTACTAATGTATGAGAGAGAAACTACATCAGCAAATTGTATAAAATGGACAGGCTTGTCTGTCAGACATAAATCTATTTGGACTTGAATAGCACATGACCTTAGGACAATTTCTGCTTGGGGAAGGCTGCCTTTCAACAACTCTACAGTGAGGATGGATAGGTGGCATTAAAAGAACCCTCACAAACGTGAAGCCGAAACTGTCCTCAGAGATGTAGGGGGAAATATTTTAGGTTAAGTGGATCTCTGGTAGTCAAAGCAAGCAGATATGATGCCTACATAGCTGCCTCTTAAATGATCTTATTCCCGCTGGCTTTATTCTGCGGGCTTGGTTAGAAAAAACTCTTTTCTCTCTTTTTTTTTAGCGAATATAATGATATATAGGTATTATTGTGGCTTATTATTTTTTTTTCTGAGATTTCAGAAGGTTTTTTATGTTTATAGAAGAAATTGC
This sequence comes from Athene noctua, assembly GCF_965140245.1. Taxonomy (NCBI): domain Eukaryota; kingdom Metazoa; phylum Chordata; class Aves; order Strigiformes; family Strigidae; genus Athene; species Athene noctua. Next base: position 123,690,160 of record NC_134038.1, read on the forward strand.
TGTAACTATTGCTTATTTTTTCTGTATCACTGCTTTCTTATTAAATTAGTTGATTACAAAAGTTATAGAGCCTTTATGATGTTAAAATACATGTCAAAGTTTCAAAAAGTTTTCAGTGAAGTTCCACAGGGAATAGTATAGTCTTTCTGATTCTAATTTAAATAAATAAATTTGACAGGATGACTGTAACCTTGCTCACTATATTGACAAAATAAAATGAGTTGTGTGGTGGAAGTAAAACAAGCCATCCAGAAAAATCCCCAAAGGCATGGATTTACTGCATTGTGTAAGTGGGTCAACTCATGCATGAGAAATGAATGCTAATTGTAAACTGGTTGCAAAACTGTAGACTTTAAGTAGAATCAAATAAAGTGATAACCTAAATATTTCGATAGAGATGTCCTATCATGCTTCTCTTTAGAAAACAGCAACAAAGCTGAGCATTACAGAGAGGTAATTAAATCATGTATATGTGATACATTAAAACAGTGTCATTGAACTCCAAAATCAAAGGCATTGTATTCATTTATGACACTGGCACTGTTTAAGTTTAACCTGTATTTGGTGAAATCTGTGTTTGGGCTGATTGGCTGCTTTACATGAGATACACTTTAATTCAGTAAAAAAAGCTCTATTTCTTGATGATCAAAATGTTCAGTCCAGTCTAGAAAAATACCTCATGGGCTTTTTATGCTTAAAAAAAACCACCCAACAGAAATATCTAGTTAGGAGGTATGAAAGAAAAAGATGGAAATTTCTGTCTTACTTGTTTCATCTTCTATTTGTGATATAACATTCATATTGCAAGGCAAGGCATATGTGAAAGGCATCAGTAATTAAGAAGCTACTACATAATCTTCAAATATGTAACATAACATTTCATGGACTTCATTTTTAATCCACAGTAATTACCATGTCTTGTCAACAGATGCATGTGTTACAGAAGTAAACTCCTAGGTCAATACGTACTTATTTAAAATTCTGAACATCCTGATTGGAGGCTGGAATAGCTATGTATGTATGTGAGCAATAAATTCACAGTTTGCTGCAGTATTGACTGTATTGCACATGCCTCTTTGTACTGTAGTTTATGGAATGAAAAATTCCAAGCTGTAGTGAAAAGAACTATAAAGTGTTTCGTGGCAATTGTACGCTCCTATCATCTGACTAAAGGTCCCGAGTCTCTCTTTAAACACCAGTGACTTCAAGACAATCAGCTTGAAAGGTTTCTGATATTTAAATATATGGCTTTTTTTCTGTTGTGGTACTGAACAATTAAATCAAGACAAAAAACTTATTTTTCCCGTGTCAGTTGAATGTATTTAAGCAATATCAAAACCACTCATTATTTTTAATGAGTACATATATTTGAAGCTAGTATTTTTTACATATAGTAAAAAGAGAATGAAACTAAAAGCTCTTCATAGTAGTTCAACTTGGGAGCTAATTAAAATTAAGCTTTTCGAATGAGAAAAAAAATAATTAGCCAAAAATGTGAATCAGGCGTTAGCACCTCCAGAGATCTTTGAGCAGTTAAATGCTTGCAAGAAAAAGGTAATTTCTAATTTCCTTGTTTTCCTATATTGTCCATTACCTGCTTATCATTTCAGTTTTTAATTCTGTCTTATCTTATACTTTTGTACTGTGCATCAGTTGCTAGGACAGCATCTTAGGCAGTACACCTGCTGAAGAACAAGATGCTCTGCTTCTTCTAAAGCAAATACCATCTTTAATCTTGATCCCCGGAGATCTGAGTGCTTCACCCCTATGACGCTCACAGACTTCACTGACCTTGACAGCAGGGGTGTCTGGTCCTCTGTGACACTCAGGGTTTTTTTTTTGCGTGTTAACATGTATGTCTGTGATTTCCTTAGCCTGTCAGATACATTAGTTGTGACAAAACCAGCACTGTAGTAAGTGTAATGATTAAACTTTTTAACCATTCTAACACAGGAAGGGAAGTAGCAAAATTTTGCATGTGGTGTTTATGCTTGTGTCTACAAAGATCTTGGAGAATAAGAGTTTACTTTTCCAAAAAGCAGATTAGAGTGACACAAGTATTGCTTTCTAACCCTTTCTGCTCTTGGTATTATTAAAATAATTATTTAACTACAGAAATGTTTGTATACTTTTTGAAAGGTTCTTTCTCTGGCTCACACCAACATAGTCTCACTGTTAGCAACCACAATATTTTAATGGAAGACGTAAGTTTTTTTTTTTTTTTCAGATGTGCCTTGCATTAGTTTCTTTCCTGTCTTTTCTTTGTTGGTAATTAGTGATCCTGTTCAGCCCCCCATAAAGACGAGGTATAAAGGGGCAGATATTGAATATTTCACTAAGCGAGCCAGGGGCAGCAAATAGAGGGAATCTGAACCTCAGTCCCTGTAGTGACTTAATATTGGACTTGGGGAAAGTCTAATTTGAGGAAAATGTGATTTGAGAGGTGGTGGTTTTGAACTTAAAGGCTGGTTGTTTTCAGCCTTTCTGAGCTTCACTCCTGCTGCGCCCCTGCTTTATATTGGCTTCCCCCTTTCTTCACTAGGGAATGACGGTGTAAAGTGAACCCCTACTCAGTTTGACCAGTCCAGCCCTTTTCCAGCCTTAAGAGGAGAATTACACTCCAGAGTGTGTGACATATGTTGCTGAGGTTAAATGATTTTTATAGGGTTTGGCATATCAGCATAGCTGTTCCCAGTTTCCAGAATAGTGGGTGTGTAAGCAGCTGAGGAGGATAGTGTGGCTGGTGTGGCTTTTGGCACAGCAGAGGTGGTCTTTGGGGGAAAAGGGGAGAATTGGCTTACGGGAAAGCTGTGGCAAGAACCAGAGTCTGCATCAGGGCAAGGTCTGGGTGTCTTCAGACTGTGTTTCAGTGTACTAATGCTGAACAGGGATATTGCTCCCTCCTCAGCTAGTGGGACAAAGTCACTTTGTCACCTTTTGAATGATACTGGTTACCATTTTGTTGCAGAGCTGGAGCCTCTCAGTAGTGATGCTCCTTCAGGCACCACTGATGGGAAATGAAGGATTCAGAGGATCTTGGAAGGTGTCCCCATCCCATCCCATCCCATCCCATCCCATCCCATCCCATCCCATCCCATCCCATCCCATCTCACGTTTTCTTGCATCCTCAGCTAGGAGACCTGCTCTGGTGTGGGCTGGGCTGCCCTTGGCTGCAATGTTGTGAGCACAAAGGAAGTGGCTAAAGGTTTTATTTGCCTGTGCCAGGAGAGCTGTAGATACGACAAGGGCAAGGGCAGCAGGCATGGAATGAGGTCACTTGTTTGGCATTGCCTTTTGTTTGGCATTCCTTTCTGTGCAGTGCATGTTTATATTTCAGATAATAGCTGGCATGCTGTCTTGAATTGAGAAGTTCAGTTAGCAGTCAGGTTCCTTTTCAACAGAAATGAACTGAATGAAAAGCTCAAAAAAGCTTGGTGGTGATAGAAAATTAAACAGCATTATCAATGAAGGTGATGGCAAGAAGTTACAGAAGGCTCTGACAATATTGAGGGACTGGAGATTAAATGATAAGCCTTTACTTAAAATGGGCAGAAAAGATACTGAGAAGATACAAATGAGGATTGAGCTCTCTATGGAAAAAAAGATCAAGTGGAGTAAGTCTATAAAGTCACAGGTAGCATAGATCTGGAAAAGTGAATGTGATTTTGTGCTGTTTCTTGTAAGGCAAGAACAAGAACCAGGAAGTGTAGCTGTCAGTCATCATGCTTAAAAGAAAAACAATATGTGGAATATAATCAAACTGTAAAACTCATTAATACAGGAAACAGTGAAGTCTAGAAGTATAAATTAAATTCAAAGAAGGATTAGGTAAGCTTGTGCAAGTTGAATCCATCAGGAAATATTAACTGTTGTGACGCAAATCCAGTGACAGGGTCAGAACGGCTCTGGTATACTGATAGCAGGAAACTTATCAAAGGAAAGACTGTGTTTCATAGGTACCCACCCTCCCTAAGCATCCATTATTGAGCAGTAACAGAGCCATCAGTGAGACCAATGCATCCATCAGGGAGTACCTTGTGCCATTTCTAGCCACAGCTGTGGCTTAACCCAGCCAAGCAGTGACCAGCCCATTGCTTCCTTGGTTATACATAGCTAGGTTGAATTCACAGAATTAGAGTTAAAAAGGATTATTAAGTATGCACCTGATCCTGGACCCTCTCTGATACTAACAGGCTTCATTCATGACATCTGATTGTCTTCCTGGCCTTTCTGAGCGTTGAATGGCAGATTTTTGAAGAGATGACTGAGGTGCAAAGGTAACTGGGATATGACAGATACTCCTTACATATATGCATGGCCATGGCAATTGACAGACCAGGTATTAGTCAAGAGTAAAATGGTTTTGGCCCCACTAACATTTTAGTGGTTTTCAAGTGAATCTCCTGATCATCCTACCACACTTTCCTTGGCATTGAAGGACTGTCTTGGTGCATACAAAGTGGATTAATTCCAGATGAAACTAAACTGAGTGATGCACTCCAACCACCAAAGTGTATCCAGTGTATCCAGCTAGTCCCCCCTGCTGTAAAATATGGACTTTATGTCCTCAGAACCATTTCATTCTAGACATCTGCTCCTATTTTGCTGCAGTACTTGCTAATGGAAACGTTGCTTATGTTATCCTGCTTAGGAACCAGTTGTTGCTTCGAAGTTGGATTCCCATGTGTCTGGAGAGTGATACTAACTGCAAATACAGGCTTTAAAATTCAGAAAGTGGAAGGGTGGAATTAGTGGGTGCTGAAAATCAGGTTGTTGCATGACCTCTGTTTGCCCTGTCAGGGGGTCACTGAGGCTTGTCTGGTGTGTGCACTAAACTTGTAATTTATGTTTGTGGAGGATGTCAGGAGGAAGATTCATGTCTGGATGTGCAGGTGCTCCATTAGGACTTACAAAGACGTGGATTGATTAGGTGGTTGTTGCCACATGCAAAATAAGCCTGGTCAGAGACCCTTGACAGGGAAGCTTGGTGCATGACCATTGAGCCAGGCTGCAACTGATAGAGCCTCAAAAGGTTAATGGTAGATAACTAAGATAACTTTGTGAGGTATCACATCTGATATGCCGGGTCTGAACTTTTAGGAATGACATACTGCATCTATCAGATGTGGGGAACTGACTTTTTTTCTGATGTCTAAGTCTGGATCAGCAGAAGATAGGCATACAGGCCCTCTGTGCCTCTGTGTGTGTGTGTGCATGTATGTGCAGTACAGGAGGGAAGGCAGGTAGCCAGAAATGTAGCTGTGCTGGTTGCTGTTGCTTTGGGAGCTTTATATAAATATATGCCAGATGTATAAATGAGACTTGGGAATTGAGCATATCCCACAGGTATAAATGAGACTTAGGAGTTAGCTGGTAGGCTTGTGTCTGTAAGAAAAGATATTCCTATGGTCCAGAACAGCTTGAGGGACTTGAGCAATCCAAGGAAATCTGCTCATGTTAGCAATTTGTTTATATTTTGCAACACGACCTTTTCTGACACCAACTCCAAATAAAATGAGAGTCTTGAGAGCTGAGGCACACAGTCGTTCTTTGTTAAAACTAATAAAGCTGGCTGTTAAATTGTATCCTGTGGATCTGGCATTCATTCACCTGCATATCCTGCTCCATGTTTGGTTTCTGAGATGTGTACTGCACAGAGACGGGGCCATTTGTTCAGTCCTATTTCTTAGAGGTTTTGAAGGACTGGGTGGACAGAAGAGAGAGGTTTCAGGAATTATTTCCTGTTGAATGAGCACTTTGACTCACTAGAGTTAGGCACATTGCATTGTAAGGGCCACTGAGCGAGGTCCTCAGCTGTCATCAGCACTTCCTCATAGAAATCTTGTCATGCATGTTTTGAGCCTGATCTTGAAAGCCTTGCAATTTTTGGCCTTCACTGCCTGACCAGGTGTTACCTTAGGTGTTTCTTGTTTGTCAGACAATTTCTCTTAGATATGATTGAATGCATGGATCAACTGTTGCTGGTTTGTACTGAGACAGTACAGGTCATTACACCTGGATTTGGGAGGTCTGCTTTTCATTCCTAACTTTGCTGATAGCATTCTTTGTTGACTCTGGCAAGCTACATCACCTCTGTTTCCCTTTCTAAAAAATGGGGGTAATGGTACTGAGGGCCTTTGACCTTTAAAGTTACAATGAAAATTATAGAACATCTGAATGGTATGATAGCTGCTTGTTGTTACGTATGTGTGCAAATTTTGTAAGTTGTAACTTGGGAACATAGAAAACAGTACGAGGTGGGTGGTGTCTTAAGTTATGAGCTCTAGTCCTCTCTCTTCTGCACAAGCATATCATAAAACTTCTTAAAAGACATGTCAAACTCCATATAAATCTAATCAGGGCTTTAACCCGTTGTTTTTGAACTTTGCTTCATAATTTCACCTACTGGAGGTTAAAAGCCTCATCCAACTTCCACAATAAATTTCTTCATGGCAGAGCTATGTCTGTGTGCGAGCATTGTCTTTCAGTTTGCATGGCGCTTCTACCTCCATTACATATTTAGAGAGATATTCTCAGACTTTTGTTATCTGATGCTGAACAAATAGTTTCATGAGCCTGTGGAGAAGTCTCAATACTGTTCCAGAGTCCTGCCTCTATCTATTCTGATGGTAACTCCTTTTGAGTACAAAGGAAGAGAGTGTTTTTCATGCTATTTTAAGGGAGATTTTAAAAATACCTTGCCCGATTAATTTCAGGCTTATATTAGCTTTTCTTCAGGGCCGTTTTGGTGGCCTGCAGTCACTGTGTAATTGATTCAGATGTGCGAGTACACCTCTTTCCAACTATCAGACTTAAAACTTGTAGCAGAAATTATCTGAAGAGCATATTTTTGCATTAAGTAATATTAAATTCCATCCTGTTACTCCAGACCTCAAAGCCAGTCAGTTCTTTCATAGAGAATCTTCTTTACAGCCATACCTCGTTAATAAAATTATTTAATAAAATTAATCCCAATAAGGCCGTTAATGTAGTTCCTCTTGGGAATCTTTCAGTCTTTCAGCATCATTCTGCTATCAGCACAGCTCGTTGAATAATTTCTGCAAGCAGCTCAATCTCCTACCTGTCTCTGAATTTGCAATTTTTAGATCAATCTCCGTATTTTCTAACTTAATACATGAACCTTATTATTTTGTACTACTTCTCTGTGGTTGCCATGCCTGATTTGATAGATTCTTGATAGTTGTTATATTTGTGATTTCAGAGTGCCAGGGATTTATTCACTACTCTTGGTTAGTTATTTCCACATACTTTCAATTTGGGCACATAAAAATCTGCATTTTAATTTAATTTTCTGTTTGGTAGTTTCCTTTGCAAACTCCATTAGCTATGTATATATATATTTTTAGTTATTATTTGTTGTCCTACTCCCCATATCATAATTCTTGCTGAAAACTGATGAAGAATATAGTGCTGAATTAACGGAATGCTTTCTGTCTTCCATCTGAAGAACAGCTGGGACTTCTTTTTGTACTTTCTTTTTGTTTGCATAATTAGAGGAATTTTCAGTACTTACAAAATCTCTTTTGTAACACTAACCTTGTCCCTTCACTTTGTAGTCTCCAAGATGTATTTTTTTAACTTTTCTCCCCCCCCCCCCCCCTTGTTATTCCTAATATCTTTTTTGAAACGGATATTTATGATGTTGGATATGGAGGCTTTCTTCTGAGATTTTTACTCTGGATGGAGGTTCTAGAAAAAAATATTTTTAATGTCTGAAGAGAAATTCTGAAGCTCTTCTTAATTCAGGTCGATAGGCTTATTCTTTCAGCTGATTCTACTATCCAGTTTTCTTAATTTCTCATGCTGTATTCCTTTGCAAATGGAAACAAATGCAGTAGTGGTATGCTTTTGTTTTTTCTTCCAGTTAGTTTAATCTGACCACAGTGCTAATTATTCAGCACTTCTTGACCAGCTCTTCTTTCTCAAAATTGTCCCGAATTAAGAAAAAAGAGTATTTTTCTCTTTACAGTGGGGGGGGGGGGGGGAAGTTTACATCTAAAATCTCTTATTCTTAGTATCTTCACTATTATTAGCATTTGTTCTCTAGGCTGTATTTTGGTAATTAAAGTTCCCTTTTAGGATTCTGTTCTTAGACCTGCATACCTCCAGTAATAGGAAGGATATTTCATAAATGCAATGGTCTAGTCTTGCCAGTTTGTGGTCTTTGAATTTTATTCCTGAAAGCTAATCAATATCTTCTTTCCCAAGTAACATTGCTAGGGTATTGATACCTAACAGTTCTTGACAATTATGTTAGAATGTCCATGTAATATTATAGATGGGTTGGTGGAGCTGGAAGTTCAGTGGAACTAATTTCTGTGATAAAAGTCTTTACATTTGGCTGTAGCTTTAATGTATTCCATGTTCATGAAACTTTCTTCACTATCATCTTTCTGGTCAGTACCAGTGTGACTGATGGGTCTTTTAAATAGTGAGCTTTTGGTTCCTCTCTCTAGCAGCCCTGCTCCCACCAACTTTTCTACCAGCGCCACTGGATCAGAACAACCTTCTCCACCATTGCCTTCTGCAAAAGAAGGGGACAGTTTTTAGCCCTTTTTACTGGTTTACTTCCATTGCTGTCTCTTAGTGTGCTTATGCAGCACAGCCTACTGCGAAATCATTCTGTCTCTTCCTGTTTTTATTGTTTCTTGCCCCAGCTTTGATGATCCTTGGTTGCCTGCTTTCATAGTGGACAGAAGGAGAAATGCTGAGTTAACCCAACCAACTGCTGGTAGGGAAATTTGTAAAGCAGATATGGTAAAGAGGCAGAGAGGAAAGTAAAATATTAAATACTAGTGCATTTTGCTTCAGCCAGTGCTAAATTCCACAGGAAAAAATGGACAGATTTTGAAATCCTCATAACCATGGAGTCCATAATGTGCTGACAGAGATCAATTCACAATTTCTGCAGGCTGTCTGCACACTCAGGCTTTGTTTTGAAACAGTTTTTCAGGTTCCCAGAAAAGCTAAAATATCTTTCATTTGTTTTTGTTTTCAGATTAAACCTGTGATTTTCAGAGAATGGTTTATGGGCAAGAAGTGAACTCTAGGAGGTTCCAGGGTTTGATGTAGGATTTAGAAATGCATAACGCTTTATGGTCTATAGGTATAGCACATCCACCTGTTTCCAAGAGACATTTGAAGCTGTTACTATGACCCATAAAGTCCTAAATATCTTGGGAGCTACCACCTCCTTCACAGGTTTATAATAGTAGTGTGAGCAAGAGATCACTTTTACTCCAGAACTGTGCTGGAAAACTTCCGTCCATTTTTATTCAGTTATTCAGTGGAGTCACAAAAATCACACCTAGGACAGTGGCAAATTATATTTCCAGCATAGTTCTATGTGTTCCCCAAACATAAAAGATTATTCAGGCAGAAGTAATTCTCCTCATGTGAGTATATGTGCAGTAAGGATTTTGCTGGAATTAAAATGCTGTAAAATATCACAGTTAACACTTTTAGATAGCAAGACAACACCCACTTGATATTGTTCTTTGTTTAGAAGGAAAAGTATCCAGCCAGGCCACTGTGCTTTCACTTCTCTATTCCTGGTTCAAATTTCTGGAATTTAGGCATGCTGTAAAACTTGTACTAAATGGAAATTTGGGGAGCTCAGCTTCTTGTGATTGGAGTATAAATGTGCTGAAATAGGAAAACAGTTTTTCAGGAATGGAAACAAGGAAAGTTCATCTACTTGTTGACTCTTTGTTGAATTGTTCTAATTTTCTCAGATTTTGATTGCATTTGTGATGATTCATCAGTGAGTTTAAAGATACTAAAGACACTTTTTCAGAGATGTTTGTGCAAAAAGACCCAAAGGAGTTCAACAGTATTGTCTCCTTTCCCATTCTGCAAGGTGGACTGATAAGGATTTTAAAGTAAGTTAAAAGCATGGTTTTTTTTTTATACTTAAGTGACAGGCTTTTAGGCATGCAGACTTTCAATGGCTGTGTAGTAGATTTCCAAAATATTGACAGTTATGTTGGAAATCTAGGATAATATAAAAAATACCATTGGAAAACTTTTATCACAAGGTGTTACGGTCCTTTATTTGATAAAAGATTATAAAAAATTATTACTGAGAAAAAAAGATCATATGGGAATACAGACTTTGAGAAATTCCTTGCCTGTTGGTTTCATACAGCTTTTTGTAAAGTTCAGGTAATTCATCCTTGCTTGATGTGAATATGTGAAACAATATAAAACTTAAAAGTGATAGACCTTATTAAAATTCTTACTATCATTATTGATAATTGTACTAATAGCCATATAACTATAGATGTGGATGCAGTTTTTGTTTGACCCTTTGCAGTAAGAGCTTCCTGGATACTTTTTACTTTAAAAGATACTGAAATTTCACAAATACTTTTGCTGCAACGTGGAGCATTTCGAAGTTGTTCATAAGAGAAACAAGGACAATCCTTTTTCTGTGCTGAGAATATATGATAGTCTGTTGTGTGGGGCACTCATTTAGGATGTAGGTTGCTATGTCTATGCTGCCTATATGTCTCTGCCATTGGAAAAGTTTCACTTTGCAGACCTATTTTTAATAAAAAGTTGGAGGAGGCAGGAAAGAGGAGAAAGGGAGAGAGAGAGAGAGAGAGAGAAATCAGAATACTTAACACAGTTGCTTTGAGCCAAAGCAGAATTCAGATCTGAGTTCCTGTTTTGCCTGAAAAACTTGAACATGGGTCTTGCCCCGTGTATGTGATGCCTTAAATCCATTTTATACAGAATTTATGGAATCACATGAAGGTTCTCGGTTTTAGAGAAAAGTAGTGTGTTGATCATCCTTTTCCATCCTACTGGGTAAAAAAGTTAAATTGGCGTGGATTCATAAACAGAATGAATGGTTGGCAGAGACACTTGGATTTGAAATATCATGTAACTTTAAATGCTGCATTTGTACCTGCAAACCAAGGAGGCTTCAGGTTTAACATGTGAAGGACCATAGTTCAGGATCTTCCAGTCTCCTGTATCTTTTACTGCTGAGTTCTGGTATTTGTCTATTCTACCAGACCGGAGTCTTCCCCCTCCTTCCCTTTGGTTGTCTCCAACTGTACCAAGAAAATTGAAGCCAAACTTCTGTCTGTTTCCCATTCTGCTGATGCCTGACATAAGACAAGGTTTCTACATGGTCACAACCAGTTTGGCCTCACAGCAAAGTTCCTTTTTTGTCATCCCAACTCTATCCAAACCATGGATAGGTTGTAGAGTGATTCTTTCTGTGGAGGCAAGTAGTGTTTCTTCCAGGTGAGACCTGAATTATAGACATCACCAGCCAGTTTTGCCAGTGCAGTGTACTGACATGCCTCTGACTGTTCTGCCTTCCTTTTTCACCTGGGACAGTCCTCTGCCAGCTGAGTGGTTGGTGGCATTCTGCTGAGACTCTATGGTAACATCTCACTGGGATGGAGTGTGTTTCTCAGGATAGGATTCATCTCATGTTAGCTTGTTATTTTCATTACAAAAATGCCAGGAAATGTAAGGGCACAACTGCATTCTCATATTGGTTTACTGAAACAATAAATCTGCGTACTTGTTCCGAAGATTTTTACTCATCAGGGTACAGGAGGCCAAACCCCCTGGTAGATCTGTGTGGCCAGCTCCAAATGCCATGCCAGCAGATCGTTGCATTAAGTGAAATCCTTTAACCTGTATGCAAGCCTGAAAATAAGGTGACATCCTGCTACTCTTTCTGGTCTTGTTTTGTCACACGTTGCTTCACTGCTAAACTGGATCTACATGGTTTCATCTTCTGTGTTCATTTTACAAACAATTTTTAGGGTCATATTAGGATTGAGCTTCAGTGAACCGGTAGTAGTTTAAGTCTGGTTGTGTGTACTTGGTGCTCTAAGTGTGATCTAGGACAGTTTTCCTAAAATGAACTATAGAATATTGTTAATATTGTTATAACAGTTTTAGATTTTCTGGAAGTTTTCTTGCACTGACACATAAGGACTGCTGTATTTATATGATACTAAAGCAGTATCAAACCTGATGATAGAAAGTATGTTTCATTGTTCACATGCAGTCATGCAACCCTTATTTGTCTATAAGCAGACATATTTTTAGACTCTGAGCAGTTTGTTTATGTTACAGTCGTTGCTCCATACGACCTTGGCAATTTACAGTCCCCTGTAGCTAATGGCTTTCTGAATGCAAACAGTGAAGCCTGAACTCTGTAGGTGAATAAAGTAATGCTTTGCTGTGTGTTAAGAGGAATTTTCAGGTATGTTTTTTGCATGTTTTTATAACAGTGCTGTATTAAAAGCTATTTAATCTTTCTTATCAAGAGTTCATCCTGATGTCCCCATAGACATTCAGCATTTTTTTGTTCTGATTTGGTTAGTGTGATCCCTTCTTAAGTTAGTTGCTCATTTAAAAAAATTGTTTAGTTTTCCCTTTGTTTTAATTATAGGTTTTTTTAAAAAGAAATCTGCTACCACATGGCTAGCCATTATCAGTCTTTTCCCTTCTTTCCTTTTTTTTTTTAATTACATATTTCCTTGATAAAATTCCTTAGTCTTTTAAACTAATTTTTTTTTTGATATCCTGAAAGTCTTGTTGAAAATCTCTGCTTTGTCTGTGCTTTCCCACACAGATGCCTTCCACACTTCCCCCTCATACATCTGTAGCTTTGGCAGGTTGGTTAGAAATACTCTTCAGTCAGCACAAAGGAAATCAAGGTTTTTAAAATACTCACTTTTTTTTTCTTTCCTGTCTTTTCTGTCTCAGTCAATTCAGTAAATTTTGCTGGAATTAATTCTGTTATGGAAATGCTATGTTATATAATAATAATGATGAGAATTCCCTACTCCACTGCTTGATAGAATGTTAAAAAGTAGCCTTAATAAAAAGAAATTAGTGCTGTTGACAAAAGTAGTAATAGCCAATGTGGTGACAAGCTGTGCTGTCTTGAAAAAACAGTTAAAACCCCCTAAATCATCATTTAATTCTAGCAAGGCTTTTTTATTCTGAAGTCTGTAAGCAGGTCTTAATATATATATTTGAAGGGCATAACGACACATGAATTTTGCTTTGCAGAACCGAGAGATTTCTGCCCATAAGCTTCACTTTGAAAATGTGCTGGTTTTAAAATGTATGTTTTTGAAAAGCAATGCTATGTGGGTTTTTTTTTTTGGTGTGTGTCTATAATAGGCCCTCACATCAACATTTGCACACACAACCATTATGTAAGCTGTTTAGGTTGTTAAACTGGATGTATGTAAGGTGGTTCAGAAAGGATGCATGAACAAAGTGTCATTCAGTGATATTCCATGGTAACTATCTCTATGCTTCCTTCTGGAAGTTCTACTCTTTTTTTCCTTCTTAAAGGTCCTTTCTACCTTCAAGGTAGACTAGGCCTTGATGAAAAGGTGTAAAGTATCTTACATTTTGCAGAAGTGTTACCATTTAAGAACTTTGCAGAGTATCTTCTTACTTTTAATTTTTTTATGGGCAATACTAAGGAAATACTTTAATATTAAAATTGGAATACAAAGAAATATTCTTAAGATTTAAGAAAATGTTCATTAGGAAACTTTTTGGATAATTGAAAGCTATATAACTGTTTGGAAAATTTTAGTAGCCAAATTTAACCTATGTGAGGACAATTTATAAATTTAACAGGTGACAGCTTCTTAAACCAGTTCCTCAGATAACATGGCTCACGATACCAATTTTTATTCTGTTAGAAGAGAAGAATTAACTGGTAATTTAAAAATTAGCAGTTATTATGGCTGTGGTCTGATTAAAGTACTTATGTGTGAGCAGGCCATGACTCTGGGCAGTACTGTGTTTATTTGGACCTTTAAAAGGCCCTATTTGCAAAGCTTAAAGTAATTTACTTGTGCTGTATAACAGTAACCAAATTTTAATATAAACATGAAATGCAAAATTACAATACACAGGATCAGTCTTGGTTAAGAAGTGATACTCATAAAGGATCTGATGAAGGGAATAAGCAAAGAATGACACAAGTTATTGATAATTGTAAAATATTCAAGGTAGGGCAAGAGTAGCTTGTGAAGAATTACAAAAATACTTGATAAGAATGAGTAACTAAACAATTAAGTGGAAAATGAGATTAGAAATGCAGATAAATGCATATGTATTGCTTATATTTATAAAATAATGGCCTCTGAACTGACCATTAACTCTCATGAAGTACCTCTGTGAAGACATTGTCTCAGTGCTTAATAGCAGTCAAAAAAATAATTCAGACATTAGAAATAAATAGGAAAGCAATGGTAAACAAAAGAGAAAAAAAACCCCCTTGATTATACCTCTGTGGAAATCCCTTTTTCACCCATACTTTGAATAATGTTTTGATTCTGGTACCTCAACTTAACTTCTGGAAACTTACCAAGAATGATCAAAATCTATGGGAGGAATGAATGTTTCCAGACTTACAAGTCTTCAGCCTAGATAAAAGGTGTTTAAGGGTTTGCAAAGTTGTTGTAGATCTACAAAATCATCATAGATCTAAGAAATCATCATAGATCTGTGAAATCATTATAGAGAGCATAGTCAGGGAGTGACTGCTATCCCTATCTTCTAGTGCAGGAACTAGGAACTAACAAATGAAGCTTGTCAGAAGCACAATCAAACCAAGCAAAAGGAGGTGCTTCTTTGTGGAAGGTATTAAATGATGGATATTTATACTAGAAGACAACGTGAGTGCAAAAAATTTAGATTAGTTCAAGTACAGGGCAAACACTAAGAAAAATCCACTGTGAAATGAGACAAACCACACCAGGCTCAGGAAATATGCCAGACTGAAAACAGTTGGGAGTCAGGGTGTGTGTAAGTGGGGGAAGTATCATATATGTTTACTCTGTCCATACTGCTTCCTGCTAATGCTTGTGGCCATTCTTGGATAAAGAACACTAGGCCAGATGGACCTTTGGTCTAAGCCAGTACGAGACACTCTTAAATTCTTAATATAAAAGCAGTGCTAAAACATTTATATAAAATATTTTAATAAAAATATAAAATTTTAAACATTTGTGTAATAGATGGAAGGAAATTGACACTGAATATAAGTTACTAGCTAAATACAAAGGATGTAGAAAGGTAAAAGAGTCTATTCTGAATGGCTAACAGTTAAAAATAATAAAGCTTTTCAAATAAAGGATCATTATAAGATGTAGTTTTTAGCTGTAACCAAGATAACTTCTGCCAATATAATCTTATTTCAAGACAGTGGAATCTGGTTTCTAATCCGATCCTTTCCAATTTGTCTTAGCATTTTGCATGTTGAATTTGTATTTGAAATCAGTAAGCTCTTATTTCACATTTGGGATTTAGTCTTTTTAAAGTTACAACTAGGAGATATAAAAAGTTACAATATTTTTGGAATGAAGCAGAAAGATGTGTCCATTTCACTTCCTCAAGAGATCTGAAGCTGGACCACTTGACTGTTTACGTAAGATTTGTTGTCTGTGATTATTGACGCATATGTTAGATGGCTAACTGGCAGATTTCAAAATGCAGTAGCTTCCAAAGGGTTATCTCAAATGGAGATGCTTTTAATAGTTTCCCCAGGGGCTAGTTGTTGGTCAAAGACTTGAAATATTTTTATTGGTACTCTAGGGACATGAGATGTTTGCTGGTAAATTATGCAGATACAAAGTTAAATAATACTGGAAGTAAAAGGAAACAGGGTGATCTTTCAACAAATACACTAGAGAGTGATTTCAGATTCTGAGTTAAATGGTGAAAGTCTGAAAATACTTATTTTTAATTGTCAGATGTAAAATAATAGGTTTATCAACCTGAAAGGCAAATGATACTTATCACAGGATGAAAGTTGGATTTGAAAACCAGAAAAATGTAGAATTCATTCTAGTTACTTGCTTCTCTTGATGTAGCACTGGGGCAAATGAACCAATATCCTTGGAGGTACAGTGAGAACAATGCTTGGTAGGAGGAGAGTGTACTCAGCAGAGGTTGCACAGAATCAGGACTGATACTAGAGTATTGTGTCTAGATGGTGAGGTGGATTTGGAATAATTGGGTAGAGTTCAAGGCAGGACAACAGAAATGATCCTGGGGATTGTAAAAATAATGTTAAGCTGTTGAAATGACAGGTGTTCATTCAGCTGTGAGAAAGAAATGGTTTCGGTATTGTGTATAGCTATTTACTTGAGGAGAAGATACCAGAAAAGCTGGGACTTGACAGTGGTCCTGATAGACGTATGATAAGGTCTTGTGGCTGTGAATTTAAATGACCTGTAGCTTCTTCAAGAAAGTTAAATGCAGTTTATGGTTTTATTAGAGGTGACTGGATCAGTGGTGTTAGATACCACAGAGAACGCTATTTTAAATGCAGTCCTGTTGTGCCTTGGTCAGCTCAGCATCAGGCTAATTGCGTTTGTGGCCTGGAGATGTTTTCTCCCACATGTATTTGAAAGGACTTGAGGCCTTTTCACTTTTTCTGCAGCATGGTTGTGTCTTCTCATTCTGTGCCAAACTGCTTACCATCCTCAGACTGAATTTTTTTAATGTGGCCCAATACTTTGAATTCAGTGAAGGGTTTTAGAATACAAAATGCAGTCTTGTCCTATGCAGAGAGATGTAAGCAAGCTGCAAACAAAGCGTACAGCTGTATGAGAAAGAAGCTCGTGACTGCTGAATGCCAGAGTCCTGGTATTTAATCACATTTCTATGGCTATTTGTTGTTTATTTGGTGTCTTTCAAAGGTTTTATGTATGCCTTCTCCATGGGCTCACTGTGACTTGCAATGTATAGAAAGCCAAACTTGCTCCTCTTCCCTTGCTATCACTCCTGTTTGAATTAGGAAGGATTGTAATTGTTTTCTGAGAGCATCCTCAGCATCCCTAGAACACCTTGTCTTTAAACTGTCCAGCTTGCTCTTGCCAGTACTTACACTTTGCTTTCATTTTTTTATAATCTTTGCTGATTGGAAGGCCAGAGAGAACTGGAGAAATATATCCTATTTAGAAGGTCTTACATACACTGTTGTTGGGTCTTTCATCACATAAATAATTGACTTCCTCCTCTGAAATTCTGCTGACAGTGTAGAAGTTCAGCAAGGTATGAAGGGCTTGCACAGAGGTGAACAGCGTCCATGATGTCCAAGAAGTACAGTTTCTTAGGTCATCTTCAAAGAACCCAGCAGAATTAGGGCAACTGTGGAACCTGAAATGCATCAAAAGTTGAGAATCTGCTGTTCAAAGTAATTGCTGTGCTCAGCCTTACTGTGGTTGGTAACTGTATTTTTGACCTTAGATCACTTTGTCTTTTGACTTCATGATTGACTTGATTGTATGACTTGATCATGATTGTAACATATTCACAGGTATTGTAAGTGTTCTTACCAGTGTACCAGCAGCTGAGCTGGAATTTGGTTATGGTTTTTTTTGCAAATGGAGAAATAGTTATTTTTTATTAATCAGTATTCATGGCATTCCAACGGATGCATGTTGATTATAAATATGTTGCTTATAATTTATATTCTACTTTAAGGAGTGCTAAATATTGCAGAACTACTTTGAGAATATATAAATACCTGAAGTTCATTATTATTTCCTTAGATCCTGGGTAATCTGCTTTTGTATTGTGATTGTTCCCTTATTAGGTACTGGTAGGATTCCTTAGGTCAATGAATATTGTATTCATTATCTTGGCTAAGATAAATTAATAAAGCAAAGAAATTGTGAATAAAGAGATTCAAATAAGCTTGATATTTCTATGAAGTATTCTTACATATTATTTTTTCTTACCTAAGCAAAGCAGGCAGATTATCGTGAAATACAACTTTCTTTTCTCATTCACTGTTACCTCTACTTTTTAATACACTTTTAAAATATTTCGGCATCTAAGTTATTAGAGCTGTCCATTTCTCTCAACAAAGTCAGTTCCTGGAACAAACAAACAAATAGAAAACCTAACAATACGATGCTTGAATGTAAGTTCAGATGTGGCTACTTCAGTAGAGGAAATAATGAAATGATCTGCAAGATAGGCAACAGCTTACATGGGGACCAGAAGAGTTAACATGATTTTTGTAGGTATAAACCTATCGATATCATTGTCTGTTTTTCTATTAGTATTAATATTCCTCTGTAGAAGTAGCAGTTTCAGTTCCGATGGATACACTTGAAAAGCCCAACAAACTAGAGAAGGTTTGGAGAAATGCTAAAGGATTGATCTAAAGCAAGATCTTAGTCCTTAGAAAGGCTAGTCCTTTTTTTTTTTTTGTTATTGTTGAATAAAATACTGAAAATGTTTCTTGATTTTAAAGGATCTTGTGAAGAAAGAGGTTATTTGATTGGTGAAAGAAAGTGTATGTGTTGAAGAAAACAAGTTCTGCCCTCTGGAAGATGAATTTAAGTTAGAAATTAAAGCGTATTCAAGAGGAAAGATAATTAACCATGGGGATTATCAGAAAAAGTTCGTATTTGTTATTGCTAAGGCTAAGTAATGCTTATGTTTCTCTGAGAAAAAGCTCATATTTTACAGAACTTTCGGGATTCACGGAAAAAAAACCTGGTCAAAATGTTACAGAGCAGGTAGATTCAAGAAGGGTTTGCCTAAACTTGCCAAGAATTAGGGATGGCAAAGAAAAAGATTTATAGAAGTGAGACACTTATGGTTCTGCAGGGGTGGTGCACACAGGACTGATGCTTGACCAGAAGGATGCATTTCAGGCTGTGGTGTGACAGTCATCTTGATCTGATCTAACATTACGTTCCTGTTCAAAGAGATGCTATTGCTGTCTGCTGTGACAGTGCCAGGTACTTTCCCGTCCATCTGTGCTCGAAGTTAACACTTGTGAGTTGTGTGGCAAGATTGGGAGAGGACAGGATTTCTCTTTTAAGTGACAATGAAGTTCTGAATTGGTTTAAGAGAATTGTGAAACTTCACTCGTGTGTTTAATGTTAGCTAGGAGGAGCTAGGAAGCTAATAGAGGTGGGTAGCAAAAGTACTTCTCATACTGCTGAAAGTCTAAACCTTCCCTGGCACAACTTGAGGCCATTCCCTCTTGTCCTATCACTTACTACTTTGTTAAAGAGGCTCATCCCCATCTCTCTGCACCCTCCTTTCAGAGAGCTGTAGAGGGCAATGAGGTCTCCCCTCAGCCTCCTCTTCTCCAGACTCAACACCCCCAGTACGACCTGTGCTCCAGAGCCTTCACCAGCTTCGTTGCCCTTCTCTGGACACCCTCGAGTCATTCAATGTCCTTTTTGTAGTGAGGGGCCCAAAACTGAACCGAGTAATCGAGGTGCGGCCTCACCAGTGCCGAGTACAGGGGTCAGATCCCTTCCCTGTCCCTGCTGGCCACGCTATTGCTGACACAAGCCAGGATGCCATTGGCCTTCTTGGCCCCCTGGGCACACTGCTGTTTTCTTTCATTCAGTTTGCAGAAAACACTTCCATTTTTCTACCTGAGTTTTTAAAACTACAGTTAGCAGAAAACGGTAAAATTTAGGCAAAAGTGTCCCTCTTTTTTTCCCCTTTTCATGAATGGTGAAAATAAGGGAGATAAAAGATAACAAAAATAGAGGCTGAATGTTTTTCTGTATCTTTAAGTGGTAAAAATGGAAATTTTTTAAAAAATTGCTAAAGACTGTATTTACAAAGTTCCTTCTTGCACTTTTTTTTTTTTTTTTTGTGTCAGTTACAATAAAGAATAAAAATGAGAAGAGTTTTAGTGTTTAATTGGTCAGTTCAAAGACAATATGTGAGCTAATACTGGAACTGTATTAAATGTCTTAATTGAAAGTTATGCTGCAATTTCAGTGTATTGCACTACAGTCCTATTATAATCTGGTTTTATGTAGATAATGGATAAAATTAATTTTGCAGAGACCTCATAATTTTGTTTTGGTATATGAAATACCACTTTGTGTATGCCTTTCGGCATTTTTCATGCAAATTACCTTTCCACCAAATGCAGTTTTTGTAGTACAAGCTCTGATTTCCAAAAGATTAACATTCAGAATAAATGAATGCATAAGTATTGAATTTGTGCAATTAAAATGTTCTCCAAGAAGAGAGAGGAAGTGGTTTAAGAGTGTGCTGAGATGCTCATTGTGCGTATATCTGTTGCAATGACAATAGATGCTTGTGTTGACCCTCTGTTACCAATTTAATTGTTCATAGGGATATAAATTTTCCCTTAAGAAGCAATAAAGACAGTGTTTTTATAGAATCAGTGGCAAACATTGAGGCATCCATTGCGTTTTGTCCATAATCTAAAACATTCTCTCATAAAGATAAATAAAAATTAAGTAAATTCCACGTGGTAGCGGCTGAGGTTGGTTGTTTCTTGTGAGCCGGAATCAGAAATGAGCATCAGGCTTTTATTTTCTGCGCAGTCAGAGGATGCCTCTTATGTCCCTGCTGGTTGGCACTCTGGCTGTTTCATGCCTGACTGTTGCAAAATGCAAGTCATTATTTTGTAAATCATGTATAATCTGCTAGTAGTTTAAATAAGTAGAATATGAGTCTTACACTTCTAGAGAGGCTGCAACCAGGTCTGTTTGTATGCATGGACCAACCTCTGGATTATTCAAAACTATAGACAATTTCTAGTAAATACCAATTATAGGCATGTATTTTTTCCTTCAGATTAGATAGGTAATTTGCATTTATTGTTTCCTATTGCATACAGTTTTGAATACAGGGTTAAGCACTGCTCTTATGAGGAAATTCATATGGGTGCATGATTTTGCTTGTACTGTGAAGTCTTTAGTACTTTGGATAAAGGCAGATCTTTACGTGTGTGGAGCTCATTGCAGGACTATAGCTGTAAAGACTACATTAAAAAACCTGGAAGGTATGAAAACAGAAGTCTTGTATAATTCATATGAGAAAATAATATTTTGCCATCTTCTAAAGATAAAGTGGTTACATGCTCTAAGTTACTCTAAAGATGTATTCTAAATACATCTAAATACATGTACTCTAAAGGCTGTATTCTGTTCCTGCATACTTGTTGATATAATTAAGGTTAAGTAGAAATTCCTGTAATTAAAGGATAATTTGGTCTTTGCTGATGCATACACTTCTGTATAAGAATATATACTTATACTGTACTCTACTGACAGTGGTGAAAATCCCTAGGGATGTGAAAAGCTGTTATGTAGAATTCTAGGCAGAATTAGAGCTATAAGCTTAGTTTCCTCTTTATGAAATACGGGTTTTTTTCAAAGAAAATACTGGAAAATGAATGGAGATAGATTGAGATTGCTGGAAAATATGAATACCGTGCCACAAGAAGTAAATTTCTCATGTTCTTTCCTCAAGGAAAAACTCTGTAGTAATCAAAATGGACAGAATGAATATAAATTCCTCAACCCTAGTACTCTGTCTAGCAATGCCATGGCCTCTGCCACTGCTAGGTCAAAATTTATTAAATGATAACAAAATAAAGGTAGATTAAGGCCTTTTATTTTTAGATGTAATTACAGAAAAGTGCATTTGTGTATTTATGCTATATACTGTGATGCAGGAATTACTATATGAAATTCTATGAGTTTTTATAGGCCAGACGTCAAGAATACATATCATAGAGGTCTCTTGGTTGAAAATTCATGATTTCAGGTTTAGTTTCTTTTAACTGTAACTCTGAATATTCTATGTTTATATTTTATTTTAGGATAATTAGAACCCATTAATAACGAATAACCCCCCAATTAATTGTTGGGTTTTTTTTTGCCTAATCTCCCTGAGAAATGTGGACCAGGCACAGCCCTGGCTGTTTGTTGGACGGGATACAGGAAATGTTGGGATAGGTCCAGAGGCGCAGGGATGGTGTGGAGGTCTCTGGAGAACTGACATCACAGATGGCAGGGATTGCATATCTGAAGAACAAAAGTCAGTGAGAAATCAGACCTTAATCTTTTCTGGGTCTGGTGAAAAAAAAACCATCAGTTAACTCCTAAGTTACTGACACAAGCTTTCAGTCATAACTCCAGTTTAATATAGCTCTGCCTGGGAACCTGAGGTTTTCAGTACTATGTTTTCTTCACTTTTAAGGAGTTCTACTATTCTCCTCTCCAGTTAGGCACATTGACAAGGGACTGAGAGAATATAGTAATGTTGTTTCCATTACCATCTGAAGTTTCAGTATTCAGTAGAACAGCCCCAACATAAGAATTTTATTAATGCATGTTACAGTGTCTGTTACCTGAGCATGGGTTTAAGGCAGTTTCTTTTCTATTGCTCTTGTAGAGGCTTTCAAAACTTCTTTGTTTAACAGCACAGTGAAAGAAAAGCAATTACTTTAAGGAGCATTTAAACCCATGCAAAAAAAAAAAAAAAGTATAACTTATATTTGCTTTTTCAATAGCATTAATGTTAATGTTTTTCTAATCTTTTGAATTACAACTTAAATCGAACACATCTTTTTCAGTATTTAGTGACTTTATTGACCTTTCAGTTGAGTTTGGTAGTCTGTGGTCACTTACTAAGTGTCATTTTGGCATCAGTTGGCATTTATTTAGAAGATGTCTTTACCTGTGGCTCTCTTCCCTTAGAAAGATGGCTAGAGGGGAAAGTAAGCCTGCATTACAACTTAAAGAAATTACAGTGATCAATACAGAGTTCTAGTATCAGTGTGCAGTAGTGAATATTATATATGGTCCATATTTGTTTTTCTTGGAGAAAGCTTGAAACGGGTCCTGTTACTAAGGGGAAGGACTAGACTGCTTTTTGGGCTATATGTGTTATTTATGTGTAACCGATTCTGTGGAATATTAATAAACCTGCACCTCCTTCTTGGGTGTTCTAAAACTGCTGATATGATAGTTTCTGAAATTAAACAGCACTTTTGAGACCTATAGTTTACAGGTCTTCATTTTGAATTTAACTTTTGTGACATTTCTCTGTTTGAGTTGGGAGATGGTTTTTTTTATATATACTTCATGGGAGAAAAATGTAGTGTTATATGGAATTATAAAAGAAGGAATTGGTTTCATATGCCACTGCTTGTATGGAAAAATGTTTCAAAAATGGAACCTAGTCAGCAGAGACATGTGATTTATTTTGACATTAGTACGTTAAGAGTATCTTCTTTTTGCCTTGTTTTTTTCAAGGACGCCAGTAAAATGCTGAGAAGGCAGAGAGCTCACAGTCATTTTTTTCCATCTTTTTTTTTTTTTTTTTTTTTTCTTTCCATAGACATTATAGAAGT
Source organism: Athene noctua (assembly GCF_965140245.1). Lineage (NCBI taxonomy): Eukaryota > Metazoa > Chordata > Aves > Strigiformes > Strigidae > Athene > Athene noctua. Next base: position 123,713,351 of record NC_134038.1, read on the forward strand.
TTAGACGTGTAAAAGGAGAGTAAGTGGGGGAAATTTCTTTCAAATACAAAGCAGAGTTAGGACAATAAATTAGAAAAAGATCCCAAACTGGTAGATAATGGGAGGCATACAGATGGCTTTGTGCTCTGGGATGTTTTGAATACAGCTGTAACTTTGAATTTCATATACTGTTGACCAGAAAGAATACACTGGGAAAGAGGAAGCGCAGTCCCATGTTCAAGGACTCAGATAAGTTTGCTGTTCTTCTGTGAACTTTTCTGTGACCCTGGACAACTCACAATCTTCCTAGATGAGGAAAAAAACCCCATCTGAGTTGCTGATCACATCTAAGAGGAGTTGGCATCCTATGACGAGGAATGCTATAGAAGTGTAAATTAATTATTATGCTTTCATGTTTATTCTTCGCAGAACCCAAATTGTGCAATACAGTTACAGAGTACAGAAGATAAACAGTAGTGGAGTTCAGGATTTGATAAAGGCTGACATCAACTTGTATTTAGAATGTTAACTGTTCAAGGGGAAGGAAGTTTTGGCAGCTCTTAGGATCTAGAGTAGTGGAGACCTAATTGCAGATCAGGACCACTCAGCAATGCCTCAATAAAATCTGAAAGCACAGTTTGCAATTCAACCAGATAGTATGATACCAATTAAGAAGAATATAAACATAATTAGAGAAATGGGGGTGCCAAAGTAGGAGAATTAACCATATCCAGAGATACTGTGTGATCCGGTGACATTGAAGCATTCTTGAGTCATGTCTTTCAGACTTGATTATGTTTTCTTAATGGACAGAAAGAAAAAGGAGAGCAGTTAATGGAAGATTCAGAGAGGAAGCAGGGAGAGAGAGCTGGAGGAAGACAAAAGCTGTTGGGTTAGAATTAGATTAATGTGACTCTGGTCTCTTCCTGTCCTAATGCTGCATTTGTGCATTGTAATATTATGTACCTGGGAAACACTAAATGTGACCAGAAGTACAATCCTAATTTTCTTTGTTTATATTGAGAACAAGCATGTGGTTAACAAGAGAAGGTACCTTCTGGGGCCCTTAAAGAGTACAGTGTGATAAATGAAATACCCCTAAATCACAGTGTCAGTCTTACTATATTTTAATAACCCAGTGATGACAGGATTTACTTTTATGCTTTCCATGATTTCTTGTGATTTACTAAAGACCTTGAATGAAGTCACTGTATATGCCAAGATTTCATTTTCATTGGAAGTATTGATGGTCACCAAAACAACATGTGTTACTGTTGGATATACTGGTCTGGATAGGAGTAGACTATAGTCATCGTGTCTGTAGCTCAGTGAGAATTGAAGACAAATACTAATTTTAATTGTTGGTTTGTTTTACTGGATGTAATTTGTTAAGCAGTACATTTGTTCAAAACAATGGCAAGCAAGTTCTCTTCTAAAGCCAACAATACAGATGAAAACAGTGTAACTATTCAGTAATGGTGGCTTCATACCTTTTCCATGTCAAAAGTTATTGTTAGTCTCTAATTTCTCATCTTTAGTCTAGTTTTGCTACAGTTACCTGTTTGTGTTGTTGGTAACGCTCTCTTCTTTCATTGTGTAGAGAGTTTCTTTATTAAGTACAGTAGCTTTTCAGCAGTACTTCTCGGGGAGTTCAAAGGTGAACTCTGAGGCATAGATAGGTTTTGCTATTAGACCTGATGGAGCTGTCTTGTTGCATAGTTTGTCCAGTTCTTTCTATTCTAAATGCTTGCTTTTGTCTAACTTTGCACTTGGAACTGAAAACTTCCATGTCAGTTGTTATCCTGGAACAGCTCTTCCAAAGGCTAAGGAAAATATATTATTACTTATGTTTTTAATTCCCCCCCCCCCCCCCCCCCCCCCCATTCAATAACTACTTTTTTTTTTTTTTTTTCCCCTGCTGTATTTGCTGTTATCGTCAAAAAAAAAAAAGCAGGAGAGGAGGAGGATTTATATGATGGATGAGTGTTTGTTGATCTCTGTCTAATTTGGTTTAGGAATATAGCATAGCTAGAACTGGCTACCTAACAGCTACTCAGGATTGCCTCTGCATTTGCAGCTGGATGTTGGACTGCTGCATATTGGACAAAACTCAAATATCTGAAACAGGAATAGGGAATTTCTCCCTTCTGTACCATCAGTGCCTCATCAGTCTACTGGCTGCAGGTGATTCCTGTGTAAAGGAGACAGGAAACAAACTTGTGGGAAGATGTAAGGAGAGTATTGAAGAAAGCTGAAAGGGAAGAGCACTGGAATTGGGACTACCTATTGTTCAGTGGAAATGGAAGAAAGGAGGACAATCTAGATGAGGAAATTTGGACTATCATGTTGGAAAGAACTATTAATGTTTGGGGAAAGATATAGCAGAAATGTGAACTTTGACAGGGAGCTATTTTGAGCCTGGCAGGACTGGCAGACTGAAATGTGTTGCAAAGGACATGACAGTCTGTTCTTAGTTTGTCAGCTCAGGTGGCAGCGATCTGTAGACTGCATGTATGTCGGTGCAGTGCTATCTAATAGAATTCCTGCTTTCTTAGTTTTTGAGAAATAACCTAGAAAACTACATACAAAATACTGCAGAAAATGTTACTGTGAATGCATTGTCAAACACTCGAAAGGTTAGGTAGGAAATGCCAAATTTCAGTTTGTCTTGGCATCCTCAGTAAAGACCATATGTATGGTGATACAATCCTAAATTTCATAAATCAATACGTTTGTGTATAATACTTTAATGTTTTTAATCATCTAAATGCTGTTTGTTGTATTTTCATTGTCAAACACTTCTCGTTCCTCCCCATGATTATGCGTCTGCGGCTGACCTTCAATTATAAATGTGAAACATGAAGTTCATTCCTGTTTCTAACACATCTTGGCTCATCTTGGCACATCAAGTGTATCTGCCATAAACTTCCTGCTCTTGAACTGTAATTGTTCCTGTGACTCCTTACCTGGAAGACTGTTTTTTCTTAATTCTTAATATTGATTTTATGTAATTTCAGACAAACTGATTAAAAGTTGACCTAGACCTTTTAAAATTCTTCACAATGTATACATTTTCTGGAGAAGTATGTTTTCTTTTCACACTGCTTTTGTTAAGGTTTTTTTTTTTTTTTGTGCTAAAAGTAAAGCTCTCATCTGAGGAATGACAATGTGAAACTGACATTTTGAGATCGAACACATCTGCTTTTTGTGTACTCACAATCATCTGGTGATTTAATTTGAAAATGAATGCTTACTGCTTCATGTCTTTCTTGGTGGTGTTGACTCTGTTTTGTGAGATAGAAAAGTATGAACTCAGTTGAGCTCCATGGAGTGTTTTTCATAAGACAGCCTACTCTGGTCATGGTCATACATTCTTTGTAGGAGTAGTTGTCTTGTTGTATGCCAGCATCTGCTTGTTAGGCCAGTCTAAAAAAGGTCAGTAACCAGAAAACAGTGGAATTAAGCTACCCTGGTTGACTTTGCAATGGAGCATATTTGGTATATAAAGAAATTTTAAAGCTTGTAGTCTTCAAACTCTCATGTGCCTAGAGGTAGCGTGATTCAGCTCAGACGTAAGAAGACTTGCATGTGGCACCTGTGGAAGGAGGATAGCAGGAGAGCAATGGGGATGATGCAGGAACAGACGAGAGGTTAGTCTGTGGGAGCACTGGAAAACTAGTTTGCAGTTTTCATTGTGGCTGTCTTAAGCTTGACGGTTTTGTGAGAGCAGACCTTTCTTCCCCTTCACCCTCTTCAGCTCCTTGTTATAGAAACCGTGTGTTAGGGCAGACAGCACACTCATGATATTACCATTTTGATGTGTTAGACTAGGTCTGATTTTCACAGTATGGTGGGATATGCAGTTAATGTTTTCTGTATAGGTGGTCTCACCAAAATTACCTCAGAACTGGTGTATGGAACTGTGGTAACTTCGTCTGGGAATAGGCTAGTACGGCATAACCTGTGAGTTATGTTCAGACTAAACAGAATTGGGGAAGGGAAGCATGAAGTTGGTGATTCTTGAGATTCATTCAGTCTGGCCAGGAGGAACTTAGCGTTGTTTAGAGTATCCGGAGATGGGAGACGGGATGAGAGAGCAGAGGCAGAGGAAGTGTAACAGTCACTCTGACATCTTGGATTGCTTTAATACCATGTCCTGTGCAAAGTTGAGTATGTGGCAGCAGTCTTCCGTAAATAAGATCTGGCTGTAGGCTTTAAGTAAAAAACATTTTTAACTGCACCATACAAATGCAAGAACATGTTATTGAAAGTATCAAATGGTGCCATATTTTCACAAATGTTTTCAGCTGTAGATTTTGGAAGAAGAATGGATGTTCTGTGCTGCCAGCTTTTTCTTCTGTTTGTTTCTTCCATAAATCTGAAACGATAGTGGGGACTTTGTTCAGCCAAACACTGCTGGTGAATGGATGTTGGAAAAAAGAATGAGAAGCCACAGTGGTATGGAGGAAATCATGTGGCTGCAGCTATCTGTAGGAAAAATAAACATCCTTTTTACCACTTCCCCACAAAAATGTTTTTGTATCTGGAAAAAATATGGAGCTAAGGCAGATAGAATACTGAAATGAATTAACATCTATACACAAAAGACATTGCTTCATGTAAATACAGTGTTTAGGAAACCGTTTCACCTGAGAGGAAAAATCTGTCATTACAGATGAATTTGGGAATTAAAACAAGTCTATGGAAGGGAATATAACAATATGGTTGAAAATTAAATTTAAATTAAATTTCTTACAATATTGCATATAGTCTAAAAATTTTTTACAGTAATGTGTGGAAGGTAAAAGGAGAAAGAATACATAAACTTACTGAAACAAAATTGTAAATGGGGTATGGCTGAGCTTGAGGACAGTCCCTGGTTATGAAATACTTTCTTTTCTAGGTTTTTGTATCTGTGTATTTGTTTGTTCTTTTTTTTTCTTCTTCTTTATGCAATATTTTTTTTGCCATCCACAATCATTCTTGTCTTATACTGTCTTTATTTTGTATTTTTTCATTTGAGTTTCAAGAGTAGAGGTGCAAAAAGACATTTTCAAAATCACAAGCTGGGGCATGGAAGACAGGTTGTTTAAACTTACCGTGTGAAAGACTTATTCAGAAGACAAAGATATGCATTAAAAATGTGTATTGTTGTAGCTGTTGTGAGCTTCTGATTCAGCAATGACATGAGTACGTCTCTCCGAGTGGAGCATTTTTTCCAAGAACATAGCATTCTGAATGAATTTTTGATGAAAGACTGGGCAGGAGTCATTAATATTCACTCGGAACAAAAGAAGAGCTTTACTCATGTCAACCCTCACTCCATTTTTCTCTTTATTCCAAACACCGTCCATCATTCTGAACACTCATTCCACTGGACTGCCCAGGGTAAATGCAGAACAAATTCTTCATGCTGGTATGTTTTGAACAAACACTTCTTAGTTATTTAAAAATATAAAGCATTTTTTTTTTTAAAAAAAATTATTAAATGAAAGATTAGGACACCTAGGTGTCCTGAAAGGAAGCGATGGGAAACTGAGGAACCGTGTGGAAAAGCACAGGGCTGTCCAGTTAAAACCAGGATATACACTCTCTTTCATTCTTCAAACGAGTGATGTAGAAGAAGAGATTTCTGCATCATTATGAATCTTAAATACTGGCAGACAATATTTGGCATAATTTGGCTCAAAACCTATATATTATCTTCAATAATGAGTGATAATGTGAAAACCTTTAGTCTTTTTCTGTTTAGATTTGAATCAAGACAAATGCATATTTCAGTATATAACAGGTGATAGAGGAACGTTGTTCCATTCCAAATTATTTTTCCCATGGATGGAGAATATATGAATAGACTTTTTCCATACCAGTGAGTACATTTACTGTTTTTGGCAGGGTATAATCTGCAATTCATAGTGCAATAAACTAAATGATACTGTGGATAACACATCCTGTAAAAGAAGGAAACCTGGGTTTTAGTTGTAAACTGAGATTTACTTACTGATTTAATCTTTATTTATACCTATTTGATTTTAAAATTTAGCTAACTTAAGCCTTTTTTCCAAATTCTCCCCAGCTCAAAAAAAAAAAAAGAAAACAAACCCATTTAGACTCCGCAGTACCTATATTGATCATACATTGAACATGTATGATCAGAGAGCAGAGTCTGCAGATGTTACAGCATCATTCTGGTATTCTGCATCCTCCCTCCAAATGGTCCTTTTTCTGCCTATTGCTTATATCCCATCTGAAGTCTTCAGGTTGAATTTGAAGCCTGCCTGCTACTCTGCAGCTGCAGTGTATGTGTCGCAAACATGCTTGCTCAGAAATGTGCCTGGGTGTTTAGAGAGGGGAAGGCTTATGACCATTCTTCTGTTAGTTCAGGTGTGATGGCATTCTTCTAGGAAGTGATAGATACTGCTTCCAGCCCAACAGGTGTTTCAGCCCACAGTTGAGTGGCCTAATCCAGATTGTGATGGGGCTCCTGACAGTCATTTTGCTGAAGTTGCACCATGGCATAGCCAAGAACAGAATGTTCACAGGCCAGAGAAGGGTCTTGGGGGAAACAGGGCTCTCTGGCTGAGTCCTGTGGTTATCACACAGTAGGAACAGGGTGGCTGGGTTCTGGCTGCTGCTCCAAAGGCTGTTTGTATGTTTAATGATGGTGAAGCAGTAAAATTAAACTCATTATTAACCTTAGAGCCAGCATGAGATTAACATGACTTGTGTTCCAGTGTTCATTTTTACCTCAGTTTGATTTTTAGCTGCAGAAAGTTTTAACATCTTAAAAGCCCCCTGCGGGTAGCGTTAGTTAAGTACTGTGCTGTCCTGGGTGTTAATATCCTAGGATTTAAATATAAGCTTGGGGAAGCTGAGTCTGACATATTTTGAATGTTTACACAGAGCATATTATAGCTGCATCTTTATCTTGCAAAGAGATGATTTAAAATTATTAAAAGGAAGTTAAATGTGTAGTTACTTCTGGGGCTGTAGAATAGCATCCGTGTATGCAAGATTAGGCACTTCCCACCCCCAGGGTTTACAGTTTTGTATTACAGATTATCATTATTGTGTACACTTTCCTGATGAGATTGAGAAATTTCTTTAACTTTAGTGTAAAGCTGCCAAAATACGTTTACCACAGACCTGAAGGGAACTATAATTCTTCCAGAGTCAGCCTCAGGCTTTGGAGGTTTTTTTGCTGAAAGGCAGGCTCAGACTTCCCATGACATCATCAGAGAGATAAAAAGGCTAAAAGCTCTTCAAAGCTAGGCCTTAGGCGCTAACATAAATTAATTCTCTTGTGATGGTTTATGTATGTAAAAAATTAATAAATATTTACAGAAATGCAATTTAAATAGAACCTTACCCAACTAGAAGTTAACTTTTTAATATCACCCATTCTTTTGAATTCAGCGTAAAAACATCTTAATATAACTTTTAAGAAGTTCTTAATTTAAATTTAAGATTTCAGAAGTCAAGGAAGGAACATGGTATTTGCTCTCTTTCTATATGCCAGGTTTCAGAGAGGTTATCTTGCTTGTTTCGTGCCGAATAGTTACTACCCATAACTCAATAGACATGAAAATTAATTTGCATTACAAGTAACTACACTGTTAACTCTGTGCTGCACGTTAACCCAGTCACATACTAATCATAATTTACTATAAGGTCCTAAATGAAAGACTGTTCATTGTTCTGTTCTCCTCCCACTTTTTCCTTTCTAATTTTTTAAGTTATATTAACACTAAAATTTGTTTAACAGATAGCAAAATGTTCTAGGATAAAACCCATCTTCAATGCTGTAAGTAGAGTACATAAGCTAAGAGTTAGTTTATGCTGGAAATGAGTGAACAGAAATATCACTGAAAAAGAGCCAGGAAAAATCCTGCTGAGCAGCTCTATGATATCAGCATTAAAACTGTAGGGCTGGGAGTCAAGAGATCTTGATTCATCGCAGGCTGCCTTTCTTACTGTGGAGATGCTGCTTTACTTCATAGCCCCTTGTTCTCCACCTTGTAAAACAGAATTATAGGATGATCATATATCTTCAAGTATATAGTGAGAAGCAGTTCTGTAGAGTAGTTATTTATCCTGGCCTGATTTCTATACAAAATTCCAGATGTTTGAAGGAAACTTAAGACAGCTTGTTCCCTGAATCGTCTGCTACACCTCCCAAACCTCTGGCTGTACTGTGATTTTCAAGTAGCAGTGAGTCAGCGATATGATCTGGAGGAGGTTTTTTGGTTGAGCTAGATTAGACCTACCAGTGGCTGGTCGTACTTCAGCCTGGCTCCAGCCTAGTCATCAAATGTCTGGGCACAGGGAGAGGACTTGGCTTGCTCTGTGTCAGTATCCTCCATCAAAGACTCTAGCCCTGTATTTATAAAATTCTTTAAAATCTTATCCACTAGAAGCTGTATGACTATAAAGTAGTTCTTGTTCCTTAATGTTATTAACTACAACAAGCAATCATGCCCAAAGGTGGTATTTCTGGATAATCTGTAGTGTACAAAACATTGCCATATTATTTCTTTTGCCTTCCTCCTCTCAGAGGGTACTTACTGCATTATTTCATGTGGTGCAGGCATTAGCCTTCCTTGATTTGAAGAACTGTAATTCAGTATGCTTTTAATGTGGTAATTTAGATGTACTGTGTTATATGAAGAGCACTGTAGGGCTAAATTTTATTATTAATTTATAGGAACTATTTTTTTCCTACAGTAATATGTGAGAACTGGCATTTTGGTATGTATTATGATGGTACTTTATAGATTGAGAGGCATGCTGACCTAGAAGTAACTGTGAAATAACGGCAAGTTTTAATTCCACTGTTGTCATTGGAATTGCTTGTTTTCAGGGGTAACCAGGTCCCAGAAATGACTATAAAGTAGCTGAAGCAAGAAATGCCAGTTTTGTGTCCACTACTACTTTGAGAAAACAATTCAAACTAGAATTAAGACGATGCTCTAATGTGAAAGGAAGTTATGTAACTGATAAAGCAGAACTGCCTTGTCATCATTTTTTATGAATGATGGAGCAAAATGAAGCCAATTTAAAAATAAGGCATTATTCTGCTGAAATCTTCACTGTTTCTTTGGGAAATGCTAGATCAGCATTTATTTGATCTATGCAAAAGAGATTTCCATGGGGGAAAAAAATTTTTAAGCTGAAATTTGCAGCTCAGTTATGGACAATGACTAAAGTAAAAAGTAAATTTTTATATAACTTGATTTAAAAGACTAAAAAAATCAGATCATGAATCATTTTAATCTGCTTCAGATATTCAGTTGAACCCTTTAAAAATATGATGCACATTTCTCTGAATATAAAATACGTTACTAAATGCAAGTCGACATTTCTAAATTAAGTGCTTGCCACTTCATCAGTGATATAAGCAGAAATGTATTTTTCATTGGATGATGGAAGCAGATGTTTTTATCATCTTGTCACTGTTGTCATGGAAACTTATGTGTTTCATTGTTAAACAGAGTGTACGTAAGGATCTAACACTCCTGTGACTTATTATTGCTAGCTATTGTATTTTTAGTGTATTTTCTTCAATACTGAAGTTAATGCTTAAGAACTTCTAAGTTGCTCTCCTGAATTACAACCATGAACTCAATTACAGCATTAGGCTGTCCAGAGAGCCCTTAGTATAGGGCTTTTTACTGTAAGACTCTTTTCAGTACAGGGATACAGTAATAGTTGTATTCCCAAATCCATTGTAGCTTATTATAAGTACTTCAAAAATAATATTTACTCTGTTCAATCAGACTATTTTGCTACAGCAGCTTTTTGGAAAGAATAAGCAATCCATCAGTCATTATAAACTCTCTTTCTTGAAAATAATGTTTTCTGAATGTGCATTTAGTATACTAAGTGCTTTGTCTTTAAATACACTGCTAAATTAATTTTACAGCTCTTCGATGTAGTTGTCTTAGCCTGCTGTTCAATGCATGATGGGTTAAGAGGGAAGCTTGACTATGACAATCCAGATTTAAACCTTTTTGGACACAAACCATGTGCAACTTGTTTTCTTGTTTAAATCTTACAATGGGAACAGTTCACAAAGTAGAAGAAAAGGTAAACTACTTTCTCCAAATGAGAACTATTTCAGAGTCAGCAATTTTAAGCACAATAAGGGCATTGTATGTTTTACATAATTACAGTTCTATTTTTGTCTTTTGGGATCTGAAGATATTTCAAAATACACCTTCTCCATCAATTATTTATGACTTAAAATTATTTGTCTCGATCAAAAAAGTGGTTACTTGAATAAATTTTTCATCATTGAACAAGTGACTTTTGTTACTTCAAATATGTTCATTATATTTCTATTTTTGTCCTAGCCTGTTTGGTTTAATCTTTTCTGTTTTGGGGAGTTTTCTGAAGACTGTTCTGAAATTTAAAAGCTATGATTTTAAATAAATGTCAGTGAAGACCTTAGCTTTTGTTATAGTGTTAGCTGTCTGTAGCAATTTGCTGCAAATTTAACTTACTTGAGCATCATAGTAACATGAAATGTTCCAGAACAGTAAAGTTATAAAGGGTTTTTTAAAGTTGTGTGTTACTTATGGTATTGCTCTCTTCAGAAGAGAGTATAAGTGAAGTTAGGCTATTAAGTCTATCAAAACACAAGAAGTGCAAAAATGTGGAGAGTAAAAAACTCAATTAAATACAAGTAAAATAAACCACTGTGGGTTTAGTTTCTAGAAAAATGCATTCATTAAGTAAGTGAAGGTTACAGGCTAGTGAATGTAATTACAACTGAACTTGTATTTTAGGAAAGGCCCAATTTTCTTTTCTGGCTCTGGGAGATCCTGTCAGTTCAGGCAGCTGAATTTAAAGTAATGTCACAAGAAAAATTCCTGGTAAGTAGCCATGCTCAGTCTCTATGGCTAAGAATATGTATGCAGGAGTCTATATATAAGCCAAATATATCTTTCTGTTATTTCAGATTACAGTAAGATGTATATGAATATATAGCCACTGAAAGGAGAAAGGGACTGTCTTTAGCTTTTTTGGAATTATTGAGACAAAATAGAACTTGATCATTACTGGCTTCACACCTTTTACATATTAGCAATCATTGCTAATTTTAGATGTGATTTATAGCAAGTTAAAATTTCCAGATTCTTATTATATAGTCCTGGCTCTTTTTTCTTTAGGATTTAGGTTTGGATAAAATTAAAATTTTGTGAATGGAAAACTTTGATCTGTTATCTAAACTTTTCTCCATTTGAAAAGTCCTGAGAGAAAATCTGTAACTTACCTGTTGAATCTCTCTTCTGCTGAATGGGATTTTGCTTTTATGGATACCTCACACAGTAAACAGGCACCTGATAATTTCATTTTCTAGCTTTCTTCTGTAGAAAAGCCGTTGTGAAATCTGAGCCACAAGTGGCAAGGTAGAGGGATAGCTTGGATGTGTACTACTCTCCACTGGCTACAGGGGACTAGTGTGCAGGTCGCTCAACTACTAGCATACAGAACTAGCATCAGGGCTCCAGTTTTGTAGATAATTGGAATAAATGTCTTGACTATCCATTGTTGTAATGGTACTATTAAGTGGTGGGGAGTGCTGAAGAGCCTCAACTGCCCAGATAACACTCCAGAGCTGTTAATCTCCAGTGAACTCCCATATCTAGTTGGACGCTTGAGTAAGGGGACAGGGGTTTTATGATACTTGGCAAGAAAGGGAAATGCCACAGCTATGTCAGAAAGACTGGATTAAACAGTTGCAATGCAGCCAGGCATGGCTGATTCTGGTCTCAGCTCCTGATGCATCAACTTGTGAAGAGAGCTCTAAGACTGTTAGATTTTTCAGGCTTCTGGTTAAATGGAAAATACTGGGGGTGGGGGTGTGGGTGTGGAAAGACAAAATTCCCCTGTTGTTGATTTAATTTCTTGACAAATGAAAAATTAGAAAAAAACCCCAGGTGAAACTATATATCCTATTTAGGAAATACCATCTTTGAGGGCTAAAAACTATTGTGCAAATATAGTAGGCAATTATGAATATTGTCAGAAAAATGAAGCTGAGGTTTTGTGTTTATTTAAAATGCATTAATATCTGAAAAAGCTTTATGCTGGTTTATTTCAGTGTATTGTTGGTGATCACAGCTGAGGTTACATCCACATGACACAGTCTTGTGCCCTGATAAATACTTCTGATTCTGAATGGGTTCATTTCTCAGGATAATTAGCTGTGTGGGAAAGAGTTTGTTAACACAGGCAGTGTCATTCTAGCATAGCTACACTGGTTCTGGTAACTAGATTAGATTGGATATTATTATGTGTAACTAGTTGTACCATATAGACATCTTAAATGCTCTGTTATCAAGATCCAGTTGGGCTAGACGGAATCTCTTGAGTGTTTGCAAAAACTGTATTTATGTATTTTCTGGCTTTCTGGGATTCACAAATCTGTAATCTTACATCTTGTTTGTATTCGTCTTTAAAAATACCATTGCCAGTCTCTGCTTTACCAAAATCCTAAATAAAATACCTTTAATTGAATGAAAATTTTAGCTTAGAACCATGAGATATTTGAAGGGTTTGAAGTGTTGTTGATAAATGCACTGTTAATGATCTGACAGATACAAGCTTATGGGTAAGCTTTTCTTCTAAATAGAACTATCTCTTGAATTTTTTTTGTTAATGTTAATTGGTATTTCATGTTCAGGGGAGGTTAAAATTGGCAGGCTGGGATCCCTCGCTTCCTTTCTGTTTGTGATTGTGGTGCTGATAGCCTAACTATGAACTTCCTTGTGCAGGGCTGCTAGTAACTTTCAGTCTAATAGATGGGTATTTCTAGAAATGAGAAGTAATTGAATCTCAGCGCTTACAAATGTCTTCTGTGCTTTTTGAAAAGAGACCACCAGCTGCGTTGTGATGAATTAATTGTACTTATTTCAGTGACGTGTGTGTCTGTCCAGTAAGAACAGAAAATAACATTTTCATTTCAGGGATGACTGTGGGTTGATTTTTAACTCATTGGAAGCAGGATAGTTAAAACACTAAAACTCTACCTCTGTTCTTACTAGAGTTTAGGTCCAGAATTGAAAAGAGTGTATTCATAAAATGTATATGTCTCTCACTATAATGCTGTGCAGATTTTCCAGCCTTGGCCCATAACTTGAAACCTATGTTAAGGTACCCCATGAGGAAGCCTGCTGAATAAGTTTGAGATTGTGACATTTCTAGTACCTTTTCAAGGACAAGCACAGTTTCTGCTCTTCTGTGAAGTAGTAAAGTTCTTTTAGCTCAGCAGTACATGTGGATATTGCAGATCTCAGAAGGCTTTTGGGATTGTGCCAAAGAAGTCCAGTGGTGGTATTGTTTGTTCAGTGACAGAACTGAGCAATACTGTTAAATGTTATGTGTATCAGGGCCAAAACGAGATGAAGCCTTTTAACTTTCTGGGCTAACATCTCCCAAATGTATATCTTAAAAGATTGATAAAGGGACAAGGAGATGGCGGGGCTTTGGCCAGATGTGGACACAGCTGTGTGGGATCAAAGCAGGAAAGCTGCACAACTGTGTGCCTGAACCATTTGCATGCTGGGCCAACTTGTACTCATGGGGACTTGGGCTCCTTTATACCCCATGTTTCTTCCCCTTCTGCCTCCTCAGCAGATAGGCATTTAGACCAAGTACTTGAGTAATGTTCTGTGTCAAAAAATAGTGTATCGACACAATCAAAAGATTGCCGTAAGTGTTGGGAGGTTCAGCTGTCTCCTTTCATAGGATAAAGGCATATAGTTTGCTTCTAGAAGGCTTGTCTTATCTGTGAAAAGTTGATACACAGTGAAGATTGTGTACTGCAAATGCTGTACTTCTGTAAACAATCTAGGCAACATACAGTAATTTTGATTTTATTGCCACTTCTTCAATAAAATAACCTCATTCTTAAAGCTAAATTTACAATGAGATGTGAAACATCCATGCAGGGTGTCTGGAAATAGCAATGTGGAGCTGTGCAGCATCCCTTTACAAAATTTGAATGAGTTCATATTGGGTACTTCCCTGAAATATCCGTTTCTTCCCATTGTGTGCATTTTAAGATATCTATAATGCAATAATAAAATTTATTTTTTGGCCTGTATGCATACAAATATTGTGTATACATAGCTTAGCAGTCCATTACAGTGTTTTCTTAAAATTCTGAACATTTGAATTTTTTTTAATGGGTGCTGTTTGGTGCCAGAATAAATTACTACTACATTCCATTATATACGGTAGAAAATGGTTCAGAAGTGTCAGATTGGAGGTTTTGCATGTGAAAAGTCATCTTTAATATAACATCCTTTGTAATCGCTTTGGGCATGTAAAGCACAGCATTTTAACTAGGTCTTTATTCAGAGTAGATTTAGTATTTTTAGAGTAGTTTTTAAAATACCTGTAAACATACACAAACATTTGCTATGCCAAACATGCCTGCTGATCCTAGTTTATTTATTGCCTCTTATGGAAGTAACCTAAGCTTGTCCTTGACCTGCAGGCTGCTAGTAGAATCATAATGCACTGCTAAACTGTGCAACTCTTAAATGATCATAAGAAATTATTCTCTGAATCATATCTGAATATATTTAATTTTCAAGCTTGCGTCATTGCACAGTAAATGCAATCTGACAGTATTCAGTGTTTTGAGGAGGATGAAAAAAAGTGAAGAATGTTTCTGTGTCATATAGTCTCTTGCTGCATCTGTTATGTGGAGTGCCATTTTGAATAACTTGTGTATTGTTAATTGATACTATGATATTTTTTCCCTTGCTCCCTTTGTGCATAGTATTATATTTTTCTTTAATATGATAAGTTATAGCAGCTGTCTTGCAATCCCTGTATTAGGGAAGTTTACATGGGACATAGGATATTTGGATGCTCAGTTATGCCTGATGCAGATGATGTAAAAATGGGAAAAAATGAATTCTACCAAATCAGTTGAAGATCATACTAAAGAGAAAGCAGATCTTTATTACGCAGAAACCATTACAGGAAAGCCACAACTAATATATAAATTTTGGTATGTTCAGCTGCTGAAAAACCACCAGATATAATGTAAGCATGTTAAAAAGCTGAACAGACCCCTCCTCTCCCCCCAAACCTGAACAGTTTTGACTTTACAATTTTGACCATATTTGCTTTTCAGTGCAAAAAATAGCAAATATTTTCCCATATTCAGCAAGCTTTGCAGCTACTAATAGCTCTTCTTTGCCCTCTTAAATGTTTCTCAAGTCTCCACTTAAAAAATTTATTAAATGCAGGAAGGAAAGGGAAATTAACTGCGCTGGAAGAATACAGTATTTGCAATATTATCACAAAAATCCCCAAATGAAGCCTTGGCGCTGCATTTCTGTCTGGCACTTTTGTAGGTACTCTGTCTCCTTAACATGTGGTCTTTGAAATTATGCATGAATCTGTTTAAGAATATATTTGCTGTGGCCATAATTCTCAAAAATGACCTCTTACTGTGAGTACCCATCTTGTAAGACTAAACCATTTGTTTCCACAAGGATGAAACATATTGAGCTCCAAAAGTAGTCAGCATAAATTACAGGTAACTCTCACCTATACAAACCAGACTTCTAGTTTCAACCTGAATTTCATCAATCCCAATCCCAATCTGAATTTCAGGAGTTTATATTTGAAATAGAGGAATGGAAAATCTTGAAGCTTACTGTAATTTTAGCATATAAAGGATTCTGTCTCGTGATTATTATAGACTGAAAGCAGTTTGTACCTTTTTTCTTAATATTTTTTTTCAAACTTTCAGACTAAGTCAAATGCTGTATCTTTTCTCTTCTTTGAAATGTTTATTTTTGTAAGGAAATGTGTGTTTTTAAATAAGCTCTAAGGATCTGTGCTTGGTGCAAGTATTTAAAATACTTTGGAGGTTTTTTAAGAGCACACATTCCTTATATCTTTTTCTCATTACAAAGCTGTATAGTGGTGAATCACTTGCAAGATAAAGTTCAAAATCATGACCTCTATAAAATGACAAGTATATAAGCTACAGTTTGGAAACAAAAATAATGTTAAAATGCTGGTTTCTTGGTTTCTCCAGCTGGTCCTGTAATACCTCCTCGCTTGTTTTACAGAAGCAAATGCTGTGACACTATATCCATCGGCATAAGGATATCTTTGAGTTTCATTGCAGCTGGAGTCAATGACTTCATACTGAAAAAGGTTGGTTTTGAGACTACAGACCATGATGTTTTTTAACAGTGAAGGAACATTTATGTTTGTGAAAATTCATAGCCATGCATACTTGTAAGTATACAGATGTGTTTGTATCTATGTATGCACAGGTTTAAGCTTCAGCTGACATAATATTCAAAGCATTTAAGGAATTATATATGGTCTCTGGAAAAGAAATAGTGTGCTTTTTTAAATCAATTTTTTAAATCAAAAAGCTCTATTATTGGACCAACACACTAAAGCTCTGTGATAACTGGTTTTGGAGTTGATGATGTCTTGAATCTTAGAACTGGGCAGTTTTCCCATAACCCTCACCTTTTAAGTCTGTTAATTTTACTAAATTACTTATGTTATGAATTAACTGCATCACAGCATTTTAATTGTGTTCATAGTAATTTTGAAAATAGTTGACTGGGATAGGTCATTTAATTATATTTTATCTGTTAGAAAGCATTAGCTCTGCTGCAACTGATAGCTAGCAAGGCCATCTGCAATGCCTTTCAGTTCACTCACGCTGAATTGCTCAGATAAGGACTGTCAAGTGCTGCCTAAATAAGGAAGGAGCCCTGGTAGAGTTAAATGCAGTGGAGGGCACAAATAAAACATTGATTCCCAGACATGCTGTAGGATCTGAGCCATTTCCTACAGTGCTGAACGTTTTTAGAGTTTTCATTGTTGTTTTCTGCAAAGTAGTAAAATGCGAGTGTCCGTCATTCAGGATCTCAGGGAAGATGAAAATGAGGATGGGGAAGAAGAAGAAAAGGTGAGTTACACCCCAGTAGATTTGAAAAATATTTATTTCCTTCTATTGTTACCCTTTTAGGACAATAAACCTGGTATGATGCCCTTTCTCTTACAGGTCTTCCTCAAGCCTGTTATTGAGGACAGAAATATGGAACTGGCCCGAAAATGCAGTGAAAT
The DNA here is from genome assembly GCF_965140245.1 of Athene noctua. Lineage (NCBI taxonomy): Eukaryota > Metazoa > Chordata > Aves > Strigiformes > Strigidae > Athene > Athene noctua. The sequence continues at coordinate 123,730,454 of NC_134038.1, forward strand.
AATAAGTGATGTAAGTGATGGTGACTTTGCATCCTTACATTTGCATTTCTTTTTTCAAGTGGGTTTATATTAATGATAGATATTTTTTCAGATATGTACCATGCCACATGTAGCCATCCAAGCCTCAAATATAAAAGGGCACAAAATCATAGAAAAGCACAGACTTGTCTGGTACCTTAAATTATCAGCTGCAGAAGGATGAGCTTTTCTGAGCACTTGGACAGCATGAAGCATAAGTCCTAGGCAGAAGAATGTTCCAAAAAGTGGGTCTCGTGGAGGGTGTCTCCCATGAGAACACCTTGGCCAATTTCATCAGGAAGAGGCAGTCTTTTTTCTAGTTCTAGCCTAATCCAATGAAGTTTGATTGGCTAGGACAGAACTGGGTGCCAATATACATAGCTGTAAGGAGGGAGGATAAAAATAGAACAGATGAATTTTAAGTGTTGGTCTGTGGTGATAGATGCTCAAAACTACTTAGCATATTATTATTGACTTCCCTTTAAAGGAATAATCCACTGAAATGATAAAATATCTTTAAAAATTATTTAATTAGCAAGTTCTTAATTTACTTGCTATATATTTCTTAAAACTGTCGATCAGCTATAGACATTATATAAACATCACAGATTGGATCCAAGACATTTTAAATTTGAGTAGATCCACCTGTTTAAATGTAACAACATCAGATTTACCTTGATGGCAGTTTAATTTCTGTTTCCCCCTGGAAAGTGTGTCTGAAGAGTAACTTTGTCCCTTCATGTAAGTGGGAGTAAAGAGTGATATTTCTCCTGTGAGGGTGGTGGTTGACAGCAGAGGAGACATTACTGAGAAGAGAGTGACTTGCTTTAACAAACATTCTTCTAAAGAAACTGAAAAATTAAGTCTGGCATATGTTGTGTTGTAATCTGATACTTAGCTTTGGGATGTTATTGTTCAAGGTGAATGAGTATGTTCATTTTGTGAGAATAGAACACACAGATTCTACGCTTAAGGTGTAAATTATTAGGGGTTACGTATCAGGAAAGAATAGGTAACTGAGAAAAACAGTATCTGGGATGTGTAGGTGTTACAGTGCTGGTTTGAAAGTGTGACTTGACAAGGTCAAAGTTTCCTCCTTGTCCATATACTGTCTGGTAATACTTAAATTTTCACAGAAATTGTGCTGAAAACTGCATAGATCCTTAAGAAAATCTACCAAGATGGCTACTTCAGGAAGTAGTAGAGTTTGTAATATTTTTGCTGGTGGTTATCTACAGTGCTTGCTTTGGGAAAAGAATGGCATATGGTACAATAAGTGCCTGTCAACTCATGTAAAGGCCAAAATGGAAATGGACCTGGAGCACTTATCTGACCCAAAATAACATTTATTGCTTCCATGCAACTTGTTTCTAAACATGGTTGCTGTTCTTAAAGGCAAAAACTTATTGAAAAATGCTGAATTTCTTTAATTGAAAAGGAATTATTGCTGTGCTATGTACCCATTAGGAGTAATGTTGTCTCTGGCTGTTAATTAACTGTTAAATGGAGTGGCTGTATTTTCTCTGCTTTTCTGCAAGGATTTGGGAGATAAGGTGGATAACTAAGTCAAGTCAGGTTTCTGAAGCCTGTAATGGTTCAGGAATATGGGCTTTTGCTGAAAACTTGTGATGCATTTAGCCTGCAAGATTGTTAGGTTTTCCTTGAGATAAGTAAAGCATAATGGCAAAGTGTCATTAATGCTTTCAAAGCAGTAGTAATGTGTAATGGTCCAGACCAATTTAATTTCAAAGAAGAGACTTTGTGTTTAAAAGTGGCATCCAGTTTTGGGGCCTTACTCAACCTCTGCTGAAATCAGTAGGTGTTTCTTCATTGGCTTGAGTGGAATATGCATAAAGGGATGAATTTTGTTTCACAAAGTTTTTGCTATAATTAGAATTTCTTATGACCACTGAAGTCCTTTGTGCTGGGGGGTAAGTTCCTCACCCTGCACACTTCATTGTGGAGGCCAATAAACTGCAAGGAATTTTCATTCTTGCCTTTGATTTTTGACTCATTAACGTTCAGAACCTTTTATATATTCTTTATTCCTTTTAGCATGAATCTTTGCAGAAACTGCTGTTTGTGTGGTTGTATCATTGGTGTACATCTGTACATTTAATGTGCACAGTGGTTTTACGGGACTTGCAGTTTGGGCCTAAGATGACCTTGGGACAGCAGCCTGTGTCCTTGGTGACCATGAGACTGGGTGATTGTACTTTTCTGCCAGTGGAGCTGTCAGCACAGATCCTCCATCAGAACACAGCTCCAGGAGTGCTCAGGACAGATACTAGGGTTGCGTTATGCTTGCCCTGCATTCTTTGCAGGCTGACTAATTTGGCAATATGGTTTTAAAAAAGTGTTACGATGGCAGCCCTTAGTGCATGCGTAACTGTCAACCTTGAACTGTATGTAGGGGAAGTTGTGAAGTGTTTATATGCTCCGGTTCTTGAGGAAATCCCCGTTTTCATTTGAGGTTGGCAGATGTTTGTTCTGTGGCTGTGATACCCCCTGGATTGTTTCTCCCTAAAGCCATTTCATTTAATCTCCATTATTCCACAGATGTTTTCAGAACTGTCATGTGTGTTTGATTTATATGAATTACCTTCCTTTCCAAGCCTTTTATTTTCCATATTGAAGCTGAGCCTATCCATTTGCTTGTATTACTTACATTTTGGTAGATTTTCATCTCTTCTTTGTTTTGATTGTATGGTGTGATGTTGTGAGTACTGTTATAAGCAGAGAGGGGAATTTATATGAGTAAAATGATCATTGACCAAACTATCATAATCCTTTTTGGTAGAGGCAAACATTCTGCCTTCTGAAGATTCTGTTGAATTTTGGTAATGTATGGTATCAGTGCTTCTTTTCCCCTATAGCAAAAAGTAGTACTACTTGCCATTTAACTGTCCTTGTATACAGTCCAACTTTGTTTTCGCATGTCTCTGTTATAAAGCAAGGGCCAAAGAGACTGAGTCAAGTGCAGAAACAGAGTGCCTTACCACTCATACCAATAGGGTTGTGACTACATAATTCAGGGTGGCCTTGTTCCTCTGGACTCACCGTTACTAGTCACAGCCTCTAACTCAGAAAGACTTTGAGGTCCAAACTGCTCTAAAATGCTGTGGGTCAATAATACTATATACTTGCCCTGTTCTCATGCTTTTTTCCTAGGTTCCTGTGGCTACGGAGAGGGGATTTTGTATTAGATGGATCTGTGGTCTTACACAGCTCTTAGTCATACGAAAGAATATAAATTAAGAAATGTAGAGCTGGAAAGAGAATCTTTAGTGGAAAAAGTTCCCACTTGGTCTTGCATAAGAGCTAGGTAAGAAGGTTCAGACCTTTTTGTGGCTTGTTTAAGCTTAAATAGGCCTTTGAGAGATGACAGTTCTATAATGGATCTTGGCATGATGATTGTTAACATGGTTACGTCATTGATGTTAAGATACTAAGAAGAGTTTATCAAGTATATTCATTTTAAAATTAGATTAATATGTGCCCCTGAATACAAAGGAAAGGTGGCTGCTTGGATTAAGCTGTTACCATCAGAGCCTTTCCTTTAGCCCACAGTCTCCTTCTGTGTTTCCTCTGTGAGAAAGGCTGATGGCGCAGGCCATGGGCGAGATGAATTTTCTTGGTGAGCCAGCAAGCTTCAGCCTAAATGTTGGATGCCTTTGCTTTATGAAGTTGATCTTGCCATATAACATCCATTAAGAAAAAAATGCAATTTGAAGCTTACTGTTTTGGTGGTTGTCTAGGAATTTTAATCCACTTTTACAGGATAGCTGTGCTGCTGGTCAGAGTAGTTTTTCTTCTCCCTGACTCATCATAAAAGGGATCAGGAGAGAGCTATTAAAAATTAGGCCTTTAGTGAGCTATTGGACTTCAAAAGTTTATCAAAAGAGCAGTGGTGGCTCCAGGCCATCATTTGCAAATTTTTCCTATTATTTTTTTTTTCACAAGGCTTACCAGATCTACTCAGCCTAAACAGTGTATTTTGTGGTGAAGGGTAACTACTGAACAGGCAGAATTTCCTGTTCAGTATTTCAGACATTTGAGTTTGTAACCCCAAACTTTGAAGAGGAATGTTAGCTTCTCTGCCTATTCCTTCCAGCCATTAGTTATGTTCAGTCTAATCAACTTCTTAAGCATCTTGCTTACGTCATTTACAATAAATACGCTTTTTAAGTGCAGATGTCATGACTTCATTATACTTGTCCCATTTCAGCTTCCAGCTTTCTGATTCCAAGTGATGCAGATGCTTCTGTAGCAGAATGGAGTGTGTTGGTTCAGTGTTTGACAACACATTTTGTTATATGTCCTCTCTAAATTGCTTGTTTGAGCCTGCATTTTGTGGCCTCTGTGGATTACTGTAATAAACGTGAATAATAAAGGAGTAAGGAGGTGGCATTAGTCCTTTACTGCTTTCGATTATTTTGAGAGCATGACTTCTACATCAGAATAGCTTTGATTGTTTCTTCTAGTCATGACATCCCCCTGCAATTAAGAGATACCTTAGGAAGCTTTCATGTTTGATTTTTTGAATGTAATTATTGCTCTGTAATTAAAATGGATATAATTACAGTCAGCTCTCAAATATCTGTGGGTGATTTATCTAGGTTGTGAGCAGCAAGACTCTCCATCTCCTCTACCAGAGTCTCAGCTTTACAGGAATTTCTACTGGGAATGATACCAAACCTAACCAATAGACAGTCAGCTCTGTAGATTTCCCATGTCCCTTCTCAGCCGTTATCATTGTGAATGAACATAATTCTACAAAGCCTTTTTTTCAAGCTGTGCATATGCACATACATTCACACACTTGCAAGGTGTGCAGGTGTACAGGTTAAACAGTAACTGCCTACTCATGTTTATCATAAACCTGCCCTTTTTTGTGTATTGCTCTGTGCTTACCTAGGAGTAGTGTCACATACAGGTTGCATAAACCATGGGATTCATGGCTCCCTGAATAAAATCATGACACACAGTAGTTTTACACCTATTGTTCACCGAACAGATTTGTTTAGAATAGACTGTAATCCACAAAGGCAGACAATATGATTTGGTAATGAGATGTAGATTCCTTCAGTAGTCAAAATGTGGATGAGCTCAACAGTAACCAAAATTATTTCCTGTGTGAGGATTTTTTAGTCATCACTTTGAGATGAGTTTGGCATTATCTAAACCAATTTGCAGTGGACAAAAAGTTTTCATCAGAAAGTACAGGAGCTGATTCCATGTACTTTGCTATCCTTCTCATGAATTTTCCAGGTCCCTGTAGAGGAGCGTAGACTAAAACTTGTGATATCCATTAAGGATTCAGAGAAAGAGGAAATTAAGACTGCGTATTTCTGTAATGCTCAGATGCAAGATCATATTGCTTCTGTCAGTGCTTGTCAGCAAGTCTAGAGTGCATAAATGCAAGCTGCTATTGTGCAGAATGTGAAAATGAGGTTAGAGAAATGATAGCAGATAATAACCATGAAAGCTTAATACTAAATAATTCAATTTGCATTGAACTAAACTATTCATGTACAAAGAAAGAAATGTTACTAAAACCATGTAAAGTGTCCATGTAAAGTGTCTATCTTTAAAACTTATTTAGTCCATCTCATCATAATTCACCATCTTTCTTCACGCAGTTTTTACGTATCACAGAATCACAGAATCACCTAGGTTGGAAAGGACCTTGAAGATCATCCAGTCCAACCATTGACCTAACACTGACAGTTCCCAACTACACCATATCCCTCAGCACTATGTCAACCTGACTCTTAAACACCTCCAGGGATGGGGACTCCACCACCTCCCTGGGCAGCCCATTCCAACGCCTAACAACCTCTTCTGTAAAGAAATGCTTCCTAATATCCAGTCTAAACCTTCCCTGGTGCAACTTGAGGCCATTCCCTCTTGTCCTGCTGCTTATTACTTGCTTAAAGAGGTTCATCCCCAGCTCTCTGCACCGTCCTTTCAGGGAGTTGTAGAGGGCGATGAGGTGTCCCCTCAGCCTCCTCTTCTCAAGACTAAACACCCCCAGTTCCCTCAGCCGCTCCCCGTACGACCTGTGCTCCAGACCCTGCACCAGCTTCGTTGCCCTTCTCTGGACACGCTCGAGTCATTCAATGTCCTTTTTGTAGTGAGGGGCCCAAAACTGAACACAGGAATCGAGGTCCGGCCTCACCAGCACCAAGTACAGGGGTAAGATCCCTTCCCTGTCCCTGCTGGCCACGCTATTGCTGATAACATTATAAAGGTCCCTACACATTCACCATATCCATAGACTGTATCCTTACAGTCTTACTAATACAAACATTAACTCTGACTTCATCAGCTGTCATATGGTTATGATACCTGCCTGTATTGTTTGCCCCATCGTAAGAAAAAGGTTAGTTGTAAAAAAAAAAAACCAAACCCAAAACAAAACCACAACTTTTTTTTTTCCAAAATATATTCTGGTGTTTTGCTTCAAATATGGTTTCCTTTGTGCATACATATAATTTAAAAAATGGCTTAATTTAAAATTTGGTCTTAAAGAAATTCTGTTATTAATTATATGTCATGACTGTTGGGGTGCTTTGTAGGCAATGATGTGGCAAGGGCCTTCTGCATTTATTCACGTGAGTCTTGAATTTATAAAGAGGCTTTTGATTATGTTATACAGATTCTGTGCTTGCAAGGTCTCTCTTAGAAGTTAGTTTAACAATTTTATCTTTCAGATCAAGGAGATCAATTATTCGATTCTCCTTTCTTTAGAGATACTAGAACATATACAACAGTGGTGAAAATGTGCTGTAGATGTAGAGAAAAATCGTATCTTTTTCATCTTTATTATTAAAGAGTTCTGTGGCTTTTACATAGCCCTGGGACCGTGCATGAGAACTAGGTGTTTATGGCTTAATTTGATCCAGACTCAGGTATTTGCAAGCCACCCAGCATAGTATCCATGAATAAAATAAAAAATAAGAATAGCCTTTGTTTATTTTTATGCTCTTTTTAAAGAACAATTAAACTTTTTTTTTTCTCCTCATTGTAGATACACTATAAAGAAGAGTTTAAAAAATCTAAAGGCAAGTGCATATTTGTACCTGACACCCCGCAGCTAAAACATGTGAAAAGTCTTGGTGCTTTTATTTCTGAGGTAAGACCTAAAAGTTTGAAGAATCCTCTTTGCTGCTTATCCTTCCTAAAAATCCTCTAAAATTAATATGGTTGTTTTTAGCAGGAGAAGGGTGGCTTATTTCAAATAACAATTGTGTTTAAAGCTCAAATTACTTAAATTGCTGTAATTTGTGTATACTGTATATGTGAGTAATATTATGATTTGGAATTATGCAGAACTTTTATTTTGGTTTTCCAAGATGTTTTATTAAGGGTTCTGAGGCAGTCCTAGCTATCCCATTTTATGGATGGATAAAATGAGGAATAGGAAAATGATTTATTTTTCCTTATCCCGCAGGGATGAGCTTTGCATATTTAACTTGTGCATAGTTTCTATGCTGTGAAGAATTCACAGCCTGATAACAAGGAGAAGGAGACAAGGAAATTTTTACCATGTTATCACCCCTGTCCTCCTTCAGCAAGGGGACTGGGGCACACATTGGGTCAATGCCATCTGCAGGTCGCCTGAGCACTTGCACTTACGTACCCATGCCAGAGTGTTTACGTCTTCACATACAAGCACACACATATACACAACTGTAGTGGCAAAGAAAGAATGGAAGCTTCCAAAATGCCAGGGCAGAGTTTACTGCCAGCTCTTCATGTCTCAGGTACAAGGCATCATAGGACTGCATCTCTGATTGTTTTCCACAGGTGAGAACAAAAGCAGGAATTCTCCCTGACAGAGAGTTGCTTTGGTTAAGAAACTGCTGGTTCTGAGTGTTTTTTCTGTCACTGTGACCCTTGGAAGACTTAAATTTTTGGTGCCTCATTTTTTGTGCTACCTTTATGATTATGATAAACAACATCCCAATATGTAATTTATATACATTCTCTGTTGTGTTTCTGATATACATCAGTCTGCTGTGTGGTTACATTCAATGTAAATGCATCCGATGAACATTTTTGTTATATTTATCTTCATATTTTCTGAGAAAGAGTGGCATGTCCCGGGGGACATGAATGTGATGAAATTATACTTTCTAAGAGACAGGCTATTGTCTACAAAAGCACGATATAGAGAGATTATTTATTAAATCCATTTTCTGATTTCAAAGAAAAGCTGCTAATTATTAGCAAAAGATTTAGAGATTCAAAGATATTTCAAAATTTTAAACCCTGTATGTTTCATATTATCACACTGTTGAGCACTCTGCTTGCTTATTGCAGCGTTACCTGAGACCAGTGATGTGATGGATGGTTTATCTTGTAAATTACTGACCTCTAGTGTCTCATAACCTATTTTTGTGAAACTTGAACACTGAAGTTCCTAACAGCATGTCTACTGCAGTGAAGAAGAACCCTTCTGTTTTGGGAATCAGTAACAGATGCTGCAGCAAATTACTGAGATATATAATATATATGTATTGATATATTGATACATATAATACATACGCACATATAATATGTATATAGAATACATACATTCCTGTCCTTTCCAGTTACATTCAATTGCTACTACTTATTAATCAATAAAGTATTTTTTATAGGCCTCTCATTGCTCCTGTTATGCAAAACCTGGGAAGATGGAAAGAAAAAAAATAATTTTGTTTTTTGGAAATGATTTAAAAAAGGATAGAAAAAAAAAAAGTAGTATGAGTACTCTATGTTAATTTTTGCATTATATGTCACCTTTTTCTCCCCCCTAGGTGAAGTATAAAGGAGCTGCTAAGAAAGACCTTTCCAACTCTATTTATCAGCAGATGCCAGCCACAATTGACAGTGTATTTGCAAAAGAATTAACACAACTTCAAAGCAAGGTACAATTTTAGAAACACAAAATGATTTTTAGATGAATTGTGTGACAGAACATAACCAATTTGAACAATATATTTGAACAGATACTTGATTGCCTGCTTGATTTATTTGGGTGAGTTTATCATCTGGTTTATCACCATAACTTCTTAACTTCATGAACTACTCACTTTTAAGATGTTCACAATTGTACTTGTTATGTTATTAAATACAGATTTAAAAACTGCTAGTGCAGGATTCATCAATCCAATGAAATCCATTAGAAATCCATGAATGCAATAAGGAATTATTGAGTTCAGTGACATTGCACCGTGTCTATAGAATGGACAAATCTTTGTTTAGGTGTTAGCTTTATAAAATGTTTCATGCTTAAGGAAAAAAAAAACAACTTAAATGACTTTTAAAGGCACTTACTGGTAGCAGTAAATGTATTTCTGATGGTCTACATACTACCACTCACAACAAATTTTATAGAATTAAAACTATGAACTCAAGTATATTGAACATAGTGTAACATAAGCAAACGACCAGAAAAATAGTAGATTTCCAGTTCAGTTGCCTCCAGGGACTTAAAAATATAATACCCTTAATGTCGGCAGGTGACCCTTCGCTTCCATTGATCTCAGTGGAATTGTGAATGTTAAGTATGTGTAATGTGAATAAAGTTACAGATTTTCATTGTTACTCATGAGAATTACAGGTGATAGATGGTCATGGCTTTCTGTCCACCAAGCATTTCCACTTTTTTCTTGTTTTGCCTTTCTCCTCTCTTAATGATATTAACTACATATATTTTAATACAGCCAGTCTGTGAAAACACTCCTAAATCCATATTATTGATTGTATCTCAATATGCATTCTTCTAATGCACTGTTTTTTTTTCAAAGAAAAGTATTCATAACAGAAGTAAGCACTGAAATCTCAGGACAGCTTGTGGAGAAATGTTTTCATTTAAAACAATGTGTTATTCAAGGCTATATTAAGCAAATATTGTAGCTTAAATTATATTTTAGTTTTCATAATTTGAAATAGAACATATACCCACTCAAGTTAAAGCAGCACAGTAGCTCAAATGACATTCATGTGACATTTTTTGTAAAGTGAATGATTAGAATTACAGTAGAAATAAATTGGAGATTAAACTTGTATAACATTTTTAAACTGTTAACTTGATTTATAAAACATTAGTTAACTAGTTTGCCACAGATTCACTCCTGGATTCATTCCAAATGAGTACATTCTACATTAGTTTACGCAAATGAGGTTAATTAACATAAGTGATGTGGCAGAAAGATAAATAACCAAGACTAAAAATTAAACCATTTGATTCATCAGAAAACCCCTTTTAAGGAAAAGACATTTTCATCTGATATTTTTTGAAGGTTTTCTTCAATCATCCAACAGTCATAGAGAAACAAATATGCATATAAGATGAGTTATATTTTAGCAGAAACTTTTCCTGTAAAATTCATATCACCCCCTTAGGAATAGATGCATTATAAATCATAATCTACCATAAAACTTAAAGATATGCTGACATATTTTTCCAGCTTGTGGTTACTGTTGCAGTGGACCTGAATTTAATGCTACTTTGAGAGAGACCTAGGGGATTTTCTAGTGGAAAATCTTCTCTACACTATTCAAATCTAATCCATATTGCGCCTATCACTGCAGTACCTGAGTAGCTAATACAAGAATTTCAGATTTCAACTGGGTCTGGATATGACAGAGGGGATTTCTGCTGCATCTATCTCACAGGGATTGTAAATTTACAGGTCATCTTTTCAGCGAAGGAGACCATAGGTATGCCATAGGAAGGAAAGAGAACAGCACTGGTTGGCCATTGTGCCAACCCTCTTGCAAAAAGGCTGTTGTAAGCACAGAACTGTAGTCTGTTTCTCAACTACAGCAAGCTGATTTTAAATGGGTGCTGATTTCCTGAGTTGTGGAAAATATGAGTATGTGTTCTCCTTCCCATCCACATTAGAACAAATTTACACCTCTGGCTCCCTTTACATGCTTCTTGGATGCAAGACTGAGCTTGAATGCTTTTGTAGCCAGATCAAGCAGGTGCTCTCTCGCTCTGGGATGCCATGTTTTTGGCAGGATCTGTATCCTTGTCTGCCAAGCAGGTGTGTCAGGACTTCCTAGTGTGGAAGAAAGAGAGCTACTGACTCTCCCTGCTACTGCCTGCTGGCACAGGACTGCTATGCCTCTGCTGTGTGATCTCCTTACGCAGGTGTGTCCTTGGCGAATGGTCTCTCCCATGATTTGATGTTTGATCCTGTGCATTGCTGCTGCCCAGCAGCTCTGTTTTCAGCCTACTTAGATCTAGCCCAGTTTTATACACTGTTTCAGATCATACTCATGGTTTAGGAACTTGGAGGCAACTTTTTCCTCACAAAAAATTATTCCCCGTCTATAGCTGCCCCACACTGTCCTCTCCAGAGGACAGAGAGCAAACAGACTGCCATAGCACCATCTATCTCTTTTGCATGCTTTAACTGATACCTCAATTGTCATTGACTTCAGCAGAGCCAGAACCTTGTTCTGTCCAGCCATACAATGTCAGCACTGATGGGATTTTACTGTAATGGAGAGTACAACACCCTGCCAATTGTGGTTCTCCTCCTGTGGAGCTTTCTCCTCATATTGGCTGTATTGATTAATGCTCAATACCTTCTTCAAAATACAGAAGGAAGACTAAAACAAGACCACCTCTGCTGGCTTTTACATAAAACCCATGTTTGCTCTTTTGCGTTTTATGTAAAACTAGCATGAAGATGTAAATAAATACCTATAGAGAAGGAAATCCATCCAAAATTTTGACAAAAAAAATCATGACACTGTTTATGGGAAAAAAAGTGTTTCAGGAGAATGAAAACTTAAGTTTCATAGACCCACATACTTGAGTGGCTTTTAACAATTTTGTTTTTTTCCTCTACACAGCAGATTTGACTATTGCCTTCTAAATAGCTTTCTTGAGGCTGAGCAACCAGATTTTCCTTCCTCTCTCTCTTGTCATAACTGTCCCCAGGGTAAGCTAGAGAGAGCAGAAGTCCCTGTCCCCACCATGTAACTTCGCCCTCCTTGCCAGCTTACAAAAGATCTCACCAATTTCCTTGTACTCTGCAATGAGAAAATAAAATTGACGACAGCACTCTAGTCAGGGAGCCGTTATTTTGATTTTCCTGAGAGGAAATGGACATTTTTGGGAAAGATTGCAGTTTTCCTGTGGCAAATATTTCTGAAGGAAAATTCCTGATCATTGCTAGCTTTCTGCCAAGTCTTTTCCTTGTCTAAAGACCAGTGTACTGAATTCTTCCTTACACGGAACAATTTTTTTAATAAGGTGTCACAAACAATGATAAAGGTATTTAAAATTGCTTGAGGGGGAAACAATGTTGAAAAAAATTAGGTGTTTCATCACTTTTTTCATCACTTTATTTCTGCCATAAGAAGAGATTGCACTGTTTTTCTTCTTATCTGAAAGGAATAATCTAAAGCAAACTGAAGGCAGTTTAATTTTCTCCTTTGCACAGGGCAATATCTCAAATAGTAACTGTATGTCAATGCTCAATGGTATTTTCTGTTTGTTTTTAAAGATGATGAGCCAAGTGTGAATCTTAAGCAATATTTTCAACTTCTAGAGAAAGTTTCAGAGTTTTTTCTTACTTGTGGGCAGAATCCTCCTTTTACACAGATTTCTTTTTTTTTTTTTTTTTTTACTATGATAAAGCTATTTTTCTGGTGCCTTATGGCATCATTTATAATCATATTACACATTATCAAACTGTTTTATGTAATTCTTCATAGTTTTTTTTATGGTATCAAATGTCATGTTCAAGATTTCCTCTTTTTTATGGTAGCAGGTACTAGTCTTCTGGACTTCCCTGTTTTTGTTTTACACAAACACATCAGATAATGTTATCTCTATCTAGAGGTAAAATGGTGTTTTTTGTGTTCTTGGACATTTCCTCCTACAAAATCCTAGATTGTGGATTTTAAGTTCAGAGCTCAGTTTACTGGCTATAAAGAGTAATATAGAAGTAACAATTTAATGATATTTAAAGTATTCCAAAACAGAGAGTCAGTCAGAGTTAAGTTAAAAGAGCACAAAGCCTTCCTTAATGCAGCTTCCTGTTGATGCACTGGTATACAAGAGAGATAAGAAAAATAAAAAACAAGTACTTACAAAGTAGTTCAATCTGAAGTCATACCTACTTAAATAACTGACTTTTTTTTCCCAAGTTAATAAATGGTGCCACTAAAGAGTAGAGATTGTGTCAGTGACCTATAATACTTGATCTTTCTGTAGAGTAGTTTCATGTGTAGATCTGATAAAGATAATTCAGTTTAGCTAAACCTTCAAAATTAACATGAAATGAGAAATAAATGTACAGATGCTAACATGTGAAATAAAGGTTCTAAGAATATTGATGAAGTAATCCTCATAAACATTTTTTCATGCTTCCTTGGAACTGATTTACAGATATGGGAATAGTTCTGCACTAACCTGTCCAAAACTAAACTAGACAGCTATTGAACTCATCCTAGCCTCTGACTGCTTCAAGGTTACTTAAGTCAGTTAATAAGAATAATGTGAAAAGATAGGAAGAACACAGCTATCAAATAGCAAGTCAAATAATCCTGTATTAAACTAAAGAAACAGTCATCTTCCCCCAGGATAGTGGACACTCAGTTATAATTTCTATTAGTTTTCTCATGTTCGGAGTTGATGTGCTTTTGTTTTCTGATGTCTTGGTTACACATCCTATTTGCCAACAGAAAAATCTAGAGGTTGAATCAGGAAAGTGGCAATGTAATCAGGTATCTGTAAATTAGTAGATTTTGGAAGTAGCTGTACAGGACTGCTTTTCAGGATGGTATTAAGTGGGGAACATCTTAAAAGTGACAATGTGAGGCAGCAAAGTAGCAAAAGAGTTTTTGTGGCAGATGTGTATATAGTAATTACACTTTTGCAGGGGTTCATTTGTTAGTGATGCTTCAGTGTTGTTAAAGATCAATTTGCTTTGACAGTTGCGAGATGTAATCAGTATAGGGAGGTTATAGACTTTTTTTTTTGTTTCAGTTTGTGTTTATCTCTCCAGAGGCCTGATCATATTGGATTTACACTGTATAAGGAGATAGCAGATTTTAAGTTTCCTAGTTTGATACTTGCATTCATATAGTAGCAGTGCAAAAAACCCACCCCTTTTTGTCTTAATCTCTCAGCCTGTATATCATTTTGTAATCTGAGATAGTCAGGGCAGATACTAAAATATTGCCTTGGGCACCCTGATCTGTGACTCAGATGCAATCTTGCTGCCTTAAACACAGATACAACATTTTCTCACAGTTCTAGTGTCCTAAAAGAGTCTGAATCACCGTAGTCAAGAGTTCCCATCTCAAGACTTACACAGTATTCTTTTATTGCTATCAGGGGTTTTAGTTTCAAAACCTTCTCCTCCTGATCAGCTTTCAATCTTATTTAGTATTTGCTGTTTTCCTGGGGATTATTTTAATGATTGTTCCTGAGAGCTATTAGAAAATGAATTCTCTTTCTGCTTGCTGCTTCTTCAGACATCAAAACCTGGTGAATTTTCTTAATGTAAGCATAAAAGCTTCTGACAATGATAAGGGCAAGATCAGCTTTTCAGGCTTTTTTAGTATGTGAGTGTGTGTATATGTAAATATAACACAGTACGGAGAAAGCTGGATGAATGCCCAAAATTGAGCTCAGCTTCTCTTAAAAAAATAAATTGTTTATAAACTCACAATCCAATTCCTTTTTTCCTTTACCATGATGACAATTTAATATAAATATTATTTTTCTTTGTGAACCTGGGGGCTAGTCAAAATGTGTATGGTGATAGTAATTTCTTAACAGTGGAAGAAATGGGCTATGAGTATTTCATGTTATTTATGAGGAATGCACAAAATCTTTTTTTTCCTCCTGAAAACAGAAAAAAAAATAGGAAATCTGGAATAGTTAGCTGATAGATTCAGGTGTGTTTTGAGCAAAAACCCCTTTCACTGATGTTTTTTCCTGGGCTGTCTTCTCACCTTAAGGTTAATTTTCTGTTTCTGTGTATTTCTTTTTCTTCCCCCTGTCTACTCATACCTCTGTTGCAATAGCAGGCGCAGAGAAGTCTCTCCTCTGACTGTGCCTCATGTGTCTGTGTTTTGGTTGGAAGTTGCTGTCATTTCAGGGTTCACATTCCATTAGAGAGCTTAATTATTTATTACATTTCTTCCTGAATACAGGCATACTACAACACTAGGTTTAACCCAGCTCATATTATTATACCTGCTCTTCTGAGGTCACAAAAATATGATGTTGCTCTTTTCAGGTTCTCTATAAACAAAAACATGATGCTGAGAAAGGAACTTCCAATTATGCACATATGATGGAGCCTCCAGATATTAAGCATGCCATGGAAGTCAGTAAATACCAGAGTGATGTAAGTACTCCTCCATCTGAAATGAATTTGTTTGGTTTGGGTAGATACATCTGTTACAGCTAACTGAAATGAATTGGGCATGGAATATTTTCATATTTCATTAGTTGGTATTTTTTTACATTATTTGCTCTGAAATAATTTGGGATATGATGTGTGTATAAAATATGCTACAGGTAATGCTATGTGACTTTTCTTCTAAATTGCAGTGGAAAAGAGTTACTGTTTATTAGTATTAACTAAGTGCTATCAGTTTGAAATAGAATTATAAATGCAGGTTCTCTGAATGCATGTGTACCTACCTGTACTTTAAAAGTGTATAAAGCTCTTTATTTACATGAACACCATCATGGTTTCAGTGTCTTACCCTGTCAACACTTGGATAGTTCTTCAAGGTTTCTGTGTAGAGGAGAGAAGGCAGCTGTTTCTGCTCTGCTTTTGCACACTTTTATGCACATGAATAACTTTATTCCTATCTCATGAATACATATCAAATGAGTTTCAAAAAACAATTTATGACTTACTTGACAGAATCTGAGCCATAGAGTTCAGTTTGATGCCTGGTACTAGTTTATACCATTGACCAAAGTATTTGTTCTGTAGCTTTCCTTAGAAAATTTACAAATAATTTAGAGTATTTAGCAGTATTTTTAAAGTTGGTTGCTTTTTTTTTATCCCCCAGCTGCTTGTTAACTTCTTTAAGTTCTTTAGGTTTTCACAATATAAAAGCCAAATAATAGTATTTACATTTTGTGTTAGTATCAAGTCAGGTTTGATTTTATGGCTAGTTTACACTAGCTCAGTGCACCATTGCTGGGGGCAGAAATGCTACCAAGATTAGTGTCTTGAATGATACAAATGCAACTTTGAAGAAAAATTTATGTTAGTTTTAGGTTTGGTAAAAGCTTACTTTTGAGAAGAGTAAATTTTAGGAGAAGATTGGCTAAAATAGGTCATTTTAAAGGGTGCACAAAACCAGTAACAACAGCTAATGTAAATGCCTTTAAAGTTATGATTCATTTCTCTTCTTCTTAGGTAACCAAGTCAAGTCAGGGAGGTATGTGATCTTGTTTCTTAGATAAACGGGATATTTGTTTACTGCTAACAGTGTAGAAAACAAAGCTCGGGTGTTCATTTTGAATTATCTTGAATTTACCCTATCTTCCCTCCTGACAGTGTAACAAACACTCTTAGGTTATGTAGGCTGAAAACTAAATGTCAGTATTAGATGTATGTCCGTGTGTGCAGAATCTTGACAGCTGGCTGCTGATTAAAAGGCTGCTAGAAGACTTCAGGGAAGCATTATGTTTGAAGAATAACTTTTTCTTCTGCTGGGAAATACCTGCGTTGGAACTCCCAGCAGTAATTTGCAACCTGCCTTGATTACAGAATTCCCTCTTCCTGTCAAACTCTGTCCATCTCTGCTGTTGGAAGCATCAGGATATCAGATTGACGGAGGGTAGGAGCTGGGAATGTGAACTCTCCCCATAAGCAAGAGGTTTTTTTACTTAGCAGTAGGAATGATGGTGGACTACTGGAGAAGGAGATGGAAATCCCTCTCAGAGAAAGTGGTGGGACCATGAGGAATATGAGATGAATTTTTGATTTAAATTCAATCTGAGGTTTAGTATGCTAGCTCAAAACCCATTCCCCTTCTACATTTGTACATCACCAGCTAACAGAATTAAGGAGAGCAGAGTACAGATGTAAGAGTAGATGAAATTCAGTTGTTTCATCTTCTTTCACCCTTAAAGCAAGGAAAAAAAATGAGATGAAGGCTAGGAGGGAAGGATGTTTTGATAAAAGCACTTTTAACAGCATGTTAAAAATAATGAAAAAATATGAAGGAAATTATTTTCAGCCTGAGCAAACTTAAAAAATATCAAACAAACCCTCCGTATCCAGCATAAAACTCTAAACAGTTAGTTTCATCTGTTTAAGAACAGATCCTTTCTGGCTACTCATGGGGAGCTGCAGTGCAATGGGGATATATCTTTTATCAAACATAAAGGAGAAAGTTGAGTAAGTCAAGTTATTGTTCAGTGGAGTTACACAGCTCCTGTGGTAATTGTTTGGGCACCATGGTGAATAGCTGCAGATTTCTTGTTTTGTAAGTAGAGGTTTAATTAAGGGCTGCGTGAGTTTTCATCTTTGAGTCAGAGCGTGGAATGGCGAGCATCCCAAATGTTGAGCATTTGTCTTTCCAAACTCTTTCAGGCTATTTGTAGAATCACAGCTTTGAAAGTGTAGGGAAAAGAAGAGGAAAACTACTGGGGGAATAGAAGGACAAAGCTCTTTTATCCACCACTCAGTACAGTATACCTATGGGAGCAGAACGCGTGTTTACCTACAATGCTCTGCCAACTCAATTCAACCTTTACATGCAGGGTTTGCATCTAATAGGATTAGGATGTGTTCAAGACTATTTACTCAGCCTTAAAATAAGGCTGACATTTATACTCAACTCTGTGAAATGTGCAATTTCCTTCAAAAATTAAGACTGTATTCAACTTACAATGCATTTGTGTTGACATTTTGAAACTGTCATGTGCTGCAGGCCTTCACACCACTTTGAATATCATTAACATGCTCTGTAAGTGTGGGCTGAAGCTGCGTAATAGTGAAATACTGTAAAATCTTCTGAACAATGTGATCATGTATGAGAAGAACATTTTTCTCTTCTTCATACTTAGACTGAAGAAGATTGCTCTCAAAAGAAGAAAAGTGTCTTTTTTAATGATAGGGAATTTACTTGAAAAATAATTTAAATACTACATAATACTTGAATGAAAACATGTTTATCCAAACTAGACTACTTTTCTCTATAAATTGCATTTGTGTTTTGTGAAGTGAATGTTAATTCTGTGACTTTGGCACACAAAGGCATTTGGGGAAGAGTGGAGCAGGGATCATCAGCCTACTTTGTGTCTGTGCTTGGCTGATGTAATTTAGCTCATCTGAAGTTTGCAAACTCAGGACCAAAACTAGGTGGGAGCCCTTAGAAAACTGTCAGGTCACAAAATAGTGGTTCACCTTATGTGTAGCTGAGAATCACATGGGTAGAAGAAAGTATTTGAACAGTGAAATGACATGACAATTAAGTTTCTGAAGAAAGAAAACACTTTCTGCATTGTATCTGGGTAGAAGCTGCACATGGCATTTGATGAAGATACTCAAAGCTGTGGATCACAGTTTTGTCTGTTTCATGATCTGGTCTGTCACTGGGCATTATGAATAGCAAAACAATGTTAAGTATTTGTACAGCAATTTTTATGTTCCACTTGGTTAAAATTACTGATTCTTGTCATAGCATTATATTGTATGAAATAAGGAAGCAGTGTTCTGAATTTACAAGTAAGAAAACTGCAATAGATTAATCTGTGAACATTTAAAAAGCAGTTTGCAGATCTGAGGACGGAGACCTGGTGCCTTTTCTCTTACGCCTATGTATGAAACAGTCCTGCTTTTAAAATATTAGTTGACAGTTGAGCAAAATTTTGATGCATATGTATGCTCTTTGCAGTCCATATGATGTAATTTATAATGTATCACTCACCATCTAAATCTGAATATTTAAGAAGTCTATGTTGTCTTAAGAGTAAGCTGCTTTTTCATGTTCAGGATATTGTGCACTCACAATCCACACAGAAAAAGTTTACAATCTTTCTGATAAGACCAAATCAGCTGATCTTAAAGTTGATGTGCCTAAACACCATCAATAACATACTAAAATGTCCATGTTTGTTTTGATGCAGATCATGTTAAAGTCAAGCTTCTCCTGGCTCTCTGTTCAGCATCTGCATTAGAAAAATCAGCTTTCACTGACTAACTTTCTGCTGACAGTGGTTGTCAACAGCATGTCCCCCTAGACCACTTCCAACTGGTGCTGAAAATGATGTGTTTACTCCTGATGTAATTGGGACCAATCAATTTTCAAGCCCATTACTGGAAAGGATGACTGCATCAATCTGTAA
Organism: Athene noctua; assembly: GCF_965140245.1. NCBI lineage: Eukaryota > Metazoa > Chordata > Aves > Strigiformes > Strigidae > Athene > Athene noctua. The sequence goes on from NC_134038.1 coordinate 123,749,820, forward strand.
TGGGTCAGAAATGTGTTTGTCTCTTCTACATGAGTCGGGAAACAGTTTTCAGCACCACTTGAGTGGGGATCAGAAAAGCTGTTGCCAATGATGATTGTCACCAGCTAGTCATTTTCTTAGTGTTGATGTACCCCAAAGTGCAGATGAGAGAAAAGAGGGTAGAGACACAGCTGACAGGCCATTAGTGGACTTGCCCCTCTTAGAAAATACTAGGCCAGGACAAACAGTAAGAGACAAAAGCTCCTGCAGATAGGTGTGCCCAGCTCCTTGCTGATTTCTGTGTGAGCATCTCAAGAGGGCAAAATATGTTCATAGCTGCTTGTGCATATTTTAATAATTTATTACCTATAGCTTGGAATAGTTTTGGAATTGGAACAGGGAAGAAGACAAAAGATTGCAGGAAAGGTCTGAGTCTTTTAAAACTAGGTGTGCTTGCGTCACCACGTAGCAGAAGTTTCCATTTGTTGATTGACAATCTGAGATGTTTTGCAGTGTTTTTAGAAATCTGTTTACTTTGCAGCATTGTAGTGCATTCCAATGCACTGGTACCATCATGAAAAGTGAAGCATCTTCAGGCCCCTCAGCTGGAGTAAATAGACTGATGTGTTTATCCTCATTGGACCTTATGTCTTTTTATAAGAGCTGGAGGTTTGCCTCTCTTAAAATTAATATACTAATCATGAACAAGCCCTGAATATTTTCCATGCTTTGCAAAAACTAGTGGCAATTCAGAGTACATCATCACATTTGGGATTAAAGTAAAGAAATGGCTTTTGTTCAGAATATCTTTTTTTAAAAAATACTCAACAATGTAACCACTTTTAATTGAAATTTCAAACTGGGGTAGAAAAACACTTTAGTTGGTATTTGTAATTTACTATTTGCAGCTTAAAAACCAGAGATGGTACATGTTTTTTTCCCTTTTTGCCCCTGCTTCCTTCTCATTTGCATTTCCCACTGGTCCATTGTAACTCTCCATTTAGGTCTTTCAACTGCTCTTAAGTTGTCAGTATTTCAGTTACTTTTTCCTATGCAAAGGCCAGTTTGAGGAGATATTTCATACACCCATGGTCCTCATAAAAAGGAGCAATTCTTGAGCCTTTGGTGATGTTTTTTGGTAGACCCTGAGCAACCCTTTGAAGGGAATGTTGAGTAAGGGTAATGCCTGGAGGTTCCAGTAAGGGTTTCAGCCTCTTGGTAAGGAGCCAAACCAACTCAGGAGAAAAGATGGCGCCTTCCTGGGGTGCTTCTGCTGTTTCCTTTCTTTTGTTGCTTGGCCAGGCTTTGTTTTCTCTTCCTTCTCTCTCAGGCTTCTCTACTTTCCATCTTCTTGGTGCCAATGGGTGCACACACCAAGCTGGTTGCTTTGCCCTGTCTTCATCTGTTCCCCTGCTCTCTTGGAATAGCTCTGGTTTTACTGTTCTAACGTAGCACTATTAAAAAAAAAATCACTAGATGGAACAGAATAGCAGCTGTGTAATAGAGGCCAGCACAGTGTCCCAATGGGAAAGGGTCAGCATCCAGGGATTGAGGTTATTCAGGAAATGGGAAACATATTTTTTCTTTCTTTGGCCTACCTCTGACAAACTACTGTTCTGCTGCATAACATTTTTATTCTCACCGGAGTATGACAAGCTGCAGAATGGAGCAAATATATATTGCAGACATTTGTAAAATGCTAGATGACTTTCCCTCAGACATAAGTAATAGGTATACTGGTTTAGGTGCAGGAAGAATAATAATTCACTCAGGGAAAGCTATAGCAATTGGCCTTGCATCTAATATAATTGGAAATGGTGAAATATAAAGGACTGTCACTGTCTTATTTCCCCCCCCCCTTTCCCCCTGAAATTAACCACAATCCATTATTTCATGTACTATATGATCATGTCATTTGGGAGCAATAAGTGACCACATTTCCTCAACTTTATCACCACTATTCTTGATTCTCTGTTGTTAAATTCACTCCGTTCCTAATTTCTATTTTGAGCACATATGCTGGCCTTTAATTTGCAATTTACATGGATGATAGGGTGCTATTCAGAAACCTGTTTCTTGCTGCCTTTGTGGTTTTCACCTCACCTCATGTGGTCATTAGGATGAACAGCATATAATTAACTAAATTCGTGTAAAGCCCTGAATTGCAAATGCTTGTCTGTACATCTAGTTTCTTAAAAAAATGGAGGAAATCTAAACCTAACAAAAACAAAACTTCTAGTGATTTAAACAAAGTGTAAGAATCAGTTTCTGTTTTCTTGGTAGGTGATACTTTGGTCTGTATTCATCCAAACTATTTATTTATTTATTTTATCAGTGATTACACTTGTGTGTCACTCATTGTACGTTAAAAATTAAAAGATCTATTTGTGGGCAAGCAGCCAACAGTGAAGCCTATTTAGCTTGTCTACTTAGCTGAAGCCATATGGATGCAAAATTACTTTCCTGTTGCCTGTAAAATATTGGCCAAAAAGTAAGATTTTTTTTTCTTTTCTTTTTACAATAAAATTTCTACAAATTATGTTTGTCGTTGAGTGCTGCAGTTTATGAGTTTGTTGCATTGTACCCGGAGTGAAACTTTGCATTGAAAATAGGAGCTAGATGTGGAGCTTATAAGTGAAGCTTCAAGCTGAGGACTTTCTTGATTGTGAAATACTATCTTTAGAGATTGATTAACTTTGTTAAACAGCAGAAGAAAATCTAACAGACTCTCCAGTAAAGCAGGAATTATTCTGATACTTTCTATTTCCTGTAGACTTTTATTTTATGTTCTCTAACTTTTTCCTGAGACTTCAATTTGTCAGTGACTTTTGAATACCAGGGACGATTTTTGTAATCATTCAGAATAATTCAGTAAGACAGCTCTTGGAAATTAGTTTAGATTGGCACATGTGCTACAGCAAGGGAGAGGAGAAAGTCTGCAGACCCTGAAGAAGGAAAAGAAGGATAACTTGTGGTCTCAGAGCTCTGTAATGTCCCTGAGGTCTGTGCTGTTCCTCTGATTGCTTTGCTAAATGGAGAATGTTTGGACTTTCCTACCTGTGGTTTAGCCTTCTGGCCAAAGTTTTCTGAGCCCATTCATTAAGTCGTGGCTTTTGCACAAACAGAAAGATTCAGTCTTGTACTCAAACATGCTGGAACACTCAGCCTTCTTGTTCCCATGATTGTGTAAAGGAGCAGATAAGTGGAGTTGTTGGGAGCGGGGGTTGCTGTGGTGGAGTTGTGTCATTGAATTACATACCAGCTACATGGCTGCCTATTACTGAGAAAGACATTCACTGTGGTAGAATTACAGTTTCTGTTCAGTGTAGCTGCAATCTGCTAGGCTGTGGTACTCAGTATTGTAGGGGGGTTAGTTTATATTAAAAAGGGTACAGCATGGAAAAAATGCTGTACTCAGAAGTCATCTGAAATTTAATGATAAAACCTCATATTTGGGTCTTTGCAGTGCTTTCATTTTCTATTATGCTTCTAAGCTAAACCATCTTTTATTTTAATACTGTATTTTGTGCTTCTGAATTTCTTCCTTATCCTGTTAACCTGTGTGTGTGTGTTTTACTAAATAATCCCTGTCAAGCAGGACTATGTTGGAATAAGTTAGAATTCTATTGAATTTGATAGCTGAGTTGTTAGCTCATTCAAAGCTTCAGACATTTTTGTTTACTTATTTTAAACAAAACTGTTTTCTGTTTGACAGGTATCCTATAAGAAGGATGTGCAAGATACTCATAGATACACTGAAGTGCTGAACAGGCCAGACATAAAAATAGCAACTGAGATAACAAAAATAATAAGTGATGTATGTTCTTATATTACTCGACTTGTATTTTTTAGACAAGTTATTTTATTTATTCCAATTTCACTCAGATTGTTTAGAATGCTGCTGAAATTCTCAAATGTCTTAAGCAGAAAACCTGCAACCCCAAATCTGTTAAGGAGGTTTGATTAAAAAAACCCAAACAACCCCTTGCCAGGTATGTTAAAAGTTACAGGTTTCTTCTGTTTTGATGTTGACAGTGTGACCTTTGCAACTATTGTTCATTGATCTAAAGACAACATAAGCCTTACTAAAGTTGATTTTGTTTCAGCTTTATTCATGATAACCAGTCTCAAAATAAGTCATATGCTCGTATATTATACTGTGCTTCAGAAGACATACCAAGCCTTTTTTCACCTTGGTACAAGAGAAACTTGCATCCTAGGACTCCCCTTCCTCCTCCTGTCTCAGCCGGCAGCGACAGGGAAATGCAATTCCCCGCTGTCCTTCCGAGAGCTGTGCAAACCCACTGCTTCTTGCATGGGGGCTCTCCTTCCCGAACACCCCTCTCAAATTCTTTGCCCTCCCACCATGACATCTGCTAATGGATAGGTCAAGGAGCAGTCTGAGAAGCAGTAGTGTGTGATGCAATTTAATACTTTATTGGAGACAAGTCAAACAACATATATAAGTCCTGAGCCACGGTTTGAAGTAACTGCTAATAGTTTAGTGTGAGACTGACTAGGCACCTATGGAGAGACAGTTTTAAGAGACCCGAGATTCACCTTTTGACTATTCAGAGTTTTCTGAAAACCAAGAACTTCTACCAAGTCTCACATCCAACACCCAAATTTGCTAATTGCTGTTCAAGCCCTCTTTGAGTTAGAGAGGCTTTGGGACTTTTATTTCTGTCAATCAGTCTGTTGTTACACTGTGTCCTTTCTGATTCACAGTGCCTGAGTAATGCAAGAAGCCTATTTTAGGCAATTGGTAATTTAGTTTGTGATATCGCAAAGCACTATTGTTGATTCATCTGTGCTGTTTTCTAATGCGTTGTGGAAAAAAAATGTAGGAATTTGCATGGGAGGCAGTTCAGCTGGAAAGATCATGTAACATCCACATTGCGGGACTAATTCCACTCTGTTACACCAATGCAACCTCACTGACATTGAGCAAGATTGCAGTGGTAAAACTGAAAGTGGAATTTGACCTTACATTTCGAAAAATCTGCTCCTCAGTCTAGTTTTGTTTCAAGACTGTTTTCCGCTGCTACAAATAATCTTGTGTAAGCTGCAGACCCTGTAGTAAAATGCTGAGCTACTGTAACTCATTCTGCCTTGATTGGGAGAACAGTATTTCTCAGGCTTAAGCTATGCATTTGGTTAAAGTTGAATTTTGTGAATGCTGTGCATTGTGATTTACAATAAATAAATACTATGTTGTTAAGGACCTGAAGCCTGAGAAGGGTTTTCTTCAGAGATTATTAGAACAGTAGTGTCAATGCAGATCACTAAATGAGACTTTTTCCACTAGTTTTAATGCTTACATTTCTCTTGATAAAACAAAAGCAAACAATTTAATAGTGATTCCTATTCTTCTTTTTTTAAGGCTGAGTACAAGAGAGGAAGGAGAGAGATGAATAAGGAGCCTGCTGTACTTGGAAGACCAGATTTTGAACATGCTAAAGGAGTTTCAAAACTGTTAAGCCAAGTAAGATTCTCTGTCATTTTACAATGACTTCATTCAGATATCTCGTTCCCAGTAATGCAAGAAAATATTTAGATTTTTAGATGATTATCTCTAATTGCATGAAGATTATGTTCTCAAACTTTTCATATAGTATTGCAGTGACTGGTAAATTTAAGATTTTTAGGAAACAGAATATACATTTTAATGCAAAAATACAATGAACTTTGATTGTTACAGCTCGTCTTTAGTGGAGATGGTGTATATTTATACAGATTATCTAGGATTTCTAAAATATTAACTGTATGTAATTTAGAGGCAAATTTTGCTACTCATTCAGTTTGAGTGGAACCTTACCCTGTGATTAATCCCACTGAAGTAACTAGGGTCTTTTGTGTAACTGCTTGCTAATGTGAGTAATGGGATCTGAATTTAGCCTGACATGTAAACCACCCGCCTTCCCCCCCCCTGAAACTGAACCTTTTATGTCCTTCTTTGTTACATATTAACCTAAAAAAAAAAAAAAAAAAAAAAAAGGAAAAAAAAGAGGAAAAAAAAAGAAGAAAAATGGAGGGATTACTTTAGTCCATAACTAAAAGAAAGCTGAAAACACAAATATTCCCTCTTTTCTTCTTACGATCTTCTACTCATAAGATCTGTGCATAAGACTCTACTACAGATCAGCCTGACATCGTGAAAAGGGATTTTTGACTGCTGACCTGTTGTTTTTTTTCTTTGTTTCTTTTTTCTGGAGTAGTTCTTTATCAGTGCCTTGCATAATCCTAACTAGTAATCCTGTCAGGCTACACTTAGAGCTTTTGTAAACCCAGGAACAAATTCTGCCCTGCTGCAGGAGGAGAATAACACCCTTTGATAGGAGAAGGCCATGTCACCCTTTCCAGAACTAGATAAAACTCCCAACTCTAGTAGTGTATAAACTAGAAAAGTCTGAAAAACAGTGTTGTGTAACAAATACTTGTGATTTGGCTAGATAACAAACATCTTCCATAGAACTAGGATAGAATGGAATAATGTGTTGTAGAGAACAAGCTGCAAAACAATCCAGTGTCTGTTTGCAAGAGGTTGAGCTCCTTTTGCTGTTGTCCTTGGATATCTGCTACATGATTTCCTGTTGCACACTGGACCATCATTAACTTTGAAGTGTTAAAACTGCACAAAGGGAAAAAGAGGAAAATACATGGGGTTTTTTTTTTATTGCTTTGTTAAAAATGTGTTCAGAATCAAAGTTAGCTTGTGTTTTCCAAATAGATTTCTTTCTTCCATTGTGTAATGGATCGTGTGCTCATTGCTTTGCTGATGAGCAAGTTTGCTAAGACATTCTTTTGTGTTTAGCATCCTGGAGGCTTGGCAGTCAACCTGTACTTTCTAATAAGACCTGGGTGTCACTTATAGGAAAGGGAGCTGTCTGTCATTCAGCAAACACCTTCAGTGGTCTTTGAAAGGGTTCATATCCAGATTTAGTGTGTACTATTCTCTATTTCTACTCTAGCTGTCTACACACTTCTTTCCTTGCAGCCTATTTCAGAATCTATTAGGCTTGCAGCTGCTTGTCCTCACAAATGGGACCAAAGCAGATCCCTTTCCAATAGCCCTCTCCATCTCACTAAGCCTGGTACCCTTGAGGTGGTGGCCAACAATCTCAACAATCAAAAACTACCAGCTGGATCATGGGGTCCTGCAGGCTGATGCTGAGCCAGCTGCATCATAGGCTTCATCAATGCACTTTTTATCTCATTTTTATTAGATGTTCTTTTCCTCTTGGACAATGCATGCTGCATCTGCAAAAGCTTTATAATAGAGTCTCTTCACTGCCAGGGACTGGGATGGCAGCAGTTCTACTTGAGAACCTTCTACAGAAGAAAGCATTTGGTGTGCAATTTTAACTTCTTTAGAGAGTCCAAATAGTGCAGAAAGTGTGGCAGAAAGAGAGGAGCAGTTGGCAAGACGTGGCTTGCTTACAGTTTATTTGTGAAGAAGATTCTTACTAAACCTTGGTGGTCCTAACTCTGCAACCACTCGGCCTGGATCCAAGTTTTGGGATCCTTCCTTCTCTTGTCTTCTCCTCAGTCTACACTGTTGTGGCTGCTTCCAGTGTGTGTGATGGATCACGTACTTTTAGAAAGGGAGACATCGCTTCAGTCTGACACTCTGCTGCCAGCCATCTGCATGCAGCAGCATGAAGGCTGTAAATACCAGGCTGCTTTCAGTAGTGGGGTGGTGCACTCAGCGATTCCATACATCCTCTGAAGGGAAGGCACTGGCCATGAGTTGTCTAATGTTTTTATATATTATTTGAATCATTATAACACTTAGACACACTGATCATAAATCAAGAGCACAGAAAAATGAAGATGACCCCTGTGTGCAAAGAGCAGGGTGGTGGGGCAGGATGAGGAATGCACCTGTGCTGTAGGAGAGGAAGAGCCCTAAATATGTGTCAGTCATGTCAGTCCTCTTCATGCAAGGATCATGAAGCAGGCTTGTAACAATTGCAAGATTTAAAAAAAATAATAAAGTTAACGATCCTTTTATTGTCTCCAGACTTTCTGTCTTTTAGGGTTTCCATTTGTTACTGAGCAAATGGGAGCATTTTAAACTTTCTGTGCTGAAAGTTGATAATCTCCCTTAATAGCATGAATCTATAAGCTGTGACATACAGAGAATTATTAGTTATTTGACCCTCACAGTAAATTTGCAAAGTTGACAATTCTGATGGATGTGATGGGAAGAGAAGATGATAACATGTTTTAATGTGGTGCATATGGGTAGGTAATTTAGGGAGTATAGAGAACAGGAGCAAGAAGAGGTCAGGCAGTGTGGGTGTAACGAAGGGAGAAAGCAATCAAGGCAAGCAGGAAGGCAAACAAAGTGAAGAAAATAGTGTTAATGTTTGACTGGCACTCAAGGATCTACAAAATCCGTGTACCCCCTCTTGCCTTCTTTTTTTTTTTCCTCTTTTTTTTCTTTTTTTTTTTTTTTTTTTTAAATTTAACAAAGCTTTTGACAACAGCAGCAGCAAAAATAATAGCTTCCAGGACTAGTATATTTACCCACAGCACGTGGTAACCCCTTTCTGTTGATTTTAAACCAAATTTAAAACAGAACCTGTGTTAGCCCTTGTGAAAACACGAAGCTTGTCAATTTGCTGAATGTACCTTGTATAATTTGGGTTACTTTTTATATTTTTTATAAAAACCAAGCTCTTGTTTATGTCTTCTTTGTGTTTTCTAATGCACTTTGTTAGCTTTTTCAAAGAGCTGCTGATACGAAGTATTCCCCTTATAGTGTTCAGTAATTGGTTTTATGATGAATAATTTTGGATGTTCAGTTTAATGCTGGATCTGGTGCTTATTGTTTCAGGCATAAAATTGTTAGATGTTGAATGTTTTTCAAAATGTACCTTCTCTGACATCGTCAGTAACAACACAAAGAGTCTAGCATTTTCTCAGTCTTTCTTTGCTTTAAACTTTCCTAGTGCTTTCAGCAACCAATATAATAATTTAGCTATTTGTTTATGTTGCATTTCCTTCAGTAACTGTGTGCTCTCACAGGTTTTTCATTTTTTAAAAAATATGTTTTCATATGGCTAGGAGGAAATGCTTTAGCTGCAAGTGTCTGCTTCATCCTGGGATCCCAGTGGTTGAATGATTCAATTTTTGTAGTTTCTTTGTAAATCTGAACAGTGGGGTGATGTCATCCACTTCTGAAACTGAACACTCCCTGTGTGAACAGCTTTGAACTACAGATTTGATTTAGGAATGTTGCTGCAAAGCTTCAAAAGACACTGCTCTGTCCAGCTGCAATTCTGACTTTTATAGGTTTTGTGCAAGACCAATAAGAAGTTTGTTTATCCAGGCCTTATTTAATTCCAGTTTGGTTTTTTTCAGGGATATTGTTGTGTTAAAAGCCTACAAAGTCTGCTCTTTCTTCAGCAACAATTAGAGAGCAGCCTCCACACATTTCTTTTGAATTAACCCCTACTACATACTCTCTAAAAAAATAAACAGCCTTAAGACTTTAATTAAGGTGGTAAATAAGGAGCCATCATTTTAAACTAATGATGAAATCTGTAGATAAGCTTCTACTAACAACTGTCATTTCTACTCCCACTTTTTGTTTGCTCTTCCACCATGTTGCAGCATTGCTCAGACTTCCCCCCTTCAGATGTTTTAGAAATCACTGATGAAGTATTTTTCTGCCTTGTTTTTAATCAGAACCCTTTCTCTCAGGCGTATTTTTCCTCTTTAAACTGCATTCATAACTTTCTCCTGTTCAAAAGCAGGATAAATACTGTGTGTGTTACTTCACAGTGACTCATCCATGGGCTTGCTTGTCTCTCTTCTCTCTCTCCCACCCCACGCTCTCCTTCAAAAGGGAGAAAGAAACAGGAAAGTACTGATAAAAGAGAAAGTGAATGCATGTGTAGCTTTCAATGGGACCAATCCCCTATGACAAGTCAGAGTTAAATTACTGCTGGAAGTGCTCTTGAGATACTGCCAGGGTCATCTGATATTATTGTGAGGCCTCAATTTTGCCCCAGAGCGACATGTGCAGTGGTGTTGGGGAGGAGAGCAAAGGCAATAGGCAGAGCAGCCAGACGAGGCAGCAGGGCCTAGAGGTACCAAGACATCCCTCACTGCAACAGGAATGTTTACAGTCAGATTGGTGGGCGGTCTCCTTAAATTTGGGACTTTCATGCATGCTGGCATTAGGACACAGCCCTGTGAAAACTGGGTTCCCTGGCTTCCCCTCTTTCCTTCAGTAGCAGTGATGTGATCTGAAGTGACACTAAAGAGGATTTATTACTGGAATCTCTAGATTGAATCGTATTGCTAAAAAAATTCTTTTAAAAAAAGGCATGAAATGACTGCAGCTGGAAGATGGCAGGCCAGTTGTGAGGAGAGGTCCCTTTGGCACTGACGCTTTCACACTTAACAAGAATATCAGGGACCATGGTGTGCATTCCATCTGCGTGCACAGTTTGTGGCCATTTATTGGCTGGGCAGAAGACAGTCTGCAGTAGTAGGATACTTAAAGTCTTGTGCACGATGTTGGTATGATGTGAGTTGATGCCCAAGGAGTAAAAGACAATTTTGTTCACCATGCTGACTTGATCCCTGGTTTTGGAGGCTTTGTGAATCATGTATTCCATCACTGCCTGATTTTTATTAGAAGGCAAGTTGTGGATTCACCTTTTAAAAGAGAAATCCCTCTGATTTATTCCTTCACTGCTTGTACAGAATGTGGATTTGCCTTTGATAAAGGCAGTGTCTTTGTATTCAGATACATGCTTTTGCACTTGATCCAAAGCCAAGGCAAATATCAAACAATATGAACCAGATGAATCTACCAGAAGGCAGTAGATACTTTTTTCTAGAGTTAGTGTGAAAGATTATGAAGTTCATCATGTTGTTCAGATAAAGTTTCTCTTTAAAAGTAACAATGTTTTAGAATTCCCTTCCTTTGAAAAGTTAACGTAAGTTTTGGAATCATAATGTAGTTCTTGAGCATATACAGTTAGTTTCTGTTTGGGTGGCTTAGTTTTGGTTTCTTGTTATCCTGATGAATGAGATAGCGGGCATCGTGGCTAAACATAACAAGGTTGTATAAGCTAAACCATGTTGAGAGTCTTTTGAGGCAAGGAGGAACTAAAAAAGAAAAAGAAAATTCTTCCCACAACTAAAGCTGAGAAAAAAAAATTTGAAGGATATTGTTTGAGGTGGTTTAACCACTTTATTAGACATTCATGGGGGAACAGAGAAAAAAGGAATAAAGGAAAAAGCCGTGTATTTATTTAATGCAGAGCGTGGTAAATTATAATGGATGTTGCATAGGCTCAGATATCAGGTGTCTGACTAACATTCATGAAAGCAGCATAATTCAGAGTGAACTTTATTCTCCTCCATTATGCCCAGCTGTTAGAAAGAAGCAAGGCATGTGTGCAGAGTCTCCAGATGTTTGATGATCATGCACACCAAAGGGAGCAAAGAAGGGAGATTTACTATTTTTTCGATTTAATCTTTTCAGATTCTTAATTCAATTCTTCAGCATTTTCTATGGAATTTTTGTGATTTATCTACTTTTAATGCCATTGCCTCAACATTTATATATTGCTTATTTCCTCTTACATGTTTTGTCATTCCTCCTTTTTCTTTTGAACAAGAAGAAAAGAGAGTGAAAGTGATGGCAGACAGTCATTTAATTATGCTTTCTAACACTGTAATGAGGTGGGCATTGTCCTCCAGAAGGGACCGTACTACAGAGAGATTTCTTGAGGTCTCATGGGACATTATTGGCAGAATTAAAAATAGACCTGGGGGGTCTGGTAGCAGCCTAGCACAGTGAGTGTGATGCATGGAACTGGTGGTGGTAAGATGGCCAAGTGGGAAGTTTGATTCTGACTTCCCACTTACAAGTGGTTGAAAAATTCACAAGTGATTAATTTTATAAGTTTTGCAATTTATTCATTTTATAATTTTTTTTTTATTAAAATGCATTTTTGATCTCAATTATGAATTGAATGATTCTCTGAGTAGATTATTAGTAGTAGTCGAACAGTTCTGGTTTATTTGATTACTCAGGTGAGTCATATGATTTTGTTTCTGTTTCCTTTTTATAAGTCCTTCAGCATCAATAATTGCATGTGACAATCTTAAAAATGTTTTTTTATTTTAGTAAAATTCAGATACATAAAAATTACTTTGAAATGAGCAAAAGACAGTCACAGGTGTGGCTAAACTGAGCTTCTTTAAACATCTTCATTGTTTAAAGATTTATGGTTAAGGCAATTGCCTTTAATAAGCTCCTTTGTAGTCTGAATTCTCTGTGCCTTCTGTAAGTGCTACATGTTAATATTAGAAATGTTTGTTCTGGTGGAAGGTGAAATACAAAGAGCAGTTCAGAAAGGAAATGAAGAGCCACCAGTACAATCCTCTTGACACTGCTTCCTTCAAGCAAGCACAGATTGCATCCACCTTGGCAAGTGATGTAAGTGAATTTGCTTTGTATTTTATATGCATTTACATTCTGAAAAACCTAACATTTGTTCTCAAGCAAAATTTCTTTTTCCGTCTTACAAATTACTCTGAGTAGCAGTCTCTGCTATACAGTGTGTCTGTATAGCAGGTACAGCATGTTGTCCATTTATTCCTTTGCTCTGCTAAAGCCCTTCTCCAAGGGCCTGTAGAGTTTTTCATAATTTATCTTGCTTTACTTTGTGTGTCAAAAGGTGTGACTGCTTACTCTTAGATAATCACTTGGTACTCGGTCCCTTTGTATTCAGGAAAGAAACAAACAGGTCTAGAGGGCAATTCTTCAGACCTGTTGTAGATGCCTGTCTTTAGAGGAGTGGAGTGCTGGCATCTCTCCAGTGGTTGTAGAAGGAGGTTGCATTAGCAGCTCAGATGTAGATGTCTGTTTTTAGACTTCATTCTGCCAGCTGATCTTCTGAATGTTTTCACAAAGTACAGCAGTCACTAGATTCAGCAATGGGTGCCTGCTGCTGGAGCCAGATTGGATAAAAACATCTATATCAAGTGATAATACTGTTGGGATGATATATTTAACAGTGTGTCTAATGCTAAAAATGTGAGCTCTTCTTTAGGCTGTGATCCCAGATAGTCAAGAGACAAGCCTGTATTCTATAGTCCCGTGTTTCCGAAATGTGGGGTACCACCCAACGGGAACAGGAGAGGCCGGCTCTGGGAAGGGTCCAACAGAATATGTAATTGTTTTCAAAATCTAAATGTTTAGTAAAAATTCATTGAAGTAATTATTATTTTAAGAGATATGCAAATTGAGTATTGCACTGTTGATTTGAAGTCCACCTAAATCAGTGAAGAACATGATACATATGTGGAGGTGATTGAAGGTATTGGTTTAAAAGATTTGTCATCCAAGATAGGTAAGGTGGCTGGTTTTCTTCCTGTAAAGATAGGCATCCAGCAATAAGTTGTATTGAAAATGCTACTACAGTCTGATAGGAAGTTATGTTTTGCTACTGCATTAAGTTATTATCTTTTGCCTTAAGTGACTGTATTACTTATCTTTGCTGAAAGTAATCTGTATTAAATAAATCCAGGAGCACTTCCCTTTAACTGTTGTATATACAACTTTTTTATTCGGACAGTTAGTGTAATTCCTGAATCAAGAGAAAAAGAGCAAGAATCAACAGTGTTTAAAATGAGTAAACTCAAAGTATTGAGGAAGATGCTGTTGATTTAAGATTTTTGAGGGTGGGAAGGAAAAAAAAAAGGAAATAAAAGAAGTAATAATGATTCCTTTCTAGTCTGAAAAGTCATACAAGGTGTGATTTTGTTGTAAGTGTCCTTTTTGAGACGTTTGAGTAGTTCTCAAATACTTGTAGAATGTATCAGTAGAATGAATCCTTTATTGTTTCCTTTTCCTCCAAATAATAGTAAATGACCACCATCTAGTGGCTGGTAGAGATTGTTCAGGCAAGCACACTTAACGCTTTCTGTTTCTGGACGGCCCCACTGTAATATGAAGTTGTGAATTATTTCGTTAATCTTTATTTTACATCACCTGAATTCTCTTTCTAGGTGAATTACAAGAAAGATTTGGAAAGCCTACATGATCCAGCCTCTGACCTACCAAACCTGCTATATTTAAACCATGCTTTAAATATCAGCAAAATGCATAGCAGTGTAAGTTACCTTTATAAGAATGATCTGAAAAATATATGTTGTAAGGAATATAGTACGTATAGTCACTGTAGAATGAATGGTTTCATATATAGTAGACTGTGGTGTTACAACCGTAGTAGTTGGGAGATGTAGTGGAAAAAAAGAGGGCTTTTAGGGAGAGATATTTCAGTTATTAGAACAACTACTATACCAGGTAAGAATCACAGACTTCTGGTACTTGAACCATTTCTTCTTATGCGTCTGAAACCTTGTCTGTTTTTTCCTTTGTTGATCTAAGATACTTCTTTCCTCGCAAATCTCTTTTTGCCTAAGATCTTACTTTTTGCTTTCATCTGCAAGTCTCACAGAAGTGACCATTATGCTAGTTTAATATTTGAACTTCTGCCATAAACAGCCTCTTGAGTGCTAGCTTCCCTTAGAGCTTCTCTGTCTAAACCTTTTTTCCCCTCCTAAATGCCTGAGGCTTCCTACTTTGAATCAAGTAATGGACCCATACTCCATTCTGCCAAATAACAAGACATGTCCCTTGATGGGGCTGGTAGTCTGACATAGGATAGTGATGGGGGTTGAAACAGGGAGGAAGAAGTAGGAAACCCCTGGCTTCTGTACTGCTGGAGATTCTTCCCTCCCAGTTGAAGAGCACTTATGCTACCTGCGTAGTGCTGGTTAGCTGCATTTGTTGTCTTCACTCCAGAAACCACAGAAGGGCTGCACAAGTGCTGTGGAAAGGCATGAGTGGATGGTATTGGGAAGGAAGATTGTTCATGGTTGGCAGGAGGTGAGCACTTTAACACAAAGGGTTGGCCCTAACAACTGGGTCATCTTCCGAGTCAGTGCTTGCTTATGGAAGCTTATGTCTAAAATAAAATAATCCAGCCTTTCCATCTTTACTTGATTTTTGTGTTGTTTGGTGAATTGAAACTTGGTTTTGATCTGTCTAATTCCGATTTGTGAAGCTAACACTGACTATCCCCTGTTGTATGGGTAATAAAGGAGTTGATAGCTTTTACTTCCTTCATTCTTCATGTGCTTTTTTGGCCTAATTCTTGTTTCCTTCAGTGTAAGGTAAGATTAGCATTCTTTTTGCTGATTAAATGAAAACCCTCAAAATGAACTTCATCAGTTCATCATTTTATCTCTAATGAGATAGAAACCTGGACTGTCCCTTAAGGCAGCTCACTTCATGCAAAATTAATTTCTGTTGCCCAGGAAGTGTTGATTCATATTGTCTATGCCCTCTTCCGAAGACTCTGTAAATACTGTCTTTGATTTTTGCATTGTCCAGATGCTGGTGGATATTTTTTCTTGCTGCGAGCAGCAAGAAGAATGCTTTGCCAGTCCCCGAGGTCTCCACTAGCTATTTGTCTTCTACAGGAATCCCATTTTCAAAATCCATCTCAGATTTGAACTCCCCCTGTCATTTCTCTGACTTTAACATGGCTTACTCTCCTGCCTTTCTCCATGCTTCTCCAATACCTTCTTTGTGTTCTCCTCCTCTCTCCACAGCTCATACCAAATCTTTCTTGAAGTCTGCTTCCACTGTATGAAATAGTCTTCCTCACTGTGCTGTTAACTGATTTACAAAGGCTGATCGTATGGTCTGTTTTTTTTCCCCTCTGAAACACTGAACTTCTTGCTGATTGCCCAGCTTTGCTGTTTCCCTGTAGTATACCTTTCTCCCTTGAACTTTATGTTTCTCTTCATCTTTTGCATAAGATAGCTGTACCTGACCTGTTGTGGCATATTGGAACCTGTATGGTTAATTAAACTCATAAACTAATATGGTTGATTGAATTGATTTGCTGCTTGACCTAGCATGTTAAAGTGTGTGCAACTTTATGAAAAAAAGATACTATGATACTAATGCAAAGCTGTGATACAAGTCAGCTTCCATGGGAATAAATTGCAACAGTTAAGACGAAACCTTGATGGGCATGTTTGGACACAAACAGACTGATTTTGACAGGTTGAACTCATCCTATTTTAATTATTTTTATGAAGGAGAGAGTTCACAAGGTGGAACTTTCCCTTCATATGTTATACATGTAAGTCTCTCATGAACTATGGAGACAAAAAATTTCAAACTTTGATATTTGTACAGCAGCTAGTTTTTTGTTTTGTGCATTGTAAATCTGTCCCTATTGTAGAGACTTTGAGATGCTAATGAACTACAGGCTAAAAAAAAGGAAACTTAGATGTGTTTCATTTTATGGAACAGGGTGAATAAATAGGATTTAAGAGACTCAATTTGGTGCCTGTAGTTAGTGTACTAAAAGGCTATGAGATTTAGCTCGTTTGATTTTATAAGATCATTTTTAAAATTTAGTTCTATTAGTTGAGGAATGGACTAAAAGTATGAAATCAGTATCTGTAGATAGTTTTCATTTGTTTTTACTACAGAAGTGATTTTGCTATGTGACATTTACGATGATTTCCACTAGGAGGCAAAGTCAGACCATCATATGTGTTCGTTTGCACTTCAAATACAAACAATAATGTTTATTTTCTAGTGAACATAAACATTTGACTTTTGGATGAGCAGGACAAGCATTTTCTCGAGGAATATACAAACGCCATTTTTTATCATATGCTTTTTTTCATTTCATCACAATATTTTAATTTCAAATTTGACAGTAGAACTCCCAAGTTCGGAGGCCCAAAATACAGTTTCTTTTATGCTTTCTCCCATACTTATTTTAAATGGTATTTAAATTGCAGAACCTTCTGGATTTTGTTTGTTAAAACATTCTTGGATGTTTTTTGTTTCAGTATGAATATAAGAAGTCATTTAAGCAAAGCAAGGGCTTCTATCGTTTCACCCCAGATACAGCTGAACAAATCCATCACAAAGAAAATGCAGTGCTTCAAAGTCGGGTATACGCAATTATAAATACATTTTGCAAGGAGTAAAATGCAGCATTCTAACAGTGATTAAATCAGGCACAAAACTGCATGACAGATTACAGTGATGTGCAATGCATATTCAATCAGAAGCACCCCATGAGGAGAAGGAGAGTATTCTTGCCGGACCCAAACCTAGTGCAGAAACCTGACAAGGAAAGAGATTTGTAACACTTTTCTCCGATACAGATATCACTATTTTTGAAGAGACAAATAAATTAAAATGACATTACTCTTTCTCAATATCATACTTTGTTTTGTAGCTATTTGCTTTCCTTTATGGCTTGTATAGAATATTCATCATACCCCACACTGATTGAGATAAGTAATGTGTTTGCCCATCTTAATCAAAAGAGTGTGAATGAGTGAGTTCAGAAGGCTTGTCTGGGTTTCAAACAAAGCATATTTGCTTTTTAAATTAGCATAAAGTTATGCTTTGGTGTCTTAACCCTCTGTCCTTCACTGTGATTTTGCTTATAGCTTTAAGGTCATGGTCATTGGCAGCTGTGAGGGGAATGGTGCAAGACCACACCCTACTGAGGCCATAGTTTTTCTTCCCTTTTCCCTCCTACAGGTACAAACAAGAGTGCATTTCACAATGGTGCTCCTGAGCCTGAAGGACAGAGATCTGTGGGGCCTGGCTGTGAAACAGATTTTGTTGTTACAGTAACTGTGTTGTTTAATGGAAACATGACAGGGGATCCTATTGTAAAGCTGCCAACTGTTTAGACATAGGTTATTCAGCCAAAATCATGCAATTAGTTTAAGAATTGTGATTGATGTGCCTCACTCCTGATGTCTTCAAAGTCCACCATTTTTAGGTCTGACATTTTGAAGCAAAGGAAGAAAGACAGTTTCCTTGTCTACCTGCCCTATTGCTCCAACGGGTTAAATTTGGGAGGAGTCTTCCAAGTCAAAACCTCTAAGGAGTATGGCTAAGAAAGCATTTGTCTGTTGCTGTGGCAAGCAACCAAATCTCTCAGCTGTTAACAGCCTTTATTTTCATTTTCCTAGGTCAAGTACAAAGAGAATTATGAAAAATCTAAAGGCAGATCAATGCTGGAGTTTGTGGATACACCAATGTATCAAGTTTCAAAGGAGGCTCAAAAGATGCAAAGTGAGGTTAGTAAAAATGTGTGCTTGAACTAGTAAAATTTATATCAACAGAGAAGCTAACAGGCATCTTGTGCTCAGGTTAAGAAAACATATGAAGCAGATCATAAAGTTTTTATGAATTGAGGATGTGGTAGAATTAGTACTGAGTAGTTCTCTTTGCTATTCTGTAGCTCAGTTCTTCAACTTTGTTTTTCTCATAAGGCCATTGGTGCTAACACTAGACAGAGATTGTATGTAATGTCATTTAATTGAGAAGAAGCTCAAGAAATCATCTAAATTGGAGATTACTAACTTTTTTACCTTTTGCCTTTAATTCCGTCTTTAATGAGGGAGGGTTCTCAGCTGGAAGCGAGTGAAGCTGCAAAGCTTCACTGTGACTTAACTGAAGTGTGCTCTTGCCCATTCAGCTTGGGAAGCTTAATAAGGGGGAAGGACTGCTCCTAGGCTCCAGAACAGCACTAGCTGTCCTATCTCAGCCCATATTTTTGTAACTTTTTATTAAAAACTTCCAGTGGTGGAGATTTCGTGACCTCCCAGGCAGTCTAGTTTAGTACTTCACCATCCATCCCAAGAGAGAGTATTTCCCTGTGTCTCCCTTGCTACAGTTTGATTCTGTTATTTTTGCTGTGTCATGAAAAACAGATGATTTAATCCTCTTGGTAGAAGCTTCCTTGTCTTTAAAACCATTACCTTGTGTGCCATTTGTCTTCTCTTTTCTCTACCAAGCAAACTGTTTCTTTTGTAGGTCAGGTTAAACATTCTCTTTGAAATATCATACATATGTATTTTTGTCTAAATGGTGTGTATCTTGTACAGATAATCTAGGTAATTAAATAAGTAATAAAGTTGCTTATTAATGTGATGACTGATTTATGGCATGGCTCACTTCTGGCTCTGTTCATAATGTTCTTTCTGAAATATGATTGGAAATGCACATGCATGTACCACTAATTGTTGGTTTTGCTTCAATAGAAAATATATCGCAAAGATTTTGAAGAAGGGATCAAGGGAAGACCAACAATGGATTTAGACAAGACCCCAGAGTTTTTGCATATAAAACAAGTCACTAACCTTCTGAAAGAGGTAGAGGATTATTTTTTTTTTTTTAAAGTTGTAAATGAACAATAAGCAGTATCACTACAAGCTATTGAGTTTTGAACAATTTACCATTAACTTGGTAGCTAAATACAAAAGTGACTTCATGAGTAAAAATTGCTGCATGTCATTTTATTCTGTAGTAAGAATAGATACTTTTTGAAGTTTCCTTATGAACATAAGGAAATGATAGCTCAGCACACCTGAACCAGAAAAAAGGAGTTAAATGAACAAATCAGATGACTCCTTAGAAAATGGTTTGTTGGCAGGACATTCCATCTGAGGGCCTCAGTTCTGGAATTTGATCCTCACTTGGGCTCAAATAGCCTAAATTTGGTGATGTTCCAGACTTGCTGCAAAAGACATCTGTTTGATAGGGTTTTGGAGAGGGCCTAGAGTTTTCTTTTCAGATAGATAAAGGGGTGGAAAGGAGGATTTCTGTTGGTGTCCAGATGGCAGTTCTTCCTTTTGAGTGATAATTTCAGGTTTATGATAGTCTGTTGTGATTATATGGTTGCCTTGAGCTGTGTGTAGTCACTTTAAACTAATACAGTTGAAATAATAATCTGTCATACATGTTATTGATGAAAATAAAGAAGACCAAAATTCCATAATATAGCTGTGATATTACATAGATTAAGCAAATTTTGTTAGAATGTGCAAGTTTTCTGTATTCCCATTGTTTCTTTAAGATTTGTCCAATGTTCTTCATTTGTATGTGGCATTATAATTTAAAGAACTTTTTTTTTTCATAAGTGAGAATCCCTCTATCTTTAGTCTTTTTATATTGTTACTCAAAACTGATTTTATGTTAGGTTTTGAATACTGGTTGAGTCTGTAGATTAGGCTTACTGTTTGTCCAAATTTAGAAGTAAATGTGTCAGCAAAATTCATAGTTGGAAATATCAGAGCTGCTTAATATCCTCCATTTGAATTTGGGAGTCAAGAGTACCTTGTTTATATTTACTGTATTAAGAATTGATGTTTTTGCTGTGGCCCAGATGAATGAATTGAGGTTGCTAGAATTAAAAACCCTTGAGCCTTGTTTCTTTCCTTGTTCTTAAACAACTTATCCCAGTTTATGATAGATCTCATATGGGTAAAGAAAATATTTTCTTTTTGGATATTTCTTTATTATTCATCCTCTAATTAATAATTTTTTCCAATAAGCCTGTCTGTCAGGTAGAAAAGTCTGAAGCTAGGTCTAGTTTGTGCAGTAGCATTCTGTGTGTGCACGTCCCATGTATGCCTACTGACTGGGGAAAAATGCAAATGCTTGCATTTCATTGAGTTAATCTTTCTGCACTCTGGATATCCACAGAAGTGGTTAGTGCATGCCTAGTTGCAGGTGTGCTGTAAATATTAATCTTTGAAAATTTTGGTGTAACTTCCCTCCATAGTACTACATATGTTAAGATATTCCCTAATTCTTACCTCTTCCAAGTTCTATGACTCATTAGTGAAGGAGTAAACCATGCTTGTAAGCCAGAGGGGAAGAATATGAGACAATGGAAATGGTATTTTAATTCATCACTGCATGAATTTCATGTGATTTTTATATCCACATTCAAGGAACAGATTCCAAAACCAAATTCATCATTATCTTTCAAGATTTAGCAAAGCGATATATTTTTTCATAGTCAAGGATGTAGCTCAGTATTTTTGCCTGAAGGTTCATAATAAACTTTAGATAGATATGCATGAAACAAGGAGAACCTGGAGTTATTACCAAAAGAATTAATTGGTGTCAGCTGTGTTCCAGCTTATTCTGTTGCCTTCCCACTGTAGAGAATTCTGCAAATATTTCACATTTTGTAACAGTAAGAACTTTCTTCTCTGGAACCACATTCACAACTCCTCCAGAAGAGACAGCTGAATTTAATATTTCTAAATTAATAGAAGTTGCTTCTTGCTTGTTGTAGGACATGCTGCTCATGATGAAGAGAAGTGTCTTTAAAAATACGTGGTTTCCTATTGTTTAAATAATGAGCTTATACAGAGACAAAGGTGCTCACTGCCACTTATGAAATTAATATGTGATTAGGAGTATTAATTCATGTTTACATAAATCCTTCTAAAAAATATTTTCTTCAATTTTGTTCTAGTTTCTTTGCTTAAAAAAGTCTAACCCACACCTGAAGATGGGAAGAGCAATTAAAAATCCTTACAAAACTTAAAGATCTTGAACTTCAGTAGGCTTACATCAGCTCTCTATGAATTGGGAAGAGGAAAAAGAGCCAAATGTCCATGGGCATGCTTTTAATTTTATACCAAACATTTGAGTACTCTGGAGGCTGCAGTTGCTAAATGTTGATAGATCATATCAGTGCAGCATCAAGGGCACAGAAGTGATATGGTAGGAATATTGCTTCTACATTCTAATTTATCAACCAGTCATTTTAACAGATCCTAGTATAGTGTTCAGGGCATCCATCCTGATTGTGATGCCATTAGTGAACAGAGGTAAAAACTGCAGCACAGCATATATTGGTCTGTAAAAGCAAATGCTACTGCAGTTAAAATGTCTGTAGAGAGGCAGCTGACGCCCCTAAACAGTGTGCTAGCGCTGTAGAGCACAACAGGAAAATACATGACTACATTAAAACCTTTTAACTTTTTCAACATTGTACCTTTTGATTTAATAATTTCCAATTCTATTTTAACTCTGAAACCTCTACTTCAGCTAATTCATATTTCATAGAAATTTCAAAGAGACCCTTCAGACATTTAATAAGTGGCATTTCTTTTCAGGATCTTGCATACAATATTAAGTGGAGAAATCGCTCTTCTTTTTTTTTTTTTTAATCCTTAGAAAGAGTATAGAAAAGATTTGGAAGAAGGGATGAAAGGAAAAGGAATGACAGTGTTTGAAGATACACCAGATTTGATTAGAGTGAAAAATGCAGCTCAGATATTAAATGAGGTATGTTATGCTAGTCAAGGTTGTTGATGTCATAGAAAGTTCACTCTGTTATACTTGACTGAAAATATTCTGGTTTTTTAAAACATAATCTACAATGAAATATGTAAGTATTGAAACGAAGACTATTTCTGTTTTGCTTTAAGAATATAGAAAAGCTCTGAAAAAAACCAACTTACAACAAATATTTCAGATTTTCAGGGAATTAAAAGGTCAGTGGAAAATGTTAAGTGGGATCATTAGGTACAGAACTTAAAACTGGATTCATTTTTCCATCTATTTATTTGTTCAGCTAGTGTAATTAATACTGTAATGGAAAGAGTTAAATGTTAATGGACTTGTAAAGAAAAGTCAATTAAATAATTCTGAACTCTTTTGAATCACATACTTGCTATCTAAAAATAAATGTTGGTAATGACTGCAAAGCATCTTGGGAAGATCTTTTATCCAGACAAACTATTCTACTTGTGAAAACCTTTTTCCAAAAGTAGAGTTGCTCCGGAAGAAATGGATTTTTTTGAGCTTGTGGTTTATCCAATGCAAACAGACATGTGGAGGCTCCTTCCAGAGTGTATTTTTAGAACCGAGCTTTGGTGTTATCTGTGTCAGTCCAAGTTGCTCTGAAGGTTATGTGGGATCACATAAGTGTGCAACCTACTCTCATTTAAGGGCTGGGAGCGGAACTGTAAGACTCCTTGATCTGTGTACTGTCTCTTCAAGACCACCCTGTGGAACTCGTGTGCATGGCAAGCCTGTGTGCTTAGCAGAGCTGCAAGCTGCGACACTGGCACAGCTGCAGCTCCTGTGGATGAGCTTGCACAGGCTGCCTGGGAAGCAGCAGTGGGGCTGGAGGTGTGGGGAAGGAAGAGGGAAGGCAAAGCTCATGCTACACTTAATGCCTTCGGGAGTCATTCTTTCAGACTAATAAATTTATTTTATATTCATTTAATATGTGTGTGTGTGTGTGTATATATATATATATATATATATATGTTTATTTGCACACATCATAGTCATAAGAACCAGAGGGAATGCCATGCATAGGGCCAATCTGACCACTGTAAAAAAGTGCAGAAATATATAGCTGTAACTCCCAGGATTCTTCTCTTTGGTGTTTTACACAATATGAAGCTGGGAGGAAACATCTGCCATTCCACCTTTAGCAGAGAGGAAGTGAGGGATGATGTCTTCTCACAGGTTAACTTACCCTTTGTGCAAAAACCTGTGGTTTGTTAAGTAGGGAGTTGTTTTATCACATTTATTTCCACATCAGTGAGACAGAGATGGAAGACTGAAAGACATTTTGCTCTTGTTCTTGTAAGTGATCAGAAGGATATTTTCGTTCTTTGTTCTAACTAATGTTCAACCTAAAAAATAATTAACAAGACAAGTAAGAATTTTTAAAATTATATGCATGTATTTGGAAAAAAACCCACACCTGTTTTCCACAGGCAGAGATAAACTAGAATAGAAAAAGAGTGATTAGTACTATAGTAATAGCACTGGCTACTATAGTATAGTACTATTTCTACTACTATAGAAAGAGCACTGGCTGAGAATCTTTTCATTTTTTATTAAATAGAAAAAAGTACAACTATTGTATACAGTATTTCAGTATTACATTTTAATATAATTTGCTGATGAACAAGAAATATATCCTTGCTTGGAAAAGCTGAAGATGAAATATTCATTTTGTTTTCTGGTTATTGGTTATTTATAATTTATGTTGTGAGAAAAAAGCAGCAATCATGGATGAGTACTGCCACTTGCCTGATGGCTGTGGTTCAGGAAAGACCTATTAAATGAATAAATTACAACTTCCTGCTCTACAAGTTCACTGAAAACAATTCTATGTGGTATTAAATTTCTAACATGTAGTCTTTTCATAAATAAAATATCTTCTTAAAAGTAAAATGTGTTTCACTTAGGCTGGCGCTGGCACCAAGTACCAGCTTTTTACACTATGTTCTGAAGAGCTAAATTTCCCCTTTACTTTAGAGGATAATTGTAACAAGCTGTCTGGACTGATTTCCCCTCACCCTCTGCCAAATTAAAAATTCAGTGGTAGAGTTTTGTACATTCAGTGACTATCTCCTGAAGTTTTTCTCCTGTCATTTGTTGTGTGTTTTCCTGGCAAAAGATTGCCCCAAGTCTTGAGAATTTTGACTCATGAGATTTTCGATTGACTCTAAATTTTAAAAATTAGATCTCTTTAAAACTGGATCTCTTGTGCAAAAATCTATCTGTAACTCTCTGGCTATTGTGACTATAATATATGAAGTTTCATCTTCACAGAAACAATACAAAAAAGACCTGGAAACGGAAATTAAAGGAAAGGGCATGCAGGTTGGTCCAGATACTCCTGAGATAAGACGAGCCAAGAAAGCTTCTGAAATTGCAAGCACGGTCAGTATGGTACCTGATACAAGCTTCCCATTTGACAGAATGCAACAAATTATTGTCAGTGAGAATTCCAGGTCATAACCAATCTAGGCAGTAGCAATACCATAAATTTCACCAGATACTTAATCCGTTGAGATGCATAGAGTATAAAAGGTGCAGAATCAGCATATGGGGGAATGTTAAGACTTCCCAGAACTTTGATGTTTCTGTCATCTTTTGCAGGTTGTGCTTGTTCCTCATGAACCATGCCTGGCCTGGGCTGTGTTCAGTACCTGTGGGCCCTACTGCTTTTAGATCTAAATAGCTGCTTGTTTAGTTAGGGAAAAATGATAAACAGAGTTAGAGAGATGCTAAAGCCTTATGACCCCAGTCTTGCAAAGTACAGCTGAGGGAGAAAGTCTTGTTTACACGTGTCTGCCAAAGCTGCAAAGACAGGTAGATGTGAAAGGCTACATCAGATTTTAAGTAAGCAGATTTTTAACTGTTCAGCAGCTGTAGCATAGTTATCTCATAGATAGATAGTACAAAGCTAATGCTGTTGGATCAAACGTTATTAGGTGTTTTAAGAATGATCAGTGGAATCACACAGATTAAAGTAGGAACAATTTAATAATTTGGCTGTCAGACATGTGAGTATTTTCAATGTTATCCTTTTCAGAAAGAATACAAGAAAGACTTGGAGAATGAAATTAAAGGAAAGGGAATGGAAGTGGGCACAGATACACCTGATATAAAACGAGCCAAAAAGGCTTCTGAAATTGTAAGCCAGGTGAGTATAGAATGAATCTCTTAAGATTACTATGGAAGTAAAACATAATGAGATTTTAAAAGCATAAAATCTTTTTGAACATACTTGGGCTAAAAGGAATAAGCAGTGCACAACAGAAACATTAAATTAAAGAAATTAAAGAATTTGTTTTAAAGTCTGACCAGTGCTATCAGAATAGCCTTAAAGGTAGCATGTACAAATAACTGTAAAATTAGTTACGGTATTTTTTCCTTTTTTTTTCTTCAGAAAGAATATAAAAAGCATCTGGAGACTGAAATTAAAGGAAAAGGAATGCAAGTTGGCCCATACACTCCTGAAATACAACGGGTCAAAAGGGCTTCAGAAATAGCAAGCCAGGTAGGCATGCATTCAAGGGCTGGATGTTTTAATTCTGTCTAACAATGAGTGCTTGACATACATTGCTCAAAAGACTACTTCTCTAAGTCTGTAGAGACTTGGATACCCATATTAAATTAATTTACATGTAGCAAAAAGTGTTACTGCCTGATTCTTATTTGTATTTAGGCCTGTCATGCCATGTAAATTGAATTTAATTATTTACATCTACTTGAAGGCCTTTTTACATTACCTAATGAGGAGGTTTTTTATATCCTGACAGCGAAGGGAAAATAAATAATATAGATGAGAATATATTGTATATATTTAGTGTGGAACAGTGTTCAGGTGTCTACACAGACAATGAGAACAATGTCATGGAGGAGAGAGGTTGAAATAAATATTGTGCAAAGAGTTAAGACTCATCAGCAATAAGCATATTTTGTTGCAGTTTGGATATTCTGAGCCCAAGAAAGTCAGAAATAGACATTTAAAAATTATTTTTCAGAAAATGTACAAAGATGAAGCAGAGAAGATGCTCTGTAACTATTCTGCTGTCCCAGACACTCCAGAGATGGAGAGGATAAAAAGCACTCAGAAAAACATCAGTTCAGTGAGTAATAGTGCTTCTCTCTTTGCTTGCAATTTTTCAGATATTTTTCAGTTTAAATAGGCTCTCTTGTGCTGCAGCATGAAATAGGGAACTTATGAGTAAATGTCCTTTGAACCATTCGCATAATTTTCCTGGCAAAAGCTGTATCACCCATTTCTTTCAATAAAAAAAAATACCCAGTTTTTCTAGGTGTGACACTGTTATTTTGAATTGCTAAACCACTTATACCACCTTGCCAAGCCACAGTTATTTTTAAATTAAGATATTTTTTTTCCTTTTTTTTTTTCTTTTTTTTCCATCAAGCCCCAGGAAGTACTTTATTTAAAAGGACAAAAAAACCTAAGGCTTGTTACTGTGCATAGATTTTCCATCTGCTTTCTATCATATGTACAGAACATCAAGATTTGGGTATAAAATTAGAATAGATCAGGTTTCATAAATGTATATGTCTACTGATTTTATGTTATACTGATATATTTTTAAATTTTATGCTAGATTTATGTTTCAGTTTATCCCTAAATAGAAATTACGAGCTTAGATTTCTAAAACTGCCCAGTTTGAGATGCATTCAGTTCCATTTTGGTTTGGGGCCCATTCTGCTGTTTGTAATTCTCTTTGCTTGTAATATAACAGAGAAGAGAGAAGAGGAGTAAATAAATATAACCTCTAGAACCAAAGGCTGTCCAGTTAGCTCTGCTTTTTATGGCAGACTAAGTAATACTAATAAAGCCAATGATTTGCGAGAAAAGAAGATGCTAAATATTTCAGTATTACCTGATGCAGATGTTCTTTAACTTAGAGATGTTCTCAGCTTCTCCAACTCTGTGCAAGTATAAGGTCAATTAGTTTCTCTCAGAGGCGTTTACTTGCAGCTATCCCATATCTCTGAAGCTTTCCTAGTTGAGTAAGAGCCTGCGGGGAGAAGTCCCTGAGGCTGCTCTAGACAGCGGTCTCTCTTATAACGTCTTCCAGCCATTACCTGCTCCTTTTCTTCCTTCAGATGAGAGCAGCTGAAAGCAACATCTTTCTAATAGGAGATATTGACGAGCCCACTGGCTCAAATTTTATTTCTTATAGTCTGTTGTCTCTTGGTTTTGAGTGGTGCACTGCTGCATGGTGTGACAGCGATTAGCACCGTATCTCATGGAACTGACGTCCTAACATACTATGCTGAAACTCCGTGTAACAGAGGGGATTGAAGCTAGCCTCTACTGATCTGCTTTCTTCCCTGCTCCATTCTTTGATAGCTTTTGATGAAGTCCTCAAATAGGTCAGTGGGTCTGGCAGTGCAGACTCACTAACAGTTAGATACCAGGCATATAATAACCTTTCACTACTTAATTAAACCCTGACAAGCCTCTGGCGCATCTCAACCTCCTGCATCCCTTTAGGCCAGTCTGAGATTTCAGTGCTGAGGCTGACAATTACCCTCTTTGTTAGTGTGATAGATAATAAGAAATAAAAATATTTTGTCTTTGAGGTGGTTTGTATTTGTTTTATTTTGTGATCATGCTTTTTCTGTTTCTGAACGGGATCCTCCAAATGGAGGAAAGCAGTTTATAGCTGCAATTGAATTATCATTTTTATTCTTTCTCTATGTTTTAATCTTTCAGCATTCTGTGCAATTTAGATTATAAAAGTAAGTTTCTTTTTACTAAGTTAAGATATAGCTAGGAGCAGCCCCAATGTAAAAAAAAAAATAATTAATGACCCCTAATAGGCTTCTGATTTTTAGATTTTGTCTCAAATATTTTCCTGCCTTAAGGAACAAAAAAAGTGACTAGCTCTGCAGATAAGAGCAGTGCTGCTTTTAGCTCACTAGCTCATTTGGCAGATGATTTACAATAGGAGATTTACTGCACAGTCATCCCTTTCATAGAAAAGTTCCTAGCTCCCACATTTTTTACCACATTGACCTTGGTAGAGGAGAAAAGTATTTTAGTTCAGTCCACTATGTAAATCTTTCTATCTTGTACTGACATGTTGGTGCAGAAGAATTTTCAAGTTCTTACTCAAGTTCTCACATGGTAAAACAAAGTTCTAAATTGTTAAAGCTTTTCTGGATATTTAAAAAATGAGTTGTGGACATAAATAATTCACTCTTCTCCAGAATATTTGATAGTACTAGACACCTGAGGTTACAGAGGACTTCAAGGAAGTAGGAGAAATGCATCAAGAATGATGTTTTATGTTTAAGGTTTATTGATAGGAAAAAAATAATGGTTTAAGAAAGACAGAAATACTAAATGTTAAAGATTTATTTTACAAACTCCAGGATCAGGCTTGTTTTTACACTGTCAACCTGGAAATACTTACTGGAATGGCAACAGCAGTGACACCAAATACTGAAATTTAAATAAAACTTCTTTGGGAGTTTTGCGGAGTGAACTGGTGCTCCATGGTTATTTAAATTATAGCCACATTTGGAATTTGTGGAGCAGTTATTTACTGTCTCTTCCAGTAATTTTGAATGATTGATTCTACTGATGCACTTTGTATTTTATCCTTTACTGAAGCAATTGAAATAGAGAATTATATAAACAGCATGTGTATCTTTTCAGAAGTGAGCTTGTTTTTAAATGCAGTCCTCAGCTTTCTGGCTTGAACCCAGAAGTAAAAAAATGTGTGACTTGGATTGTAGTTCTGGCTGTTCTGGTTATTTGTCATGAATATGTCAATTTTCTAGTTTGCTAAATTAGAAATAATATCTGTTCAGTTCTCAGAGTATTTTAAGAGCTGAAGATTAAAACACCAATTCAAATCTTGCATGTACGTGCATGTTCAATTACATTGAAATGAATAAGGTTACTTAAGCATAAAGTTGTGTTTGTAAACATTTATAGATTATGATTAAATTTTAAAGATATTTCCAAAACTAGAACTATCATTACAAATACTTACAAATGTTTGAGATCAGTCTAAAGGATGATAATAGATTATCTGGATTACAGTTGAAAACAAACAGAATGTTATTATAGTTATTGATAATTGCTCTGATTTATGAAAAATTAAAGTATTTGCTTTCTTAGCAAGATTTAGAGTCAGACCAATTTAGAACTTGGAAATTTGCCCAGCCCTTTTATGAGAACTTGTACTTGCATTGCTAACAATCTCATAATTACTTTTCTTTTGGGGAAATGAAGGTGTTTTATAAGAATGAAGTAGGAGCTGGCACAGCTGTAAAAGAGACTCCAGAGATTGAAAGAGTAAAAAAAAATCAACAGAATATTAGCTCGGTAAGTGTCATTAACATTAATTATTCTTATATGAGTAAATGGCGGTGAAATATTTTTCCATCTTGTTTACTAGACATTCTACATTTTCATATCACAAATACTACTCCACTGGATTTTGTATATAGAACTCCATTCTAGAAGAGTTAGAGATCCACTCTAGTCTAGTAAATTGAAGCATCATGAAAGATAGGAAGAACTTTAAATATTTGAGGAAAGAGTTTTGTCTTTTTAAAGTGAGAAACATGAAATGTATTTCCTGATATTACAACTTCTGTTAAGTCTGTCATTTGCAATTTAGAAAAATATCATAACACGAAAAAAGAAAATCCGTAGAGTTCCTGAAGAGCCTGCATGTATTACATAGGGGTTGGTACAGTTTGCACTTCAAGAAGAGTGAAATTATTTCCAAACTCGAGCTATGTGAAAAGGTGGAAAGTTTGTGCCTCTTTACATGCTGGTGACAAGTTGATCTGTGGATCTGATGAGACTGGTTCTGAATTGATGCCCAATGACTTTGGACTTTAATGAGCAACCAAAAATAAAATATCAAAATGAGAGTTTACTACAAGTAGAACATGCTCTTCTGATAAATACATGGCAAAACTTGGAAAGAAGCAGAAGTGACTGCCAAACAAGAAAACACTTGTAGCTGCATTGTTTGGAATTTTTTGTGTGGAGTTGTTTGGGGCCATTTTTATGTTTGTGACGTGACTTTTCTGATGATTAGATGCTTTTTTTAAAAATAAAGTTTGAAGGTAATGTGTAGATATGATACTAGATTGTGTTTAAATACTAGTTGAAATCCAAATTAGAGACTCTCGACACCTATTCTACTAGAATGTCCTTGTTTACTGAGTAGTGTTAAACACATTTCCCACCAAAGTAAGGTCAGGTAGGGAATTTCCACAAAATTTTGGAAATCTATTTTCCATGGAATTTTTCTCTGGCTCCATCCATCACTTTTCATCTTGTCATTTTGAGTCACAGTGCGATTTGAAGATTCAGTGCAAGCTATCATGTGTCCTAAAATCCTGAAACACTGTTTCTGGCTGGGAAGCTATAGTTTTTCTTGATTTGAGGGTGGTTTTTTGTTGTTGTTGTTGTTGTTGTTGTTGTTTTTTTGTATTGGTGTTCTAGAAACAAAACCTAATCTCCTGTTACCTATTATGATTTCCAATTACCATGGACATTTTTTTTTGAGAGTGGTCACACACATGTGCATGCACTTATTAGGAAAAGTCTTAACCTACTCTTTTTTCTCAATACTTTTCAAAGTGAAATGAAAAGATAGCGTACGTTGCTCTTGCTGTTTTAGAAATCCTAAACAGTGGTGAAGAGGGGAAAATGAAATGTGAATCAGTGCGCTAGTAAACACACTTGAACAAAAGCATATCAAGAGAAACACAAAATGCATTAGTGGTTTAGTGTTATGATGTAACTAGCATGGCCTTTACACTGCTAGTCTGTGAGCAGAGTTAAAATTTTACAAAAAAAATTTTATTACATGTAGTGTACTTGAGATTACTTAAATCTTGTATAATAATTTTTAGAAGTGTAGAATGCCAAATTTCAAGGCAATGTGCAAGAAAGTTTTAAATTATATGTCAGTAAGAGGGAAATTATATTGTATAATTTACAGGAGTCCCACAGGAGGGGTAAATTACATCAATTTTGACTCCATTAAACATTTTACACTTATCTTTGAATTTAGCCAGAAGAACTTAGGACAGCTTTAAAACTATATATTTGCTGAGTTAAATGAAACTATGGAATGTTAAGCACATCTGCAGTGAAAAAAAAAAGCCAGAACACCAAAACAAAGTAACACTCATTGTGCAACCAAACCATGCAAAAAAAATCCATTGCATCATGTTCTGAAAGTGATCATATTCTTGCAGATGACATATATTGGAGACAAAGATCAGAACAGTCTGTTTTCAAATCCTAAAACCCAAAGTGGTGACAGCAAAGGGGGTTGAGCTCATCTCACCTGTTGTGATGATTGGTTTGGAAGAAGCAGTCTCACAAACAGTTGGGGTGAAGATACTACAGAACTTTAAAAGCAAACATCAGACCCATGGACTGTAACAGAATCTGAACCGAGAAGCTACAAATAACTAAGAATTTTTTAAAAACTTGTTTATATTGAGGGACAAGCAGGGCTGGACACAATGCTGGGAAGAAGACTTTTGGGGGAATATTACAGTTTTATTTTTGTTTGTGTGAAATCCATGAGAAAACCTCTGTGATATGACAGTCAACACCACAAAGCTGGAGTCTGATTAAAACTCAATTAATGGACATTTTGAAGCACTTTAAGGACTAGTAGCATTGCCAATTCTTAAGGTTACCTAATAGTCTCTATTAAAAGACCCCTTTTTCTGGTGGTTTAGTACTTCTGCCAGTCCTAAACTGTCTGAACTGAAATTTTCCATTCCTGGTTTGTGCTTTGGGCTTTTTTTTGTTTTATTTATTTATTTATAAATTTCAGCCAAAGCAGCTTCCAAGTATGAGCTTAGAGAAAAACAAGTTGTTTTGTCTGCGTTAAAAAATTTGTCAATCTCCAGAAGTACTATGTTATGTCTCTTAGAGAAGGGAGTTGACAATTATCTACTAAGTGACATTTGGTACAGTAGATTTTGGGAAAAAAGAGGCCAGGGGTGAGGAACTGAAAATGTAGAAGGGCTTGGTCAAAGTGGATAGGCCAGGTGTGGGGAAAGATTGGCAGAGTAATGTGCTCCTG
Source organism: Athene noctua (assembly GCF_965140245.1). Taxonomy (NCBI): domain Eukaryota; kingdom Metazoa; phylum Chordata; class Aves; order Strigiformes; family Strigidae; genus Athene; species Athene noctua. The sequence goes on from NC_134038.1 coordinate 123,782,079, forward strand.
TGCTTAGGTGCTTCCTTCCAGAAGAGCTGAAACAGAACCCAAGGTCACTTAGACTCATCACTCCCTCGTTGTCAGCATGTATCTGAGATACCCTTGGTCAAATATTTTGTTTTCTTTAATGATGGTGCTCACGGAGGTAACAAACTACGATTGTTCTCGTGGGTTTGTGCACTTCTAAACAAACCACAAGGGGCTTAAGATGAAGGCACACAAAGGTGCATTTGTACTTTTTTAAATCATAAGAAATAGCTCTCCCAAGAGGTACCCTTAGGGAGTATTATTAAGATCATTAGGTCAGTACTCAAAAGCAAGAACGCAAGTTCAAGTCCCTGTGTCTAGACCTGATGATCCATTGCCAAAGTATATGATTTTATACTTTGCCACGGAGGCAAACCTGCTCTGGTTTTCCATTTTGCAAACTACAGTTCAGTGGGAATTCTCATCTGAATGCAGGTGCTGTATAATTCTGTGTTTTCTAAAATTATGTAGCCAGATTAGCTGTTACTTGTCTGTGCTCTCTAGTAAAAACAGTACTTTTCCTTGTCACAATTCCATTTTTCCTCATTTCACAGCAAAATTAGTGAATTAACATGTGGGAAAAACTCAGATGCTTTAGCGAGTAGCAACACAGGAAAATTCCTGAAGAAATCAGTAATTCAGTCATCAAAGCAGGATTCTTAGAGTTAAAGAAAAAAAATACTAGTCATGGTCAGCATGCAAACTACTTGCTAAGTAAAGATCATTGATTATGTGTAATAAATGAGGCAGAATTCTCTTGAAAAAAACAGCTTTTGGTAATAAATAAAGAAGATTATAAAACAAAGAGAAAAAGAATGAAGTACTATAAAATATATTAAAAGCTGTACATGGAGCATATTTGTACAAGGGACAAAACTAAGGTTACATTTAATTTTGTCATTTCTGATTTTTGAGTCCTTGATTTTGCAGGTTTAAAATGTATTTAATAGAAGTTTTCTATGGCACATTAACATGAAACTGTACAGATTGATTCATTGTGCTATTCCCTTGTTCTTAAAAGTACTCTTCCTTCATTGAGTCTTGCTAATGAAAAATGTTTCCAACTATTATGTATCACCATACACACAATTTTGAATGCTTTTGTTAATTTTGCTGTTCCGTTACCATTGTGAAGAAAAAGAAGGCATGCCATGTCACTGTTATGGATAGAATGGTCTACAAGTATTTGCTTTACAGCTGCATAAGAGATTTGAATTTGAATGTGCTGAATAGTGGACAGGTATATAATAACAGACAGTAGGACAAAGACAATGCACAGATTTGTCCAAGATGACCCTTTTGGACAGCATATGAAAAAAACAGAAAATATGATGCTTTTCTTTTTAGTACCACATCCATTTAACCTTACAGTTCTTTCTCATTAAGTTGAATCCTGGTTTTGGTACATGCAGTGTATAATTGAAGAAATTCTAGTTCTGTGCATCTTTAGAATTATGTAGTCTACCATATCCAAACATACTGCCGTTTAGAAGAGATTAAACGTGGCAAAAGCAACAGTAAATACCTGACAGCATCTTCAAAGTCATCATCCATCCAAACAGCTGCATTCTCCCTTGATGTGTCTGTGTGTGTTTTTAGAGAACTTGGATGAGACTTTTGAAGTCATCCACCCTTTTCAGAACACATCTGTGAAATGTTTGGTTTCTGAAATGGACTGGTAGACTCCATAGCAAGATAACAGCTAGACAAGTCATTGTCAGAGTGATGCAGATCTCCAAGTAGTATATGCAGCATCCCAGTTATGATGAAGAAAGCCAGAATCCCACTCAGATATGATGAAGAGAGCCACAAGCCCATGTGATATATATTCCCACTCTGAGAGTTTCAGGATGCTAGGCTTGTGTGCACTCTCTGCTGCATTATATCAAACAAGATGCATTGGAGACCCTAGCAGCCTGTTTCAGAAATTAAATATACCTGGGTTTTTTTAGGCCAATAGTGTTGATATGTGTGGCCTAACTGTGCAGTATGTGTAAGGGAGAGATTACAAAATGTTTCTTGTGTTTCAGTGCTTGTCTGTATCTTCTTTAAATTGCTAATACTTTGTAATATTTGTTGTGCAGATTAAATACAAGGAAGAAATTCAGCATGCCACAACTATTTCTGATCCACCCGAACTAAGGAGAGTAAAGGAAAACCAGAAGAATATTAGCAATGTGTGCCCCATTTTCATTGCTTGGACACTTCTCCCTCGCTGTATTAAATGTGTTTGTGCCTCAGTGAATATGTCTGTGGTGTTTGTGCTTGTTCCTGTTTGTCCACAAAGACTAATTTAATCAATGAGAACTCCTTAGCCTTGCACTTTGATTAACATCAATGAGAGTGAAGTATTCCTGTTGAAATATGAATTATCTGTGTTTGAAATAGAAGAATTGCAAGAGGGTAAGTACTAAGTATTGTGTTGAAAGATATGGGTGTTTATTAAGGAACGGTACTTTGCATCCAAATGCAGTCTGCTCTTTTAATGTCTAACACACTGTTGTATTTCTTTTACTTGGCTCTGTGTAATATCTTCTGCCATGTTTGCTAGGTTCAGTATAAAGAACAACTCTGCAAAGCTACGCCTGTGAGTGTCACCCCTGAGATTGAAAGAGTCAAGAGGAATCAAGAGAATGTCAGCATGGGAAGTTGCTCTCATTTAATCCTTTGTATAATTTTTGGGTGCAGAGGATGAGTACAAAATTCTGCCTCCAGAAGCTCTGTCTTTTCTTTAGTTAGGTGCAGGCTCAGTAACGGAATTACTTATTTGATTACAGAAATGTCTGCAATATTTTGAAATGTTATTCTCTGTCTTGGATATTTGCAGAATATTTTGACAGATTTTTTTTTTTTTTTTTAACAGAATATCCTTTTCCAGCTTTTTTCTTTGCTTTGTAAAAAATTGGCTACAGTTGTACCCAAACTCCAGCTCTCTTACCTGTTTCTTTCTGGTACCTCAGTAGCATTCCTATCAGAGTTTAGTATTTAATGGCTGACATAACCATTAAAAGGTCATACTGTTTGCAGGGGCATGGGAAAGAACATAAGGGCTTTGGAGCACGCTGCTGCCTTCCTGCATTGCTTAAGTTGTACCTTGTTAATAAGTCTTTGAGAGACCAGCCATTCTTCTCACTGGAAACTGCCATCAGCAGCTGTGTTTCATGGGCCTACTAATAGCTCTACAGTGTTTCCCTGGGGTGTTTTCTGACATGTTCCCCAAATTAATACAGAGTTCCAGTTTACAAGAATACTGTCACTGTAACTTAAGTGTATGCTATTTATTCCTGGATTTATGTTGATACGTCTAGCTCTCCTAAAATGCACGCTGTTTAAACAAACCTGTTTTCCCAAGTGATTCAAGCAAGTCTGTGTAGTTGTTCTCACATTGTTGTTTACCTTTCACCAATTTTTGTGTGGTGCAGATTTCATTGGAAAGATTAAATTCTCCTTCAGGTCACTGGAATAGCTTTAGGTGAAGATTCTTTAACTTCAGTCATTTCTAGAAGCATTAAGTCTTGAATAATCATTTTATCTTTACAAATATCAGTTTGCAAATTTAATCCATTTGATAGTTCCATTTGATAGTTTACCATCAGTTTTATAAGGTGTTGGTTTTTCAGTTGGAATATATTGATGTGTACAGACCAAAACTGTGTTGTGTGGTAAGACAATTGCTTGAACGATATGTATATTAATGCCACAGTGCACTGCAGAATTATGAGCATAATGTATCAGCACAGTTATCCTTGCCATAGAAACCCAAGGGCTTATTTAAAAAAACCCAAGTTTGTATGGAAACATTTATTTTACATAAAACTATATGGATTGGCATAAATCGTGCAAGAATCTCTAATTATTTCCTAAATGTATATCATATCTAACTTCCCAGTATTTGGGGTCAGGGTTAACATTAGACTGATTGATCTGTCAGTGTCACATCCTATCCTTTATCCTCTTTAGATACCGATTGTGCCTTGAGTGTGCATTTGGCTAATGCATCATTACTACAAGTGTATTTTGTTAAAAAGTGATAGAGGGGATATTCCTGCAGTACATTTAAGTAAACACATGGTGAAATTTATTCAGTTGGATTCAGTTGGCAGTTGTCTGATGTGTTGCACCCCCTGTGTTTAATCACCTTTCAATATATAGAGTGTAAAAGTTAAAACATGGATGGTATCCTTATGGAATCTCTATGTCTGGACAAATTACATTTACAGTGGGCACTGCTAAAATTCAATTTTTTCATTTGTTCTGCTTGACTTTACAGCATTATTTGTGGCTTACCTCATTTCAAAGAAAAGATATTTCTTTATACAGCCAAAGACCAGTGTGGTAAATGTCAAGAAGTGTTCATATGTGTGTATATATCCACAGAAATGCATTAGTAAGAAAACTGTACGGAAGGAATTCAGGGTTATGCTTCAAAAATCAAGTTTTATAAGTGTTAATAAACTTCAAATGCATTTTAGCTTTTCAGTTGTTTCCTGGTTGACCTTTTAAATCATACATTTTAATGTAATACAGTGTGATACTGCTTTAGGTGAAACAGTATGTACCGTTTTATTCTGTTAAATAATAGGTTCACTACAGAGAGCAGCCTGGAAAAGCTACTGCTGTGAGTGTCACTCCTGAGATAGAGAGAGTCAAGAAGAATCAAGACAATATCAGCTCGGCAAGTTGTTCGAATCTTTTTGTCATTTAGATTTTCAGTCATTGTAGGAATATAACAAAGATATACTTTTCCATTTAGATTTGATGTGTCAAATGAATCTAACTGTATTATCCATTGAATGGATTTTTTTTTAATCCTTTGAGTACATGCACCGCACATAAGGGCAACAAAAATATTCAGACTTGCCTGATTCTGTGATTCTGTGTAATAGTAGTGAACACTTTAGAACTGAGTGTAGGGAGGAAAAGTAAAGCAGGTTGGATTTCTCAAAGTATTTGTCTAAGGATAAAGGAACAGAATCCAACCTTGTAACTACGTAGGTCTTAAGTATGTTCTTAAAATGCTCATGCGTATTTACCAAAGTCAATTAGTTAAAAACACGAGGAAAACTCCCCAATGGTTCTAGATCTCAAATAATTATTTTATTTCTGTAAATTAGCTTTTTTCCTAAGTGATTCCTTCACTTGTTTCTCAAGATTTACAAGGATAAATACTCCTCTCTGTTAATGAGCAGTAGATGAAAACCAAACTATGTTGGCTGTACTTATTTTGTCCAGAAAATGCTTTGTATTCAAAAGCATATGTAACAGAATATATTTGCTAAGAAAATTTATTGTTTAATTAAGAAGGGTTTGAAGAATATGCAGTACTGTATATTTCTGTTTCTCTGTACATTACTTCAAATTTATCTATGAAATGTAGACACCAAGACTCTTATTTTCATACGTATGTTGTGCTTAGATAATATGTAATTTTAAGGATGATTAGACAATTCCAGTACTTGGTTTCTGTCATCACAAATGCATGTTGAAATAGATTTGCACAACTGATTTGAGAGGTAATACTTTGAGTGTGAATGTTTAGGTAAATCTAAAATATATACTAACACTCAGTATACAGGTTACAATGCAGTGTAGGAGCTAAGAGTCCATTAGTAGAAAAATTCAACCAGCCAGAAGAAACTGTAAGAGTACTCTAGAACCAACAAGTAGGACCAACTACTTTTAGTGGCTTAGAATTTTGAGTGTGGGGGGGTTTTGCCCCTTTTTTTTTTTTTTTTTTTTTTTAACCAGATCATTAACCTTGCATCTTTACAAGTCTGTAAAATGCCACAAAAGACACTAATTAGGAGAAATGTGACATGGAAGGTTCTGTACTTACAGAACACAAAACATGGAACCCAGATGTTATCTTTGAGAACAGCATATTCAGATTTGTCCCAGATGTGTTACTTTTGTGCTGCTGGCAAGGACTAGCTACCAAACAGGACTAAGAAGGCTGTTCAAGTCACAGTGATGCATTTTTTCATTTATGTCATTTAAACAATGTAGAGTTTCAGCTTTTAGGTAAATGCTTTCTTTTTTTTTTTTTTTTTTGAGTAAGTGATGGAATAAATGTGTCTTTGGGCCTTACCAATATACTAACTCACCTGTATCCTCCCTCTGAAATAAGTCGCTAGAAAATGGGTGTAATGAAATAAACAAGAAAAATGTTGGGTGTTGTGATTTGGAAAGGATAGCATTACATGGTGTGATTCTTACCTTTACCAGTAAACAGAAACTTCATGTGTGCTGTTGTTGCTGTTTTGCAGGTCAAGTACAGCAGTGATCAGAGGCAGATGAAAGGTAGACGTAGTGTGCTTCTAGACACACCTGAGCTAAGGCATGTCAAAGAAACACAAAACAACATCTCAATGGTAGGGTACTTTCTTCCTATATCTAGAGTATAGTAAGGAATGGCACTTGACTTCCACTGGATTTTGCCTTCCATTAATATAGGTAACTGATGAAACTCTCTGCTCAAGTACGGAAGGAATATTTTCTTCTTATGCCTGTTGAGGGAGTGTTTGCTAACTGCATATGACTGTAATGAACATTTTCAAAATACTAATAAACAGTTTTCTAACAGTTAAATGTCTGCTATTTTTTTTTCCTTTAAAAAAGCACACACTCATTTGAGCATCACACAGTTTGACTGGATTAGGTGACACACTTCACCTTGTGCCTGTGCACGTTCTTGGTTTCTGCGTGACTTTTGTTTTTGGAATGAGTTGTTTTGTGTGCATTTGCTTGTGTGAGAATGTTTGTCAATTTAATTCTTTGATGATTAAGACGATTTAAAAATAAATATGCATAATCAGGAATACTACTTCATAACTCATACTAATACTGTTTTTGTTCCAACACTTGGTTATATAACACTTTCTTCCCTAATGTCCTTGCTTTTAATTTCATTTTTTTCTTTTTTTTTTGAAAGCAGGCTGCTTAGAATAATTGCAATTCTTTCTAAAGACCTATGTTTAAAGCCAGCTGGCATATGATAAAACAAAAGAGCAAAAGAGTAGTTTTGTATGAAACTGTGTAACCAAAATTCTCTGTGAATGAAAATACTTGAGTTCTTTAGTACTGTTATTGCTGGAACATTTTTTACTGACTGATGTAGTTGTCTACATCAGTAGAGAGCTAGCCTATCTCAGAGAAGAAGGGAAAGGACCAGATGACCTCCTGAGTGGCTTTTCCTGTCCTGTGTGACTGTTGATGCTTTGCTGCTTGACTTAACGCCTAATTCAGTGGCAATGGAAAACAAATGCAAAATGATAATAAAATATCATGAATCAAATAAGGGAGATAGAAAAGACTTGGATGGCTATCCAGCCTATCTCATATGTGTAACAATTCTATTATGGTGCAAAACCCAAAGAATATGTGTCTCATAAAACAAACGTATGCATTCTTGCATTGAATAACTACTTTGCTGTCAATTGCAGCTTGGGGAAAAATGTAATTCTTCTTGTTTTCCTAGGTAAAATACCATGAAGATTTTGAGAAGACAAAGGGCAGAGGCTTCACCCCAGTGGTAGATGATCCTGTAACAGAGCGGGTGCGGAAAAACACCCAAATTGTGAGTGATGCAGCATATAAAGGTGTGCATCCACATATTGTTGAAATGGATAGAAGACCTGGAATAATTGTTGGTAAGTTTTTAAATATTGTTGCTATTGGAAACTGTGGGGAAGATGAAAGCCTCTGCTTTGTGTTCTCCATTATAACCAAGAAAAAGTACTCCTGGATTTCTCCAGAGCTGCACATGCTCCAATTACCTCTTGTTTTAGAACTTCACACAGATTTCAAAATATCTCAAGATGTAGTTTATCCGTAACTCATTAGATCTCTGGTAAGCCAAACACCAGTGTTCAGAAGTCATGGTGTAAAATGTGGCCCAAGATAAAGTATTCAGGGGATAGAATACAGATTGGTTTTATGTGTAGAGACAGAGTATTGCACGAAGATGTCATTTGGGGCATTCATAATAAACTCTATTTCAAAATCAAAACGGATATTTGAAATATCTTTAAAGTTAGCAAGTCTGAAAGGAAATGGTAACCTGTCATATTTTTTTTTTTCCCTCCTTTCTTCTTTTGGTGTGTCCTTTTTCTGTTTTTCTGTGCTTTACAACAGTGCAGACCCCAGGGAGTCTACATATGGAAAAATATGCTGAGATAGCACCCTAAAATCCTTCATACATAGTAGTAATAGCAAGGGTTGATTTTAAGTTTACCTCTCAACAGAGAAATTGCAGGTCAGATGGACTAATTGGTGGGTCATACAGTCCATGCTCCTGCCTAAAGCAAGGTTAACTATATCTGTATCATTCCTGGCAGATTTTTCTTCAGTCTTTTCCTTGAAGTCGCCGAATGAGTCTCTACCACATAAAAGGAAAGAAAGACACTTCTTTGTATAGCCACCTTTTACATGTCTGTAGCTACAGCCTTATGTCAGAAGGGATTTCTCAAAAGTGAGGTTTAGAGCTCTGCCTGGTGAAGGTACAGATACTTTAAAGACCGTGCAAGTCTTAGAGGGTCATATGTTCTGGATCTAGGGCAAAAACTTGTTCAGAAATTCGTTGTCTGAAGAGACCCAAGCACTTGAACTCACTTCTGTAGCTAGATGTGGTGCAGCCAAAGAGAGAGGGAAAAGCTCCTGCGAAATTGCAGTTTAATATACAGTTTGCAATACGCCATTTAGCATGCACGTCAAACCTCCTACTCCATACTGCATTGCACGTGTGCTGTAGCCCTCTGTAAGAATCATGAATGCAATCCTGTGTTCAGTAACTGAAGGCTTGCTAGCACAAACAGATTAGGATTAAGAACATCCTTGAGATAAATTCTTGAGCTTTAAGTAACTGAAATATATTAATACCATTTATCACCTTAAACTGCTCCAGTATCAAAACACACAGGAATTCTTAACTCCCCATGCCTGCCAAACAGCAAAAATAGTGCAACTATTTAAAGGAAATAGGCCATGACAAACCTGTGAGCCTAATATTCAGTGATATTTCAGCTAATGCTTTTTCAGAGTGAACTGCAATTATAATATCTGTTTGTTTAGAAAGAAGCGGTGAGCTCCCTGCTCATGGAATGTCCTTGGCAGCTAGAAAAATAAATCACAGACTGAAAAAAACAGCTATGACTCTCTTGAGTTTTTTCCTAGCTGATGATTGTTCAGCCAGTTAGGAAAAGTACCTCTGTGTTAGAGTCATTCTGGTTAGTCTTTAAAGTATTACTGGTGAAGCTGTAACAACTTTTTCAAATGTCTGATTGCTAAAATTAATGCCTCTGCTTTGGAAACTAGGCACTAGTTTTAACCATGCTAAAGCCATTCTAAACCTGTCAAGATAAATGAATATAACTGAGCTTTGGATCTGTGACTAAAGAGGCTCCATGATTCTTACATGAGAATAAGGATAATTGGTAAAATTTACCAGGAAGTTAAAATCGATTGGTGCTATAAATTGCCAAGATTCTGATTCTGTGCATGTTATTTCAGATTATATGATAGAGATGGATAGAATCAGTACAAGTCAATGGTTGCTGCATTGATGCTGCTTTGAAGCCGTACCTAGAATCATAGAGCAGTTTGGGTTGGAAGGGACCTTTAAAGGTCATCTAGTCCAACCCCCTCTGCCATGAGCAGGAGCATCTTCGACTAGATCAGGTTGCTCAGAGCCCCATCCAAACTGACTTTGAATGTTTCCAGGAATGGGGCATCTACCACCTCACTGGGCAACCTGTTCCAGTGTTTCATCACCCGCATTGTAAAAAATGTCTTCCTTCTATCTAATCTAAATCTACCCTCTTCCAGTTTAAAACAGTTACCCCTCATCCTATCACTACACTCCCTGATAGAGTCCCTCCCCATCTTTCCTGTAGTCCTCTTTAAGTATTGAAAGGTCACTATAAGGTCTCAGTGGAGCCTTCTCTTCTCCAGGCTGAACAACCCCAACTCTCTCAGCCTTTCTTCACAGGAGAGGTGTTTCATCCCTCTGATAATTTTTGTGGCCCTCTTCTGGACTCACTCCAACAGATCTGTGTCTTTCTTGTGCTGGGGGCCCCAGAGCTGGGTGCACTACTCCAGGTGTGGCCTCACCAGAGTGGAGTAGAAGGGGAGAATCACCTCCCTTAACCTGCTGGCCACAGTTCTTTTTATGAGCCCTGGATACAGTTGGTTTTCTGGCCTGGCAGCACACATTGCTGGCTCATGTCCAACTTTTGATCCACCAGTACACCCAAGTCCTTCTCCACAGACCTTATTATGTTTTTACTTACTAAGGCATGATCAAACAGGAAAGGAAAAGTTGGGCATTTACAGTTCCTCCACCTCTCTCCTGCCTGTCAGTGCTTTATATAGTTGTATAATTTATCACCATTAGGGCTAACACATAGTTTATCAAAATATTTTGCATTGGCTTTTATTCATCTTGTCAAGAGGGAATTAGCTCTATGCTTCACCTTCTGAGAGTTGCAGTAGATAACACATAATGTACATACATTTAATGTATTCTAAAGCCATGGGATTTTATTTTATTAGCTCTGTTCTTTCCATTGCCTCTAGGCTATTAATCATTTGAAACATGACATATTTGGTGTCCCCACAGTCCTACTTTACCTACCAACCCATTATTTAGCTTGGTACCACTCAAACCAGCAAAAGGACCAACTTGGGAAGACAGTTATTTTTCCCCACTTCCAATGCATTGAGTAAATATAGACAGGTCTGCCCAAGAAACAAACCACTAGTAAAAGTGTGTGATCTGGTAGATTTGTGCTTAAACTGGTTGTACTTTACATCAAGGTTTTATTTTAAACTGGTTTGGAGAGATTAAATGACTATTGCATTTTTAGACATACTAGATATGAATTGTATATATTAGATTGATGTGAGTAAATCAAGAATTTACGCTGTAGCTGCTTCTGCATTTGTTATAAGCTGCTTCTTAACTGGTGCAACATTGTAATTATTTGTCAAGAGTTTATTAAAACCATGGTTGAATCTGTATTCACTTTCCTGCTGTGATTATAACTTAAACTCGGATATGAAATTAATTATTTCTTAGAGACTCTTTTTTTTTTTTTAATATCCAGATTAGACATGTGAATTCAAGAGATATTAATAACTTAACTTGTATGAATTAAAGCTGAAGATCTTAAGATTGCTACTGTTATTGAATCCATATATTGAATTTCAAAAATGTTTTTCATTAGTGAGGTAGTGGATCAACAGTAAGTCTGTGTCCCAGGAAACTTAGATACGTGGAAGACACAGGGAATTGCTAGTTAAGAGTGGGGTTCATTTTACCAAACTGTAGATGTCTACAGTGTAGATTTCTACAGCTGAATTTGTCACTCTAGTCTATTTGTTACATTAAGAAAGATTAATACTTTTGAGTTTATATGAATTGAGCAACTTGTAGAAATTTATTTTGGATAAGATGAACTATGCTCCTGATTGTGCTTATTAGGCTGACTTGGTCTCTACTATATACAAAAGAGGACCAGTAGTGCTTCTGGCAGCCGTAGAGATATATACTGCCAACTGTCACCTATGGGGATATGTACTGCAGCATCTCCATGGAGTAACAATGCTGTTGGTAGACTGGGGACGTAATCTTGTAGCTCTGATGATTTTGGTTCTGCTAGTGGAAAGGAGCTCTGGTATGTGATATTTAACTTGTTTCCTTTCATTTAGACTTAAGAAAATACTGTGGTCATATTTAGAAAAGGAAAACAAAAATTGTGAGAAAAAGACACCTTAAAATAATGTCAGTGCTTAAAATGAATGCTCTTAAATTCTTTTCAGCAGGAAATTAATACTTTCAGGTGAATATCTAGATCTTTTAGTTAATTTCTAGATGAAGGAAATTGTTTTCTGATTGTTAAAACTCATCCCTCCTATGCTTTTACTTCCTTTGTTGTTTGTCTGTCTTCTAATTTCTGTGCTTTGGGAAAAGATCTTAAAGTTTGGCGCACAGATCCTGGCTCCATCTTCGACATTGATCCTCTGGAGGACAATATTCAGTCTAGGAGTCTGCATATGCTTTCTGGTATTGCTTATATCCTGACTTTTCCCAAATCAGCTTTTTATATTTATGAAACTAGGTTGATACAGTAAATTTTCAGGTCAATGTGCCAGCCATATAAGTATGTTTTCATCTATCTATCTATCTATCTATCTATCTATCTATCTATCTGTCTAATCTGTATTTTAAAAGCAGTGTTTTATAGGAATTTCAACTGTAGTGACATGTGCAGATAAGAAATAACAAAAGAAATATTATCCTGAACAGTTATCCATACAGTTTACAAGTAGTCACTTAAAAAACATTGACCTAGTTTGTCCTCACCATAAGTAGAATATTTAAATAGTTGGACCTTACTAACATTTCAGAGATACAGAAGGAGGCCTATTTATGAAATTGATTTATTTTCTATGTGCATTTTGCTTGTATGGCATATAATATTACGCTTTGTGCTATTGTTTGAAACTCCAAGGTATTCATAATTTAAGGGTAGATGGAAAAGTAGAGAAGGTAATGTAATAACAGGCAGCAGTGCTTTTGGTTTACAAGTTTTTAGACTTTTTCCCCCCAGAAGTGTTTTTTTTGAATGTTTAGTTTTGCACATGTATTTTCTTTGCTACTAATAGTGGAACTTTAAATATTCTTTTGAATGTCATATAGCAGTACTTCCACATGCACTTGTATGCATGCTTGGATAAAGGATCGTTTTGATTTTCCACTGGAAATTTTCATACACTTTATCTTAATCCCTTTTTTTTTTTTTTTCCCCCCAGTATCTCAATCCTACCTTCCATTTCTGCTGTTCTTTTAAAGCAGAGAACAGGCTTAGCTGTATCTGATTTTGAAGAACCTTTTGAAGTAACAGTGTTCAAGATGGATACAAAATTGTGAACAAGTCGCTTTTTTTCTAATTTTAATGCCATCAGTGTTAATGGGGTTGGGATTTTTGTTGTTGCTCATCTTTGCACTTTTGTCATCTATTTATTGTGATATTCTTTCTTTCAACCTTTGTAGAAAGAGCAAGCCGTTACAGTAAGCAGTATTTACATTCTACCAGTTTGGGAGATTATAAATCAGATGGCTCTGACACAAACCCTACCTTTTCTTACTGCAGTGAGATAACAAGGCAATCTGACGAAGGAGGTACCCCTTATTCCCACTTTTTTCACTAATGACACTATCACAGTGTGTTGAGACCTCACAGGCCTGTATTAACTCCATATCCTTGTACAGCCACAAATCATTAAAAACTGTATAAGCTATTGCCTGATTGATTAAAGAAGCAAAGCAAAATCTCAAGATTGCACAGTTTCTTGCATGCTGTATTGGTTTAGAGTGTATTCCCTTTCTCCATTTTGGTAACACTGTCAGTCTGAAAGCCCTGCTGACTCAAATTTACAGTGCTTAAGAGAAAGATGTGTTTTTGCAAAACAAATATGAATATTTTTTTTTCTCTTGAAAGACACAATGTAACTGAAAATAAAATACACCTCTGAACTGAAAAAATAAATTTAACTTGTGCTTTTTGGTGGGCAAATCAAGCATATAATAGTATTTCACTGACTGAAGTACTTCTTTCCAAATTAAACTATTCAGGTGCTTGTGGCTCTGTTTTCATTCTAAAAAGAAAAAAAAGTGTATCAACTGGTAGCTTTTTACAAATGAAGGTTTTCTTACACTCTCGGCATTTTGGGAACCAGGGTTAATATTCAGCTGAGAAGCTTATATTGTCTGTTGTTGTTTAACATGGATTAATATTCGAATACTTTGATGAACCTGCACTCCCAGGTAGAAAACCACATGTTGCATCAGTTTGATGCTATAGATTAGAACAAAATTTATAAAAGTGATTGAGGGTCTAGTCATCATCATGGCATTACAGTGTGTACTAGACTTGACTGGTGAATTGTAAATATTCAGAAACTTTGCATTTTAAATATGTATTTAAAAAAATAGTGATTTCTACTTCTCAGTTGTGAAAGAAGGTGCGTTGAAAAGGTTATCCAAAGGGTTACTTTTTTTTTTCTTTTTTTAAGAAGGTGTTAAAGTTATTACTACCATTTAGTTGCCTGGCATCCTTGAATTACTGATGCTTTTAGAAGATTTTAAGGCATCTTAACTGTAGACTGTGCCTGTTTATGTTCTCCCACTCACCAGAGTAATATGTTATTATAGTGGCTAGTGTTTAGGGAGTCTGCATTGTGTTAGGTGCCATATGAATACATACAAGCAGCTCTGATTAAGAACAGGTGAGGAGGAAAGTTTTCAGACTGAAGAACTAACTCTAAACAAAGAAAGAAACACATGTCTTTGACAGAACTATAATCCATTATATTATGCCTGTCCATCTTTATTTGATATTTTAACTGTATTCCCAACTCTTTTAATAGATGATATCAATAACGCACATCACGCTGTTTTTTATGCCTCTTCCTGTGATGATGCAAAGTGGGTTTCACAGTCCACTGCATATTGTTTCTCTCTATCTGTTCTGATCTTTTTTGGCTCTATTCCAAGCCATTTTAACATTGCTTTGTCAGCTTGATTTGATTGTTAACAGATATTTTTTATTACTTGCCATATTGAGAATAGGAAATGGGGTTTATTTTCCTGGTTGTTTTGGCACTAGCAAGCTTGCTTTTTGTGTCTCTATTTAAATCTATTGTTGTGGTGATGTGTTGAATAGATCCTTGCCAAGATCAACATATTTTAGCAAGATATTGTTTCCGCTTTTGACCCAGCTGACTAGCCAGGGTTTGAGCACTTGCAGAAGGTTCCCATTGCAGGGGAGAAATAAATGCCAGAGCTAAATAATTTGACATAATCCTAATGATTTATAAGAAAATGCCATTTCTGTGAATACACTCAGAAAAAAAACAGCAGAAAATAGCATTTTTGGTCAAAAATACCAACCTTTTTCATGGCAGCATCCCATCCAAAATGTCTTTTAGCACATAGCCACAAGGTGAATTTGCCCTTGATCTTTATACAGTATTTCTTATGGCATACCACAGTAAATGAGAACCAAGTCCATTTTGCTGAGATTTCATGGCTGTTTCTCATGGATTTTGTACTTTTAGATCTAGCAGTGTTTCTCACTGGCAATTGTTCAATCTGCGTGCCAACATGAAAGACAGTTGGAGATCTGAGACCCATTTTACAGCTTCTAAGTGTCTTTGGCCCTGTCTCATCATCTTTCAGATATTTCTGTGTTGTTCAATTGCTAATTTATTCTAGATACCTTTACTGATATTTGACCCACAATTCAAGTGTTGCTGGTGGAAGTGTTCCTCAATCACCTCTCCCAGCCTTTAGTTGGGTCCCTTGCTTCATGATGTTATAGGTTTATTCAGATCTCGATAACTCTCCTCTTTGGGGAATTTCAGTAACAACATCACAGGGGGGCTAGTAATGTTATTAACTTGAATTACTTCTTCCTGTTTGATTCCCTGACCATTATTTTAGATGATGAGGTTGAGCTGAGCCGTGTGCTTCCCAGGGTGCTTTCCCTAAAAATCAGTAGATTTTTGCATCATGTAAGTTCAGGAAAATGCCTGTTTTCCCTTTTAGACTACTGCAGGTAAAACTGGATAGGAAAGAATTGTTAACACTTTCCAGAAGGCCTCATGCAGGTGATGAACTTTCATTTTTATATTCTTTTAAAAATTACTTTTCCGCTTTGTCTGTCCTTTTTGCAGCTTCTCTCTGTTAGTGTTTTTCAAGATTGACTTTATTACTTCATGGTATCATTGATTTTTTTTGCCATACTGGACAGAAAGTGTTGCACTAGAGCTTCTCAGTCTGCCTAAATGCTTTGTAATTAATTACTGCCCTAACAAAGATTTCCTTTTTACCTACAAGCCATTCTGTAGCACTTCTCAGAAACAGTTGGATGCCACAGTAGTTCTTGCAAAATTCTCCACTGTTTTTCAGATAGTTATTTTCAGCTTGGCTAAAGAGGAATAGAAGCTAACAATTTCTCTCTTTCAATCCTGCCTTTAACACTGGTTTTGCAACTTTGCAGACATGGAGCTGTTAATTGATTTTTGGGAGGGTTTTTCAGATTATTTTTGTCAGAAAGAGAAGTTGAGATATATGGATGTCAGATTTATTTTTGTTTATAAAGACAGACCAGATAGTTCCTTCTTCACAGAACACTGTATATATTAAAAAGAGCAACAAGAGGCAGTTTCTTTGCTTTCAATTCAGGTCTTTGTAGACAGCATTGTGTCCAAGAGATTTCTCAGCTGTTTTTTTGGAGGTTTCTTTATAAATTCTTTTATGTCTGTCAGAATTTGCTGTGCAGTCTTACACACTGTTTTTCTCCCAGTTCTTTTCATGCTCACTCTCTTTCATCTCTTCCTCCCCTACAAGTGAGATCCCATCCTTTAGTTTGGATTCAGGCACCAGGAGAGGATGCTCTGGTTCATATGGCTCAGCATGTATTCCAGTCTTGCATTATTTTGGACAGTTGTATTTCAACATTCTCCTGTATGAATGAGATTAATTGATTTTCCATGTAACATCCATTTACATATAATTATGGTGTCTGATGACAGAAAGGAAAACAGGTATCACCTAACTGGACTTCTTGTATTCACGGTCTCTATGGTGTTTCTCAGAAGTTGTGCTAAAGCACGTATTTCTATATCTTCTCCTATTTTAAGATCTCCATATAAAATTATATCTACTGTCTTTTGCTAGTAACTTCAGTTAAGTGAAAAGGACATTTAGATCACGTCCTCATGGCTCCAGAGTGTTTTGTTTAGTTGATTCCCCAAAAAGTGAAAGTAGCACAAGTTCACAATGTTTGAGACTTTTTTTTTAAAAGGCTTGTTATATACTCTTCTCAGTAGCTCCATTTCAGGAGAGTGAGACGGGGAAAGGACTTTTTAACACTAGAGTGTTGATACATGGTGCAGTGTAAGATACAAAAATTAATATGTGGTGTATGATCCAGTGCCAATCACAGAAACCAAACTCAGTTGCTCAAAGTTCTGTGTGTGCAGCTATAGACAAAGAGTGGCAAGTTAAAGTGAAGGCTGCAAGTAAACCTTTAAGGTTAATTAATATTTTTCTTCAGGCCCATTATTTTTAGTAAGCAAAGAAACAAAATATTACAACTAGAGGAAATTCTAGTTTAGGATTAAAATGTCAAACAATTTAAGTCTTTGAGCATGCACAGATTTGTGCTTAAGGGAGTTGACCTAGTGTCTTCAGGGGTCACTCAGCTACTACTGGAACAAATTTCAAGCTTTGCCATGATGGCAGGGAAGTGACTATGCACATTTGTGTGCTACTAGAGCAGAGTGTCGTGATGACTGTCCAGATGAGAGCAGATGAGCCATGGCAGTGCTACTAGGGATACCATTTTTGTCACTTCTGTTTTGTATCAGTCTTTGACTCATTTTGAGGTGAAGAATTCCTTTTAGTGTGTTTGGAATGAGAAGACTCATCTGCACTAAAGAATATCACTGTTATTTTAATTTCACTGTTATTTATTCATTCTTTGTGTCTTCCGTTGTGCAACAATTTGTGTGCCCATATTGTTTTCATTATACTTCAGTGAAAGTGTTTTCCTTAGGGTTCCTCCTTTTGTTTTAGTTATCGAAGACCTTTTATACTGCTTTCTTTCAATTCTGTTTCAACTGCAGAATATTTTCATTTAACTTTCTAATATTCTTCCTTCTCTCAGTTTTTACTTTAATTATCTTTCAATTTATTGTATCTCTGTGGGGCTTTCTGTTTAGCACTCTCCTGTCTTAATTTAAGTCAGCAGCATTTTATTTAATATTACCAAGTTTTGCTTTCAGCTTTCTGTCTGAAGGTTTCTACTTTAAAATGATTCTGCAATAGATGAATTTAACTTTTTTTAATCCCTGATACACTCCTTTTTTCTTGTTAATTGACACCTTTTAGGTTGGCTTTTTCCCCTTTTGGTTCTGACCTTCCCTTTTTTAAATCTTCTATTTCCTCTTAATTTTTGTTTTAATTGGTGTGTATCAGCATATAGACATGATATATATGTTTTTTCAGTGCCCTTTTATTCTTTAAATTGTGTATAGGCTGTAGTTGGAGAAAAGTCAGAGATGAGTATTAGTGCCTTTCAGTCATGGATATATTGTTATTCTGCTGGGAAAAAACTTGTTTTCTTTGTTATTTTCCAAGTCATCACTGTACTATCCTAAAAGCTATATATATCCTAAAAGCAGTCTGTAGGAGACCAAAATCAGGTTCACTGTATTCCCAAAAGCTCATGTTATGTAGGAGACCTTAGTGGATATTAGGACAGAATTTTCAAGTGTCTTTTGTTGCATTTTAAAAATGAGTGCTAAAATGTCATGTATTTGGAGGGGGAAATGTGTTACTGATTTGCTGCATGTTCACATTTATGCTTGTCTCCTTCAGCATAAGTTCTTCAGATTCAGTTCACTTGCTGCCACCAGACAAGTAGTGAGAACTAACATAAAGAGGCCTTGATCTGAGGTTTAAGGTCTTCCTTTCTTTATTCTGATGAAAAGGGTCTGCTGCTAACATTCAGGTCTCTTGCCTTTGCCTGGAAATCTACCTTTTTTTACTCACACTGGCGATCCAGATACACAATTTTCAACAAATCATGAATAGTCAATCTTTATTATCCATCATGAAAGTAAGATGTAGGTTTCTATGAGAAAAATTAAAATTTGTATTAGATTCTTCATTGATACTACATACCAATTGGTCAGGTCCAGAAAAAATTAGTGCATACAACCTCTAAGGAATAAATATGGGCATGCTGGCAATTTGACTCAAAAGCCTATGAAGACTGCAGAACACATCCTACTGCAGTATCTTCCCGTGGGATATGGGTACTTAAATTTTGAAGTCTTTATATAGCTTGGAGTGGAAGTTAAGTCAATGAGAAACAGTAAGTCCTTTCATCTCTTTCCCTAGTGGCACGTCCTCCTTGCGTGATATGAGCCTTCTGAAGAATAAAGGCTCCAAAGTAGCTGAGCCTGCTCCCCTCCCTTTTTCCAAACTCCAGGCATTATCTTTCTCCTTTCTCACTAAGGCAGGAACGTATTGTAGGCCATTAGAAGTACTTTTGTTTGAACCACAATGTGAACACAGCCCTGCAAAGAGCAAATGTAGACTTTATGTATTATTGTATATGACTGGCAACAGCCTCACACTGTGTACCAGCTCATGGAGAGGGCTTTTGTTCCTCAGCCTGGCACTGATATTTTAATCATTGATTTCAGGGATGTTTCCTTCTCTGCCCCTAACACACACCAATATCTATGGCTCTGTATCTAAAATACTTATTTGTAGGATTTGCCCTGAGGCTTTGACATCCACCCATATATGCCAAGAAAATCCTAGAACAAGGAGCTGTGCTGCTGCTTCTGCTCCTGGTTAGTCTGATCAAAAGTCAAATGAAATGGCAAAAACAACTCCTCATTTCGCAGGCTGGAATTGCAGAGATGCTCCCTGGTATGTGGGCCAAGGAGTCTACTTGTGTTGGGACAGTGGTAGTAATCTTCTCTTCTGCCAGTAGATGGAAGAAGAAGAGGAAAGGAAACCGGATTGGTTCCCTTCCTTGCTCTATTCTTCCCTTAATTTTTTATAAAAAACCTTCTGGTTCTGAGGATGGGAAAAATCACCATCAGTAAAGGAAAAGTCAAAGAAAAAAAGAGGGAATAATACCTGATTGGTTTTTATATTGTAATATAGAGATCTGTCTCCCATCTCCAGGTGCAGCTGGCAGGAATACATGGCAGAAATCATTCACCCCTCTTCATATTCACTTGCTAAGCTCTGTCATTTTAAGGAGGTCAAGCAGAATGACACAGCAGTTGTGTTTTCTTCTCTGGCAGCCAAGGAAGAATGGTTCTTTTATGTTAGGTAGCTGAACTCTGTTTCCATGACGTTGTTCCCTAGAGTCCGGTAATCAAATATGGCATTTGGAGGGAGAGGAACTGTAGATTTCACAGGAAGAACTGTAAGCTTTTGTGGATTTCTTGTCCCCTTTCAAGTGTATCAGCAGGCTGTACTGCCACAGAAGGCTGAACACATCAAAACAATGCTCTGGGTACTCCCTCTTGTTGAGGGTCACGTCCACACTTCCCTTATCCACCAGACTCTTACATCTGTTTCTGAGGGTTTTTTTTTTTTTTACTAGATGGTGCTTTGGTTTTGCTTCTTTTATGTGCAAATCCCCAGCAGATATGCCACACTGAAGGCTAATGTGTGGGAAAAAAAAGTCTTCTTCCACTCAACAGCATCATGGTAAAACTGTGCTTTCCCATCTTGGTAATCAGATGAGTTTCTGTTCTTAAGTGTATAATGTGGTACAAATGCTTACAGCCAAATAATGAATACAACACCCATAAACCTCTTGTAGTATTTTTGAACTTGGCTAAATACCTCTCGATGTAATATGAGCACAAGTGCATGAATATGTTTGGCACCTATCTGATACCACAAATTATTTAGCATGAACAGTTTTTGTTGTTAGAGAGCTTACACTCCTTCAAAACTAGTGACTCCTGGTCTCCTGTTCTCAAATAGATTTTTGCCAAAATGATATTGTTTCCTTTGCAAAGGTTTGCTGTAACCACACTGTACCCCAAAAGGACTTGTTCAGACAGCAAGACAGAGCTTTCTCCCTTCTGAAAACTGTAACTTTGATTTGGAGATGTGTCTTGCTTTTTCAGGTTCTGCCTCCTGTTTTCAGTGATTCCTATTGCTCAGAAGGGCATTTTTTTTTTTCCTGATTAAAAATAATGACATTACAGATAAAGGAATTTTTGAAAACAGTGGGAAGTTTCCTGATGTTAGAAAGATGATACCTTTTAACCTCTAGGTTTGAGGTAAGAAGGAAAATTAGATGCAAGGTCAGTTGTGAGAGCTCAGATTTCAGTGAGAAGCAGAGTAGGTGTGTTCCTTGCACATGTGCTAAATTCTGTATAAGTTTCCATGAAAGGATTTCCAACTGTTTAATATGTAATCTGGTCTCCTCTGAATAATCCATTTCAGCCTCTTAAACCATGTAAGTCTAAGAATCCAGAATGGCAGTGGGACCACATTTATGCACTAGCTTGAGCATTATCAAATCTATCTGTCCTAGTCTGCCCTATTGGATTTTTAGTGTCCTCTGCTGAGTGCTTTGTTAATGCAGAACATGAGAGAAATTAGTCCAGAAGATTAGATTTCATTCTCTTTCATTACAAAGAGGTATGAAGTATCTATAAAATCTGATTTTTTTAATGTAAAACTTGAAACTTCATAAGACACTCCAAGTGAGGGCTAAGTTAAGTTTGGATTAAGGTTTGATTTAGGGCTCTTGGAATAAAACTAAATATCCCACATTGGTTGTAATACATTAAGATATAAATTGTGATTCATCTGAAAGCACATTTTCATTCAGTTTATGTTCACTGAGGATGAGTTAATGTTCCAGGGAGAGCTTTACATTTCACACTTCCAAAATATTTCTGCTTAAATTCCCTCTGCATATCTTTGATTCCCATGCTTCTCTCTTGCACCCTTGACATCTGGCAGCACCAAAAGGCAATTCTCACACATCCAGGTGGAGGAGAATCCAGAAGACATCCCATTTTCGATTTCTGTAGTGTGGCAGCAGTTCAGAGGATCCTTCTGTTCACCCTGCCAGCTGGCTGAGTTTGATGTTCCTTTTTCCTTTAAACAGTGAGCAGAAAGTGGAAGGGAAATTTTCAAGTGACTCAACAGTTGGAAGTGTTAATGGCTCCCATGGCGAGCAGTTCTTTCAGTTATTCAGTGTAGTCCCCTAGAGCAGCTTTTGATACACTTCAGAGGTTTTTATATGCAGCAGACAATAAATATAATTAGTAAAATTATGTGCAGTCATGTACTTGATCCTGGTTGATGCTACCCTTCCACCATTGCTCAGATTGACTATACCCACTATGCACATAAGTAGCTGCACAGAAGTCAAAGCACAGCTTCCCTGAGAAGAACTTGAAGGCTTCACTCTTTAATGCAAACAGGCAGCAGTTGATGTTCAGTAAACGAGTTGAAGTTGTAACTGAAGGTGTGTGGGTAGTGTAACATGTTAACATAACCTTCATTTTACTAACTCTTTCCATTTGTGATGAAGCCTAGAGCAAAAACCTGCCTATTCACAATTTAAGAAGGAATTGTAGCTTCCTGTGGTACACTGTGGCCCCACCAGGACCAAGGATGCCTCAGGCTGGCTTTCATACATTTTATGCCTTTATAAATAAAAGAATGTGATGCAGTGTGCAAGGGAAGGAAAGGCATATTGTGCTCTGTTTTCTCAGCTGAGACATGCTGCAGCTTAGGTGGAATGTCAGCCAAAAAAGTCAGCTGGCATTAAGGTTTGTTCGTCAGTGACACCACATCCTGACTGCAATTTGTATTCAGAACTCCAGAGCAGGATGCCCTGTGATTTGATTAAATCCATTACAATACCAGTAGGAGAACTGGGGATACGTGTAAGTATTATGATACACCAGTTACTAATAGATACATAGGCTTAACTCCTTGGATTGTACAGCTACCATTGAAGACTACTTCCAAAATAATATTCATAGCGGTTTCTGCTATAATCCATATAAAACGAACAGTGGCGCTCCTTTTATATTTGAACTGCTGTATCAGATCCTAAGACATACTATAATGTAGAACATATGTGTGGAAATTTATGCATTAGATGTTGTAGAGATGAGTTGAAGACCTTGTCTTTTAGAAACAATGGTAAAAAAAATCATTTTTGCAATCCAGATAGGTCAGTGGTTCTGCCAAAGCAAAAACAACCAGCCAAGCCCATTCCCACTCCCATAGCATCTGTATAAATTATGGTCCAAATACACAATCTGTTCTTCTCTAGTCCCGGTTAGTAATTCTTTTGTCCTTAGGTTGTAATAGTGTATTTAATGTATTAAATCTGCTTTTCTGAGGAAAATGAATGAACTAAACATCTATGAAAGATTTTGTAGCTGAATATTCAAAATGTAATTTTTTGTCAGTTGCCCTACATTTAACTAGTTTAGAATATTCTGTATTCATCATCATAACCCTGAAGTGACGTTTTAGGATTCAAAACAGGGGACAAATAGGACTCTACTTCTAGGGTTAAAAGGCAAATAGTTGAGGTAGTTTTATTTTTACAGTGTGGTGGTAAGAATTAGTCAGTGGGATATGGAAGGGGGATAAATGGTTTGTATTTTAAGTGAATGAAATTGTAAGTGAAGTAGGTTGTTGTAACTGCCCATAAAATTCTAAATGTCAGATATTGAATTCATAGTTTTTAAAATCCCCAAAACAATTCTTCGTAGAAGTTGTATAAAGACAATAATTGTTGTCATTCATTCTAAATTGTAATTTTGTGTTGTGTTCGCTTCCATTTTAACCTGTTTTTTAGCAAAACCCACAAAAACATGTAAGTATGAGTGAACACTACAAACAGCCTCTTCCTATATTTTTAAAGGCTGGTAACCTTTTGAAGCATTTTACATACTGAATTTTCTGGGAGATAATTTACCACCCTATTTTATAACAAATACCTTAGCTTTTGTGTGAAAAAGCTAATGTTTTAAGGTGCTGCTATGAAATTACATTTATCAAATCTGCTCTGAGTGTTTATGGTCTTACAGTCCTAAATGGCCGTTCCAAAGGCAGTGTCAGGAAGCTGATGGCATTTTCTGTTCATTAAGATTGTCTGTGCTGCCAGGAGAGGACTAGCTTGGGCTCTTGCAGGCTGTGAAGATGCCACTCACCACCTCACTGCTCCACAGTCAGGCACAGTCACAGGCAGGGACTCCGAGTTTTTTGGATCTGATGGCTTCTCCTCTCCTGTTGGCAGAGCACAATATTACATGTATTTAATACTTCACAACTCTGTGATGCTTTACAACTACAATAATGTGTTAATGATTGAAAAGACTTTTGAGCTGTGACTCAGTATCCTCCACCCCGTTTCTCAGTAGAAATGATGCTCTAAGGAATACCCACAAACACATCTTGGCAGAAATCTTCCCTGTATTATCCTCTTTTGGTGACAACATCCTCTTCTTTTTAACATTGACACTAGAAAACAGGACACCCTTGGGTTTTTTATTAGACTGATATTTAATACCTGCTTGCAGATACGACTTCTGGAGACTGTGCTAGCCTGGGCTTTCCCTGAATATAGCCCTTTTGTGCAGTTCATCTGAAGGGGAATGAAGGCCATACTACTTTTATTTAAAGGAAGAATGTCCATGAGAGACTTTTTTTTTTTTTTTTTTTTTTTTTTACATTAAAAAGTTTTAGACCCTTTAGAGAGGCTGGAATGGACCTCAAGAAAAATACTGCCCTGAAAAAGAATATAATTGAATTGAGTGATCCAGTTTCTCCAAATATGGAGAGTTAAGGAGAAGGCCTGAATGAACAGACACATAGACTATGATGTACTAGAGAGGCAGTTTGCCAACTGTTCTTCCACTGGACTAGCCAGTACTTCCCAAATTCCCACTCCATCTGCTATTAGATGTATGATGGATTTATGCAACAAATACTAGTGTAACCAGTATTAATATTATTGGCTGTTCATACAAATAAGGAATTTTGTAACAGGTGAAATTTTTCTGTTTGTGTTTTCTCTTTGGAATAACCGAAATATGAGATAGTCTCCCTCTATAAGGAAAGCAAATTACGAATAAAATACAGGATTTCATGTGGCATGAACATATTAGATGTTCTTTTTGTCATTCCTTTCAAGTTTTCTTTGTTTTCTTTGATATATGCTAAACAGCTCTGTGTGATCTTCTGTTGTAATTTCATTAAAAATTACATTTTAATTTCTATAGTGAAACTACTGTTAAGAGTTATAATTGTATGATTCTGCATTTCCCACAGTAATCCAGTTTGCGTGGTGGGTACATATATTTAGACACTAATGAAGTTTAGTTTAAAACATTTTGGTTTATCCATTGTAAGTAATCTTGTGAGTAGCAATCTTTTGATATTTTTTATCATGAATAATTGTTATTTTAATACAAAATAAATAATTTTGTTGATCCCCCCCTTGCCTCAGTTTTTTTCAAGGATTTTAAAATTGTATGGTTTATTTCTTATATCTTTATAATTTAGGTTATGGAAATTTCCTAAGCTAGTGATGTTCTGAATTTGCCATTGACTCCAAGTAGTTCAGAGCTTCAATTCTAATGAGGTCAGTGAGCATGGCAGATATTTTTTAGCACCCCGTGTGAATTAGGCCATACTTTCAGGTTGTTATTTCAACAACCTAATTATATCTGGGTTTGATACTCCAATTTACTAACTGATACTGACTCCTGTAATAGATAGTGTGCTGACAAACTGCTGCTTCTGACAGCACCACTGAGAGCAACAAGCCTGGTAGCTCAGACATCCATGAAAACAGCCTAACTAAGGAGTAAAGGGCAAGAAAAGAGAAGAAAGGAAAAAAAACCCCAAACAACCAAGCGAAAAGAAACGAAATGAAGGGAAAGTTACTGTTACAAGAAAAAATGCCAAGATGCTTTACCATGTTGTTCTCTACTGTTCTAAAAACAGCACTGTTCTGTATCAGGTCTCACCATCTGCAATCTTCAGGTTAGTGCTTTTTATATGCTTATGCAGTCTGACCTATTCCCAGTAAATTTGACTGTGCTGTGCTACTCTTTCTGACTAGAAAATAGTAAAACTCTATAATAGATAAGAGTTATAATCAGTTTAAAGTATGTGTTTCCATTTTCAAGCTTGTTTGAAAAGTTAATGCTGAGCAATTTAACTTTAGAGTTGGCTGGGAATCTTTCAATATTGTTCATCAGAAGATAGCAGTTTAATGCCAAACTTCTTCATAGGAATGCATCACTTGCGATTAATGTCTCAGTGCCAACCCCCTAATTTTATTAAGTTTTGAGATTGTTAAGGTTATATATAGCTTGATATTTTTGAAACAAACAATACAGCCTTACGTTGAAATATGTTTAATTTTGGAGTCACGTAAATTATAATAAACATTGATAATCATCAAAATTAAACCTAGATATTTTGAAATTATTGTCATAAAAATATTTCTTTACCTGATTTTTAAAATTTCTTTTTGCATGAACCTTTGAGATGTATTTTTTTTCATTCCAATTTGGGATATGAGCATTCTTGGCAATCAGTTCTGCACTGGAAAATTATAACTGATGTTTTCCTAATGTTATCAGTATCTAGCATATCTGTACTCTTCTGTTTCTCCTCTATACTCCTGTCACTGCTGTGCTTTGACTATCATGTTCTTTAGAGACTATCCCCTTGTACCAGGGGGATGCTACCTCATCTCAACCTCTTCACCATCTTTATGTTTGGGCAGTACTTCCACACTCATTAAAGTCTTTCAGTTCTCTTTCTTTCTGCATGAGGCTTAATCGTCTCTAAACTTTCACTATTAATTTTTTCAAATACTGTGGAGGCATAGGATACAAGTAGTTGAGCAGCGCATGCCACATGCTAGCACACAGGAGCATTTTGCATTATATGGGATGCAATGTTTGGAACTGAATGCTGGGACATCTGGCGGGAAGCATCTGTGAGAGGCTCAGCTCTTCTGTGGTTTGGACTCAGAGGGAGCTTGCATAGAAGTGAGGTGCTTGGGACGGCACACCTTGCGACAGCTGAGCTGATCCAGCAGTTTGCTGCCTCCTGCTGCCTGTGGCTTTGGGTGCCTGGTCCTGCCTCCTTCCTCGCACTGCATCTGTCGTTGGTCTGACGTAGCTCACCAAGCCATCAGAAAAACAACGCAGCTGAGAGGAAGAGAAAGGGTGGTAGGAGTGTTAGATTGCCTCAGCCAGCTCATGGAGCATCAACCTCAGATATGCAGTGGGAATCTGGGATGGGCTGCCTATAGCCTCTTTGAGACATATCACCTTATGACTCCTGCTGAGTTCTTCCAACATTTAAATTTAGCAGAGAATGATATTTAGCACATCATCTTTAAAAGCAGTCAAACTACATTTCTTCTCTTTTCATGCCTTTCACAGACTATCCTTATCATACCTATCCTACCTTACTTGCTGTCAAAGTATCAAGATTCTTGTTTATGATTAACCTGTGATATGGGCCTTCTTTAGAACTCTTAAATTCTTGGTTGACCACAGTTGTGTTCCATTTATCCTGCTGTTCATGCTTGGGCAGGATGTAAACTTCTGCAGAGTTAATGCATCAGCTTCTTTAAATCTCTCCTTAGAATTGTTTCTTAGGATACTTGTATGGTTAACACAATGCTGTGCTGTGTTCATCTCAAAAGCTTATACAGGAATATACACAGCATGGGAAATAAACAGGAGGAATTAGAGGGTGTGTGGTTGCTCAAAGAGGTATGCTGAAATCTCCGTCCTGAACTGAAAATTGACTGGACAAGGCCTTAAGCAACCTAACCTAACTGCAAATTTGGCCCTGATTTTAAAAGGGAGAGAAGCTATATTACCTCTAGAGGTCTCTTCCAACCTTAATTGTTCTATCAAGACCCTTTTTTTTTTTTTTTTTAATTGTGTGTTCTCTTGTATTCTATTGTCTCTTGTTTTTCACTTTGAATTCAAAGAAAGGAATCAAGCTTTTTGAAACTTTGTAACTTACATATAGTACTTTTACATATTTTATATGTAAATATATTTAAATTATAAATTTCAATACATATATAAATAAATGTTCTTTTGTCAAGCATTGAAACAGGCTACTCAGGGAAGTGGGGGACTCACCATCCCTGGAGGTATTTAAAAGACGTGTAGATGTGGCACTTGACATGGTTTAGTGGTGGACTTGGCAGTGTTAGGTTTACAGTTGGACTCGATGATCTTAAAGGTCCTTTCTAGTCTAAATGATTCTATTATTCTATGATTCATACAGTTTGCTTTTTTTCCCCCTCCAGATCTGTTTGGCATTCATTTTTCCTGTCCTTATTCAGGTTGATTAGTACCTTTTCATCAAAAGTCTTGCTTCAGATTTTGATGGACAACTCCTGGATGGAGTAACTGAATCAGACCCTGAGTGATGTCAGGTGCATTACTGTGGAAGTAATTTTGTTGTTAGAAACACTGAATTCAGTTAGATTCAGGTGAGAGTTGAAAACTGTTGATAGTATGCAAATATGCCAGTCTTGGTAAGTGATGATAATGTACCACTTTGTTCAAGGATGTGACTGGTAATACAAATTTTAACCCAAAACACTTTAAATACTTTAATGATGGGGAACAGCAGCCAACATCTGGAGGAAGTGGTAAAAAACAAAATATAAAGTACCTACCCAGAGTTTGTAACTGAAGTTACCTCCATGACACTTTCTGGAGAAGGCTTTAAAAAGGTATTGGTTGTTGTTATCTGCCAGCTTCAATGCAGCAATGACAGTTTACCCTAAGGCTGTATCTCCTTAGCTATGTATTCTTGAAACTTGAACTGGGAAGGGGTCAAGGGGCTTGTGCAGTTCAGGCAGTGACCCATCCACATGAACAACATGAGGTGTGTACCATAGTAACCCAGACATGTATTCTAGACCTACGCTTCCCCACTACTTTGACAGTGTTTTCTGCTGCACAGGACATAGTTGTGTAATTTCTAAGGGAAGGGCAAAAGAAAGAAGGAACTGAAAGTAATGGGAGAGACTTCCTAAAGTAAGACCATGAGGGCTGCTCTAGACATAGCAACCTGTGAAAAATAAAGCATAAGCAAGGCAAAACAGGCGAAGGACTTCAGTATATGTGGAACAATGTGATTCCCATAACCAGCTTCATCTGTTTCGGGGGAGTTAGTGATAATGTCAGTAACACAGAAATGCATGATGATGCTGTATTCTGGCTCTATTGCAACTTCTGTGCTTCTCAGAAAATCTACAGCTTGATTTCTAATGTCTTACAGACACTAGAATTAAGCACATAATAAGAATTGTCTTTTTACTTCCTGCTCTCTCATGGTGGTGGTGTTATAAAATGTTGCAATATTCTTTGTGAGTTCTCCGAAGACTTAGTAGTGAAATCATGAATTGAGATAGCATCAAAATATGAAGAGAAGTATATGCTTAAAACTGCATGATGTCTGTAAGAGTAAATGAAGTGATTGCTATTTTACATCTGGTCCAGTAAAGAGCATGTGTTTCAGTAAATGGAAGAAGTTAGTAGTGGGGTACCATGGGTTGTCAAGGTTCTGCTGTACAAAAGAATGAACAAGAGTTTAAGCATGTTTTGATAAAATATACCTTGGAACCTACCTTATAAATGATTTTTCTTTTTAGCATAAACTTTTTTAAAATCTTGTAATTATACAATGCCCTCTTAATTGTTCCTTTCCTGTTTTCATGGTCTGACCTTTTTCTTTCTCAGTTCTCAAAGCATGTCCTGATCGGTACACACTCTGCAGACACCATTGTTTGCAGCAGCAAGTTGGTACTTGCAATCATTCTTTCAGCTTCTTTTTCTTGGAGGCTTCCTCTCTGTTTGCCTTTTATCTTGTTCATTCATTTTCCTCTCTTTTCTCTGGGGAAGCCTGTAAAGATATAGTAAGATATATATGATAAATTTCTTCAAGTAGATAATTTAAAATGAATATCTGGCTTGCTTGGCAAGTGGGACAAGAAAAAAAGTAAGTTTTGATACCTCAGAATGCATCTGGTAAAGTCTTAATGCAACAAGAAAAAACATCCACCTGTACTTCTGGGAGCAATGGTCAGCCCTCAACTCCCTCTCCAATAAATCTGGCTTCAGCTAAATGAATTTCATGTTCCACCACTGTGTTTTATTTTTCCCTTAGGTTAACTAAAACCATTGCTTTTGCTGCTGCTGCAGTCAATGAAGTTATAGAACTTTATACTTTGGTTTGAGCCAAAAGATTGCAGTTAACTGTGGGAGATGATGATGAAGAAACATCGAACTCTTTTTCTGCATCATTTAATCTTACCTTGAACTATCTGTATGTCACCAGAAACACAGCTCATATCTTTGTCTCTTCACTAATCTGTTTAAGATTCCCAAAGAAACAACCATCTTTAGTAGCTTTTCTAAAAAACTGTTAAAAACTATTATTTGTTATTTGCAGCCCTACTACAGTATTCTTTTAATGAAAAAAAAAAAGTATGGAATTATTTGATCAAGTGTCTTTAACACTGATATATGCTGATATATATGCTCATATATATGACACGTAAATAAAGGACTGGAAGGTAATTAGCAAAGCTAAAGTTGGAAATTTCCTTCTTTTTGTTTGTATAGAATCTTTTTCTAATACTTCAGCTTCTAATGCTTCCCAAAATTTCTGTTACTTTGAAAGAAATGCTTTATTTCCCTGGGCTTACGGTTTCCATTGTTGCAGGTATATTAGCAAACAGGTTCACTGAGACAGGTTGACAGAATTCTCTCAGCTTGCAAGAAGCTGATTGCAAAAAAGGAAAGCATGTCTCAGACCTGCTGCTGACAGTTGTCACAGAGGCAGAAGGCATGGGTTATCTTCCCCAAAATTAGCCTGTCAATTTGGAGGCTATAATGACACTGACCGTCAGTAGGCTTGCTACCTTATGCTGACAAGGAATGATTGGTAGGAATTGAGAGAGATCTGTTTTGGGGAGAAGGAATCAAGAGTAAAAAGTTTCTCTCAGCATCTTCTCTTAGGAAGAAGAAAGGGACTCTCGCTCGGGGTGTTTGCCCCTGCCAGAGACCAGGAAGAAGCTACCAGCACTTTGTCACTGTGGAGCGAGCAGGGTGCTGAGTGATCAGCAGCCAGTGTTGGCTTAAGATACTACTTCCTATTAAGTGAAAAAGTTCAAGCTGTGCTCAGTTTTCAGTGCACAAAACCAGGTCACTGCTGGTATTGCAGACGTGAGACTTCGTTGGCTTCTATGAACTTACCTACTGGTGGTAGTGAATTAGGCAAAATATATATTCATTCCATCTTGTTCACAGAACCTTGATTAAATTATGTTTTTCTTTATTTTCTTACGAAGGGCTACATCTGGTCATGTAGAAATAGATTGTAACAACACTGAAACAAATTATTTGATGAACTATTTAGGACGATTCACTTAATGCATGATAATCCTGTGAAAATGTTAATGAGCAGCAATTCTCTGATGATTAAGCTGCTTTAAAATGTCTTTGTACTCATATGTCATTAGAATGAACTTGGCACTTCTGAAACATCCATTATTCATCATGTTCCAGTGTTGCATCTGACTGCGTATCACTTTAATTTCATTCACTTAGCAAAGCAATCTATTCATTACAATAGTTTGAAACATGTTTTCTAAATCAGAAAAACCCTAGTTAAATTACAGTATTATATTTACAAGTATAGTAGAGCAAAAAGTAACATCTCAAATTGTAATTGCATACCTAGTGCATTTGAATATGCTAAGTAAAGCTAAATGGATGTTTTAAGAAGAACCTTTGTTGAAATCAATGATTTTGTTAGCTGGGGAAGCGGGATAGGTAAAACACCTTTCTGAAAGCACAGGATTGATTTTTCTTTCTGAAATAGTTCAGCAAACATTTTCTCGGTAGTTCTTTTTGACACACGTTTATTGTCCTGATCAGTCAAGCAGCAGAGAAGGACAGAGTATTATTACTGCAAATACGAATACTTCTTTTATTTTTTATGGAGGTTTCCTGCTGCTCCGTATTTTTTCATTTTAGAAGTCCTGGGTCCTTCCATACATTGTGAACCCCATTAAATACTACATTTGTTCCTTTTTGAATCTGTGTGTGATGGCTGCTCCAGAAGTGATTCTTACTTCCCAGCATGCTCAAGAGATATATCTCAGAAAATATCGGACTGCTGAATCACTCCATGTTTGAAGATTTTTGACTCATGAACTGCATGGGCTTCATCTCCTGTAAGGAGAAGACAGCTTTTATCAGAAGATTTAGGTAGAATACCAGCTAAATCGACCACTTGAAGAAGTATCAGCAGAAATACATTTTCTTTCTGATGTAGCTAAATGAATTTCCAGTTGAACTAGTAAAATTCTTGTAACAGTGGAGATGGGCTAATAACCTCCACACAAACCAGAAATCTTTATTCTCAGAGTGCATGAGAGTCTTGCAAAACATGCACAAATATGCGGTGACTAAACTTGTAATCTTTAGATTTTGAAAACAACTGCAGTCTCTTAATTTTGCTTTAAAAAAATCTTATTGGGCTTGCTAGGAAAACCGTGAGTAGTCACTTATGCCGTTTATTTTTCTCGGATTTTTGATCGTGTTTTTAATGCATTCTGTTCTGGTCTGTTGCTGAAGTAAGGTGTTTAAGCAGATATGGAAGGTTTATGAATGCTTTCATAGTATCTAAGCAATAGAGGTAGGGAATCCTTGTTGTTTGCATTAACCCTTTCAGCAGCTCTTGGTAAATAGAAGTCAGCATACTAATGATTAGCGTATAGAATTGTTAAAATAATGTAGTTGTTAATATAATTGTTAAAATAATGTGAATATAATGCGTGTTGAGGTGGAACAATTGTGTGGTAAGATGAAGATGCTGAAAAAGGTAGACTTGAAAATATTTAAGTAACCATTAATCTCTCTGTGTTTGGTTAAGCATGTTGATGGAATCGGAATAAACTAAGAAACCCAACTGTGGGCTCACTTTTTTACATTTTTGTCTCTTCCTGTGAATCACAGCCCTTCTTTATTCATAGCCCAATAAATAAGAGTTAGTTTGCAGTGAGTTAAGAATTAATTGCAGAGAATTTCTACTGAAGCATTTCAAAACTGTATTACTACATAGTTTTTTTCATCAATCTTTCCTTTAAAAATGGCACTTTATGGCACATGATATGTAGTGTGTCATCTATGGCAGTATCAAAGTTGGGTTAGCGATGTCTCAAGCTTTTGTACACCTTTTTGTGGTCCAGCTTCTTAAGGTACATTAAGCTTTTCCTTCCAACTAACCTTGATAGTGTTTGTGGATATATTGCTATAGCTTTGGCTACATTTATATGTAATTCAACAAATGAAAAGCCTTATGTTGTATATGGAAGTCATTCTGAACTGTTTCATACTGAGGAACTGTTACTTACAATGAAAATAATCTACAGTTTCTACAAAATTCTAGATAAGGACTTTTTTTTAAACTTAATTATGTGTCTGTATTTCTTTAACACACAGCCCCTGTTCTCCCTGGGGCGTATCAGCAAAGCCAGTCCCAAGGATATGGATACATGCACCAGACAAGTATGTCATCCATGAGGTCCATGCATTCACAACCTCATTCAGCAGGTCTGGTGAGTATTGGATTTAAAGAATTATTTTATTTGGTAAGCAACATCATCAGCTATTGCAAAATCTCTTAAATATGAGTGAATTGGTCCGCTTGAGATTTATAGTTGGACTGTTTGACTGTCTTAGTCCTAAATGTAAGTGATAAGTCCTCCTGTATAAGAAAGATTAAGTGACTGAGGGCAGTGACAAGAATACATTAAAAAAAATCATTTATGATCTCCAGAATGCAGAGAAATAACTGAATCTTCTACCTGCTTAAAACAAACAGTAGACGCGTGGACAATATTTCACAGGCTGAGCCCTGATGTTACGCTCTGTGATGAATTCAGACTTCTAGTGCTGAATGAAAACCACTGATCTCTTAAGATCACCCTGTTGGTTTAAATTTGTTTCAGATTTTCTGACTTGCCGATTTTGTACTAGCAGGCTTTGTGCCTATCCATATTACTCATCTCCGCTTGTGTAAAGCTAGCTCAGACTCCATATTGGTGTGCCCTTTCTAATTCAGCAGAACAGTCATGTACCCACTCGTGCCTGAAATCAGATCAAGTTATACTGCTGGGCAACTGAGAAGCAGCTTTATCACGAAACCATAGCCACAGTCAAGAAATTCTTAATTATGGTGGATGAGAATGTAAAGCTAGAGTGAATATTTCATTTTAGAAGTAGCTGGTCATGAAAGGAGAGCTGAATGGGTGTTCAGCTGTTTTTTTTAGGAAAATGAGCTTCCTTTTTTCTTTTTGAGCTCTTTGTATATATAGTTCAGTTTTAATGCTTATGAAATTTTAAAATATCACATCACTGCCTAGAGATTTTGTAGCTCAGATTCAGTCACCTTTTACCTTAAAAATATTGACTTGTAATTTTGAATTCTAAACTACTTTTAATAGATGTGTATTTACTACCTCCGTCACCTTTTGTAGAGATGAAGTATTTAATTATGAACCAAACTTACAGCTTGATTAGATGAAACTAGTGTTCTTCCAGACTGAAACTCCATGGCATTTTATATTGTAAAGATCATGAGGTTCTGTGAGGTTTGGGTGCTTCCAGGCTTGCCAGTTTCTTATTTGCTTTGGGCTGAGGGGCTAACTTGCTGAGAAGTCTGGGATCCAGATACCTGCATCTTTGGGTGAGCCAATAACCTGAGAAAGTCTTTGGACGGCTGTGAGGCAGCTGATACTAGAATCAGCCATTAATTTCCAAGGATATTGCAAGGCACTTGGGGAGCTGGCTGCTTTCCAAAAGGGCCAGAGTCCAAAAAGTGGGAGACCTGGAAGCCTCGGCTTTGCCAGCAAATTTGCTAGTCAATGGGGAGCAAAGCAAACAGCCTTCAAATCCAGCAGCTAGAGAATTGAGATGCCTGGAAATCCCGAAATGCACTTAGTAGCCTTCACAGCTATATCAGCAGGTAGATGGCTACTATTTCCCTCATCTCCCAGTGACTTACCTGGTGGGCTGCCTGCTGAAAAATGTAATTTCAGTTGTCTTGAGAATCACCATTTGCCTCTCCTCCCTGAACTGGGAATGGGAAGGTAATAAGAAAAGGAAGGGAGTGACATTAAAGCAGTTTAAAAATAAAGAATTGACTGTCTTCTTTAATGGGATTTCTTATCCCTTTTGTGAAGCTGTTTTCATTTGACTTTCTTTTAAGTGATAATAGCTGTTTATAGTGGGGAAAAAAGGAAATAGCAAACATCATGGTTTGAACAGATCTTGTTGCTCTTAAAAACCCAGCGGTTTCCTTGAAGACAGTAAACACCAAACATAATCAAGAACTGATGGTCTGGTGCTGACTGCTAACTTGCTGGTCTAGTGAGGAAGACAAAGCATGATCTTATCACCCCAGGGGTGATGCTGCTGCTCCAGAAGAGGCATCTCGGATGCAGCTAGAAACCTGGCATGCTCCTTTGTCTTTCCCCTTCACATCAAAAGGCTATCTTTTCTTTAGCCTGTGCAGTTTATCCAGGTGTGCTGGGCATGTTACACCCAGATATTGGGATGATACAAGAGGAGTCTCAGTGTGTGATGGGGGAAACCCCTGGTTGTGGATGTGTTTAAATGTAGTGATTTGCACAGACTGGAGATTGATAGCAGTCTTGGAGGGCTTTTAAAAAGTGGAGTGGACATGCCATAGGGATCTGACAAATTTACACAATGTTAGGTTCATTGCTGCCCATTCAGTTCTCGTCTTGGAGCAATACTGCCAGAGGTGCAGTGTCTTCTGGCTAAGCCAGGGCAGAGGAAAGAAATGAAAGAAAGTAAGAGAGGGAGGAGACTGGAGGAAAGAAATCCTAGCCTGAATAATGATCTTAAAGCACAAGTGGTGTTAGAGACTTAACTAAAAGCAATGAAGGTGACAAAGCTACACATCGGTGCCTAAATTTGTCCAGGACATCTCTAGGGCGAGAGACGTTAAGATCCCATGGGTTATATCAGGGTGGAGATGATTGGAGGGTTAGCTGCTTTAGTAAAGCCTACCTTTCAGCAGGTTTGTGGCATTATTATCAAATCAGGGTCCCCAAAAGACAGAAGAAAATTTTATAATCATGTCCACCAATTTCCTATATTGGGAAATGGAAATTTTCCAATTTTGGTTTATTTAATTTTTAGCTGTGTTTTGTATCAGGCATTACCCTAACACAGTCCTGGTAGATTCCCGCCCCCCCCCCCCCCCCCCCCCCCCCCGAGTTAAACTACGTTATTTTCTGATTCTTAACTTTTGCACACTTTTTCCAAGCAGTTCTGCATAATGCATTGAATGAAATTGTTGCTCGGAGTACAAAGTGTTTTATGACAGACCCCTGAAGGCTGTTTGGCTCTTCAGAAAATAACAGAGGGTGTTCTCACGCCTTTAGATAACTAAAAGCTGTAGGAAACCAAAACCTAGGTTACAAGCTGGCTTTCCTTGATAGCTGCTGTATGTGAAGGACACTGGAACAGGTACTGCTCCTTGCAAGGAGCGATGCATAGAATAAGTATAAACTGGTGGATGAAGTGGAAATATGCATCTGTCAGCTCACATCTGGCTGGAGAGCTGGAGTATGACAGCTGAGCTTCAGCTCTTCATATGCACAAGACTTACTGTTCTGTCTAAGCAGTAGCTGCAAGTTAGACCTCTGAGGAGGTGGGAGCTAAACCCCAACCTTTTCTTATGTACTCTTAGTACTTGCTAAACTCGCTACTGACAGAGGAATAATTCACTAAAATGCATTTTAAAAATCCCTGCTTTGAGTCCTTTAAGCATTGTAATTCTCAATTATGTAGCCCAGACTTCACTCTGAAGTGATAATTAGGCATTAAATGCTAACAGGATTATTATGGAGATTTCTCCTGACAGCCATTTAGCACCTAATTAGGTGTTAAGGCCATAAATTTAGGTTTCTCAGTAGCATTTAGGGCCCTAATAAATTTTTTTAAAGTTTGAAATTACCAGCTTGTCTTCACAACTGTGCCACCACAGTGATGTAGTCAAGCTGCCTTAAAGGAGACAGCAGTAGTATGTCCTATGCCATGATGCTCAAAGGATGAGTGAGCATCCTTCTGAGTGAGGAAAAACTTCTCTGTTTTTTTTCAATTTTATATTAGTTTAATAAAACATTTAATCTCTTCCTCCAGTCCTTGCCCACTGAAGGGAGACATATAAGCATGGCTCAGAGAAAAATCCATTCTCTTCCTTATGACAGATATAGACTTACTACCATTTCTCTTAAATGGACCTTTTATTGAAATAAATTGTTAAAAGGACTAACTGCTGCTGATCTTGATGTAATAGCATATTTTTTACTGTTTTCTGGAGTTAGTTTCGAGGCTCAGTAGAGAGATCATTGAAATACTTGGAAAAAAATAAAGATTCTCAAAGGCATAGACCATTCGTTAGGATTGTCCAACCGCTAGTTTTCTAGTTTGTGAGTCTTTAAGGAATTTTTGGTGATGACATCACCCTCCCAATTAGTTGCTTCAATGTAGTGCATAAACGATGATGCTTTTTTTCATCACCTTTCATGAACGCTTGGAAGACATTAAGGAACCACCAAGAAACCATATACATCTGGTTGGAAATTGCTCTTGGTCACAGCCTGTAGGGCAGCAACATTACAAGGCATGGCAGAGAACAGTTATACAGAGCAAGACTCAAATACACTTCGGAGAGGTTTGTTAGGAAAGGTAGTGATCCCCAGTGTTTAACCAGGAGTTGATTCCTCTGTAGTGTTTAATCTGGACTACCAATGATAAAGGCAAAATCAAGACAAAAAGTGTATTTCTAGCATGGGAACAATAATAATGAGTTACCTCATAGTGCTTAGATTAGATCATCCCACATTTCCAACAGGTGACAAATGTCTTACTGTGTGTGACAGAATCTCCATATTTTATGAAAATAATTTCATTAAAAACCCACAAAAAATCATATATGAGATGGAATAAAACCAATCCAGAGTTGTTTTCCTCAGCTGGGAAGTAGAAGAAAGTTTGCTTCTCTTAAAAGGTTCAGACAATAGTACTACGCATTAACTCAAATATTGACTGTTTTAATCTTTTTTCTCTTTAAATTCAGCTAGATATGGTGACGTATCAAAAATTACTGGTAGAGAAATTGAATATTATCAGTGATGCTTGAACGGCTCTTCTGTCAAGAGACAGTATAAGGAAAAGAAAGTACTCCCGGGAATTTTAAAACGAGCTAGTTTTGTTCTGCTGTTAAGATGCAAGGGGAGACTGTTCCCTCTGATTTTGAGAGTCCACACTGAATTCCAGTAAATGATAGAATTGTATTGGTTATGAGTGGAAATAAATACTCTATTAAGAAAGAAAATGGAAATCTTGCCTTACAGTGGACAGAGTTGTAGAGAAATTTGGCTTAGCTAATGATAGGACTTTGTGTTCTGTTTAGATCAACCTTTTATGTGAATGTGCAAAACAAGTATTCATAAAAAATATTTTTGCAGACATTTTGAAATCTTGTCTATTTTTTTCTTTTTTATTTAATTAGATAATCTATTCCTAATTCTTAATTTAGGGTAAAATCCTAATGAAGTGAAGGACATTCAGTGAGATGCCAAAGTTAATGACCTGGATGAAGACTGTGTTTCTTTTCCGTAGTGAAGAGACAGGAGAAGCTGTTTGGGAATCATGGAGATAGGGAGCAGAAGCACAGCTAGCCATGGCTAGGTGCAATGAACTGTTACGAGTGAATATATGAAAGAACAGTTGGAATATTTCAAGAGGCAGTGAATGGCTTAAAATCTGTTTGTATGAGGACTTTGTGCAGTGTAGGTTCACAAAAATAATAATATTGGTACTTGGAAAAAGGGGCTATATTCACTGTATATTTGACAGGGTGGAGGGTATACCATTTCTTTTCAACACGTAACTTGTGATTTCTCTCTCTGCCTTGCTCCCTCTGTTCTTTTTTTCTGCTCTTTTAATTTTCTTTGTGCAAAGAACAGAAAGAATCTATCTCTGTTTAGGCCTGAGACTTTACAGCCTTGTTTTCTTTCCTTCAACAGAGAACATACAGAGCTATGTATGACTACAGTGCTCAAGATGAAGATGAAGTTTCCTTCAGGGATGGTGATTATATCATCAATGTTCAACCAATTGATGATGGCTGGATGTATGGTACTGTTCAGAGAACTGGGAAAACAGGAATGCTTCCAGCAAATTATATTGAGTTTGTTAACTAACTTTTGTCTCTAGTCCTTTGAGCTTTATTATGATTTACTCAAAATCTAACCTTTTAAAAAAAGTCAGAAGAATCTTTTAAGAGTACATGTTCATTACTTTATCACTGCTATAAGAGTCTGCATTCTCACTCAGAATCCAATTTAGAGTCCTTTAAAGTAAAGATAAATTATCAACAAGAAGCTCAGAGCTTTGAAAACAGCATTGCTTATAATAGTGCTCCCTCAAAATGAAAAACATATATGGAAGCCTGGTGCTGCCAATCCTATAAAGATTTCAGTCAATTAGCTGTGAAGGGGAAATACCTTTTCCCTATACCTCAAAGACATTATTTCTCTTTATAATAACAACCATAAAATCGATTCACTTCTTATGGCACTCTGAAGTCACACTCAGTTAACACACTGAGTCTGAACACATCTTCAAATTATTAGGGAGGTGTTTAATGTTTGAGCAGTTAGCATCCTAATAAAAATAAAAATGTTGAGTAGATAATTCAGTCATTTGAAATAATGACAAGTGATATGCTAGTAAAAAAAAAAGAAATACAAAATCCTACTGCCCAGCAGCCTTACAGTAAACAGGTCTGTTTTGACAGCAAAAATTTCCCGATTCTCGCATACCCACATTTATTCCTGGATTACCCATCTTCTCTGATTTCCAACACTGACCTCTTCTATCAGCTTTGCTTGCATCCCAGTCCATCAGTTAGATCCATGCCTGGTTCTTCGGTATCTTTTCCACAGAAATTTCCTTGCAAAGACTATCTAGACTATAAAACCTGTCAACTCTTCCATTTCCTTCTAATAATACTTAGCATTTAAATAGAAACTTCCATTAGGGCAATGTACAACCAATACTTCATGTTAGTTCCTTTACCTTCACCTGTACTGCTGTAAATAAATACCCTGTGTGAGGCCCCAGTGCTGTGCAGTCACACAAAGCCTGCGGTCACATCCTTCCTTCCTACCACAGGTAACTTGCTTAATGGCTGCTTTGCTGATGAGCTAATGTACCTACCCCTGCTGCAGAAATACTTGCACCTCCATTGAAGGGTGGAGGAGAGCTCTGGTTATTGTAGTGCATTTCAGCTCAATGGCCTATTGCTTCAATTTCCTCCAGAAATTTTGGTGATCCAACAGTGGGTTGTACGCTTGCCAAATGATAAATGATGGAGAAATACTATGTTTTCTTTTACTGATATAATCTTTCTCATAAATGACACTGAAGGGAAAACTAACCAAACAGAAGTCCAACATACTCTATGCCATCATGCTTCAGTTTAGCCATCCATAGAAAACAGTACAAATATTTTGCTGACAAACCTTCACATACACTATTTGGTGTCCATTAACTTATGATCAGAACTGAGAGATCCAGGTCTCAGTCTGTGAGGCTGAGGAGAGGATCGGGTAACTGGTGACACAATGGACCTGTGAGAGGATCTGTGACATCAGGCTTGGGTCACAGGGAAGTTGCTTTTGCTTTAACTGGGTGCCAGAAGGGTGCTGTGTTCCCTCCCAGGGAGAAACTCTGTAAGGAAGGGCAAAAGAGTTAAAGATTCACTGGGAACTTACTCCAGGATGCATACATGTGTAAGGAAGAAAATGTTTTTGCTGATAGTATAATTTGTGGCATTCAACCATGTGATAGAGAATTTTAATTTTGGAGTAGATCTCAGTGTGTTGAGCCTGTGCTGGCCTTCTTCCATTTCTGAAACTTTTGAAGTAGAATGAAATACAGAGTTTATAGACAATTTTGTATTTCTCATTTCACAAAGTAGGCAAGCCTCCAATATCTACAGAATAAAGAAGGCAGGCTGTATGGATTTGTTATGTCAACTGAAAATTGCCAGTGCAAATACCTGTTAGTTCTATTTTTCCATACAATTAGGAATTGGAAAGCTTCTGCAATTTTTTATTTTAGGTGTTGCTAATATGGGGCTGATCCCAGCTGCCAAACAGGGTGGAATGACTGCATTTAAAAAAAAAAAAAAATTAAAAATCTCCACGACTCTGGAATTGCCTGTGCTTTCTTGTCAGCATTTCAAGGCTAAAGCTGACCAGAAGCATCTAACTACAATAAATATGGTTTAAAACCAGGGATGCAGTACTGTAAATACACAGTCTGTATGGGTGACACTGCAGTAATTTAAAATTCTTGAAAGTTTTGCTGCAACAAACCCTTGTGCATTGCTGGTAACTTTCACATTAAATTAGCAAGCTCTGTAATTCAAATGGCTTTTTCAAAAGGCTGATGTGGTAAGCTGAGCTAGAAGCTCTGAAATACACAGTCTGCTTCTGTGTTGGTTTTCGTCAGCAGCCATCACCAGCAAGGAGAGGAATCCCATCTTGTGATGGCTGGCAAATTTTTCTGATTGATGCCTGAGGCAGAGTTGACTATCACTTGCTGCTGTGCTGCTTTATTAGCTGTGTAATGCTGACAACAATAAAAACAAGTTGTCAGTTTGTTAACCAGATATGAATAAAAAGAAATATAGGGAATAGATATATTGCATCAAGTTGCAATTTTTAGTGACTTATAAAAAAGAAAGTCTCCATCTATAAATTCACTAGCATTCTTCCTAAGTGAAGAAATGGCTTACAGTGTTGAACACTATATGTATAGTGAAAAGTAA
Organism: Athene noctua; assembly: GCF_965140245.1. Lineage (NCBI taxonomy): Eukaryota > Metazoa > Chordata > Aves > Strigiformes > Strigidae > Athene > Athene noctua. The sequence goes on from NC_134038.1 coordinate 123,823,690, forward strand.
ATCAGAAAATTAACGTTTGGTAACGTTAGAGGACTATGTTATGCTAAACAATGGAAATAAAATTTTCTTTATGAGTTTTGAATATTCATTAGCCTGGCAAAGCAGCTAAAGCAATTTGCAAAATAAAAAAGATCAAGAAAAACCAGTATGTGAATTGTATTTCTCTTGAGAATGGTATGTCAGCAGAATTATTAAGATCTGTTTTAAGTTAAGTTCATGTAGTCAGGTTTTTATGTTGTATATGCTTAGTAATTCGTGTTCATATGGAATGGTTCCTGCTTTTTGATATAGAACAAACTTTAGTGTCATTATGCAGCTTTGTTCTAAGCAATGCTATCAAAGGCCCCAAATTATCAGAGTGCAATTATTAAAATGTTTTTTAAGATCTAAAATTTGTAAGGTAGGGAAAAGTAAGTCAACAACTAAGTTGTGCCAGCACAGGTTTTACAAGGCATATGTTGGAGCCTGTTACATGCAGTGGGACGTAGGGGTGAACAGATGTTCTATACTGTTCTGTCACCTTTTAAGTATAAATTCCTTTTTAACACAGCATGTTCCCCTCACCGTACTTTTTTCATGCAGACAACATTTTTCTGGGGAAAGGAAAAGGCTTTTAAGGAGCCGAATTTCCCAAGATGTTCCAAAGTTCAGGTTGGAGGTTCACACATACCCATTTTAAGCATTTTAGAAAAAAAGAAGATACAATGTGCTGTAATTCTTGCTAACACAAGTATAAATGTAGAATACAGCATAGACCATATTCAATACATATATAGAAGAACAAATGGGTGCCTTGCTTTTCATTACTCTTTCTTGCCTGGCTAATCTTAATTTTCTAAACAAAGCTACTTACAGATACTGCAGTTGTAATTTTTCATTATGGAACATTAGCATTTAATCTTGATGAAACAGGGTTTTCTTGATTACATTTGACATACCATAAACCACTTCAGCAGATTGGGATTTGACAGAGAATCACCTCCCATGGATTATATTTTTGACAAATGTGTCCCTACTGAGTGTTCCTTGGGGATATGGAAGGTCTCCAATACTTGGGAAAGGTAGTAATTCCAGTTTTTATTGTACAATGACTGCATGTCATCTTGTACAATGAAAAAGAAATGACAAATACAGAAGTCTTTGGCAGAAAGTGGTACAGGTTATAAAATGTTAGATTTTAATTATGTTGATTAATACTCCATTTAAAATACAGAATATGCTTTAGTTAGTAAATGTTTAAATGATATACTGAAACAGACAAAAGATGCTGTTGAAAGAAGATCTCCAAACTGATGTGCTGGCAAATGCAAAGTACTGGTGAGCTGTAGAAGAATAAACCATTTTGCAATGCTTTAGTGATTTTCTCCAGCTTTATGCCATAGGAACCCCATCTCTCCTTTTGAAAGAAAACCTGAAAGCTATATTTCCTAAACTGCCTGCACTACAACAGTATATTCAAAGGAATTTCATATGCTTCTTGTGTCTGATAAATAGAATTTGCATATTGTACTTAAGTTGTAATCCAGTTGTTGTTGACATTTGTTTAATTATTATTATTTTAGGGGGGAAAATAAGCTATACTGTAGCATTTCAATCATGTGTATTTAATATTACTATTAGAAATTGCTAGACCATTGGAAGACAGCAATGACTGTATTGACATTGATTAGCATGATGTGGAAACTCTCTCAGCTGTTGGTTTTTGCAGTGTGATATAAAAAGCAAAAATGAACCGCTGTGCAGTTTGGCTTATGTTTGCTTTAAAGTGTGTAAAGTTTTAGTTATTTTGCAAAACTGTACTGTATTTGGGAGTATACAGCTATGAAGGTAACACTGTTTTTCAAAGGACAGATATACTTACTCTTGGATTATATGATGTATCATCTTAATTTGGCTTTTGTTATGCAGAAAGTTAACACCAGCTATTAAAATATATTTTAGTAGAAATGCTTTAACTCCTTTTTCTTCCTCTACACTGTGAATATTTAAGCCTTGGTGGACTAGAGCAACATCATGCTGCCCAAAGTACTAACCTATGCAAACTAGTTCACATTTTAGTTGATGTCACAGTGGATGTAACATAACAATTTATTTTGCGTAACATTAAACGTCATTCAAATAAAATATTAAACCCAGCACTATGTATGTATTATATTCATAAACAATACTCTGAAAAGCTACCATACCCATTAATACAAGCTATAATATAAAAGATGTATATTGTTTTAATTAAGGAAGCTTTGAGTTTTCAAACTTAAGTAGAATATTTAGCACTTATCTTCAAGCTCGATAGTTTCCTAAAACACCATTTTATTGCAGAAGGGCCATCTCCTCAGAGGGTTAATTTGCTTTTTAAGTGTGTATTTGTAACCCTTCAATAGAACAGTGAATTACATTCCATGTCCCTTGGTTCATTTGAATAAGCAAAGGTAGTAAGTGAAGGAGATCCACTGATTTGACTGATAGCAGTTTGCTGGTCTTTGAATGGGCATTTGGTTAGGTGTGCTTTCGCTGCAACACTAATGAAAACAAATTTGATTACTGGCCTCTTTAAGACAATTTCATATACAAACGTGGTTCCTGAGTTATCTTTATTCATTTACACAAGTAAATTATTTTTATAACTTTGTAAGAAAGTTTAAGTTAAAATAAAATCCAGAAGTATTTTGGGACTGCTCTGATTGTAGTTGAAGAGATTATTATGGTTAGGGACATGTTTTATTTATTTGAGTGTTAAGCGTACAGTCCAATGGACTGCATTAGAATCTTTTAATTTTTATCAAGTGTTAGTTTGAAGAAGGCTGTTAACAATGAATGAGGACAAATGGCAGCTACAAATGGAACTGGTTAGTTCATTCCATGTAAGTGATGTACAGTTGCTACCACACTAATCTTCTCCTTAAGAAATACATGTTAGCATTTCCTGTGTAATTAGAGCTCTGATTCCGTGTTCTGTGGTGGTTTTATATATCGAAATGCTGCCAGTATAGCAGAATTCAATCTTTATATATACTGTAGCAAACAGCAGTTTTCAATCAGAAAAAAGATTTAAGAGCTGCTAAAATGGACCTCAAGCACTTGAAATGTCTTTTATTTGTAAATCCTTCCATAATCTGCTAGAGTAATCCGAGTACTTGATTTTCTGTTTCTCTCTATATATATATTTCAGGTGAAGGCTCTCCTCCTGAGAGACACTGATGTGAAGTTGGTAGGAGTTGTGTGTATGGCATCTGAAGGATTGTGTCTTTATTCAATAGCAGTGTCAAATCTAACAAATGGCTGAAATGAAGAAGGCTTTCCTGTCTCTACTGACCCCATAGAATATCATTATCAAACGGATCTGTGTATTGGTACTTGAAAGTCCTGTGGAGACCCTTCACACTGTATATTGGATAGGTTCAGAGTTTCTAGCTGCCACTGCTTTTAGGGTGCTCTCATTTCTGCTTTGTCACAGAACTGGGCTTTTGATTTTCTTTGTTGTGTTAATTAGCAAGAGTAAGATAATTTTACATAGTTCTCTGTGCTGAGGGAATAGTTGCCCAGTGCTGGCTGTGACAAGTACTGCATGCCCTCCCTCCTCTCACTCAAACCACCAAGCCAAACCATGTCTCCAATCCTGTCCTGCAGTGTACCTCTCTCTTCTTTCCATGAAGCTTCCTGAAGCTACACTGAAATGGTATCAGAAATGATCCAGGTTTGTTTATTTCTTCCAAATGATTCCTTTTATAATCTTTTTTTAGTTATCTAGTTTATTGTTCAACCTCAAAACCAGTACTATCAGCATAAGGAAAGAGGTAGTATGATATAGGTGGGAAGGCATGGCCAAAGTGAAAAGCCACAGATTTCTTACTGGGTTTTGCTGCAGAGGTTAGTAAAGCAAACCGTATGTCTGAGAATGCTGTTTGAACAACTAAGCTGTTAGCTGAGCAATACTGTATAGGTGTGCTTGGCCTGTCTCTGTGCTTATGTCTGTTCTGTAGTGTCAGAAGTGACCATGGAGTAGTGAGCAGATACCTAGTCCAGCTTTTGAGCAATTAGTCTGAATCCCAACATCAGGCCATACACTGGTGTATGGCATTTGTAAGAGCAAATTTATCCTTCTGGAAAATGAGACTTCAGAGAGTACAGAGGGAACAAATTGTCAGTTGGTTTAGACTGCATCTTCTTGTTCCCTGCGGTAAGGAAATCCCTTGTGTACAGTCAGAAGACTGAGCCCCATGGCACTGCAGCACGTTCCTAACTGAACTGTGTAAGTACCAGGATGAGATGATGTACCACCGAGCTCACCTGCTCCACAAATTTGATACTGCATGATGGACTGCATGCTGGGCACATGTTTAACAATGACAGCAGAAACTGGAGATTCATATTTATGCACTATGTCCTAAGCAGAGTCTAAGCAATCCTTGATTTTATATATTTTATTTTAACTTTGGTTTTTTTCCCATGTGCCTGCTGTTGATAAAATCTGCATATGGAGAGGCCCGTTCTCATGCAGAAGACCAGTGGCTTTGACCACTTGTGTCTACAGAGAGAGATCTCCAGGTATTAACATCTGGCTCTTAAAATATTACTGGCATATAAATATCAATTTTCAATGATTTCACAAACTGGCTGGAAGCTTTTGTGATTGTTCTTCGATTCAAGCCATAATTTTTCCTTCTCCTCCATCTTTTCTCTCTTGACATGCTTACAGCCTCTGGGAATGTGTTGCTTTGGACAGCAGCTTTTCAAGGACCAACATGAGATACTTTTAAGAGGTTTCTCAAGGCACTGAGAAGAAATTAAATTGCTTGAAAAATGCCAGTGTTATCTCCCCATTAAGCTTTCCCTCTCCCAGCAGTTGTACACTGGCTTCACTCTACGTCTTGGCTTTTTGCCTCCTCTTCTTTCAGCCAGCCTCTGACATCTCTGTCACTGAACCCAGTGGGCTTGAGGCCTCTCCAGTCAGGCCTTTACACCATTTTCTGCTCTCTGTAGTTCCTGCCTGAAGGATTGAAACTTAAGGATGCCTCACCTACCTGTTATACTGTCAAGACCTTTGAGCAGAACTCAAAGAATATTAACACATGCCCATTTACCTCAAGGGTTGTTACGTTTCTCTTGGCTCAGTTATGATCAATTCTTTGTGAAGAGTCCTCTTGACAGTGCTTTCACTGTCCCTCCTTGCCTCTGGCTGCTTTTGGCTTCTGAGCTCAGCTGCTGATTTCAGAAAAGAACAAGATCACATTTTTTGCTGTCTCATCAATACTCAAATAAATTCTTGTTCATTATCTTCTTCAGAGAATTAGCATCTTCATTATGTTATCCCTGATTTCGGGATGGACTCTTGATTCAGGAGTCACTTTCTCTCCATCAGTGTTAGAATGAAGGTCTCATGCCATGTAGATGTAGTGTGTTGCTCACTGTGGAAGCTGTGTTGATAGGCACTACCCTGCTTCCTGGAACCTTTCAGTTCCTAGCACTGCTTATTCTGAATTAGTCACATAGGAACTCTGCAAGACACAATTATCTGTACAAAAATACAGCCTTTCTATAAATAATTATGTCACTATAAAATAAACACTTTTCCCTGAATTCTATTTCCTCTGACTCAAGATGACATTGACATCTTGCTATTTCATAGCTTTTACTGACCTTAGGAAGCATATGTCTAAAATGAGTTAGATGAATTAGGCTCTAAGGAACTGTTTAGGCAGACCTTGATGACTGCAGCTATTATATAGTGTGGATATCTCAAGTTAGGCGGAATAAATGGCATATCAGGTTTTGCTGGCAAGTGGTTCAACTAAGAACTGAGTTCATGTATAATATTTATTTGAGTGACCCAGCTATTCAGGAGACTATCATTTTAATTTCTACCTCAGCAGTTCAAAACAAGAATTAGATTACAAGTCTTTATTAAACTAATCAGCTGTGCTAATTAAACAATTCCTCTATCAACATGGAAGTGGAGAAAGTGAATCAGACAGTTTTGGCAAACCACGTGCAAGATGGAGCAAACAAGCAAGTTGAGGGTCAGCCTAGACATTTGGGTTACATTCAGCATGCTTGCACTTCCAACCTTTATCTTTCCTCCTTCTAACACTTTAAAAAAAAATAATGGGAAAGCTCTGCTCCTTGCAGCATGACTTAGTGCATTGTTAGACAAATTAATCTTTAATGGAAGAATAGATTCAAGGGCAGATGTAAGGTCTTGGAAGACAGCGTTTTACAGTTGTGCTTTCAAATCTTAAAGTTACTTAACTTTTACTTTAGTCCTTTGCATTTTCTTTTGGCCCTCAAAACCCACAAAATTTGTTTTGCTCTGCTCTGCTTTCAACATTGCATTCCTTGTGGCAGTTACTTTTATGAGAAGGGAGAGAAATACCAGAAACATTGGAGTAGTTCAAATAACTTTCTCTTCCTACAATTTTTTATTACTATGCTAAATAACACCTGTGAAATAGCCTCCATTCTAAGGCTTTTTATTTCACCCTCAAGCAACATATCAAAGCAAATAACATCTTCCCTGTTCAAATGCCACTGGCCATGATGTGCTGTTGCGCAGCTGTGATTATTATGGAAGGAGGAGATGTGCTACAATGACAACAGCTACAATCTTGACATTAGAGCAAGCACCTAGCAAAGACTCCTGTGAGATCTTTCTCAGCTCATCACTCCTTTGAAAATAGTAGCCATCACTATGGTACCACCGCTCTGTGGGATCAGTAAAGCTGCAACTTTGCCGAGATACAGCCTCAGCAAAGTGTTCAGGGCTCTGAAATGTGAGTAGAGATGGGTAAGTGCCTGTGCCATCCAGGTGAGGTTCAGCTTGGAGGTGATTTTGGTCTCAGCATTTCCTACCTGCTGTCTGGAAACTCTGAAGGGGCAATATATAGCATGTAGCTCTCACTCATATGTCCTGTGTGTCTGGACACATGTCGTGGGTCTTGCCCGATGAACTGGTGGTGCTTTGCCTCTGCTGGTGGCAGCAGGTCCTTGGGTGCAAACCTCCTTGGGGCAAATCACTCCAAGTGGGTGGCCTTGCAGGCATCTTCCTCAAAACCTGCAGCTCAGCCCTGTCATTTCAGCATTGGTTCAGTATCAGCAGATTTCTGAACCCTTCTTTTTTTTTTTTTTTTTTTTTTTGTAAGTTGCTCTCTTTTACTTTGTTGTGTATTTTTATCTTGGGCAGCTGAGCATTAGCTGTGGCAGAAGGGATGTGGGGATGTGTTATCTGAAGGTGGGAGTGCAGCTATGGAGGTGGTGGAGCTGGTGTGCCAGGAGGGGATACAAACCTGAGGGAGGCAAGAGGAGTTGCAGAACTGGAGGTACCCTAGTGTGCTGCGATAGACCAAGTCTGCTGGGAACTGGGCCCTGCCACTTGCCCTGTTCATGAAGGGCAGGAAAGGGTGATGGATGTTCAAGCACCTTTTCTCCTAAGTGGATATGTGGGCATTTGTGATGATTATTTTTCACAGTTTCCAGTCTAACTACAAAACCTGGAGGAACACAAGGAACATTCCTGGAGTAAAACCTATTTTTTTTTCTTCACATGGAATTATCCTTGAAAGCACTTGATGCCTCCCTTGGCCTACCGTTTTCCAAGCATGATAGGTTTTACCATGAAAAACAGCCTTTATAGTTTCTTATTTTCTTTATTTTTGAAGTGCAGACCAAGCTTGTTCTTGTTTATTTTATTTGGGCATTTCCTGCTGTGATGGGAGCAAAGGTCTCTTCACCTGGTGAAGACATTCAGAAACTGTCACTGGCCACAGTCATTTGCTGTAATCCTCTGGATGTGCATACACTGGTAGTTATGTAGTATCCACATTTTTCTAAGTCTGCATTTTTAGAAAAAATGTCCAGGAGCTGAGATGCTGAGATGGAGATGTACATCAATGTCGCTTTTCCTCTTTTCTATTGTACACCGAAAGGGAAACTGAAGAGCGAAATACCTGCATGTGAGCTTTTAAAACAGCCTTACAGCACTGGGTGAGCCATAGTCCATTAGTCCCCTTAGCAATAAGAAAAGGCAGTCATGTAAAACTGGCACAAGGGGGCAGATGTGCACCATTGAAAAGTCTTCATATTTTATGATTGAAATTGTCTTTATGAATGACCAGAATTAGCTGCAGGACATAGTCTGGTAACTGTCTTGTTATGTGCTTAAACATTAATTGCATTTTAAGTAAAATTGTACTGTATAATTATAATGAAAACTCACATTTCTACATAAAATCAAGAGTTTAGCAATACAAACTGATTACAAAATTTGATTTTCAGGGCAGATCAATAGCAGAGATAACTAGGGAATAAAAATACATTTAATTAATATTTTTTACTGGATCAGATGAGACGAGCCATTCAACTATCGTAATTCAACACTTAAAATGTAAACATATTGGCACCGTATTGTTGTGGAGCTTAAAGGTATCCTAGTACTTAAAAATATGGAGGTGCTCCCTGAACAGTGATAATTAGAAACCTGTGGTGGTGCCTATGGTGGTGTCTTAGGAGTTTATAGAGTTAAACGTGTGTACAAAATGAAAAAAGCCAGTGCAGGAGGCATGGTTGAGGAAAAGCGGCAGTAAGAAGTGCTACAGCAGTAGAAGTTTCATTATGCTATTAAGACAAGTTAATCTGATATAGAGACAACTACTCATGCAGTGATGGTTTTCCTTCTCAAACCTCTTCTTGCTGTGATGTACTCTGCATCTTCATTACCTGATCTGTTCTACATTTCATACAAAGCAAATTAATATTTTTGATACTTTTTAAAAAAAGTTACAAGACAATACTCAAGTGCTAGAGATAAAAGCATTAATTTTTTATCATCTGATTCCATTAAAAATGAACTTTTATTGCTGGCTGGACTTGGACATAACATAGCACTTTTTTGCTCAAGCAACACCAACTTCAAAACTGTCTCCTATTTGATTCACCAGAAATACTTCAATATGCAAGACACAGAGATGAAACTTTTCAAGATCACGGATATTTCATGACAACTTCACTGTGACAGAGTTGAAATGAATGGAATTAATACAAGAGAATAAGCTATTTATGTGTGTATATATATATATATATATATATACAGGGGGAGCCTGCAATTCAGTATTCATTTGGGAGACTTTATTTTTCTGTGGAAGGAAAAGGCGCTCAAGACTGTTTAAAATCTCAGTGTTTTATTGTTATAATACCATTGTGCCAGCAGATGATTAAAATTTGCCTCAAAGCAGTGGGGGCTCTGTTCAGCAGGAGACAATGCAGAGGTGAGTAGATGATGCTTCCCTGCTGCCTTTCATGTTTCCAAGCACGTTTCTGAGCCTCACTTGGATTGTTCCAGGTCAAAAATGAGGATGTTCTTTTCCAAATTGTTGATACCTGATTGTCAGAGTCATCTCTAACTGATGTTCCCTAAATATTTGATTTCTTCCTTTTACCTACTGACCTGTATTACTGACAGGATAAAGCAGTCCCTTTGCCTTTTCTTTATATAGATGCTTTCTACATGAGCATAGCTTTAATCTCTCTTCCACAGTTGCCAAATGTATTATTTTCTGAAAAATGTCTTTATATGCCAGTTGCAAATAGTTCTCTGAATTTCTTCCATTTTCTCCTTGTTTCTCTCATTGCCTAAAATGAGTGCAAGGATTAAGAAAGCTTCAGCAGAAGCACAGAAAGAAGGACTTTTACCTTGCTTTAAGAACTGAAGCCTGTTATGTAGGGCCTAACTGAGGTCCATGATTGTGATGGAGAGAGAACCCTGGGCAGCATCTCCTCCGTCAAGACACTGCTAAGACTCGGCTTCTGCTCCCCTTGGGTTTCTGTAGCAAATCTGCTGCCATTATAGCTCCACTTGTTTCCTCAAATTTATTAGAAAATTACATCTCCTTTACTGCTTTCTTCCACCTTGGGTGCATGTGCCTGGGTCCTCTGTGACTTCTCCCTATACTTGGGTATCCTAGTCTTGGAGATCCAGTTGATGTGCTCCAAGCTAGAATTGGCTAACATGGCAATGTAAAAATAATGTTGATGATGAGAGCATTTGGGATGAAAGTGAGTTCAAACTCAGGCCCCTGTGCATGTCTAGATGTGGCTGTGTGGCTTCACATCTCTGAGTAGAACTGAAGACTAGCTCCAGCCCCTGGGAATGGGCCTCTGGGAAACGATGCACTGAAGGTCTCCTTCTCCTGGCTTTCTATGTGGCACCATACAGGCTCCTCTCCTTTATTTAATAAATAAATATAAATGTAGTAAAGTAGCTGCTAAGTGGTTAGTTGCTATGATTGCCCTTTTCCAAGCTTTGAGTCTAGACACTACGGTTATTTTTAAGGAATCTCCATGGCCTCTACTTTTCAAAAGTAATCGCTTGTGATTCATTGAATTCCTTAGTTATGTCCCTAGATCCTTAGCTTGGATATCACTGGGATGCATTTTTAAATATTTTTCTACACATTCTCTTTTCCAGTCATAACTATCTATTACTACATAATTTTACTAGTAAGAGTTCCAAAGCTGCTTTTAGCTTGTATTTTTGTTGTGTTTTTTCCTCTACAGACAAAAGTTTAATTAATTAATTCTGACTGTAGAATTGCTGCATTCCTCCACTGTGTTTTGTGAATGTAATAAAGAACAGAGCAGAAGATATGAGAGTTTAATTCCAGATCTTTAATTTTGTTTAAAGCTGGGTCATTGCCAAGATGTTACAGAGACACTTTGATTAAGATAAAAAAATACATTACTGAACGTGGGAAGACTGGGTACTAAAATAAAGCTATTTAGCACTTCATAATCTTTTAAATTCCAGTTACCTGCTGTGTAAACCTGGGCTAAAAGTGGCTTCATTGCAGTGTGATCCAGTCTCACATTATAAAAGTAAGTTTGAACTTTGTACATTATTTACACAATATGATCAAGACCATTTCCAACTACTTTGATGAAGATTTAATTTATGGTCTGTGAAGAGGAAATATTCATCACTGAAACAATTCCCTTGCTTCATCTTTCAACTCTAGTTTGCTTTTTTTTCCTCTCAAGTTTTAGTTGTTGGTGTTTATTAACCTACATTTGAAATGACAGCTAGTTTTAACTAATCCATCTTGTAGGTCGATCATTTTTGTCCTGGCATATTTAACATGCTGTTTCCAACCTCAGTCCTCTAAAAACACGGAAAACAGTATTTCCTAAGTTTTAGTGGAAGATTTGTGATGAGCATTACTGTATTTACTGTGTGTTTGTAAAGCACCAAATTACATGCAGCTAATGACAGTTTAATAGTGAAGTTCAGCACATCTCACAGCTGGATATTAGCTAATGAATACAAGCTGGTCTAAATGTAATAGCTGTTTATCCTCTCAAGACAAAAAACCAAGTTGTATCCCAGAAAGCCTGGGTGAAACCCGGCAGTTTTACAGACATATTGTCATTCCTCAAATTAAGAATATTTCTCTATTGCCTGTCCATGCTGTAGGAGCTCTGTATGGTGACTCACAAAGGACTACCTTCTGTGACTGGTTTGTTCAAAGGTCCTCATACAGAGTGCTGTAGAGCAATACTCTGCCATGCATAAAATAAAGTTGTTAAAGTTGTGCACATGCTCTTAAATTACATTTTAGAACAGGATAAATACTATTCCCTGTGTTGTGACCCAATTTGAGTTTGCATCATTATATTCTGTTTTCATTATTCTAATTATTTTCTGGTTTTGTAATAATTTATTGATTTCAGTGGAGAAGACACTGGGTTTTTTTGGTATACCATTTTGGTATACTAGATAGGGACCAAGCTGATGCACAGGCCACCTCCTTCTGGTACAGAGTTGGGCTGTAGAGTTCCTTATTACACTAGAATTTCTGCTGGTTCCAGAGATGGTTTGTTGGTATGTTTTGTAGGCAACAAGTAATTAATAGAGAAATTTTTATTACTTTTGCTTAAATAGTTCTCCACTGATACCGTGATTTAGAAGTCATGCTATGAGAAGCTTATATATGCAATGAGTAGAAAATAAGACTGGATGAAACAATACTGGATTTCCCAATGAAAACTCGGGCATTTGTTTTCTGAAGATTTTAGTGACTATTTCTGCTGGTTTTATATCTGTGCTTTGAAAAGCTCTTCCTGAGCAACCAGACAGGTGATCTGCTCAGTCAGCCCCAGCTTTAAACTCTGAGGAAAGTGACAGGTGGAAGAAAGGAGAGAAAGGAGAGAAAACAGGACAATAGAACATGTATCTGTCTTACACAGTTGAGAAGTGCTTGTGATGTTTTTTTCCTTTTTTGCCAGATCTTCAAACATCACCTGTCAAATAATTTAGAGGAATTCATTCTATAACCCTTGTTGACTCCGTGCAGCAGAATTCAGTGAGGATGTGACAGGTGTTTTGAAGTTGCACCACAGAGCTCATGGTTCACCTCTTGCTTCCCTGGCTGAAAACTTCGTCACTGCCGAACAGCTATCAGAGGTGGTAACTAGTTTTCAGGCCCAGGCCTGAAAAGAATATTATGTCCCATAGATATCTCTTCCAGTTCTTGATTCCAAATAATTCAGTGCTTCCTTTTGCTCTCGGAGTGAATTTGTTGAGAAATGAATCATAGATATACATCTCTACATTCTGACTGAGATCTTATTGTAACACTATGCATCAAATGTTAAATACAGTATCTACAGTGGCACAAAAAGAGAATCCATTGTGTATGCTGAGGTTCATGAATCCTCAATTTCTGTCTTACATATAACAAAGAAGGTGATCTATGCTGTCCAAAATGAAACTTAAAGTAATGCCAGAAAGTAAAAGGCAATGCCAAAAAGTGTTTAGATACCTAAGATCAGGAGTGTCTTATTATGTCTTAGAAATGTTTTATTTTAACTCTCTCTTGGAAGAAATAGCGAGAATTGGGAAAATAATCACAATTTATCAATGGCTTATTGGTGACTGAGTAGCTATTCTTGGCATTACATGTCATGGTTGCAAATTCCTCAGTGACTAATGTCTTTTAGTTCTCATTTAAAATTATCAAGTATTTATTACATGATTCTGTTGGAAAAATATAATGGGGTGAAGTTTTGACCCTTTTACTTTCCTTAGGTTCTTGTTCCTACCAAGAATTAGTATACAAATTGAGCAAGTTCCTTACTTTTGTATAAACTAGTGGAGGATGGCTCTCAGTATTTTCACTTTTAAACAGGTCTTGTAGTAAAGATGCTGCTTTAGTTGCTGCTTAGAAGCTCTCACTTCAGCTTTTTTTGAAGTGTATTCCCATACATATATATGTGTGTGTGTGTGTATATACCTACCTCTCACCATTATAACAGATAAATGAAAAGCTAACTGGGACTTCGCTGTTTAGAATTTAATTTTGGTTGTGTAAGACAGAGCAGAAAGCAGGGATAATTGCAGTTCTGTGGGTTGTTTTACCTGACGTGATCTGTGTTAGTGAGAAAAGGAACCAGCCCTGCTCGGCCAGCCGTTTGTTCCGCCCTGTACCCTCCTCATTATTACGCCAGTAGAAGTCTCTGTACAGCCATACAGTGAACCAAATCCAGCAATTGAGCACGACTACAGCTAACCCACAAACAAAAGAAGTTAGTTTTAACCTTGATCAATTCCTCATCCCAGGTCCTGGCATAACTGATGAATGCAAGCTGCTATGCGCTAGTAGAGGTCAGCCAGAAAAGAGCAAAAAACCTGTCAGAGCTTATTAGTAGAAGATAAATTTCTGAGTAGAGAATCTTTCTTCAGTGACATTATAGCATTATTTTCACTGCTGTTTCCCTGAGTGTAGGATGCCTTTCTTTTTTAAAAATAATCTGGTTAGATTTGTGTAATATTTTTTTTGTTTGTTTTTGGTAAAATGTTGTTTCCCATCTCTTAGGGTATTTACAATAAAGAGAAATGAAATTTCAGTCTTGGTAAAGAACTGTAGTAGAAACAGGAATAGTAAAAACTATATATCCTTACCTTGCTAACACCAGTTTAAATTCATCAGATCTACACATACAGGAAGCTCTGATGTGGTGTGGTGTTTCACTGGAGATTGTCACGTTGCTGTCATGGTACATTTGTCCAATGTAGATGAGGTTTGAGGCAAAGCATAGCAGCTGATTCACATAGTCCAGTATCAGTAAGAATTTTAAAGTCAAATTTTGTGTGAAAGTAGAAACATTAGAATTTAAATTCTTCTGACAATGCTTTGAGCTTGTTCCTACTCTAGAAGGCAAGCAGCCTGCTGTTTGCAGGAAGTTTGCTAAGATTCTTAAGCTAAATATGGGATGTTTTGCTGTGCAGCTTGGATAAATGAATTTGAGGTGTGTTAAGATAGCTAGCCTGGATCTTGCCAGCTGCGAAGCCGTGGTGTGAAAAGCAAAACCTGATCAAGGAGCTAGGCGAGAGCTCCAGTGCTTTGCTGTGCTGAACTCTATGCTACCATAGCTGTCAATACTGATTTAGCTACATCAAGGCTAACTTCGACATGTTTACCTGAACCGCAGGAACTCCAGCAGACAAGCCCATTGTGTACTTCCAGCAAATATGAGGGAAACTGTAACACAAAGTACTCATTAGAAGATAAACAACAATTCAGGTTCTGGCATCAGCAAAACTTAATAGCATTCATGGGGGTTAGGGAAAATGTTGCAGTTTGAAATAACAGTGTGATAGCCAAAGACAAAACTGTGGGTGCTTAGGTCTTTCCCTTGATTATGTCCAAGGGGAAAAATAGAAACAAAGATCTAATAAACCCCAAAAGCAAGGTAGTGTCTGGGGTTTGATTTTGCTTGAGCTATATCAATACCGAACACTTGAGAGCGAAATTCAGACACTATAAAGCTCACTGAGGAACATTAATTTCTGCCTTTGATTTGCTGGGCAGAGATGTTTTCCTGGGTGCTTAGGAGAAGATGACTGAAGATTTTGTGAAAAAAAGTACGATTTGCTTTCTTAAAAGGGAGAAATGTCCTGGGCTACCTGGAAAATCAGTGCTCTTTCACTTGACACTCTTCAGCTATATCTTGAGCCAACTTGTCAGGCTGTTACAGGAAACAAATGTATGTTTTATTAAGATCTGTCATTACATGTTTATCCTATATGTGGGGCCTTGCAGCAGAAAAGTGTTCTGTACCAATAATATTTGCATCTTGTTTTATATAACCCCTACAATATTAATAGGATAACATTAGAGATATCTTTGAAAATAAGTAATGTATCGTTTCATGTTACATTCATGGCTTTCAAGGTCTATATTTAGAAAGAAGCATGTAAACCTCTTCTACTTGGGCCAGCAGAGATAAGAACACAAGAAAATTACTAATGCTGGGTTGCATGTGTCCTAATTTCCCATGGAAATCTGAAATAATCGAAATTATAGAGCCAGCTCTTGTTACAGGTATTGACAAACAGGTAGGGAGTTTCCTTTCTCTCTGATGACAGTTCTTTCCCTTCCTTGTTCCTAACCTGTGGGTATAAACTCATTAGCAATAATTGAGTTGTTAACCTTCAGTATTTTATTTTCCTCAACAGGAATCTAAATATATTTTCTTCATCAAAGAAAAGATCATGAATGAGAGCAACTACTTTATAGAGCAAGACATTATAAAAGGAAAGGAAACCATGTTTGAATGCCTAAGATTTCTGCAGGCAAGCACAATTAGCAATAAAAGAGCTTTGACTTTATGGGAAAACTATGATGGTAACCCTATTAGAATGAAAAAAGACAGACTGTTTTCAGTCTTTATTGCTTTAAAAATCTTATGGCCTTTTGCATTTTTTTTACTGTTGAATTTCTAACCTATTCATCAAGAGACAGACACTTTACATGTTAAATTATGCTTTTGTGTGTTGTGTATTCAATAGGTTTTTTTACTCCTGTAAATCCACTATAAGTACTATTACAAAGTTTGCTTACATCTTTTCTGTGTCAGGAAGCTTCTTTCTATTCAAGTCTGCATGAAGTAACAACATTTCCTAATTTCATACAGTCCTAGTATATCCGAGCAACCCACTGAGCAGTTGTTCAGCTGGTGAATTAGCTGTATGAATTAATCATTTCTTCACCCATTGTATGTGCTTGGGCAGTTGGTGCAGTAGAAGTCCCAACTTTCCCATCACTGCAACCCTCTTAGGTGCTCCTGTCCCCCTTCTGCTCAGCAAATGGACACATAACCAAAATGTTTTTCACAATGATGAAGGCTCCATTGTCTTAATTTTAAACCTGACATACTCAGTGTGGTGTAAGTCAGGCTTTGTCTATCACACATCCTGTGTCCTGGGATCCAGGAGGGCAAGACTTTTAAAAAGCATTGGGTTCTTATTCTTCTTCTCGCCCCTCCATCATCCCAGCAAGTAAGTGCCATGTACTCATGAATCATTTATGTATGATTTTTTTTTCTTTCCAGTTAAGATATGGCCACAAGAGCTTGGAAATACATACATTTAAATATATTTAAAGAATTTTAAAATTAACAGAACGTATACAAAGTCCCTTGAGAGGGACTGAGTGAGGCTCTGAGAGAGATTGCAGCTTAATAAAAGCACCAGGACTCCAGAATAGATTTTCTGTCTGAAATGTAAAGTTTCAAACTTACTGTGCATCCCCAGAACAACTGTATATCATCATTAAAGCTGGGCAGATAGTGAGAAATTATTTGTAAACATCACTTAATTGGATGCATTCTTTTCTTTTAAAGGTTTGGTGGGAAGCAGACAACTAAAAATCAGCTGAATGAGCTTTGAAGCCTTAATTCTGTCAGTCTTTCTCAAATAGAGAAAAGAGAATGAATATCCTGTGCCTTTGCAAACTCAAAACATCATAGTAATTCCTCCAATTCATCACTCTGATAGTCACCTTATATATATAAGGGGAGTCTGGCCAAAGTTAGCATCTCTTGTCCAGCTATCAGTTGCAGCATTTTCTGTTGTATTGGATAAAGCCCATTCAGCATAACTCTTTGCAGGCCTTGGAGCTGGGTGTTCAAACAGCTATTAGGGGCAGTGTAAAGTTAACAGACCACTCTAAAAGTCCAGCCTTGAGTCCTGTGCAGTTTGGAAGGTTGACATGAGGCATAGTATACGAATCACAAAAACCTCTAACCCCTTTTGCAGCAGAATGCAGCTTTTGAGAGATGTTTTAGGCAGCAGGGGGAAATAGTGGCCTGAATTTAAATGTTGTGAAGTCAAAATAATTTTCAACAGCTCTAGAAGGGCAGCATGCTTTAGTAAGATATTGGAACTATTATAATAACAATGCATTTTTAGAGACAGCAGTAGGTAATAGAGTCTGTAGAGTAAACAAGGACAGGAGATACCGTAACAATCTGAGATTTGTTGCTGCAGCTGACTTCAGGGAAACAGAATTTGCTTAAGTTCCAACAGCTTCAAAACGAGGTACAATCTAATGTAGAGAGCATTAAAAAAGAAAAACCTCAAAATTCTGTTACTGTTTTTAAAAATTTTTATTCTGCTAGCCAGCACTTTCAATTTATGGCTAAAACATTAATATTCCAGGATCAGAAGAGGAGGCCTTTTCTGAACAGCTGTTTGCATAGTTTCTGCCTCATTGCATCCTCTTTTGATAGTAAATGGAGATGGCTTTTGAAAGTGTGATAATTGCCACACTAGTTTAAACGTGATGAAATAATAATAATCAATTTATTTTCAGGCAGTTGGATAGTTTAAGCAGTACTGCATGATGGTCAGGTATCAGGTTTCACAATGTGCTGTGAAGTACAAAAGGACCAACAGCATTATAATGAAAACAGACAAAAATTACTGTATCAGCTCCTGGAAAGTAAAATCACACTGAGGATGTCACCTCAATGTTACAACTCTTTGACTCCGATTTTCTGCTTGATCAGCGTGCACTAATAAGCAAAGATCTGTTTTATGTTGTCACTCTGATCCCTCAGGCAGCGGAGAAGCAAAGGTTTCTTTTCTCACAGGACTTGAATATAGTGGAAATAACTGAGTGTACATTATAAAGTAAGTTAGTAGTATTACTATTACTGTTCTTTTTCTTGTTCTTTTCCAGCTAGGTTTAGCCTGTGGTCACAGTAGGGTGACATTTTGAGGGGACAAAGCCATTGGAAACAGAATGTGATGAGGTGCCATAATTACTAGGCTGTGCTGCAAAAAATCAAGTTCAACTCTGATATCAACATTACAATTTTTAATTATAATACTAATTACATTCACCTGACAAGTATATTAAACAAATACAGTGGACTTTGGTTCCGTTATGTAAAATTGGGCACTCTAATAATAACACTTTGCATTTTTATACAATCTTAGTGCTTCCTATCTATCAATTAGTCAGTACAACATCCTTATGAGGTAGATGGGTAGACTGTTGTTCTCTTACGAGAGATAAAATGAGTCGAAAGGCAAATGACTGCCCAAGGCCATGCAATGAGAGAGTTGAAGAATTGGGATTAAAGCTGTGAGGAATTTATGAACATGCTGCTTCATTGGTGATAGTTTTTCTACATAGATGGCCAGTAGACTAAGAGGAATGCAAAGTTCCCTGTTGATAGAGAGATGAATTGCACATATTTTTTTAGGAGCAGAATATCTTCAGTAGAACTGTAAGTGCTTTATTTAAATATTTTTAAAAAGCCGCTCTCTAGACTACATTACTATGCCAGCTCAATGTAAAACAAAACAGATATAGAAGAAATAGAATCTAGATCATGAACCAAAGTAGACATGTAAGTAAAAA
The DNA here is from genome assembly GCF_965140245.1 of Athene noctua. NCBI lineage: Eukaryota > Metazoa > Chordata > Aves > Strigiformes > Strigidae > Athene > Athene noctua. Next base: position 123,842,385 of record NC_134038.1, read on the forward strand.
AATGCAGCAAGGACCTTCAAATTACCTAATCTGCATGGTGACTTTTTGTCTGCTGCCTTATGAAATATATTTGAGATGTTAAATATGTATTTTTATTGACAAGATCAAAGCATACTTCTGAAGTCTTTAGTGGGGGTTGTGACTTCTTCATCCTCTGCATTTTAGTGAAAAGAAGATAGAGCTGATAACAAAACAGAGTACTTGATGGATAATCAGTGATACACATATAACTTGGTGAATGTCCTGAGAACTTTTTGATGATCCAGCCTATCTGCTCCTGTAGGGTGCTGTATTTATATACATTTTTATCTTGGTCGAATAAAGCATAACTGACTTTGTAAATGAAAGAAAAGACAAAAGTCATGTGAGCAAAATATCCATTTGTTATAAGGTATCTTAATATAATAATTTAATTAAATCAATACATTTTTTGCAGATTAGCTCCACAGAATGCCGATGTATTTTGTCTAAAATGTTTCTAGTAGTTGAATTAACTCATTGACAGCTAATTCAGGAATCTTCCTTGGACAGGAGAGATTTTGACCTTTTGGGTCAGATTATGTTTTGCTTTCTTAACTTGAAACTTAAAGGAAGAGGGAGGTAGTGTTTTTCAAAGGGGCTCCTGGTGGAGAAATAACTTGTCTGTGCTTTGAGCGTCTGTTGAATTCAGAGCACCTTACTAGCCAGGAAATAGAAGTTGATGCATAAATGCCTTCCTAGTTGGGCTGGTTTGCCCACTCCTGCTGTACGCTGTTATGATCTGTAGTGAAAACATACCCTTACTTGCCCCTCACTGAAAATACTTGAGTCAGAGAACTTTGAAAATGTCACTTTAACTGTTTTTCTGCATACAGAGGGCATGCACATATCTTGGCACCTGTATATTACAAAAGCCACAAACAGCAACAGCTATAAAACCCTTGGAAGCAGCAGTCCTGTTATCCTGCACCAAGATCCCATAAGTCCGTGTGATGACAGAAACTGGGGAGGTAAACATCTTGGTCTTGCATGCAAAACTTGTGTGGGGCATTCCTTGAGATATAGGGAAGATATATTGCTACTATTCTGTTGTTACTATTCCATACACAAGTCTATGGAGCTGGATGGGATCCACCGAAGGATACTGATGGAGCTGGTGTAAGTGCCTGCCAATCCACTTTCAATCATTTATCAGCAGTCCTGGCTAACTTGGCTAATCTACGAGAAGGGCTGGAAGGAGGATCCAGGGAACTACAGGCCTGTCAGTCTGACCTCGGTGCCAGGGAAGGTTATGGAGCAGATCATCTTGAGTGCCTTCATGCAGCACATACAGGAAAACCAGGACAATCAAGCCCAGTCAGCCTGGCTTTATGAAAGGCAGGTCCTGCTTGACTAACCTGATCTCCTTCTATAACAAGGTGAACTGCTTAATGAATGAGGGAAAGGCTGTGGATTTTGTCTACCTGCACTCTAGTAAAGCCTTTCCCACAGCATTCTCCTGGAGAACCTGGCTGTTTGTGTCTTGGATGGGTGTACACTTTGCTGGGTAAAAAACTGGCTGGATGACCGGACCCAGAGAGTTGTGGTGAATGGAGTTAAATCCAGTTGGCAGCTGATCACAAGTGGTGCTCACCAGGGCTCAGTTTTGGGACCAGTTCTGTTTAATATCTTTACCAATGATGTGGACAAGGGGATGGAATACATCCTCAGTATGTTTGCAGATGACATCAGAGAGTAGGAAGGCTCTACAGAGGTATCTGGACAGGCTGGATTGATGGGCTCAGGTCCACTGTGTGAGGTTCAACAAGGCTGAGTGCTGGGTCCTACACTTGGGTCACAACAACCCCATGCAACGCCAGAAGTTTGGGGAAGAGTGGCTGGAAAGCTGCCTGGAAAAGGACCCAGAGGTGTTGGTCAACAGCTGGCTGAATATTATATATTAAATGATTCTATGGTTTTATGATTCTATCATTTAGGTTGGAAAAGACCTTTAAGAACATTGAGTCCAACCATTAACCTGACACTGCCAAGTCCACCACTAAACCATGTCCCTAAGCACCACCGTCTTTTAAATACCTCCAGGGATGGTGAATCAACCACTTCCCTGTCAGTCTCTCCAGCCTAAACAACCCCAATTCTCCTTAGCCCTCCTTTTGTTACTAATGTATTTATAGAAACATTTTTTACTGTCTGTTATGGCAGTAGCCAGATTAAGTTCTAGTTGGGCTTTGGCCCTTCTGATTTTCTCCCTGCATAACCTCACAACATTCTTGTAGTCCTGCCCCTTCTTTCAAAGGTCATAAACTCTCCCCTTTTTTCCTTCGTTCCAGCCAAAGCTCTCTGTTTAGCCTGCTGTCTTCTTCCCTGTTGGCTCATCTTTTGGCACATGGGGACAGCCTGCTCCTGTGCCTTTAAGATTTTCTTCTTGAAGAATGTCCAGCCCTCCTGGACTCCTTTGCCCTTCAGGACTGCCTCCCAAGGGACTTTGTCAGCCAGTCTCCTAAACAGGCCAGTCTGCCCTCTGGAAGTCTGAGGTAGCAGTTCTGCTGACCCCCCTCCTTATTTCTTTGAGAATCAAAAACTATCACTTTGTGATCGCTATGCCCAAGGTGTCCTCCAACCATCACATCACCCACAAGTCCTTCTCTGTTCACAAACAACAGGTCCAGCAGTCTTTATGGAAGCAGTTTTGACGCAAGGCATAGGCTGGTTTAACCTCGGTGACACCTCCAAGCTAGATGTACCGTTGTTATTGTTTAGTTCCACTTGCAGAGCCTCACACGCGCAGCTCCGTCACCATGCAGAGGAGCTCCTCTCCCTGGGCGCGCCTCCCACAGCCACGCTCACTGCTGCCGGCCCGCCCTGGCGTAAGGGCAGGGCACAGCCTGTGGCCTGGCACCGGGGTACCAGCGTGTTGTCCCCGGAGCCCTGCCGGGGCAGCTGCCTCAGTCGGGGTGGGTGCGGAGCTTAGGGAGGCCGTGGGTTCCTGCCAAGTGGGTACTGTTGCTGCCTGGTCGAGCTGGCTGGCAGGGCTTCAGCACCCTTCCTGCAGCCCTGACGCACACCCTGCGTGCGAGCTGCCGTGCCACCCGCTTGCAGATGTGCCAGGCCCCTTTGGCCGCAGTGTTGGCCGCGCTCTGGGTCACTGGTGCTCCCTAAGGACTTATTTTATATGTGGGGGAAAGGCTTGGCCTGGCCAGGTCCCATCAGCTGCTGTTGCCGTGGGCTGCCAGTGGCTCTCTTGGCTCCCCCTGAGGTTTTCTGGTTCAGGAAACCACCCTGTGCACCGAGCTGGAGTTCTGCACTGTGGATCATGCCGGCACTGAAGCTGCTTGCCTCAGCAATGTGATGATTCTATTCCATGAATTGATGCAAAACTGTCTGTGGTGGTAAGTTGGACATGGAGCTCTGGTCTCTATCCTTTCTCAGAAGGAGAGAAGGGAATAAGGTTCATTCTGCTTCAGTTTAGGACTTGATTTGGGTGCTTACACACAGCTCACATGCCCTGGCGTTTCCCACCTGGCCTCCAGCTACCAGTGCAGTGGGGCATGAGTCTCATTTAGATCCTCTGTCTTATCTATAGCCCTAAATAAATAAACTCTGCCCTAGGAATCAGCCATGCAGATGTCAGCTCCAGCTGAGTTGATCACCATAAGGCTGTTTGTAGTCAATTCAAGGAGCAGAGTTGTGGGGTGAGATTCATCTGACCTATTTTAAATGTCTACCTTAGGATGAGAAGAATTGCACCCTGGAGTCTGTTGAGCGTTAACTTGTTCTCCATTGTCCGAAGCAGGCTGGGAAGGCTAGCTCTGGTGTGTTTACACTAGAGGCATGTGTTGTTAATCATATGAATCTCGTTGAGTGTGACTGAGCACTGAGCAGCCTGGAGCAGTTTGGGGCAGCTGATCTATCACTTCGTTATTGGTTTCTTGGGACACCGCTTTGCATTATATCTGAATTAAACTGCAGAAATCCCTTCTGTGCTCAAGCCCATACACAAGTAGGAGACTTGACATAAGATTTCCCAGGCACAGTATATTCAGCTGCTCTGTAGGAAATTTTGTTTCCTTTTTGCTGGTTGTAGAACCAGAGCAATTTTTAAGCAGAGAATTCAGAATTGAGGTAGTTCTCCTGCATAGATTGGCAAGAACTTATAATCAGTTCAGCTGCTGTTTTCAGTCAGAGTTTATCCATCCGTACCACTGATTAATATGGCTGCTCACTTAACCAATATTAACAGGTCTTGCTGAAGAGATATTATTACATTGGAAGTGATTAAAGATATATTCCAAGAAACAATGATTCTCAGAACCATACTTGTTATTGAAATGTTGACAACATTGATATCAGGATTTTAATATCCTGCTTGATAATTAGTTTTGCCTGGCAAATATTTCCACTGGGTCTGCTGTGTGGAAACCAGATACTACTTCTGAGTTACTGAAGAAAATTATATGCATGTACTGGTCAGCGAAAGATTGCCGCTAGTGATTTTGTCTTGGTAATGTTTAACAAAGATGAGCCTAAAGTTACAAAGAGCAGCTGCCAACTGAGGAGAAAATATTAGGTTCTCCAGCCTTTGAATCTTCCAGCTTGTCCTCAGTTTCAGGCTAACATGCTTTAGGGTACTCTGTGCTGTCAGGTTTTTGTTTGACGTGGGGGGGGTGGTTAGGCTAAGGAAAGAGAGAAGCATTACAAAAGAAAACAACATTAAAGAATGATGAGCTTCTTGCAGATGTCGGTGTTGTATGGCACATTTTATGTGAATTATTGGTGGTGTTGATTCTTCTGTTAGAGTGCAGAGAAGAATGAGCTCTGCTTCAGTTCACTGCTCAATTCTTGATTTCCCTTAAAAAATGAAACAGAAGACAGCTTATTAAAGAGGAAGCATTTTTTGGAGACTGCCATAGAATGATAACTGCTATTTTACTGGTTTTGTAATGGATTTCTTATTTTTTCAGACTTTTTAATTAAAATATCTTTAGTGTGGCTCCCTAGGGCAAGAAGAGTTGTAGTAACATACTGCATGTCTTTGGATAGCTTTCCAGTCTTTTGGGTAAGTCTGTTGACTGGTAACAATCCAGTGTAACAAAAAGGGGGAGTGCTCTGAAGAATCATAATTTCCTGTATGGTTTAAGAAAATACTCACCCAGGCTGAAAAGATAGGCCCTGCTATATCCTTACTGAGCGAAAGACTGCAGGTCTCTGGTACCTGAAGACACAAGGTAATCCCCATGCAACAGAGAAAGTAGTGGCTATCTTGTTTTTTGAAAACACGCCATTTGTGGCTCACACTGTGTTGGATATCAGAGGTGAAATTCATATAACCTAACTTTAAGTATCTACAGTGTGAACAGCTACACCTGAGCTGTTCACCCTGGAGTTTCTTTACAACCAGTGGAGAAAAATATGCAAATTGTGGCTTGTTTTGTATGGCTACTTTAGGCTAAGAAGACTGATTTCTAATAAGAGTCTCATCAAGAGTTTCTAGGAGGGTGATACCTCCAGCAGTCAGACTGAAAGGACAAAGGTATGCCACAGGCATTTTCATATCTGCCAGGAATATCTTATATATTCTAGAGCATGTCACGTGGCACTAAATGTGTATACTTGACCCTCTAAGTCAAGCCCTACCAGTCCTGAACTCAGTCAGTGCTTCCTGCAATTGTATGCATCCTCTTATGCCAGTTTCCCACTCTATGAGTACAAAATGCTTCTCCTAAATTGTTGTTTTACTTCATGTGCTTTCTGGGTGCTACCCAGAGTATCTTGGCTGAGTATTTCCCCTGCCTCCCACAGTACAGCCCTTCCTCTGCCAGCAGCAAAGACCAAACTCAGTTATATAAAACTTAAAAAATACTAACTCAAGTCCTATCCAGAGTGCTTCTGAAGCACAGTGAGCAAGGTATTGAATAACTGTCTCTAACAGACAGAACTTTATTGGAGAAGGGAGAAGAGGAAAAAAATCAACTATAATTATGTGAATGGCTGATGACAGGTAGGATTACCAGAGTCGTTGCCCTTTTCCCTAACTGTGCTGGACAGCCATGCGGTTTGGTGTGCTCAGTGCTGACTGGGTTCACCCTTAGTTGTGTCACCTAATGTTGCTCCTCACTAGCTTCTCCTGCCTGGGCTCACTGTTAGCTGCTTGTGGAGCACTGCACATAGCCAGCTCATGGTTTGTCCGCAGTGGCAGAAAGGAACAACTCATAGAACACAATTGTTCTCTTCCTTCATATACCTTTCTATCCCAGTATTACTCACCTCGAGGTCAAGCTGCACCTTCCACCCCACAAGGGCACACTAATCACTGGTTAGGTGCGTATTCTTTCCCTAACTTTATTGTAACTTCTGTATATACTCACATATATATATATATCAGAGCCATCAAAATCTGCCAGTGTAGCTCTTCTGCCAGCAGGCAAGGGAAAAAAAAGACTTGTTTTCTGTCTCCCCAGTGAAACTTGCACAGGATGTGAATATTCTGTTCTTTCTTAAACATCAGTCCACATCCAGAAATGATACTAGATACCTTATTCCCATTGATTTCCAACTGGTTTCAGTGCAAGTTGGACACCCAGACAGAAATTAGATTCCCAAGTATATTCATGAATGTGGATCTTCTTCTCACAGGACCAAGTTGAGGAGAATGGAAGAGGAGAAAGAATAATAAGATTTTTTTTGAACGTTAATTTATTTCCTTAGCTGTTTTCCAGGTTATTTTGAAATTTGCTTTGGGGCATTTTAGTCTCTGCACACAAAAAATGTCATTCTAAGTGGCTAGTGCAAATTGTATTATTCCAGGCACGGTGGGAAAGGCCGTATACAAAAAATTAGGCCTGTCATTATTTAAATCTTAATGTCAGGTTTCTGGGGATTTATGAGGTGGCTGAGTTTAAGCTTGAAATAGGAAATTCTAATGTTCTGTATGTAGATGTTATATGTAATTTATAAAGATATATATTTTTAACGGATTGCTAGATTGGGGCTTTATAGAACAGTTTTGCCATTATTGTTCAGAGTGACATTGCATAATTATATAATTTTGAATTCAGAAGGACAGTGTCTTCTTTTTCCTTTGATAATAATGTATTTAACAGGTGTATTGTGGACTATTAATTCTTCCACAAAAAATGCCTTATAGCTTTAGTAGTTTTTACATCAAGCTGAAAATGAATGGGTGAATCTTGAAAGGGGTAAAGGAGAATGATTATAATTATGCAAATGCAACTTTGCAATGAAAGAAGGAGTTTTTGCTCTCTAGTGGGGTCTGGCAAGATTTTATGTAGCAGAGGATTAGAAGATTGTGTAGATAAATGATAATGATGCCACACCAGTATTTAAATCTGGAGCTCATTCATTCTAACAGGATCTTTTGGAGAGAGGACTCTTTTCAAACCTTTGTTTAGAGTTCAGAAAGTTGAACATCTGATTGAGCCAAGGTGTCCCACTGAGCTACAGAAAGGCTAGTTTTCTGTGGCTGACAGCACACAGAAACCGGTATGTCTATCACCACATCCAGCTGCCTTTGATGCCTCAGGTCTCTTAACTTTGTATTATGTATAGCGTCATAAAGCAGGAGTTGCTCTGTCATGAGTCTGAAAGGAGGTCTGAACTCTTGCTCTGTAATAAAAACAATTAAACCGTGTTGTCACATTGATAATTTTATGTATCATATTCTTGCTTAAATAGACCGTATATGATGATGCAGACAGCCTGGAAGTTTATAAGATCTTCCCAGTGGACTTTATTAAATAATTTGTCAGGATTCAAAGTCGGGATTAACTCTTCCACTTCGTTGCAAGAACGCAGAAGATCAGATTCCTTGGATTGCTCTGGCAGCTTTGCACTGTGTCAGCAACAGAAGGCAATAATAAAGCTAGTTTAACTGGCATGTTCAACCTGGTTTACAGCTGCTTCACATCACTGGAGTGGTACAAAGCAGCCGGCATCCACCAGTGAGTCTGTTTCTACATGCTTAGTAGTCTGCTGCTGGTGCTGGTAACGGCAAGACAGTTGTGAATGACCCCAGTGTGAACTGCATGAGTGCTTTGGTAATGTTAGGGTAGGATTGCTGGCAAGGAAAAGTTGCTAAATTTTATTCTCTAATGAGTATATGGCTAAGAGACTTTTCTAAATGGCTGTTTCTCATTTTTCCCTTTGAAGCCAAGAAAGGTATCAAAAGGCAGAGAAAAACTTTTCTGGTGCTAGAGCTGAATTGACATGCAGTGAAAATTAAGGTCACTTTTTCTCCTAATGTTTCTTATGTCCTGCTCAGTGTTTCTGTGCTTCACAGAATTTTTTTTTCAAGGAAACCCTTTGGACCAAGTATCTCTTAAAATAGAGCATTTTTCAATAAAGGGGAAAAGCCTCTCTCTCTAGTGCCTCTGCCTTCTTTTCATGGCTGCTCTAGTCTGAAGTGAGTGACACAGCATCACTGTGTGCATCAACCCTTACCAAAGCACTGTTTTGTTCTTCTGTGGCATTTCCATGACCTGAAATCACAGGCATGCTGAAGCTGTGCATGATGTGGGGGCAAATCCCTGGATTTGACGTGTGACGAGGACAGGTTGCCTTGTATGCTTTCCCTGGAGATTTTTTCTGGAAATACTTGCTTCCTAATACAAACTGTGTGGTCTGTGTGTTTGTGAATTCTTGTGCAGTGAACATGTCCTCCTTACAGGCAGGGTTGTAGACAAAACTTTCAAGTTCATGAGGCTGAACTTCTTTCATGCCTTTGTTAAATTGCTGCTTTGTGAGCTGAGGAGTCAATGTTTAATAGTGGCTTCAAAAGGCTTTCTCCAGGTGGAGGATGCTAACAGTTGGAGGCTGTGCCTCAGGCTGGAGGCTGATAACACCTCCTTTGAAAATCTCCTGCAGGGATCTGCCAGTCCAAAATGTGCATTTGTTTGTTTAGAGGTTGGATGAAATGCAATGAACTTAACATCCACAATGCCATCAACCTTCAGCTATTTGTGTATTCATTAATAAGGCAGCTAAAAAGTCACTTTGGCTCTAAGAAGTCATCTTTTGGCTGAGCAGTGACTGCTTCAACTAAACTGAACTAAAACAGAGAGAGAAGGCACTGGAAAACTACCTGGGACCTTGTTTCTCTTCCTCTGAAGCTCCCATTCATCGAGGCACACAGTAGCTTGTTGGCCTCCCCGTTAAAATGGGGTAACTGGGAAATGTCAGTGCTTAAAATTGCCTTTTCTCACCTCCAGCTTCTCAAGAAACAGCCCTTCTTTTTGAGCAAAGAGCTATCCACAGCAAGTACTGAATGAGCACATTTGTCACAGCGAGCCGTTTGTCAGCTCCAATTGGGATTACTGTATAATGCTCTTCCTGCTGGTACACAATATGGCTCAGGCTACCACAAACTCCAGTTCCCATAGTGATTGCTGGACTCCTGGTGATTGTTTAGTGTCCTGGTTCACTCTTCAGAGCTATCAGTGCAGCAAACCTTGGTTATTTTAAAGGATCTTTTCCAGTTTGATTTTTTAACTGTCACAGCAGACCAAGAAATAAGGACAAGGTTTATAAGTACCTGGATCAAAGTTTTCTCTGTTGAAAAAAAACAGCTATGATACCAAATTTTAGAGCAGAATAGATGAATCAAATGTCCTACTGTTCTCTAGAGGTGGCTGTGTAATGTTCCTCTTGCATGGTGAGAATGATGCTCTCAACCTCCCAGCACTGGCAACCCTTTTTACCTCAAATCAACTCGAACAAGAGAGGAAAGAAAATATGGCAAGCGAAAAAAAAACAACACAAAAATCAATATACAAGGATACTCCTGACACCATTTTGACAATGGAAACAGGAAAAGTGTTGAATGCTGCACTAAGTCATTTTGATACCTATACATAGATGCAGAGTGCAAGATAATCAGACACGGTGGTGATGGACAGCAATGCAACACAATAGGTTAAATAATTCTGGTGTCTCTTTTGTAATTGTCCTGTACTGCTTTCTGCTTCCTGTTAGTTAGGATGTTTGTGTGGGTATATACCTGTGTAAGAAAGAGAGAGAAACAGAGTTAAGTGAGGGACCAAATCTCTCATGTTAAAACAAGTTTGCTGACAAGGCAAAGAAATGTGTGAAAAGCCCTGCAGCAAACATTCAGTATGCTCCAGTTTACACCAGAGGACAGCTGGTAAACAGATGGCCTGGGAACAGAGGAGTAGAAAGCTGCTTTAAGTCACGGATGCTTTCCTTCATGAGTGTGTGTGTGATTTTTACCTGTAAGCAAAGTCTTCTGCCATCCCAGCCCAGAGAGGAGGACAAGACAAATTGTGAGGAAGGGATTGCATTGTTGCCTAACAGTCTTTTTCACCCCCTTGGTTAATTATAACAGGTTTTAGAATACAGTATCATCTTGGAAAGTTGGCTTGGGCTATCAGCATTTCAGAAGAGCTTTGTCTTCTTCATACAGTCTTTTTGAAGTAGGTTGGAATGCAAATTTTGCTTAGTATATTTTTTCTAAAAATCCAGAATGCAAAATGAATACTTCACATGAAGAGTCCTAGCTGAATAAAACTGGTACCAGTCCAATTCTTCGAAGATTCTTCAAAAAGAAAAGGACTCTGCTTATTTTCCTTGTCCATAAGTGTTGCACAGGAGTCTGTGTATTGAGATTTTCTGTAGAGACCAATAATCCTGAGAGACTGCTATGAGAGGGATCAGATTTCCACATCCGACATATGTGCCAAGGATGGATAAGGCACAAAACAGATCCCTCTGTGTCTTAGATTTTCCTGCAGGGACATAAATACCTGACTTGTAGTAAAATTTGTAGGGCAGTGTGTCCTGTTCAGTTCTAACCTTACCAGAGAATGAATGACCTGCCTGGGTCTTTATGCTTTCCTGATTTGCACATTTGGGAAATTTATCTTTTAATGATTGGAGGCAGTGGAGGGTGGGAGTATGGACCATCCATAATCAAAAGGGTGCCTCTGAACAGGGATCGTTGACTCAGTGTGGTAACAGGCTTTCACACACAGGAATTAAAAGGCTCATGAATTTTACAGTGGAAAGACAGTAATGGCCAACGGTGTGATCCAGATTCCCATCATAAAATGCCAAGCTCTGTGTTTCTGATTTTGCATCATCTGTTGCTTTCTACTGGCCTCCCTATTCCAAGAAATATATACAGGCAATCCTGGCTCTAAATATGAGAGAGCTAAAGTGTTATTTTCCACGTACTTAAAAATTATGAATGCAATGACTCTTGCGGTGGATAACTGCTGATTTTAATAAAATAATCTTGTATTATTGAACAGCATGTTGGTGACACATACAAGGAACCCTAAAAAACCCCCAACCTTCACCTGAAATTCCTATTTTGTTCCAAAACAGGTACAGCTGCTGCTGTGGAAAACAGATTATCTAGGATATGTTTCACAGATTTATTATCCAAGCCACAAAAGAACAATTTTTCACACTGTTGTTTTTTGGTTTTGGTGTTTTTTTGGTTTTTTTTTTTTTGTTTTTTTTTTTTTTTCCCCCAAGACTTGTGATTTGTGCTTGCTAAGGAAAAAAGTCTCTCTGTCTGATCTTAATTCTGTTTGTTTATAGTGAGTCAGGCATTGCCCTGGAGAGTCACAATTATTTTGATGGAAAATTTGTGGAGAACGCATATCAGTTGTGGAATTAATTCAGCGCATCTCTCTTAATTAATGTAAATAATAATTATCTTGTATTTGTGTACCTGTCTTTCCTTTTAAAGTATTCAAGAATTTTGCTAGTATTATTCCTAGTGGCCAAAGTGAACTGGAGTGACAATTCACTTTACAAGTGTCCCTTAGTGAGTGTACTGGAGCAGACTTTGGAGTGATTCATATCAACTGCTTTGTGCTTTGAAGCAGTCTTTTTGGCTCATATCTCATAGTGTATCTCTAAGGTGATAAACCACTTGATATTTAGACAGCTAAGTACATATTTGCATGTATTTTTATGTCAATTCTGTGTGAAATTATGATAAATATATTTGCCAATATAGCAGAAGTAGTATTTCATACAAACAGAGCCCTAGTCATAGCTGAATGTATCCGTGTAATATTATTTTGGCTAATGTATCTCTACCACATGTGCAGCTTTTACAGTGTATAGTACAACAGGAATCTCTTGGCTGGTTAGAGTAGTTGTGGTGATTGAAACATAAAGAAGTGAAAATGGAGCAGCTATGCTTCTTACCTTGTAAAAAAATTAACCAAAAAGAAAATAATCTGTCAGACTGCAGATTGAGAAGACATGACTGTATAATACCAAAATCACAAGCACTTTCCCTGCTGTCTGGAATAAATTTGTAAATGGTGGTAGTTTATTTTGTGCCCCTGGAATTTTAAAAGAATCTGCAGTTTCTAATATATAGTTCACCTTCCCTTACTGAAGACAGAAGCCTTTCTCTTACGGTTGTTCTCTGCTTCTAAAACTATAAAATCATCTATGGATATGAGACATTAGAAATGTTCCTTTCACTGATTAATTTAGTCACCTTCTCTCTGCCAGAATTTTGCCAATAAAAAGAGTGAGTGTGGGTATGAGGTTCCTTTAAAGCAGCATCAAGGAAATGGAAGTGTTAAAATTGAATTGCAATACATGTTTCAATGTTCAGAGTGGAACTGCTCTCGCCTAAGTTTAGATGTCTGTAGTAGAGAGGTATGTTTGTGCTAGTGGTCAATGGAGAATAATAGGCATTTCAGAGGTGTTTTTGAAACTGCTCTGTTTTAGATATCTTAGAGTCTTAGATATTCATGTGGGATTAATTTCAGTCTAAACGTAGTTCCCCATAGACATGAAAAGGAGTCTGACCTGCGGGTTTGGAAGTGAATGCCAGATATTTGCATTGGACACATTTATGTTTGGGGACAGGATTCCCACTCTGCACCTCCCATGTTTTCCTTCCATTCTGAATTCCCATCCTGTTGCATATTTCTGTGTTATATTGAATGAACTATGATTTTTATCTTGTCATGAAGCTAAAATACCAGGGTAGATTGTTCAGAGTGGTGTACAGCCTTTTTAAAAATACTGTCCTGGAAAAGATATTTCCTCAGAGTGGTTTCTCCAGAAATATAGCTATATGTGTAAAATTGGCTTTTAAAATTTTGGGAAGCAAAATGTAAAGCTGAGGTTGTTTATACCTGTGGGCTATTAACCTTAGAATCAATAACACTGATTTCTCACTATCTGCAAAAACCAAACTCATGGCAGCAGTTTCCAAAGAAGTGTGCATTAAAATAAACCCTTAGCCTGTAGGCTGCAACATAATAACTGACTTCCAAAGAATGATAATCAATTATGGACATTTTTGTGTAGAATATTCCCTTTACTGTGACATTGCTTTAGATGTTCATATTAGTTTCATTAAGCTCAGCAGATACTGTTGGGTGTGACAGTTTAATGAGCCAATGAGAATTTAATTGTGGTCTACTGTCAAAGCATATATGATGAAGTCCACACAAATTAATGGCTGTATACATTCTTTGAATCAGTGAAGTAAAAAAGTATCTGTGATAAGCAGAATATTAAAGATTAATATCAAACTTTGGTAATGGCAAATATGACAAAACCTGACTTCATTTTAAATGAGTCTGAAAGTGAAATTCCTCATGTGTTCCCTCCCTCATAAGTAACACATTCCTTTAATTCCTCTGCCACATTTCAAAATGAAATGTTCAGGAAATGTTACCTAGATGCATCACTAATATCTTCCTTTTCTGTAAACACTGAAACCTATGGAAACAATTCTTGCATTTGTGTGATGTGTATGGTTTGTATGTGTATGGTATGTAAAAGCACTGAGCTGTCTTTTGTCAAGAAGAAACATATTATTCTTGCAAAAGTAATCCTTAAAGTTTTGCTTTCTCAAGAAAATTATAGAAGTTCTGTCCAGCTAACTAGAAAGATTGTTTACTTTTTATACTTTCCTACTTGTGGTAGATAAGTGTTTCCTCAGCAGAAAAGAGAGGGATGTGCTGGATAAGTAAGACAAATGAAGTGAATATGGAATAAAAAGCAGAAAGGTAGAAATAATTCAAAATGTTGAACACTGTCTAGAAAACAAGGGGACAAAATAAATATTTCAGGAAATATGAGAAAATGAGTAACAAATGTAAGCAAACTGGAAACGTGAAAAATTACATGACAAAAAATTATTGACCAAGCTAAAGAAGGCTGAGCTGACATGAGAAACAAGTTCATAAGTGACTGAGACACAGGTTTACAACACTAACCAATCTACAGATTTCATGTTCATATTCTTGAACATGAAACTGATGTCCAATATAATGTTAAGTTATTCCAAGTTGTTTCATTAATTGAGGTGTTGCTCTAATAATGCTTCCATCATAACTTCAACTTGAATTTACGGATTTCCCAGGAATGTTAATTTACTTGATTATGTTGCAGATTCTACCAGAAAAAGGAGTATTAAACATCTATTTATTAAATGATAGCTTAAGCTGAGAAGAATAAATGTGATTGTGCATGTTTTTCTTAAACCTGAGTCTCTGTTTTTTATATTGTTTGTCACTAACGAATCCCAGTTTTGAAACAGGGGTACTGCTTTTAATATGGGGCGATAGACAATGAATGATAAATTCTCTCATAAGGAGGATCTGATTTATGTTGTTCTTAATTTTAATACAGCAATAAAATTTAATCTATAGAAGAATTTGGATTAATGTAAAAAAATTCAGCTGTAAAAGTGCAGAATATGGATGGTGACAAAGAAGTGGATTTCTGCGACATTTATGTTGTCTGAATGTAACCAAGTCCTATTGACCCTTTCTTTTCAGTGCCTGTTTAGAAAATACCATAGAATAACAGAAGGATTTGGGTTGGAAAAATCCTCTCAAGGTCATGAAGTTTGATCATGTCTCAAAGCAGGGCTAACTTTTAATCTAGATCAGAATGCTCAGGGCCCAGTCCAGTAAAGATTTGAAAATCTCCAGGGGTGGCAGTTCCACGTCTCTCTGAGCATCCCATTCCAGTGGTTTAGCCACTCACCTGGTAAAGAGTATTTTCCTGTGTATAATCAGAATTTCCTTGTTGCAGCTTGTAACCTTTGCCTCTCATCTTTCAGCTGTGCACCAAAGTGGAAGTGTCTTCCCTGTAATACTCTTTCAGGTTATACATAACTGCAGCTAGATTCCTCTTTCAGCCTTCTCTTCACAAGGCTTAAAAACCCCTGATTTTATTGAAGTGTTCCTGTAATTTTGATCTAACATTTAAATACAAACCCGGGATTCAATACACGGCATTAAATGGAATTCAGTTTTATAAAAAGTACCTTCAGAAAAATCTGAGCAGTGACCATCTGAGTCCATGGGAGTATAGACTTGCAGTAGGCATCCTTGTCCAGACCTGTGCATTTGTGTTTGCCCCATGGTGCCCAGTTGCCTTGCTCCAGAAATCAGGTCATTCACTAACTGCTCTTGTGAAGGAGGATTCTGTGGGGGGATGCAGTATCTTTGATTTGAGAGTCTGACAAAGGACTCCAATCCACCAGGTAATCTCTGAGCACATGTAACACTCACTTGTAGGTTAGTAACTCTGAGAAAATGTAGCTGTATCACAGAGTAATCTAGGTTGGAAGGGTCCTCTGGGGTCATCGGTCCAGTGCCCTGCACAAGGCAGGCCATACCATCCTGTTAAAACCTGATGAAGGCATGTTGGCTTTGCCTGACAGCCCTGGGACTAGGGCACACTGGAGACTGGAGAGTCCAGGTCTGTCCCCTCCTGCATCCAGAATGGCTCTGACCAACAGATCTCTTCCTTGTGGACAGGTCTGTGTTGGCCAAGCTATAGGCTAAAGAGGCTATGCTGCTGGTGAAAATGAATCAAGCTGCATATTCTGTATGAGTGAATTAAACAGGTCCAGCAAATGCTGTCAGGTGGTGGAAAATCAGTGTTCACTCTTAGATCCTCTGAATGGGCAACTGTGTGGCTTTGGCCACCTGTTTTCCCAAACGGTTTTCCTACGTGGTTTGGGAGCTAGTGCAGGCCAGGAACCTTTCCCAGCTGGCAGTTTGCATGTGGCCATCTTGGTTTGGAAGTTAGGAAAATTTGGAGGCATGGATGTGGGTCGCTCCATGCCACCTGGCCTCAGGGCCAGGCAATGGTCATGAACACATCCAGTTTACTTACAGAGGCATCACCACTGGCTTAGAGAAAGATGGAGTGTGTGAGAAGAAGCATGATTCAGTCCCAGGGATCACTGCTGAGAACATCCTTGGACTCTTGACTCTCCTGAGTGGTTCCTGCATTTTACATTAATCAGTTGGTTGCTAAAATATAACAGTGGAAGCTGTGACCACAAATACAGGTACGCCAGCCTTGAATAAATGACATAAACTCTGGGTTACAAAATAAAACCCTTACTTGCCATGGCTTCCAATTTCTCTGATCCTGTAAATTTTCATTTTCAGCTCAGTGCACATACCTAATAGGATCTGCATTCCTATTCATAAATGTTTAGAACTGACAGTTTGCGTGCTTTCCTGGAAAGCTGGAATTGCCTGGACAGTATGAAATAGAGGTTCTTATCTCTTTAGGCAAAGAAGCTTATTGAACCCTTGCTTCCCACTGCTAAGATGAGCACAGTAGCAAGAGCTTGTATGAAAGCAACAAGTGGCATATCCTCTATGGCATTTTAAAGGAAAGTAGAGGACACTATTGCAGTTTTGTGGTATTGATTTATTTTTGTGTGGAGGAGGTGTGCTCTGAAAATATCTGCTAGATTGCTTATCAAAGGGGCTTGAATAGGGAGATGACTGTCATCTGAATCAGATCAGGTTTACACAATTAAGTTAGCTTCTGAGCTCTACAGGCTTGTTGGTCTGCACAAAGTTACAAGTCCAGGCAGATGGCTGGGGGTCTATTTTGTCAGCTGAATGACAGTTTTTAGGATGACAGTTTGGGCCTAGAAACTTATGCCATTCATACCTCTGGCTCTCTGTTCTCAAGTACTTCCCCAACCCACTCCTGCCAAAGAAAGAGCAGAAGCCCACATGTGTACCTTTTATGTTCAGGGTGGCATGGTCTCTGTCTTGCATATGACACAGCATGCAGTGTCTAATGTTGTGGCTGGAAGACTGCACAGTAATGCTGTAAGCCATGAAGATACCCAGGATTTGAAATGTTAGGATCTTAACAAATAAGGTGGCTATATCCATATCTAGTAATCAACAGAACCAGATAGATTTTAAAGCATTTGCTTAGATCCTTGCATATGGAAATGGTTGCCTAACCCTTTTTAGGATTTTACCTTTCAAAATCTTGGCTGGAGTCCCAAATACATGTGAAGGAACAAACTGAGTCTTCTAAGCATGGCAATCAGCCATTACCAGTTGCTGAAAGCCCATGCAGCAAAAGCGGTGCCAAGAACTGAGCTGTGAAACAGTTCAGCTCAGTAGCAGTCATCACCTGCAGCTGCTTGTCAACTTGTTGATTCTAATGTGATAATGAGAAATGCGTTGGTCTTGACATTAAATACTTGTGCAGGCATCCAGAGAGGTGGTGTTTAGGATGTTTTGGGATCAGAAAACAGAGATGAGTAGTAGAAGCTTGTGTCCTTTGAGCTCATGGCAAACTGCAATGAAGTGTAAGGATCTGACAAGGTAATGATTGGATAACAAATGATAATAAGCCCATTTGGTATTACTGAGCTGTACAGGCTAACAAAAGTAACATTTTCTTTCGAGAGGGGGATGTGGCTTCAAAAGACTGTTGAAAAGTATTACTCTTTGGCATGCAGACTGAGTTGTGCTGTCAAGACGGAAGGTTTTATAACCCAGGTCTAGCACACTGCCCCTAGAAAAACATGCAGCATGAGGGAACCTGTCTGAGTCCTTTTGATTTAAACCACAATCTGATCAACTAAGATGAAATGATAGAACAACATAGACACAAGGTACCCAATGTAGTTTTTTTCCTCCAACAGAACATTTTTCTGAATTTTGTATTTTTTGAAGTCATACCACTATGTCGTTAAGTTTTTGTGAATGAATAAAAGAATTTAAATAAATTCTGTCAATGTAAGGTGATCACAGTGAAAACAAATGAAAATTATATTTTTGGTCAGAAAGCTTTCATTTGTTATAGGACGACTAAACTGTAGCATCAAATCTCCAGATATAAATGCAGCTATTAACACTTCTGGGGTTAGTTTAAAAGGATCTGGAAAATATAATGATATTCCAAGTTTAATTTTTAAGTTTATTACAATCAAGCAAAACCAGCTGGTACTGCACTATTTCTTCTCCTCAGGATGGTGAAAATCTTTGAAAATTTTTGTTGTGAGATTTCCAAAGGACATGCCACAAAGAGCAAGAAATCTCATAAAAATTACTAAAGAGATTTCAAGCATGGATATTATGGACTAGATTCACTCTTGCACACACAGAAAATTGCACACATGGCCAGAATTAACTAACACACATCTCTGAACACACACTCCCACCCACCCACCCCCATGTGGCTGATACCTACTTCTCATAAAATTCATGGTAAGAAGATTTCTGACATTCACATTCTAAAACTTTTCAAAATTACATAACTCTAGACACCGGTATACACATGCTTTTAGTCTTTATTGTGCACCAAATAGCTTTCTTTTTAAAGTCTTCAAGCCGTTTCTCCTCTAAAAGCCACAGCTGTAGCTTGTTAACAACATCTTGAAAAGACATGGTTACAAAACACTATTTACTCTGTCTAGTCTATCCTCATTGTATTGAATTTAATTGCTTTGTGTTTATGCTAAGTAATTAAGAATGAAAAGGATTTAAAATTTTGTGCATTTTATGGATGCTTATGAATTTTCAAAACTATTAATAGATACTGCATATACTATAGATAATATCTTTTAGGTGTTTTGTAGCTGGATTATTAGTATCAATAACATAAGTATTACTAGATAGTTTCTGGAGGTGTTCTCAGTACACCATTAGTTTGCAATGCAGCAGTTTCAGCTACAGCCCTTGAAAATCTCTTGGGCTCAGGAATGTTGCTAACAAGCTGCAATCCTAGCTGGCAAAAAAAAAACCAAACAACCCATGTTTGATATTTGGTGTGAGAGAGTATCTGAAGCTAACAGGAAATTTATTGGCTTCTGTTCATGTAGGTTCATTATCTGGCATTTCTGAATGCACTTAGGATTTAAACAAATCTCCACATGAAACTAAAATTCCATTGGATCCACAGAGTTGTTTTTTTAAATGTGCTTTCAGGTCCTCGAAGCTTTTGATCTGCATTCATGTGAAATTTGAGCGAACTTTGACATGTGGCTTCCAAACTCAGGTGAACCTGAGCTTGCATTCTGGAACCTAATAGTAGAGCTGCAGCACTGTGAAAACTGGCTTAGGACTATTCACAGCATGTAAAGATAAGCATGGCTCGAAGCCAAGGTATGCTGCACTTGATTTCATTAACAAATTATTCTATGTTTTTTTAAAAACTTTTCTGTTTAGAGGTCGGAGAGCATTAAAACATTGGACTAAATGAGGTGTTTTGAAATAACCAAACTTACCAATTACCTGAAACAGGAGTTGAATAGTCAGTGTTTGGTCTACACCAGACTGGGACTGGGTAATGGTTTTGTTCATACACACTGATTGCTACCAATAGACAAGGGAGAAAAAAATTACACCACAGGAAGAATAAAATGGGGTTTTAAATGTAAGAAAGTGTGAAGGAAAGCAGTTTCTTAACTGCACTGTGGATATTCAGTCTACCTCCAATCCCTGTTAATTCACCCTAAATCAAGCACTAAACATATGGTATCTGCAGATGGCTCATACAGCTGCTCATGCCTAGAATCCAGGTGGGTGTTTCTCTGCAGTTTTATTATATTTTGTTTCAAAATTGCATTCCAATTTTTAATGAGGAAGTTTATGAGAATGCAGTAATAAAAACTGTCTCAGGTTAAGAATGCTGGGCAATAGACAGTATCCTCATTTGGGGCCAACTTGCATTATTCTCAGGTGTCAGGCCCTTCGTCTGAAATAGGGATCCTCAGGTCATTTTCCTCAATGGGTATTTCAGTGTATAATACAGGCTCTTACACATTTGCTTGCTTACACATCCTGTACACAGGTGCTGAAATTCCTGTATCAGCTCACCACCACACATAGTTGTGTAAAGATACATGCACAAGGAGAAATACCAGATTTATTTCCCTAGAAGAGAAGATGCCAATGATGAAATGAAGTACTCACAACAAGGCAGGTGGCTAGTAGGAGTTCTTTGAATCAGATAAAGTTGTTTGGAGATTTTGTAAATGCTGAGAGTTCATCTCAAGACTAAGAGTGATGCCTCTGGACAGTAGTTTTTTCCCTTTGCAGAGCAACAGACTGAATCAAAAATGTCTTAAGAAACACATGATCATGCAGGCTCATCTTACCATTCCTCTGTGGTTAGCTCTGTTCTATTCCCAGCCAGTAAACTACCTGATATAAATTGTGGCTGTTAGGAGTCTTTAGGACTTTTCGACCAGGCCCAGAGAGTTGTGGTGAACGGAGTTAAATCCAGTTGACGGCCAGTCACGAGTGGTGTCCCCCAGGGCTCGGTTTTGGGGCCACTCCTGTTTAACATCTTTATTGATGATCTAGACAAGGGGATCGAGTGCACCCTCAGTCAGTTTGCAGATGACACCAGGTTGGGTGGGAGTGTTGATCTGCTCAAGGGTAGGGAGGCTCTGCAGAGAGACCTGGACAGGCTGGAGCCATGGGCTGAGGCCACCTGGAGGAGTTTCAATAAGGCCAAATGCCGGGGGCTGCCCTTGGGCCACAACAACCCCCAGCAGCACTACAGGCTTGGGGAGGAGTGGCTGGAGAGCTGCAAGTCAGAGAGGGACCTGGGGGTGCTGATTGACAGCCGGCTGAACAGGAGCCAGCAGTGTGCCCAGGTGGCCAAGAAGGCCAATGGCATCCTGGCTTGTGTCAGCAATAGCGTGGCCAGCAGGGACAGGGAAGGGATCTTACCCCTGTACTTGGCACTGGTGAGGCCGCACCTCGATTCCTGTGTTCAGTTTTGGGCCCCTCACTACAAAAAGGACATTGAATGACTCGAGCGTGTCCAGAGAAGGGCAACGAAGCTGGTGCAGGGTCTGGAGCACAGGTCGTACGAGGAGCGGCTGAGGGAACTGGGGGTGTTTAGTCTGGAGAAGAGGAGGCTGAGGGGAGACCTCATCGCCCTCTACAGCTACCTGAAAGGAGGGTGCAGAGAGCTGGGGATGAGCCTCTTGAACCAAGTAATAAGTGATAGGACAAGAGGGAATGGTCTCAAGTTGCACCAGGGAGGGTTTAGATGAGATGTCAGGGAGCATTTCTTTCCAGAAGGGGTTGTTAGGTGTTGGAATGGGCTGCCCAGGGCAGTGGTGGAGTCCCCATCCCTGGAGGTGTTTAAGAGTAGGGTCAATTTAGGGCTTAAGGATATGCTGTAGTTGGGAACTGTCAGTGCTACGTTAACAGTTGGACTAGATGATATTCAGGGTCCTTTCTGACCTAGATGATTCTGTGCTTCTGTGACTGATGCCTCCTGCATTACCACCCTAACTTGATTCCTGTCTTTTCTGCAGCTCTCTTCTGTTTAGAAGTGTATCTGAAGGGGGTCTGTAATTGTTCTCTTTCTAGATACTTGTATCTTGCTCATTACATTGTTATTGTCTCTTTTATTACCCTTGTATGGGTTATGTGAGTCATTAGTCCTGTGCTGTCTGAACAGTCTCATAGAGCTGGAACCAAACCACTCTGTTTATGGTGGGCTGCAATGGACCTGCGTGGAGGGATGCTGCATCCCAATTCACTGAGGCACTGTGTTCTTAGAGTGGTGGCTGGCTAAAGGCCTCAGAAACACAATTACATTCAATACAATGTTTGACATTATTGTCACTGAAATGAAGTTGTAACTTTTACTGACTATGAGACTATGTCTTGTTCAGATACTGCTTTTAGAATTAGAAAATTGAAGTCCAGAATTTCAGTCCTCAGGATCCCACTGATCAGCTGCCTAATCCCAGAGTTGTTTGTAGTTCCGGATCTGAACAAAATACACAGTTAAAGTCACTAATCAACATGTGTAACAGAACTAGCCAAACACTTGTTTTCACCCAGCTCTGTGGACTTGAGAGTTCAGGGCTTTGAATCTTGATCAAAGGAAGATTTCTTCCTGAACTTCAGAAAAAGATGAGCCAAGTATGGTTGATCTAATAATTTTGTGCTGTAAAAAGGGTCATCCTGCTTGTTCTCCATTCTCCTGCTCTATGTGCACACTCCTGACCTGTACCTTGTCCTAGTTCTGGACAGAACTGTCAGAGTGTTGGTTCATTTCATTGAATTTGGCAGAAAACTAACTGAGCAGTAAAATGAGTATTTTACTGAATTCATCTGATCACTGGGGGACCAGGTAATTGTCAAAACTGGAAACAGAAAGAGGAAAAGAAAAAGGTGAGGAAGAGCAGGACCCTCATTCATGGGAGCAGTTGGCAATTAAATCTGAAGTTGGCTCAGCTATCTAACTAAAGCTCATCTTGTGGAAATGATGCCTCAGAGATAATTGGGATTGAGAACCTGTGCATTAGTTCGGTGTTTCTCTTAGTTAATTCCGATTATTTCATACTTTGTTTTTGAGGATCTAATTCTAAGGTGCTTTTCTCCTTCTACTTATTGATTGTGTATAGGACTGTGAATTCTATCATGTAAGTCAATGTGAGGCAATGTGTTGCTGATCATTGTAGTCCCTAAGTCCATCCCAGATCTCTGCCTACCTTCTCTGTGAGGTGGACTTTGAAATCTTCTTTGCTTTTCTCTGAGGCAATATTCATGTAGATTAAAATTCAAGTCATGTTTTTCCTGGATCTGTAGGGGACTAGTAGAAAGAGGACAAAAACAATGAGAGAAGAGATTGCTTGGTATAAATCAGAAAACATTAGCTAAAAGCAATGGAGTTATCCACCAGCTGAGGATCTGGTCTGTTTTATTTCATCTTTGGCTCAAACCATTAGATTGTGATTTTATTTACCTGTGTTTAAATGGGCTCATCTCCACTGTAATTTTAAACTTTTGTTTGATTGAAAACTAAAGAAGGACCTCAAGACCCAGGCTTTTGTTAATTTAATATAAGTCCTTTTAGATTAAATAGCTTCAAGATATAGTTATTTTCTCCTCTTCAGTATAATTTAATTAAGTGGCTCAATCTAAAATACTGGATGTATTTCTTTCAGAGTAAACATTTTGTTTATCCTCTTCAAAATAAAACACTTCTCTAAGAAAAAGATGAAAAGATTACCTTCTGCTGATATGACTACAGTGTAATAATATGTGAGGTGATTCCTAGACTCTTTGTAAGGCATGGCATTTTTCTGCCTGGCAGGTTTCATGTAAATACACTGTCATTGCCTGTAAAAGAAAGCCTCCCTAGTCTAACCAAGTTCAGTTCAGTCAGGAGCCAGGGGTATATGTGTTGCAGGAAATCTTCCAAACCTGGAGTCATAAGTGAAAGGTAGAGGGAAGCATTTTATGTGAAATGTTTTGCTGCAGAAGAATAGAATACAAATTCTATTGAGAATACAGGACTGTAGATTATAAGCAGTCACATTAAACTAGAAAGTAAAAGGTTTGTTGATTATTTTTACAATAATGTTGTAATGTGCCTTGGTGCAATATTAATTACAAAATTTTATCTCAAATAAATATAGTAATTATTGGTGTACTTCTATTTTTTTTTTTTTAAAGTGGAAACAACAGTTTTTCAGGAACTTGGCTATAAAAATGTGGTTGAGGCTAGGAATCTGCAGTGTGTAGGAGGCATGAGGGACATGTATATACTAAGCATTTATGTATCCATGGTGAGATGAAAGGATACTAAAGTTATTTAGAATGTTATAACTCAAGAACTATTTTTGATTCTTGCTTGCTCAATTTCTGATTCATGTTTTTGGTTTATTAAAGAGATGACTTTCAGTACAAGATCCATATACATTTCAGTGTCTAACATGGTGTCTTAAATACATGATTTTTCATCAGCTCTATACAGATTTATATAGAGAAAAAACCTGTAAGTGTATTAGTTCAAAGGATCACAAATATATCCATGTGATAGTGCTTTAAATGTGTGTTGATGAAGTTCCTATGCATACTGAGTTTCAGGACAAAATATCTCAAAACATACCCAATAAGGAAATAAAAGCCTTCATCTAGAAAGTAAGTTCAATTCTGTTTGAGCTGTTGGCTGACTTCTCATTATATTTGCCTTTATATATAACTGCTCTTGGGCTATTTCAAAACAACTGGAAGCATAAAATATAAGAATACCTTATCTCCTGAGGTTTTCAGCCCAAATTTACTCACTTCAGAGTATAACAGGCCTCTGACTTGATTTTGAAGAGGAATAATAGTTTAGATGAGCAAACATATTTTTGCGTGCCTACACAAACTGAATTTCAGCTTACTTTAGGGCTCTAAACACATTTATTCATATAGAGTATGGACAGAATATAAAGTGGTGATTTTAAAAAGCCTCAGGAATCAGCGATTCCTGGCATACCAGTGGATTAAGACTGGCTTTTTAATCTCTCACTTCCAATTTAAAATGAAACACGAAACAATTATATATTAATTTTTAATTTTCTCTATGTTACCTAGTCATATTCTTTAAGTTAATGGTGGTTTCAAAATACTATGCAAAGCTGCAGGATTTCCTCCTCAGAAATATTCAGTTATTGAGCTGAGGTGGCAGTAAATAGCTCAGCATTTTTTAATAGTCAGTGAATGAAGCCTGATGAAACTTTGCAAATAGGCGTACATGACAAGAGGGTGCAGAGGGACTATCAGCACTAGTGTCAAAGCTTGAATTCTGTCATATGCTTGCATAAAAGCAATGCTTGCAAGTGCTGCTATTGGTTACAGAGGAATTTCTAATCCCATCTGAAGTTCATTCCAGAACCTTGCAGTAGAATAACAAAGTAACCTTCTAGCAAAAGAGCTAATCACCTGTGGGACAAGAAAATGTAAACAAAGAAATGCTCTTAAAAATTATGATTGAAGCCTGTAATGTTTTAATGACTTGGCAGCTGGCACAGTATTGCTTTACAAGCAAACAGAAACCAATACCAGTGCATCTCTTGGGCTGGGAAGTAAATGTATAATCACTCAGATTAAGCCCTTAATTTTTGATACAAATCTCAAGGCTACATAATAAACTATACTTAGACTCAAACTGCCGTGGGAACTGGCAGAGCAATTTGTTGGGTCACTTTGCCATAGAGTTAATGAGCAGACAGGATGTCCTCCATGCAGAAATACGGTTGTGTTCTTTACCTCACTAGATACTTCAGGTCCTTTGATGGCTGAAAAAATTTTAGGAAATGAGTAGAGGCATATTAAACAGTGGCACACGCTGGAGTGAAGGATAATACTGCTGAATTCCCTATTCCTGCCATGAGAGAGACATCAGTTGGGTGATACTATAAAATTTGAAAGTGCCTCTTATAAAATACACACAAGCAAGTGAGAATACTGTTTTATGGAGCAGACTATCAAATCTGATTACTTTAGGCATATGTCTGTTGATTTCCCCAGTGGAGTTAATTTTAGGTCCTGTGACTGGGTGATGAGGGAAGAGAGAAAAAATTCCAGCTGAGTGCAGAGGGAAGGGTTTATGCCTGGCATCAGATGCCAAATCCCTCATTTTGGGTTGGAATCAGACATGCCTTGCACCAGGGAAGGAGCTGTAGCATGGTAGGTTTCTAAGGACAATATTGCTCAGGAGAGGACACTAGGGTAAGAGGAAAGGGAAAACAGAAAAGTCAGGTTAGTATGTGTATTAAAAGAGAAGACGATAATTCTCTGGAGATATGTCCTGTGGCAAATTTGTATAGCATTGAAGATGAATGAGCCAACAGAATTTTCCAGAATTCTGATAAAGACCTTAAGGAGTTACACAAAATACTTCACGGAATGATTGCTCTCTTCTACAGTCTTTTATAAAAATCCTTAGCAGCAACATGAGACCAAGACCTATCAAGTTAATGTGGTTAAGGTATGCTTATTTCTCAATCATGTGTAAAAGAATAATATGCCATGATGTCTAGTCACCTTTGATTCCTTAGCTCAGCAAGCCAGTGCACACTTCCAGCTTGCTTGCTTGGAGGCAGCCCTCAGCAGGAATTAAGAATAGGGCTTAGACCTGTGCTGCAGGTTCTTAGTGAGAACTTTTAACCATTCTACTCCACCAATTATCTGATTTTTGAACACATCAATATAGAAAATGGTATAGAAATACATTGATTACAAAGATGCATGCATGCATACACATATAATCATACCATGCAGATATACACAGACTTAATCTTTCCCTAGAAAATTCTAGAGGATTTCTCAGTAAAAGGATAGCTATTTCAAATTTGCTGTCACAGTGGGCTTCAGAAAGCAGCAAAACAAATATAGGATGTACTGCATAAGGAGTAATGTGGAGCTCTGCTCCATGGAAATACTAAGCATAACATGAGCAATTACTTATTATTAAACTCCTGTCCAGTCTAATAATCAGGTTTGGAACAGAAAAATACTGCTGCAGTTGGGAGGGAAAAAGGCAATAGAGTAGCAGACGGCCTTCATTTTTTCAGAATACTGTAGAGAACAATGCTAAACCAATGTTTTGTATAAGTGACTTTGGAAAAATTGCTTTTAAAGTCAAGTCATAAACATTTTTAATCCGTGAAATAAGATTGTGGCCTATTTTCAAGAGTGACTTAGATGTAATTTATACTGAGGAAATACAAGTTACAGGCAGAATTGCAGGATTTTTGACTTGCATCATTAAGAGGGTAAAATTCCTTAGGGAGACACTTTCATCATTAGGAGGCTATGAGTGTGACCACTTTCATATGAGCATAGCTGCATTTCTGGGTGGGAGGTGTTATCTCTTAGGTAAACTGAATCATCCTGATAGTTCCCATAATGTCCAGATGACTCTGCCAGACTACAGAAAGACAGAGATATTATATAAATATTTGACACAGAACATAAAAAGACACAGGGTCCCCTGAGAGTATACAAAAATTTGACTTCTATTACACTCATCTTGCTACAACTGACACCAACTTGTACCCCATGTGATTCTTTTCTGTCATGTTAGCCTTTCAAGGATTGCTACAAAAGAAGACTTTTTAGAAATTGACTTGTATTAAAAGGAAACCTAGACTTTATACATTTGCTGTGTCCTCAGTGGTTATACGTTGTGGAACTCAAAGCCCAACCCTGCTCGTCTCAGCTGCTTGCACACTCAGCACTTAGAAATATGGTGCTATGTGGGACAAAACTTCTGTACTAAGATCTGAAGAAGCCATTTGTTTCATTTTATTTAAAATGGTGATCATATAAAGGTTCCTAAAAGCTTTTCCACTTGAGGAAACTGACTGATAGATTAATGGTCTTTTATTTTTAATAAAGCTATTGTTTAATAAAATCACTTTAATCTGGAATCATATCCACATGGAGTAGGTAAACTGGGACAGTTAAGGGAAGAAAGAATACATTATTCTGTTAAATTACACTGTCATTATGTCAATCAATTTCTCTAAGTAGGCATGCTCTAATGGCCTGATTCTATGTGACTGGCAATGTATCCTGCAAGTCTTATTTGCAGCAGTTCATATGGCTTTTGTTATTTTTTAAATTGCTTTTCTAATTATTTACTTCATTGCCTGCCAGATGATAGACATTTCTGGACATAGACAGTCATGTTCTGTGCCTGCACCTCTAATTTATGTATTTTACTCTCAAAAGCAAATTTTCTAGATAATAAAATACTGTATAAAAATTATTCTATCTGGACCTAAAATTTTTAAGCTGAATTCAGCTTACTTAAGTTATAAAACTTTCTAGATGTGCCATGATAATGGAAAAGAAAGCATAGCCTTAAATTAGAAAGAACACTGGTGACAGGTGTGATGGCAGTGAATTATAGATCCCTTTAGAAAGGCATGAAAAAAATCATTTTTCTGTTATAATTAGCTGAGTGTGTGTCCCTTCGTTCTGATTGTTGCTGGATTTTTGCCATTAAGAAGGAAAAGGAGCATCTGCCTCAGTTCCTTATTAACCACAAGTCCAGAGGATGTGTTGGTGGGAAGGCAGCCATGTCCTCAGATTTATTTGACCTGGTAGTTCTTGCATCAGCTGGAGATCAGAGACACTGAGAGATGCTGGTGTTTGAAGCCACCCTTGTTCTCCTTCCGAAAGCTGATGTCAAATTACTGGGGAAATGTAACCCCCTTATCCCAAATAGTTGGGACTTCCTATCTTTTGTCAAATGCACCTGGAATTGCCCAATATTTCAAAAGCTGTGGGAGGAAGATGAGAAGGATGGGGTCTGACATGCGGGCAGAGTGATTGACAGGCACCCCCACACAGCCTTCATGCTCCCTTTTCGCCCGAAAGCAGGATAATGAGTGTGTTCTTCTGACGACTGGGGATGGGAGGCATTTGGCAGTATTAGAGTCGTTCTGTATAAAATTTAAAAGAAAGTCTTCAAGAGGACTAACGCTTTCTTTGCTGTGGGCTTGATGTCAGTCACTGAACCAAAGTGTCAGCTCAGACCTGTGCTTCCTCTCCCACCTCCAGCAGTGGCCAGCATGAAGTGCTCCATGCCCCAAGGGAAGGTCAGTGTTAAATGCTGAACTTTACAGGGATGTCTAATGAGTTCTGACACAAAAATTTTTGGTTTTGTAGTTTGTGTTAAAATTAATTACTGGCGCTGTGAATGTCCTGACGTCTGTGTCCTGCCTGTCTATTGGCTAATAAACTTAGCTTCTCAGCAAAAGTCTTCTCAAACCTCTCTCTGAGATGGTTTCTCAGTTGGTTTCTCTTTGAGAAATGCTGTTCCTCATCTCTGGAGTATCTGCTCAGTCTCCATGAAAAAATAATTATAATAAAGTTAATTGGGTTACTATAGATTTATACACTACTGTAGAAAATACAGTCACCTTTTTTTCCCATGTTTCACTTTTTATATTCTGGTGGGAGATGATCTTGAAGCAGTCACTGATCCAGAGCACGTTCATTCTTTCTCCTGCCTTGCTTGTGTTCGGTGATTTTCCTTAAAAGGAATGTTATTTTGCTATCAAAACAGAGCTAATTCAACACAATGCGGGAATGAGATATTAAAAAACCTCACAATCAGTAAATAAATAAATACTGTAAGTGTCATTGAAGTCACTAGTAGAAGCTTTGCTTGTTACTGTATTTGTCAAAGCATCTCTGTAAGTGGCTGTTATCCCCTACCTCCTGGTAGTTGGTTAGTTTGCAGAAAAGAGGTATTTGAGATTATAAAGATAATATGCTTGTTCAGGGCTTTTTTTTTTTTTTTTTTTTTTTTTTTTCTTTTATACCAGTCAGCTTTATTGGACCCTATTTTATGCTGAAGAACTTGAATGATGTATAGAGCATGCTCAGTTTCTATACAATCTGATGGGAGCTGAAGGTTTCTTAAGGTCAGCAACTATACCATGGGTTTATATCCTCTATTGCCTTTTTTCCTCTCCCAACAGCAGTTAAGAAACAATCTGAAGTGGCTGCAGGTTTGGTGTTGCAGGCAATACAATGTCTCTAGAAGTTTCTGAAAGCACAAAAGTAAACATGATAGCTTCTGGGCACGTTCCAAGACTGAAAAACAAACCCTTCTGTATCTGCTAAATCTCCTTCTGTTTGTAGACATGAACATTGTCAACAGTGCTTGCTTCACTTAGGGGAGCATATGCATCGCAATATGGCCTTTAATTACTCAGTCGTAGACTATTCCTCAAGTAATATGGAATTGTATCCATATTTCTCTGCAACCTCAGATGACTGCTGCTCTACATGTGCCAGCCAAACACAGGCCCGGAGCCCTGTGTGAGAGGAGTACGTTAAATTACATATGTAGCAAAATATTTACACATGTTTGAATGCTGTCTATAGACCATGTTAATTTTCAGATGAAAAAGGCTTACTGTTGCAAGGCTGCTGTTTGCAGTGTATTTTTCTACCCACAAACCCAGTACGGCTTTGGTGTGTGTAGTTGATCTTGGAGGACAGATCCTCACTGAGCCCTCAAGAGCTGCAGCAGGTACTGTGTGACCTGAGAAAGGTTCTGGGGAGCAGTAGTGAATATGAATACATTTTTCAATCATGCTGAACTTAATGCCTCATTGTGGGTTTATGTTCAGAAACTGCAAATGTTAGCTTAAGGTTGACTCCTGGAATTCCTAATGATTGAAGTTTCTATTAATCTGTTGATTTTAGTGATACTGTTTGAAACACAGGCTTTATTTCTGCCATCTAGACATACTTGCACAGACCTACTTACGTAGAATTTTTCAGGGCTCAAATGTTACGCTACAATAGGCTGTGGTTTTGTTTTGTTTGTTTTTCTCTTTTGCCTGCTCTGTAAGTTAAGAAAAGACACATTTAAATTATTTGAGAATCAAATGCATGACCTAAGATGTCATGTGCAGAGTGTCAAGCCATTGCAGTGTGTAATTTTAGCGATGAAAATGGGTATTGGTAAAAGGAAATGCTGATGTATCCAAAACTCTGCAGTCCCAAAGGATGCCACAGTAATGTAATTTGCTAGAGATTAAAGCAAGAGGGGAAGGGTCTCTACTGCCTGTCACTGCACTAACAACAAACACAGCACATTTTAAAATGATTAATGGTGAGAGGATAAAAAAAATATTAATTTTAACAGATGTTAATAAACAGTATTTAATAGGAAGAAGGCTGTGCAGGATGTCTGATATTTATTTATGTCTACTCAGGAGTACAAAAAGAGACGAGTATAAATTATTCCTGACATCTCTATTCTCAACAGAATTCTGTTGCATGTAGAAAAGCCTTGCAATATCTTTAGTTTATTATAAGCTATGTGACCTGTGTGCGCGGTTATGACATAAAGTGTTGACAAATGCTTTCCTCTCAGCAGAAAACAGTGCTGTCAGCCTGGAAATGTGGAATTGCTGTGCTTCAGCTAGCACTAAGTCTTAAGTTCTGTTCAGTCATTTTAAGGTGAAGGCTGTAATGCTAAAAATGTAGGTTTAAAGAGAGATGCTTTTATCAAACTTGGGAGTAGGCCACTGGAAATCCTGTGCATGGCTGAGACTAAAGAAAAGGGGTAAAGAAGGCAGGAAGGGGATGGTCATGACTTTGTCTTTCCCTCAGAACCTTTGTGCTGGAATGGAAAAACTTTAGAAGCGGTGTCCCAAGAGAAAAGACAAATATAAAAATAAAAGCATCAGGATTCTACTATACATGGACACAAGGAGGAAAGCTGTAGATGAATTGTGGTGTGAAAAAGGAGGAGAAACAAGAGCCTTAGTGGTGTAAGTCAGCCCTGTGTGAATGAATGAATAAGTACTACAGGAATAAATTTAGGGAGGAAGGTGCCTGGTTGCGGAACATGCACCCAGAATTGTGGGATATTGTCTCTCATACAGGGAAGGTGCTGCATGTGCTGAGGGTGTGGGTGTAGAAAGAAGGGATAGAACCAAACAGATGGAGTTGACATCATGAAATCCCCTCTGTCCATTGCCCTGTGTGTACAAGACACCCACCGCTAGATCTTAGGAGCAGACTTGGCTAAAGAGCTGTGGGCTGGTGTCCAGCCAGTTGACTGCGGAGCCAGGTACTACTCAGTAGGAAGCTAGCACTGAATGGTTTTAGATGCTTCGTTCTCACCACTCTCCATGGTTGCTATATAAGGAAGGTTTCTTTTCTCGGCTCAGGTATCTCTTGCCAATTGACTGCTTTATTAATTTGATCTATTTGCAATATATATGCCGCTCACAATAAATATGCAATCCTTGTCTAACAACTGCCATGCTCTGTGTAAAGACATGACACATTCATGAAATGAAGAAAATAGTATGTTCCGCTGTATTGTTAACATCAGAACTTGCTGTTGAGTAGCAATATATTTTAAGTAGCAAAAGCAGGAAGAGACTGAGATGGGGACCAAGGGAGTCTGGGCAGGGGTCCTAGGGAGGAAAAGTCCCTGTGTAATACCAGAGGGGCTACAGAAAGTGTATTTCCCTACTACAACACAGGGAAGAATCACCTGAGGAAGATGCTCCATGTTATTTCCCACTCTTTGATTACAAAACCTTTAGCACTTTCTAATGTAGACAAAGTCCTTAGTTGTCATCCTTGTTGTCTCAAAGATCAAGTCTAACTTCCATGATAGTCTTGCCACTGCAACTCTTACACAAGCTCCTCTCAAACTCTCACTACTCTTTTCACTCCAGGACTACTCTCTTTTCCTCAATAATCTATTTCAGAGCACCTTTTCTCCTCCTGATCCTTCCTGGTTCTCTGTGGTACTCCCATTCCTCCCAAATGTCCTCCTACTGAAGCCCTTTTGTCCTTCTTTCCTCAGTTCCCTGTCACAGCCTTCTCACCTCAGGCACTTTATCACTGCCCATTCTGTTAACTGTAAGAATTTTGGTGTCTGGCACCTCCTGCTGCGATGCCTTTTGGGTTTTGGCAAAAAGGAAGAAGGAAGGACTTAAACTCCCCCTCTCCCTCCAACCGAGAAGCAGCCAGCACTTATTAAAAATTATATGAAAGAGACCTTGGCGATCTATCTAGGGAAGAGTAGACATATGGTAATGTCAGATGCAGCTGTGAAGGCCTAGGACTTGATAAAGCACATTGAAGCCCCAGAGCAAAACGGCTTTTGGAGAGAGAAGGTAGGTAACTGATGTGGGACCATGTTCTTAACCACTTCTCATCTCTCACTGTTAGCAGTTAAGCTTGCTAGAGTGAATCTCAGTCCTGTTACCAAACTGTCAAGAGTCTAAATCTGTTAAGATATTTGGCTTGCTTATTTTTAATTGCATTTGTCAGGAAAGAGAAATCTTAGAAGACTGTGAAGTCCAGCACTCATCCAAAGGAGTACCACATAACACTTCATTTGGTTTGCTGATGCAGTCGTACAAAGTTCATTTAAGTTCCAAAAGAAGCTTTTTTTTTTTTTTTTTGCCTTGCCTTCTCTATCACAGGGCCAAGCCCTGGGAGCATATACAATGCTGTTGAACTATTGTATGACACAATCTCTCAGTTGTTCCTCAGTTGTCCCTTCGTTATCCATGGGAAGGAAAATGGCTGGGACCAGACTGCAGCTGCCCAAAGTAGATAGCAGGCCTGCTCATCCTTGTAGGCTGTAAGTCAACCTCAGGCTGGATATAAAATGAATTTTTACGTTTAGTTTTTATTTCCTGTGGTTTAGGTCTTCAGTCCTTAGTATTGTCTCAGCCACTTCAGCTTCCAGCCTGGAAAGTATTAGTATTATATATAATAGTTAATAATATAATAGTTACATATATATATTATTATATATAATAATTATTAGTATTATAATATCCTTAGTATTGTCCCAGCACTAACAGAGCCTGGAGAGCATGACTGTGTTGTTTTCAGATCCAGGCTGATACATTGACGCAGCCTGGTGCTCTGTTACACGTACTTCCCAAAGCCTTTTTTTGATGCAGGTTTGGAGACCTCTGTGACATGTTCCCTGGTACAGGCGCTCCTGAGGAATAATAGAAATGCTCTAAGTTGAGTTCTGGGACAAGGCATATGCCATTAGTCATGAGCTACATTTGCACAGAAGAGTGTTGTAAAATTCTCTGAGAATAGCAAGAAACAGGCAATCATTACTAACCTGGGGTCAGAAAGAAACTTCCTCTCCAGGGTACGTCATTATATATTTGTCTTGCATTTGCTTCTGAAGCAGGTGGTGTTACCATTGTTAGAGCAGGATATCAGATTCGACAGCCTCAGGGCAATGCGTGCTCCTTTGTTCCCCTTCTTTCTGCCTCCAAGGCAGCTGGAGGTGGAGTACCTGTTTTCCATTCTCTCCACGTGTCCAGGAAAGGTCTGTAGCACGTAAAATATTGCTTCTCACTGTAGTAGGGTTCCTTATTGCTGTTGCACACCAGTCTTGCACAGACGAATTCTTGTTGCACAGACTTCTTCAGTGAAAAGCATTGTAAGAGTCTGTAGTACAAGGTGACCACCTGAACAGGGAGACTTTAAGCTATGTGAGATTGCTCTTCTCAATGGTTGTGCATTGCATCATGCAAGGAAGAATGGCCATACACATGAAAGCATTTGAGACTCAGAACATTTGGGGATGGGGGGGGGAAACTGTTTTAATAGAAAGAAGAAAGGCACAGTGGCCTCCCAGGTGGGAAGGACAGGCAGCAGGGAAGAAAGGACTCTGCACAAAGTCTGACTTGCAGGCTTTCATCTTCATGCATGTCTGAACATGTGGATGGTCTTCCAGCTGAATACACCTCCCATCTGCCAGAACTTGTGTGGCCACCCTCAGAGAGGCCAGAGCTGTGGTACTATGTGCTGTATCACCAGGGTCCTGTAAAGAACAAGGCCATCAGACCTGAGGTCACATGCAGGTTTTGCCCAGAATTCTCTCCAGAGTGCAAGCCTGCATTACTGAGCCTTAATTCTATTTTCACTTATCATCTCCAGCTGTTTCAGCCTGCAGTACTAGCTCTTTTATTAGTAACAGCTGCACCAAATTTCAGAGGCAATGCTCTTGTTAATTTTGCCTGAAGCAGATTCTGAATGGCTTGAAATATCTGTGATGTATTTATGTGCGTTAGTATTTGTTTTACCATTCAACAGCAAAGGTGAAGACCAGAATTCTACACAAATACGGAAAGAAGAAAATATTATTAAGTGGGCTACCTACAGCTTTTATCTTTCTGCTACTGTATTTGTTTTGGGGTTTATGAATATAATAAATTTCAGGGACTAAGTGGAGTCTATTCAGTCTATTAAGGTTCATTTTCTTTTAATACTCTAATCCCCTCAGGATGTCATTTGCCGTAATTGTTTCTTGAATGATCCTCCAGTGTTTAAGCTTCAGCCTCTGACTCATAAGCTATTCTGCATACACTTGTGGCTCTGTGCAAAGAAAAATGGGACACATGACATCTGTTTCAAATTTGTTTTTCTTTACTTTGCAATTATGCCCCTTGTCCTCTTATCTATCTCCCAGCAAAAAAATAGTAAGTTAATTTGGCATTAACTATACCGTTTAAGATTTTATATACCAAAATTAAATCTCCTTGGACTGTGTTTTTATAGTCTATAAAGTCAGATTTTATGGTCTCTTCTCATGCTTTTTTGTCCTTGGATCAATAGTACTGACCTTCTTCTGAACTTTGCAAACATTAAAACATTAGGCAGGCCCATGAAGCCATGTTGGCCAGAATGATAGATTGCATTGAAGGGAAAGTGCAGCCAGACTGCACTTTTTCCAGTCACAACTGGTTTCGACTTGTGACTTAAATTCTATATATACTTTCACATTCAGTTATTTTAAAATACCTTTGCATTGTTCAGATTAATCTAGTTCACAACTAAGTATATTGTAGCTGTTCAATATTTTTAGACTAGTATCTGTTATCTTCAACACTACAATTTTATTTTGATAGAAGTCTTACTGAAAAGTGATGAAAGATCTTTTAAAAAAATCCAGTCTGTGTTGGTAAAGCAACTTCTTTCTCTACATTTTCTAAGTGTTTCTAAGTGTTTTGCCCAGCCTGACTTGAAAAGTGTCCATGTTTCTCTGATTTTCTTTGGAAGCTATTTTAGTCTTATAGAACTTAATATCAGGAAGGATATTTTTTGTCTGACATTTGGTCTGAATTTCCCTTTAAATTCATGGCATTGCTGATATCTGTATTTTCATGTATTGTACTAAAGGATGCCTCACAACCCTTAGCAAGACCCCCTCCTCTTGCCCTTTAATAGCATGCTTAGCCAAGCTACACATACTCAGCTCTTTTAATTTGTTCATAATTCAGTCCTGCTGTGCCCTGAACATTCCTGTTTCTGCTTTCTGAGCTTCCGTCAGGCCCCCCTGGATGTGACAAAGCACCCCCAGCTGAGTGGAGTACTGCCATGCAACAGCACCAGAACTTGTCCTGCAGCCATGCCAGCTGCCAGCAGTGAAAAAGGCAATGCAGCCATCACAATTTACAGTAGCTACAGATTTGCTCCCATGCCTAATCTCATGCATCCCTGCTATTGTATTGCAATATGATGCCTTCATTTAGGCACGCTAAAACTGCTCAAGTATTTTCTGTAGTTACAGCTCCTTGCAAGTATGTCTTACATGTAATGCTCTATGACTCAAACTTCTTGTTACAGCATTGACACTTCCCACATTTCTCACTTACATATACTATTTCATGTATAAGATTAAGTTTCTCTCAATAGCCATATAAGAGCATGCATTTATTTTAATGTATCTGCTTGTGGAATTTTTCAAATGTATTTCTATTATTTCCAGATCTGTTCTCCAATACTTCTTTACCACAGCTAGTTTTTGCTGCACTTTCCAAGCTACTATATGCAAATTTTTTACTATACAAGTCTATGCTGTACTACATATATTAAATATATATCATATTTATACTTTAAATTTATATATAAAACTATGTCTCAAAATTTACATATCCTTAACTCACATTTTTTTTCCTTTTCTAGATCATTGATAAAAAATTAAAACATCAATACACGCAGAATTTTATCAAAAGAATACTTCCCTGGTTAGGAGCTGGTTTTTTTATCCCTGGTTTACATGTTTTTTGCCAAAACTTTAGTTTACAGTAGTGTTTTTATTCAAGCTGTTGATTTTAATCCAGGTAAGCCTTAACAAGACACAGTATTTACAGTAGACAAATATTGAATGTAAATTTTAAACTGTACATCACACAAGACTATTTTTCTTCAGCAACTTTTTAACAAGAACTTTTCTGAAATGATAGGAAAATTCCTACCCTCTAGTTTTATACTCATTTTTTTTTCACTGAAAGAAAGGAAGAGAGAAAGAAAAGCATTAAGTGGTGAGCGTTGGAGAAAACAGTCTTTCTGTCATCAATTTATGTTTTCTTACTCAGGAAAGATAGAAAAATAGGAAAAAGGGAGAGAATTTGGAAAACTTGTATGTCTTTTCTCCTTTCTTCTTTTCCTCACTATGAAATGGGGAAGGTAAGGAAGAGAAAATCAGAACAGTTTTATTTTTCTTTAAAAAAATAGTGCTTCCAATTTTTCATATTAAAATAGAAGACTTTTTAAATGGTGTTTGTTCTTACTGGTGATATTTTGAGGACAGTGTGAAAAATACTCATGAATTTTCAATAGGTCCCACTGAAGCCATATGGCAAATGCTATTTAAGAACTGAGGTATTTATATAAAGTGTATCTGTATGGCTGAGATGTCCGTTTCGCAGGCTCTTTTCTACTCCCCACCCTCTTCCTAAAATGTTAGTGTGATTGCTGATGGCTGTAATCCTTCATTGACATAGTTACCAGCAAATGAAAAGGAGCTGTGCCTCCTTGCACAGTGAGGGCTATTCAAATTCTGTTTATCAGACTGCAAGTGGTGCAACAGTCATGGATGTATCATCAGTGAAATACGCAGCAGAGAGTAAGTAGAGTGGAAAATATGGTGATAGGTTCTGGGACATTGCTTTTGCAGCCACACAACTTGGTCTTGAATTGTTCAGTTTGCTGAGTCTATGGAGATGTCTCCAGCTTCAGGATGTATAATATTCTCCCTGCTGCTCCCAGCTGACAAATTTCTCTGGTGGTGGGTGTATGAAACCCGATTGGCCTTAATGGGAATGCTCTGCTGCCTAGAGACTGCTCCTGGGCTTTCCAGCATCTGTAGTGGCATGTTTCAACTGAGCAGCATACCTGGCTCTCTCTGCTTTGCTCTGCCAAAGCACAGGATTCAACCAAAGCTTATGTCTCAGCGTCCCCAGGCCTTTTTCTTTATTACACTAGAGAAAATCAATTGTTGTAGCATAAAAATGTGGATCATGAATGTATGGCCTCTTTCCTTCTCCTTGAAATGACAAATCTAGATGATTAATCTCCATGCTATTTCCAGCTTTGGCTTACAAACAGAGAATGTCAGAGGAAGTGGTACATATATTCTTTAAACTAAGTGATATGAGGCAGCAGCCAGATAAATAAATATCTTCACTGTTCAGAGCTCTAAGTAATAATAACTATTACAATGAGAGGTATGTGAGCTCATGTGGATTAAACTATAGTGAGTAAATACAGAGCAACTGCTGTGAAAGCTTTGTGAATGATAGGAAGAACTTGCCTAGCTGGCTCTAGAAAGTGAACGGCAGTCCTTTGGAGGGTATATGATACCTTTGTTACAGAGGGCCGTGGGTGAACACAGATAAAGAAAATAAGAGTATACCTAAGTGGTAGGGAAAGGTGGTTTGCAAGCACTATGCTGAAGGCAAACTAGTGAAAGAAGTCCAGAGAGCTGAAAAAACCCTTTTTCTTATCAAAACTCAGTGCTCAAGGAAGGAAAACAGCAGGTAAGGGAAAGAGAGAGCAATATCACTGGTGATCAATTGTCTTTAAAAAAGAGAGGTCAGCCATTGCATAGTGGGTTGTTCAGCATGTGAGGGGAGGACCACTGGTGGGGGAGAACACCTCATAGATATCTGGCGTTTTATCCCAGCTGCTGCATAGCTTTAAAAAAATAGAAACCCCTTTGACTGTCATTCAGTTATGCAGGGAACATGAAACTCAAGTCCACTCAGGATTTTTCAGAATACTCCTTCGAAATTCAATAAGAGCATAAAAGTTTCTTTTCAGAAGCAGTTTTTCCAAGACACTAATGGGATTAAATGCTCAATTCCTATTGACTTAATGTGAGTTAGGCATCTGATTTCCCTTTGCGCCTTTGAAAAACTCCTTGTTAATTCTCACAGTTTACCATTTGCTCTCTGAGACTGTTCTCTCTTAAATAAACTCTGATCCTCCTGAGAGTTTGAAGGTCTGTACATCCTGCAAATCCCCCTAGGAATGCAGTACATGTGGTGAGGGAGAATTCTTGTTCATTATTTTGCCTAGGATCTCATGAAGTTTCATGCATAAGTCAGAGAGCCTGAACATCCACCAGTTCTGAGCGTAAAGGTGCAGAGCAAAGTATCTCAGTCTTGTGGTCCACTGTGGTGGTATTTGATACATGAGTAATAAAGTCTGATGTTATTTAATGGTACTAACCAGATAGAAAATCTCCACCAAGTCCTACAAACTGAACATCTGCTTGTGACTCCTTAAAGAGAAACTAAGCAGAGAGATCTCCTTGCCCAAAGGTCACATACTATGAAGAACCACTTCCATTGTCTCTTTCCAGACTTCTAAAGCCACAAATGTCTCTATAGTTTTTGACATAAGCTGCACCACTTGAGCTAATGCCCTGAAAGTCTCATCTGCAAATATCTTTGCTGCTTCAGTAATTCACATTGTTTTATGATCTCCAAGGTATATTACTCATTACTTGATTAGTGGCCATATCACATCCTGAACTACCATCATCCTTCACTAAACCATAAACAGATGTGTGTGCTCCACACCCGTTTAATAGAGACTTCTCTGTTCACATTACAAATAAAAGCAAGAGCAGGTTAGAGATGCAGTGTATGGAAGCAGAACGAAGAGCATGGAAGCATCAAGGGAGGAAAAGAGCTAGTAAAATAAATGTGTATTCCCGGTGTCAATCAAATACCAGCAGAACCAAAGGTAATTTGAACTGCTAAACTTCATGATCTCTGAAGACAGTGAAGCAAGCTTGCATAGATAATCTCTACAAAGTTTGAGTGACCTCAGAAATCGGTGAAGCCACAAGCATTCCAGATTCAGTGACAGAAATTCAATCTGACTGTCCTGTGATTTGGCAAACCTGAACAGAGCCAGACCAACTCTGAGTTGAGATTAAGGGTGCCATTCTACAAAACGTAATGAAACTGATAACTGAATGGAAAGAGCAGGTGAATCTTGGGGGAAAAGAGCAATGCCTTTTCCAAAGACCGCAGATACTTAAGAAGATTCTCAGCAAGAAATAAATTCAAGTCCCCACATTTTATTTAAAATCAAACATTTGTGTTTCTCTCCTTCTGAATTTAGAAGCAAAAAATATTTTACAGGGACGGGGATTGTGTCAGTCACTTAGACTTATGCTGGCTTTGTGAGGGAAGGTAACTTTTAGAGACAGTCCTCTTGCTGGTAGACCAGAACTGTCAGCCTCACATAGCCTGGAGTTTTTGTTGGCACCTGAGAAGTGATTCAGTGGAAGACAAGTTTAGATTTGTAAGTTGCTTTGATTTCCATGGAAATCTGGCCTAAACTTATTTTGCACAGTTTTGCATGAAGATTTAGCAAGATTCCTTAACTGTGATTATTCTTCTGGATGTCATATCAAAGAAAATAACTTCAGTAACACTGACCAATTTATATAATTATTTCTGTTTCTGGTTAGTTTGTCGAGAATGAAGGCAAGGTTCCTTTTGCATATTTCTGAAGTTATTAATCTGTCTGAGCAGTCATTGCTTTTTTGTTTTTGAGTGTGCGACCAAGTCCCTAGGATGATGGTTTCTG
The DNA here is from genome assembly GCF_965140245.1 of Athene noctua. Classification (NCBI taxonomy): domain Eukaryota; kingdom Metazoa; phylum Chordata; class Aves; order Strigiformes; family Strigidae; genus Athene; species Athene noctua. The sequence goes on from NC_134038.1 coordinate 123,882,839, forward strand.
TCTTGTGTGTCTCCCAGCCTACCACCAAAAGCAATTGTCCTCAGAAGAAGAAGAAACTGTGCATATTTAGCTAGCTATATTTAGCATAACTGTAACATTTGCCAGCCTTTTCATTATTTATTAAATAACTATTCCTGTGTCACCACTCATACATTAAAGGCTGGTTTTAACAAACCAGATTTAAAAAATTTAGTGATAGGCAGAATAGTTTAGAAGAACAGCCATAAAAAGAAAGCATAATTTTACAAGTAATGAAGATTCTCACTTGAAGTGTATGTACATCTGCTGGCCTATTTCATGGTGAACCAGAACAAAAAATTAGAGCAAAGATTATACCTTTGCACTGATGGCAGAAAATGTTGCTAAGTCCTATTCCAGAACACCTGAAAAGTCAAGTAGGTACTTTATTAGATTTCTCTGGAATTAAAAGATTAAAACAATGAGTTGACATTTAATACTGCTGATACGTAGTTATACTTCTGTATAGCTGACTATGCGTACATGTAGCACAGTGCAAGATACTTGAGTTAGCTCTGAACTTGTTACCTGGGGCACTACAGGTTGTGTAGGTACTTCAGAACTTGGCTTTGCATGGGTTTCTCAGCAAATCTAGCTACCCTGCAAGATGTGCTCACAGCTATGCTGCTTCTGGCGGCACAGTAACTCTATGTGTACTGGGTGGTAAGTATCCTTCTATTCCTGCACAGCTCGAGCTGCTAAGATGAGTTTACTTATCCTTATGAAACAGCATGAAACGGATGTGGTATTCTCAGTGGTAGCTGGTTTCCACTGCTGAAGCAACAATTGCTCTGCATGAAATTTGGAAAATAGACAGGGATAACAGGTTCTTTCTACAGTGGTTGCCATCAAAAAATCATAATCTATTAGCAACTACCACAGAGCAAGAAGACGAGGGTGCCTGTCTTGCTGTGCTATAGCAATAGTGACTGTAATAGCCACTGTACTGCATGGTTAACTTAATGTGATCTCAAGCACTGAATACATCTGAAGGGCTATAAAGTTGTAGCAAACTTTGCAAAAGTGAAGAAATAGAGGAGAGTGAAGAAATATTTTTCTGCAGTGGGGGCCAAAAGGACAATATATGCCAGTGGAACATCTTTCAGCTAATTCTTACCCTTGCTAGTTAATTTTTGTCCTTCAAGAAAACTGCTATTGATATGTTTACTTTTGCTTTAAATGTTGCTAGGAAGTGTTAGGCTAGCTTCTCAGAGCGCCTGCAGTTGCAGATAGAACAGATTGAAAATCCTTTTGGTCAGAGAGGATTTTTTGCTTTCTGAGATATATGCTGAGTGTATGGTTACTAGCTTACTGCAATTTAGGTTTCGTATAACTGTTGGAACCAGGTATTGTACTCTCTGTCAATAGCTGTTTTCATAGGGCCCAGAGGCAGGGTTCAGATCACCACAGATGCTTTCTTGTACCTTTCCATTTGCACAACCTTATTTTACTCCTTAGTAAGGAAAACTTTCTATTGGATTAGGGTCCCCTGTGACATATCAGGATAGTGTAAGGATGACTGACTTCTTATATTTATCTTCTGCTAGAAAATAAGCTTCATCATTAGCATGATTTTGCACTCCTCTTGCACCTGGCATTGCAGCCTCCAAGCCTCAAGCTTGGGGTTATGGGTTACACAAAGAACACAGAATAATGCTGATGGGGAGTGGGAATGTACTGAAATCATCAAAGAACCATTACTACACAATTTACATAAAACATGTTTTACCAAAATGAAATGCTTTCCTCGTTAAAACTATTCTCCATAAATAGAGCATATCTTTTATGGCTTTCTAGAAAACTTTTAAGCAAATGCATGTACACTATTGGCCTCAGTCTAGGTGCTTGGTTAACTCTTGGATTTTATTGTGTACTAATAGAACCTACGAGGACCACTGTATCTGTGTTTAAGGACAAGCAGAGTAAAAGGATTAACTAAATTTTCAGCAAAGGACATGTTATAATCTGTTTTACAAAACACTGTACACAACTAGAAAATACTAGAAAACATAGTGTGGAGTACCATAACTGCACTGACTGTAAGTAGTTTCCAGCAATGTTTTTTGTTGAAAATCAATATGATGGCATATAAAGCTACAGTATTTTCTGTAAATTGATTATAGCAGGGCTGGAGCCAAAAAGAAAGATTGCCTGATGTAACTCAGAACTCAGCTTGTAATGGCTCTTCCATGAGCTGCAAGTAACGTATCAGCACTTTCCATTACAATTTCAGTTTCAAGGCTGGTAGTCCAGAGACAGATGTTTCCCTAAACTAAATATAAACTATTTCCTCCACTGGTGGACACTTACAGAGATCAACAGGGATGAATTTCTCATCACTCCCTTTATCCAATCTACACTTCCATCTAAAATTTTCAGATTTTTTTCAGGTTTGTCTCAGAAACACCCAACCCAAGCATTCTGTCAGAAGGAGAAGACCAACAAAGGGTGAGTCCTTACACATGCTTTGACAGTAATATATATGACAATGGGGTAATTCAGCAGAAAATATTACCACAAGCAGATAAGGAACTGGTGTATCTACTGATTTCCATAAGACTGGCTCATAGAAAAATATACGACCCTAAGACAGAACTACTGTAAATTTTCAATCAAGATACTATTTCCACTTGAACATATGGATGTGAAAGTTGGAATTGTCAGAGGGATAAACATTTCTAAATGGTATGAAAGTGAATGTCTCAGGGAAGAACTGAGCAATAAATAGAATCTACCACAAATGCTCAGATTTATTAGAAATTTCAGCAGTCCTTTAACTCTGTCTGGAAAAGAAAATGGAAATATTTAAAATATATTAAGGGTGAAGCTGATGGCAACCTGCCATTAAACATCTGGGAAATGGGGAGGATTCAATGCAAAGAACTTGCTAAAAGTCCTAAAGAATGAAAAACTTTCAGGAAGATAAGGGGAAACAAGCAGAGAGTACACAGCGATGGGACAATATAAATTTGTACAATGTGAGCTTGGGATGGGAAAAGGATTTGTTCAGGAATCTGACAGAAAGAAAAGAACATGCCATAGACTCCAAAATAGAGCAGAAGTTCCTGAGCTCTGAATTAAAGCAGTTTGAAGGAATAAAAGGAAAAAGTCACTTGCGTTTGTTATTTATATTCTTATATAGGTCTTCTTTAGAAGGTTCTGACAAATATTTGGACCATACAGCAGAACTCTGTAGCTGGTGGGAGATTTTCAAAGCTGGGATTCACAAGGGGTATGTGTCTGCCAGTGCAGATGGTCTTGTCAAACTATGCCTAGAAATTCATACTTGGCCAGCATAAACTCTCTGGATCAGGGCTCTACGGGTATTTTTTATCTGGTTAAATTTGATTCATATTTTTTTTCCAAACCTTAAGTCTTCAACTTGATAAAAATGTCTAGATACCAGTGTGGCATTGTATTTTTTGATTATGTACAGTACACCTATGCCTAGGAAAAGTACCACAACCACATCAAATCAAATGGCAAATGTTGAAAGAAAACCTGTTAAAAAGAAATATTTTCTTCTCTTTATGAATATGAAATACAAATAACACACTGACCAGCAGCAGTTATATCCTCTGCAAGCATTAATGCTTCTGACACTATTATTTGCTGTGTGCTGACACTTTAACCAGCATTACAGTGGACAAGCAGTGGGCAAGCCATCTGTCTTGGTAGCAATGGTTCCACTTACCACTTAGGGAAGTTTGCATGTTTAAGTGCTTTACATTTGTAAAGTAAGTGAGCAAAACTATTTATCTGGAGAGTGACTGTATGAAAATAAAACTTGGAAACTGAATATGCCCAACTTCTGGCTTTTAGCTTCCTGTGTGCCCTGTTCCTCAGTACAGTTCTGCTTCCAGTTCTTTTTTTTGTTTTTTTTGTTTGTTTTTTTTTTTTGTTTATTTGTTTTTGTTTTTTTAAGAAGAAGAATATATAGCAAAATTATCTTCACAGCATCTTTGTTGATTTAGAATCACACATGTGAGTGTAAATATTTTATTCTCTCAGCTCAATAGAGTGAATCAAGGGAAAACATCTCATATTAACATTTGCATACAAGAGAGGAGACAACTCTGAATTTAACACTCTCAGAGATCTTGTTTTATAGCTTAAAAATCACCCCACAAATACAGTGAATGACAGTTTCAGGTCTTATACACTTGGAATAACTCTCCAAATTATCGAGGTGTACTTCTTCAATCATGTGAGTAAGCTTTGGATCAGGTGCTGTGTCTGTGGCCAGGCAATCCCATTTTCACGGAAAAAGTCATATTCTTTTGTAATGTGAGCATGTAGAGTCACAGTCATTTCTTCCGACCTCAGAGGTCTGCAGTGTACTCATCTATGTGTGAACTGCTCTCCTAAGGATCCATTTATAGCTGATGAAGGGAAATAGGCACTTTTTGGATGGAATTCCTCTTGCCTATTCTATGTATGTACTTAGGATAAGAGGAATCATGTCTCTGCTACACTGACTAGACAGATTTCCATTGACAGTAGACAAAACCTTGGTGATTAGCTCATATAGACGTCTGCATTAGGCAGATGAATGCCACCTCTTAGTGTTCAAAGTTGGCCCTGATAATTTCAAACAAGCTGTCAAGCAAAATAGATAATCATTACTGATACAGGATTAAATTCAATTAATTTCCTAAGGGGTTGAAGATATTTATTATCTAATTTATAGTAACTTGAATCAGTCAATATTCCTAATTGTTAGTTTTGGCAAGTACATCAGAATCCTTCACACTAAGCACATTACTTTAAACATCTTCTAAAATATTCTTAACTCTTTCATGGAGCACTGCAGTCCTGTTTAATGACAAGTATCTCTTGTATGTAAAAATTGATTGCTGGCACCCTGTGTTTTATTATCTAATTTCTTCTTCCATTTCTAGACCCTGAGCTGCTGAATGACTTCCTGGCTTGACCTTGGACCCACCTCAGTGCTGAAGATGTGCCGGCAAATGCTGGACTGTGTCTGACCCTGATCACACACATCAGTCCAGCTCTGCTTGCCGTGCTTACACACTATGGGACCTTGGCAGTGAGGCCCCTGCCTGGCTGGTTTCTGCCTTCCCGTGCCTGTGCTGCTTGCTGCACCCTGACATTCAGGATAGAGAAGAAAAAGTCTTCTTTGCAAGAAGACTACTTTACTTGCTTCTTTACAAGTGAAGGTAGAGTGTCTGAAGGGAAAAAACTACTGTATCAGAAACACTGTGTATGTGGTTCTCAACCCTCAACAATAATACAACTAATGATTTCATAGATAAGTAAAGGGATGCACACTTTACTGGACTCATGCAGTATGTGTGCTTTCATTTCTCATGACACTGTCCTCACGTCCCATTTTAGAACCTGCCTGCAGTCCTGTCCTTAACAAGGGCTGTGTCTATACCTTGGTTTTCCTCTTCTTGAATAAAGTTTTCTCATCCTCTCTTCCTGAGAGAAGTTCCATGTATCAACTTTATATTCATGATGAGCCTCTGATGCCCCATAGGTCACCTGTTTTTCACTCGTTTTTCTCTGATTTGGGTATTTCAGGGCCCCATGCCTCCCTGAGGCTGGAGTTTTCTGTGCTCCTTACAGCCTAGGGTTCATTTGCACTACCCATTCCTACTGTACAAATCCCCAGATTATTTTATCCTTGAAACAAAATTATCATATTCTGAGAGATTACAAATTGATAGTGGCAATACATAGCAAAATATGGTACTATGGCAAAGAGATACATGTAAGTATTGATGATAATGAAATGACTGGGTAATAGGCCAGTTCCAGAGTTTTCACAATTACTATAAGTATTTTGTCATCACTGAGGCCTGGCTCCCTTCAAAGCACAGGTGGCATATATACTCTGTGTTGGAAGAAGGTGTTCAAAGAGTGAATATCTCTTTCTTAACCTGTGCCCAGACTGTATGTTGAAAATCCACCTAAAATTAATGCACAAGTTCATCTTTCCTCAGGCAGGCTTAATTTACATGCTGGCATCTTGTAAGAATAATTTACTTCCCCTTTACAGTTAGTGCGTTTTGCATGTTCACTTAGGGAACATCTCTTATCTCTCTAATTCCACTTCAGTTGTGCTTTGTTTCTTCCTGGATTTAGTTTTTATGAGTTGCCATGAGTTTGTTTCTGAGGAGGAAGAAAGGCTTAATGAAATTCCAGCCTTTTTAGTATTTTTGTGATGTCTTGTTTGTGACAGAAAAAGAGGTGAGATGGGAGAAAACCTCTGCTTTGGCAGATCTGACACTAGCTCTCCAAGGTTTCAAGCTACCAAATATGGTTTGCTTATGCAAGAATCATACAAATGGGAGGTCTATGTTGACCTATTATAACGCAAATACCTTTGCATGAATAGTTTTGTAGTTGATAGGAACTGAATGAATAAACTAACTGAAGAAAATCACAGAATCATCTAGGTTGGAAAGGACCTTGAATGAAGATCATCTGGTCCAACTGTTAACCTAACACTGATAGTTCCCAACTACACCATATCCTTAAGCTCTAAATTGACCCTACTCTTAAACACCTCCAGGGATGGGGACTCCACCACCTCCCTGGGCAGCCCATTCCAATGCCTAACAGTCCCTTCTGGAAAGAAATGCTTCCTGACATCTCATCTAAACCCTCCCTGGTGCAACTTGAGGCCATTCCCTCTTGTTCTATCACTTATTACTTGGTTAAAGAAACTCATCCCCAGGTCTCTGCACCCTCCTTTCAGGTAGCTGTAGAGGGCGATGAGGTCTCCCCTCAGCCTCCTTTTCTCCAGACTAAACACGCCCAGTTCCCTCAGCCGCTCCCCGTACGACCTGTGCTCCAGACCCTGCACCAGCTTCGTTGCCCTTCTCTGGACACGCTCGAGTCATTCAATGTCCTTTTTGTAGTGAGGGGCCCAAAACTGAACACAGGAATCGAGGTGCGGCCTCACCAGTGCCGAGTACAGGGTAAGATCCCTTCCCTGTCCCTGCTGGTCACGCTATTGCTGACACAAGCCAGGATGCCATTGGCCTTCTTGGCCACCTGGGCACACTGCTGGCTCCTGTTCAGCTGGCTGTCAATCAGCACCCCCAGGTCCCTCTCTGACTGGCAGCTCTCCAGCCACTCCTCCCCAAGCCTGTAGCGCTGCTGGGGGTTGTTGTGGCCCAGGGGCAGCCCCCGGCATTTGGCCTTATTGAAACTCCTCCAGTTGGCCTCAGCCCATGGCTCCAGCCTGTCCAGGTCTCTCTGCAGAGCCTCCCTACCCTCGAGCACATCAACACTCCCACCCAACCTGGTGTCATCTGCAAACTGACTGAGGGTGCACTCGATCCCCTCATCCAGATCATCAATAAAGGTTTTAAACAGGAGTGGCCCCAAAACCGAGCCCTGGGGGACACCACTCGTGACGGCCGCCAACTGGATGTAACTCCGTTCACCACAACTTGCTGGGCCTGGCCATCCAGCTAGTTTTTTACCCAGTGAAGCGTGTGCCCATCCAAGCCTTGATCAGTCATTTTTGCCAGGAGAATGCTGTGGGAAACGGTGTCAAAGGCCTTACTGAAGTCAAGGTAAACAGCATCCACAGTCTTTCCCTTAATCCAATATGTATCTCTTGACCTCTTCTTTGAATGCCTTACATCAACATCCAGTTTTACTTCTCATAAATCTTTAATTCCTGAGAAGATATTTGTTAAAGCTTCAGTTTTATATTGATGATGATCTTATTGCCCAATGTGGCTGTGTCTTGGGATCTGAGGTCCCTTTGAAGTAAGGGGTAATAGCAATTTTCGTGAAGTTGCATCCCTAGAAGCAGAAGAGAGAGATTTTTGAAGAATATTTTTTCCCTTCCCTAGCTCTGACTGTGCATGCACTGTGAAACTAAGTCACGAGATTTGTTTTCTGTTTCATTCCCAAGTTCACTTTTTTCCCTTCTCTCTCCATCAGCAAGAGTTTGACATCTCTCTGGACTGGGGAATTTGAGTTACAGACCACATTTTGTCTACTGAATTGCTATGCCAGCCTGAAGAAGTATTATGAACTACCACCACATAAGTACTGATTTTCTACTAATCTTTTCAATGTATCATGTTCCATATATTTTGAGACTTCGATTGAAAAAAAACATATTACACTTTGTTATCTAGCATTCTGAGATGCAGTTCCTCCTCCATGGTCACCTCAGAAAGCCTTAGTCCTATGTGTGTGCTTTTGTTCCTTACAGCAGTGGCAGCAGTAAAGCCCAGGGGTCAGTGTGGAATAAAACAGAAGGAAGATAGTCCAGCTCAGCAGGAGCTGGATACTGAAGCTGTCCTACATCTGAGCTCAGCAGGCTTTGGAAGTCACTCTGGCTCTATGGCAATAGCCAAAATCAGGAAGTGAGTCTAGATTAGTGTTTTAGTTTGAATAAAGAATGAACTTCTGAAATTAGTCTCCCACTGAGCCCTCTAAGGGTCCTGTGGAAAGTTAGCTTCCCATAGGCTATAAGGTAGTTCAGGTATGTGCACATTAGCCCAATTTGTTCTGAGATGGTTGAAGGCTGGATGATTGGTCGATGCATGGAGGCAAGATTTTTTCCCCTTCTGGGTGTTGTGGCTTCTGTAAACTTAGAATTTTTACAGAAAAAGTCACACTGGATTCCAGCAAACATTTCTAATGAAGTTTCTAATCCCTTGAAAGCTGGTATGTGTGTCGTCTTGAAGTAAACAAGTGAGCAGACTAACAAGAAGAAAAAAGTAAAAGCAAAATATTCTCTACATTTATGCATTTCAAGTGCTGCCAGTGACACATAGCCTTTTTAAAGCAAAGTAGTGCTTATTTAGAACCAAGGACTGAGAAATCATATGATAAGCCACTAATCTAACTATATGATTTCTGCCTCCTTCCACGTCTCACTTTTTTTTTAGTTCAGAGAAAGACTGTTCTCATTACTCTTCACTCTTTTCAGCCCCTGGTTTGGTTTATTCCATCATCTCTTTCCTTTAGGCACTCTTTTTGAGTATTTTTAATGTCTCTCTCTTTGTAGGATTGTCTCTAGACTAAATTAAGAATGGGATAGAATGCTTATAGACAAGAGCTTTAGCTATCATATTTCAGGTTTAATCCTGATTATCTGTATCTGAGAAAGTATTACATTACCTTCATTTTTGCTGTTTCTAAAGCTGTCATTGAAGTAAACAATACTAAGGCATATAGGAAACATTGCACTATAAATAATAGCTAATCAGAATTCTTCATTTATTGACTAGTAAGTAGTCCTATCTGCTACAACATTATCCTATGAAATATGAATGAAACATTTTAAAAAGGAAAAAGTTGTATAACATTTAGCTATGCTGTTCAGTTTTTAGCTTCTTTATTTAAAGATGTTGGATTCTCATTCCACACACAGTTTCAAATGTGGATGTAATTATTCAGTTTATAGTAATTATAGACTGATACTAATAGAACTTTTGTTGAATTTGCTGCAGCATAAAGCAATGACAGCTGGGCACAGCATAGAAAACAGGATGTACAGTATTCTGTTATTAGAATCCATCGTTTGTTATTCCTAACTGTATTTCCTGAGTTAATTGTATGTAGTCTTTGTAGCATAATGCATTTGTCCTCATCTTCCTTGTTTTTTATTGAAAAGGTTTGTATTTAGGCACACTTCGAGGCGAAGCCTCTGTGACATGACACTGGAGGTGAGGCACCTGTTTCCTTGTGTTATGTTCCCAGGCCGAGTGCATTTCACACAAGTGTCATAAGGTTGTTATAAAAGCTTGAGTCAATCCCAGAACCATGTAGCAGGCACATTCCAGGCAGAGACTTCCTCTTCAAGATTTTAATTAAAAGCACATTTAGGAAAATGCAAACAGTGCAATAAGGAGGCATCTCCGTGAAATTATATTCTCTCAATAAGGTAACTCGGAAAAACTTGTAAGTATACCCAGGGTATCCAAACCTTATGCACGCTGTCTGCTTTCTGGAACCTAAACCTGCTGAGATATATGTAATGAGTCATTGAAAATCCTGAAATCTTTTCTGTGTAGCATGTTTTAACTTACTTGCATGTATGCAAAGCCCTGATGTTTTATCATTGTCTTGAAATCTGGATGTCTCAATTCAATTTCTGAAACGTAGGTGTCTCTAGTGTGTCCTTGAGATGTCCTAGGGATGTGAAATCTCTGTTTGTGATGAGGAGGTACTATGTCTTTTGATGACTTTCAGGGCCTATATTCAGGCAACAGGATTGGTTCAGTGGCTATACTGCCTGATCTCAAAGTGTAGCACTAGCAGTCTTCTCAAAACAGCACAAACAAGACTAGGTGGAACTGCTTAAGAAATCTGAACCTGATAGACTAGATTATTTCAGTTGGAAGGGACCTACAACAATCATCTAGTCCAACTGACTGACCAAGTTAAAGCACGTTATTAAGGGTGTTATCCAAATGCCTCTTAAACACTGGCAGGCTTGGGGCATTGACCACATCCCTAGGGAGCCTGTTTTAGTGTTTGACCGTCCTATAGGCAAAAAAATGTTTCCCCATGTCCAGTTGAAATGCTGGGGTTTCAACCCCAAGCCCCAAATGAAGGTTGCCATATGGGTGATTCCCACAGCCCTTCACAAAGGGGGGGTGAGTTTGCTTTTAGGCTTCCCTCCAGGGTGGGGCCGGCCTGGCAGGGAGAGCCATGGGGTAAATGAGCCCCAGGTGTCCCACAGTAAGTAAACAAGGGTCAGGTGTCCCACTGAGGGATAAAAGCTGGGACCACTTGCAGGCAGGGGCAGTGTCTGTCTGTGAGGTGGATGCACTCTGCAGAGTTCCCTGTTAGAGAAGGATTTCCTGCCTCCCTGGAACTGGGCTCCAGTCAGGTCTGGCTTTTGTGAATGTGGGCTGTGTACAGATTCAGTGTGTGGCTTCCTTGGTCTTATGTGTTTGGTTTGTTGACTTAGTTGTCCCCTGTCCCTTCTATGGGAGACTACGTTTCACCATTTATTCCACCCATTGTTGGTTGTGTGGTGTCATTGTTGGGGTCAGTGGGGTTGGTGTTGATTATGTATAATCTGACTGACTTGTTTGTTTCCCCCAGTGCTCACCCATGTACTGACCCTTTTGTATCAAATACAATTTGGTTATTGGTTCATCTTTATGCTGGCTGTGTCCTTTATGCTAGGCCTGGTAACTGGCAAAACACCAGTCCAAACCTGCCCTGGTGCAGCTTTGAACCATTCCCACACATCCTGTTACAGGATACCAGGGAGAAGAGATCAGCACCTCCCTCTCCACTTCTCTTCAGGAAGATGTAGAGAGCAATGAGGTCGTCAGAGCTTCCTTTTCTCCAAACTAGACAAGCCCAAAGTCCCTAGCCACTCCTCACAGGACATTCCTTCCAACCCTTTCACCAGCTTCTTTGCCCTTTTCTGGATGCATTCAAGGACCTTCACATCCTTCTTAAATTGTGGGGCCCAGAACTGCACACAGTACTCAAGGTGAGGCTGCACCATTACTGAATACGGCAGGATGAGTGACTGGTTATACTGTGTTTGATGCACCTCAGGATGCAGTTTGCCCTCTTGGCTGACACGGCATGGCAATATAATCAAGCTAACAATAAAGGAATAATCAATCACTTCCAAACAACTTCTCTCCTCAAATTCTTAGCCTTGGAACTGGAGGAGGCCAGAAATGGCATCAATGACGTGGAGTCAATGCTACAAGGATAATGAAAAACTAATGTCCATTTAAACACGTGTCAACATTATGCTTTTTGTCTTTTTCATTTAAGGAGCTGTATCTCAGCCTTCTCTCTCGAATAGTTTGATTCTATTCATATCACAAGGAACAGGGAATAATTCACAGAAAAAGTCATATAGTAAGTAACTTTACAGATCTGTAGTTTCCAGAACCTAATGTTATATATTGAGAAATTAAAATAGTAGCAGGTGTTGATCTGGGGCGCCAGGAATCTGTTGTCTATGCTGGTAAACTGTTAGTGTGATCTCATGTATGGTTGTGGGGATTCCCAGAGATGGTTTGGATGAGGATACTCTTCTGTAGCATAGACACTTTACCTATGGCTCCAAAGCCATTCTGTTTTGGCTGGTCATAGTGTCAGAGAAAAAATGCTGACTGTCTAATTTACTGACAGAGGCATAGCCGAAGACCTGGCAAAACACAAACTCCCAGCCCATTTTCTTGATATTATCTTTATGGCAGAAAAGGAGATCCCACATTAAGTGGTAAAATTCTTTATAGAATAGTAGAGCCTGTAACCTTAAAAACATCAACAACAAGCTCCTTTTTCTCAGGAAAAAATCTAGTGGAGTTTCACTCTTGAACTTCTTTGTTAAATCCCCAATTTTTTCAATGGCTGGTTTTGTTAGGTTTGTCCCACAAAAATTTATTGCATCAAGTTGCATTTCCAATAATGAGAAAAACAAGAAAAGGGATCTCAATTCTGAAAAATCAATCCTTTTCAGCACTCCTGAAATGTTGGAAATGAAATGAATGACAGGCTTTGTGATATCACCTTATAGAAAAGCTCTGAAGGCTGTTTTTAATATAATTTTAATTTCAAATCAACTTGATTATAGTCATCAATATGGTTCATTAAATACCTATAATATTCCTGACCCAAAATAAATTTGGTATGCAATGTTCCATTGGTTTACCTCCATTTCTGAAACATTACATTATACATTAAATTACAGCATTATCTATACTTAGCCTTATGTACACACGTGTGCACATACACATATTTTGTTTGGTTAAAATAGTTTGTCTCATGAAATATCATTTATAACTATCAGAATTATTTTTATTTCTAGTTAATAAAAAGATACTCTGGTTTTACCAAATTGGTGCATCACATCAACATGAAAATCTAATTTATTAAAAAAGTGACACACTTTATGTCAATGTTAAATTATGTTTCCCTCCATTCATTATCAGCTTATGGTTCATTTAAGCCATTACATTTTTAAACCCCAGTCCTTCCCTTACTATTTTCAACAACAGCACTAAAATTAAATCTTTGAGTGCCACAGCTCTCCCTTTGAGATCAGTAGTATAATTATAAATCGTCATTTCCTGGTTATTTCTGTTACCCAGCTAATTTCCATTACACAAAATCTTTGCATTTCATTAGTGGTCTAAGCTGTAAATTTAGCAATGTCTGTTTTTAAAATTCAAGGATAATTACTTCAAGTAAAGCTAAGTAGTTAGGATGGTCTGTAATATTTAGTTTTTAAAATCAGAAACAGGGAAAATGTTTGTGTAACCAGTTGTATTGTGTTTGTATGAAATAAGTGGCCTATTTCTAGCCATGGTAAAATGTTGCAATACAAGTACCCACACAGTATTGAACATTTCTGCTGCCTATAACCCTGATATTAAAGTCTATTAAGCTATATTGTGACCTTCACTGCATGTGTTAGAAGTGGAGGTGCCCACAATTGTGGTTGGTGTCTCCGCAAAAATTTATGTACTTTTTTGCTCAGTTTAGATATGTGGGTATTGTGTTTGGCACCTTTAGCTCAAGCATCTTGGCGGTCTCACAGAAAGCAGGTATTGACTGAAAATCTTCAACATGTGTATTCTTAAGGGAAAGCTTAAGAAAAGAGCAGCTCAGCACGTAGGCAGGCAAAACCAAGCAAATACTTTTGTGCACTGGCACTTCAATACTTTCATAGGTTTTGTTCTTCAAAAATTGGCACTTCCTGTCAGGCAAGAGACTTTCCCAGCTTTTAGCTAAATGATCATCTCAAGAAGAATAGCCTTTTTAGTGAAAGTGCTGACAAAAGCTTAATTACGTAAATTTTATGCCTATGCATAGCTCATAAATAACACCACCTTTCCTAGCAGCTTTTTTTGCATGTTGTAGATAGATAATTATTAAAGATCTTTGGTCTTATTCCAACAAGAAATACCTAGATGCCTCTAATGCTGGTTTCTTGTTGTGTCAAAGCACCGAATGACTTGCTGTAGTTATGACAGGTATACCGTGTCCCAGACTGATAGGTTTCTGCCTGGGATTTTATCAAGGAGCCAGAAATGAAAGAGGTAACCAGCTCCCAGATTTAGTATCCATAGGCACCCCAGAATATCACATACACTGGGGATTGCCTACAAGTGCACTCAGATTAGTGAGCAGACTTCAGTGAGAGTTTTGGCATGAGCTCAAATCTGGCTTGAAGAAGTGGCAAAACAGTGATTTACTGTCTCCTATAAAAACCATCTGAAACATTATTATGAAGAAACAGGAAAGGTGTAAGTTTCTGTAAAGTCCAGACTTTAGGAACACATTTGAAAATAATGTTTACTTACAATAATACAATGTACTGGCAGCTATTGTTGTAACATAGCTACAAACACATGCAGGGACCTGTGTGTGATGCACAGTTAATGAGCTCCAGGCAGTGTACGTACTCCTAAAACAGATTCCCGTCACCCCTGTTGAGTAATTTCTCCTTACATGTATATCAGATAAAGGTTTATAATGGTTGGAGAAGAATGACTACTGGGAGGGAGGTTTTGTGGTGTCAAAAAAATGTGATTCTTTTACTAAAGAGGATGCTTTGGTATAATGTTCATGACATACACAGAGCAGAGTTCTATGTATTAGACCTTAGACAGACAAAACTTGTACTACCATTGGACAAAGATCATTCCTGTGAATGCTAAATAGTGGGAAAAGTATAAGGAGCACATTATAAACCCACTTTATTACTAACCCATGCTAGTAGTGAACTTGCAGTCATGCTGCATGTTGCTTTACCCTTTAGGCTGTAAGGGTGAGGGAAGGAAAAGTTTGGTTGGCAGTAATTAGCAACAGGTATTGAGATGTGTATGCTATGCATGGTCGCCCTTCTTAGTCTCTTAGTCACCAAATCTCAGTAACAAGTGTGTATTTAGTGTCATGTATGCTACAAAATATAGAATCTATTCACTTCTTGCTTCATTATCTATTTGGAGTGACATACCTGGTGAGAGGACCTTAATTAGGCAGTTATGCTCAGCTGAGCATGTCTGCATGCTGCTGTCAGTATTCCTCTCAGTTTTGTTTCCTCTGATCAAATAATGTGGAGAGCTGTTTTCTTTAAAGGCTCAGTCTTCTGAGGAACACCATTTCTGATTTTAAAAAAGTGTCAAACAATAAAGAGGACATTTTAGGATGAATTTATTTAACTAGAGAAGAAAAGTATTGACCTACCTGCTAAGTATAAACAGCCTAGTCATCAAAATCTTTGGGATTCCTGGCAAAAGACAGAAGTGTATTTTGGCATGATGCTTGTACAGTACTCTTTCTACCTTTCCTATGACAAGGACGGGAAAAAAGGCAAATCGCCGCTTGTATTTATCTTAATCTCTGTTTACATCATACTACATATCTAGAGTCAGAAAACATATTATTCAGCAAAATAAAATGGATGAGCACAATGAGGAAAGGAATAAAAATCACATTTGTTTTTAATACAAGCTCATATTTGTTTTGTTTTGTGCCCTCTTTCATTCCTTTATTTAGAACAAACGTTAACAGGGTTATGGCTCTAATTCTCATTTTTATTATGGATGGTTTGGAGGCACTGCCTCATCCCAGCCCAGAGCTTTGACCACCTGTACACACAAATGTGCTGGGCTGGGCCAGCTACCTGGAGTATGGCGTTTGATTTTGTTCTGTTCTCCTTCTGTCCTCCCCTTGCATTGCCAGGGAGGACAAGGCAACAGATACATGGTAGGCACAGTTTGACCAGGTGGCACAAGGAGACCTGGGATGTACAGACTGCCATTTAGTAGACAGGAGAGCATTTGGTTTCCATGCCACAGAGGCATCACATGGTCCAAAGGACAACAGGGAAGATGTGGGGATGATGTAACTCATGTCTCATTCTAAAAGGCAGAGAGAATATGGCAGGCCATGTGGCCAAGGACAATGATTCCAATATGCCACAGTTCAGACACAACCCGTACTTTTTATATAGTCCCATGATATTCCCACTGCTAAAGAGCAATTACTGTAGAGGTTAACTGGTTCTTCTGCTGTAGACTTTAGACGACAGAAAAGAATATCAAGTCGTCTATGCTCACAGCTGGAGAAGACTGTATGATATGTGTGGCAATAGTTTCCTATGAGGGAGTGGAGAAATAATCCAGGGAAGTAGAATTATTGGCTTTGTGGAGAACCAGTGTTATTTTAAAACTTGGTCCCACTGAATATGGATCCTGGTGTTCCAGGTAGAACAGGCTTCCCAGACTGCATTAGGCAGTCCATACACAAGGATGCAATGCCAGGTGGTCTGAACTTACCTGCCTATCCAGTTTCTGTTACTTCAAGGAGTACATCTAATGTGATGAATCCTGTTTTCATTGATCCTGCAGTGTAAAACCATTCAGTTTTGTTAAGCAGGTCTAACAGTTTGGATTGATGTGTGGGCTTAGGCAAAACCTGTGTCCAGTGTGCCTAAAACCCTAAAAATGGCTGTAGATGGAATAAATTCCAGCTGCTTCACACCAACAGAAAACCAAAAGACTGGACAGTTCACCTCCGCCAAGCTCCTGGGACATCTGGGAGTGTAATTTCTAGCAGCCACTGGGAATGCTGCTTCCTGGATGAAGGTGTAGAGTCCCAAACCATGTACTACCCTGGCAGAAGAGAGGTGGGCAACTATTTTCCCAGACAAACCAGAGGAGTGAAAGGGTAAGTCTGAAGTGTACTGTCATTATGTGCTGTCCTTATCCCTTCCACATGATAATGTAATCTGTGAGTAAAGTTAGGCCCAGATAGTTGTGGGTGCTTTTTGTAGCAACCAAAGTATAAGTAACTTGAAAAGGTGTGAACCTGTTATTTGTGTGGTAGAAAACGTTAAGAAACTTGATGACAAGGACATGCAAAAACAACTGGCTTAAAGTGAAGAAGTGGTGAAAGACTACTTGCTATTAAAAAGGAATAAAACCAGCAGTAGTGGAAAAGACACATAAGAGCATGGAAGATTTTCAATTTAATGAGAATGGTAAGAATGTGTAACACAAGTTCAAGATGTGCAGTAGTATTTTTATACGTGTGTTTTCAGAGAAGTAGTAAGGGAGAATATTTGCCTGAATTCTAGTGGGAAAGTGACATTTATGCTAGGAAAAGATTTAAATTTTCTACAGACACTGGGTGTATTTCCCTATGAAGATTTAGCAAAAACCTTAAAGGTGAAAGATTGGTTTTATTTAAAGAGAGAGCTGAGAGAAAAATGAGATTTTCTAGCCATCTTTAACAAATCCCAAGAGATCCTTTTCCTGTTGAATTGGTTTCTGTGGAAAAAGTGAGAAAATGTTTTGCTTAATGATACAAGAACTTGAGGAGAGAGAGATGATCAACCAAGGAACAAGCTGCACTGTTTGATTTGAAAAAAAGCCAACCCTTCACATTTTAAAAAGTCTCCTTTAACTTTCAGTATGTAGAAATAAAGACTCTATCTGTAAGTAGAGACAATCATTAATAAATTGTGAAAGGTAAATATTTCCATTCTTTGTGTTTATATGCTTTTTAATAAACTTAAATCCAAAAATGATAACAAGAGGGTCTGTTGAATATGGTAACGCTGAGAGAAAAATACTATGTTAAACATGGAGATTAGACCACGTATTTCACCTTAAGGGAACCTTTCTTCATTTGAGATAGACATGACAGGTGAACAGATTGTACTTTATATTTAAAGACTGTCTCTTAAAATAGCACATTATACTTTCTTCTCATCATATTAAGTGGTAAAGGAGATTCTTTACTGTGGTTACATGAAATTTAATATAAGAGAAACATGCATGTTAGGATGCTGGTTGAATTGGAGGGAATACTTTGCACTTCAGAAACAAACAAAAAAATCGTCTAAATGTTTTTCAGCAGAATACTGACTATAGTGAATTGTCTGTATTTAGAAAGGTATCGTGACCATACTTGAATGAATTATTTAGGAGCCACCAAACAGCTTGGAGCCTGTTTCTTCTCACCTGTAACTGAATTTTATCCTGAGAAGTGCAGGGGACTGTCTAATTGGGCTTGGGGTGGCCAAACACAGTCTATAAGATCAGTACTTCAGCTGCTGAGGTGAGCTGAGACACAGCCTCTTGCTGCTTATGGGTTTCCTGAAGAGATTATTTCAGATAAAGGTCCCTAGTCTGTTCCTGAAGAATCTCAAA
Organism: Athene noctua; assembly: GCF_965140245.1. Taxonomy (NCBI): domain Eukaryota; kingdom Metazoa; phylum Chordata; class Aves; order Strigiformes; family Strigidae; genus Athene; species Athene noctua. The sequence continues at coordinate 123,901,006 of NC_134038.1, forward strand.
TACTCCTAAGGAGAAATTCGGTAAAGCACATTCCGCCTATTGCTTATCAACAAACAGTATCAGATAGGTTAGCATGAAGCTTTTGCAGACACATTCAAAGGGGTCCAGGGAAAAAAATTTAAAAAATCAATATTCTGCCATACAGAAAATTCCAGCATATTTATTTCTCAAATGTCATATATGAATTAGGTTTGATTTGCTGGATTGTGTTTTAGCAAAACAACTAAGAAAACAGTGGAATAAATGTATTTTTAAAACCTGAGTACACATGCCTTGACAAACAAGCAAGTTCAGGAAAGCATATTTTTGAGGGGGTGTTGCAGTCTGTGTTTTCTGTAGCAGCAATAAGATGACAGATAATGAAGAAATAGGATGACTGTTTGTTCTAATATAGAAACTTCCAAAAAGGGAACAGATTTGCCAGTACTGAGGATGTTTTTAGACAGGGAAAGATGAGATACATATATTGTCACTGAGATATGAACGCAAATATTCATGTTGTGATCTAGGGGACAGTAAAGATACTTCTGGACCAGGCATCTATGATTATAATGAAATATAATGCTTTACAAGTCCGGTTATATAAACACCTAAAACCCGCAATTGTATATAGCTACTTCAGTACTATTGTAGTGTGATTATATGAAGTATAAGTAGTTCATATATACACAGTGGGTAAATATAGTATACATGAAACATGAACCACAGTGGTTCTCGTTTTCACGTTACCTGTATCTTTATGGGACATGACTGTTGCAAAAGGAGCCATTCTGTGAGGAATCTCTGTTAGAGTGAACACCAGAGGAGAAATACCCTGCTGCCTCCAAGGGCCTGATATTTGTTCTTTCTTACCTGGCTGCTTCAGTTAATCCAGAGTGAATGTTATTATGACTTATGGTATATGACATTCCCTCTGTATATGAACTGTAGCCAGTCCCACTAGCAATCCTGTAAGTTAACTAGTCATTGCTTTACTCCTGAGAACTTTCTGAACCTGTAAAACCATTTTGCTTTGTGAAATAGCTGTTTCAATTTTTCATCAGGAGCCAGTCACAAAGGAACCTAGAAGCATCAGTATGTCGTCTCCAATTTTAAAACATGCTGAGCAGATAACATTTGATATTTATTACCCATAGATAAAAAAAGCAGTATCTTAAACTGGAAGCCGTAAATGCCATCCTTTTGTTTTTTACCTTGAAGTGGTAGGAATTATATCTTCCAAAGACTAACCAGAAGTTTGCAGCAGGCAAATGAGTGAGGTAGAGTGCAAGGGATCTTTTGTCATTGTTATTAATGGCACCTTACATTTTCTGTAGCATCTTTTATAATCTCCAAGACTGATCTGTGCTATTACTGAAGATGGTTTGTTTTTTTAATTCTGTTTTTGTGAAGCTCTCTTTAATATTAAGCCATGACAAACATAAATTACATTTAATAATTATGCTAAACATGCATTCAAATCTGTCACACAACGAACAGAAGTGTCTAAGAAGCATTTTAAATCACAACCTTAATTTATTCTACAAGATGATAATGTCTTACATTAGGTTAAAAATGTTGTGTTGAGTGACCCTGAAGGATTTGCTAAACCAAGGGAGAAAGGTTTTTATAATAATGAGAGTTAGAAATAAAAGAAAATTATAGCTTTGCACACCAGAATGTTGTGTATGAGATCCTTTGTAACAGGGAGATACGAGCACCAAATCATTTGATGTACCCAGCTGAAGGAAATGAGCAGTGTGATCAAATTAAAGTCTGAAAAAATAAATATGAATATTTATGAAATATCTGGAAGTAGGAAATAGCCTTGTGATGAAAAATATCTTTACTTGCTACTTTAATGCAGCAGGTTTTGTAGGCTGTTGTCACTTCAGTGGATACCTACCTGCCTGTTGAGTGCACAGTTGTTTGGACAGGACAGATCCTCTCTGGCACAAGAACAGGAGGATGTGATGCCTTTGCAGAGACATTTCTCACAGATGAACCACACTGGTGTGCTTTATGGCCACAGCTCTAAGAAGCATAGAAAATTTGCAGACCAAGAAAAGAGGGGACTGAGGAGTAGAAAGAAATGCTTTCTCTCCCATATGACACCATAAAAATTGTATCAGAATGTAAGCAAAATTAATAGAAAAATAATTATTTCTATAAATAATTCATCCTTAACAAGGGTAACTATAGCCTGAGAGGATTTTTTTCTTTGTAGTGTCATAGAAATCACTGGTGTGGAACTGTATTCCTGCCTGCAAACACTGCTCTCTGTGACAGATCACAGATCTGTTATTCTCTGAGACAGCATTTCTTTAACAACTACTGTAAAGAACAGTGTATCTTGAAAGGCTCTTGGAGGAGTATATTTTACCAAAATTTTCGTGTGTCCACTCTCCATTTTGACCTTTCACACAAGAGGCGCAGCCTGGCACAGCAGAGATCTGACATGGTGGTGTTAAAACTGATGGTAAGCAAGCAGGCAAACAGATTTTTTCTATATTTAGACATTATTTTGGTATTAACACATTTTATAAATGCTTCCATTTTAGTCTATCAGTGTATTAAACCAGGGTCTGAGTTGTCTAAAATGTTATTCACTAGCACTGAAAATGAAATATTTTAAAATTATCTTGAGTTAGGGAAAAAAGCTTGAGCGGTGAGGTACTCCAAAAGGTAATGTTTACACTGGAAGTCTTGGTTCTGACATTTCCCCTCAAAGTTTGCAAGTATTTATTAGAACTATATGTAAGGTATTTGCTTTAGAAATCTGCTGTGGGATACTTGATGCTGACAGTGGCCTGAGGCTGATAATCTAGAGTGGACAAGTGAAGAGCTCCACAGTTTTCACTGTGTTTATGATCTGCTCATAGCCTCATTTCAGGTCTTCTTTTCCAGTCATTATAGCATTGTCCCACAGTAGTGACCAATTGCTCTCCTGGAGGTGATTAGTTACTGTCAATACCAGATGTTGTCTCACCAAAGAGGCACAAGTAACTCCCAGATTTCTGTGTATTTCTGTATTTTGTGGCTTTATAAAAGTTAATTCGATCCCTGCTCTAACAATAAGAAAATTTCACTGACTAATTTTGCCTATCATGCCATTTATGTTCATCTTTATAGTTGGCCGTTCAAGACAATGCCACAAAGTAGGAAGCTGAAGTAGAACGTTGTTTAAATTTCCTCTGGCTATTTAGGTAGGACGATACAAACAAAGGGTAACAGCACTTCATTTGCAACACAAACAGAAAATTTAAGAGGATAATACAGAATTTCTAGATTAAAAAATTGTGACAGCAGGTTTAATGCTTCACTGATAAAATAATTCATAGTGCCACTTTAAGGATAGAATTATTGTAGGAATCCACATCTTTAGTCATACGACTGAGCTTGGTGCTAAGAAACTCCAGACCAGACTTTACTGCAGTCTGCACTGCTGTGTTTAATTAGGGTTCCAGCTTGCACTTGCATCCACATGTCTGATTGTCTACATCACCTCTCAAACCACAGAACATGAACCTTGGGTTATTCTTTGTCACGATTAGCTACTTAGTACAGATTAGAACAGCATAACAAATAATACCCCGCCCCTCCCAATCCCTACCAAGTGAGTCTGGAACTGTGATTTTGTCTGGGGCTGTATCTGAACAATAGTCACTTTTCATTTTTTCCTCTCTGCACACCAGTGCTTCTGATTTTTACCAAGACAGCAAAGACTGACAGAACAGAAAAGACAAGGCTGAAATATTGGCCTGCTTAACTTCTTTAGAATGTTGAGGATTATGCAGGAAGAGAAAAAACAACCCTCAAGAATGTTAAAACCAGTGTTGATTTTTTTCCAGATGTTTCTAAGATTATAACATTTGACTCTGGACAGAGCCTGAGGTCAGCAGTGTTTTTTTCATTTCAGCTAATTTCCTGTATTCCAGTAATTTTGCTTCTGATTCCAGTTAATGCTAGAGAATGCAGTTGTTCAATTTACAAACATGAATTTAACTGTACTTTTTCTAACCCCATAATATCAGTCAAGAACATGAACTTTTTGTCACACAGGTCCACCCAGACTATTTTGTCCATCTCTCACTGAAAACTTTACTTTCTTCATCCCTTTTTTTAAAAAATATTTTATTTGTTGCTTTGCTGTCTGCTACTGCCCCCCCCCCCCCCCCCAAAGTAATTCCTATGTAATTGGGCATTTATGCATTTATGCATTAGAACATACATCTCCAATTTAATCAACACATTCTATTCTGGATTGCCTGAAATTATTGAATTTCTGGTGCACACCCTTTTATTAATCTCATTATACCTTCACCTTTGCAAAACATGAGGATTGAGAGCTGCTGGAAGTGTAGTACCATTTCCAAACAATTGCTCAGTTGGAGATGTTAACAATACGGGGTGGCAAATTGTTCAGGCTACCCAGATTTCGTATCATATTCCAAAAGATCTGAGGATTAAGAATACTTCCACTTTCATAGTTAGTAAAAAAGTTTTCTACAAAGGTGTTTGTAAGAAATTCTCTGTACACCAACAATAAAAATATTATCAAGCAGTATGCTTTATTTTCTTCTGTATACTCTCTTAATAAGGGACTGATTCTATCTCTGGATGTAAGTAAAATGAAACAAGCTCCACACATGTGTAAGGTGTGATGAGAGATTTCTGTTTTTTAATGTAAAGTCTGTTCTCCATGACCTTTGAACAGAAATAAATTACTCATAATGCCTATGTGACTTCAGAGTCTAAAAATACACCTATAGTATATATCTGAATTGGAAAATATATGGTGTCAAAGGGAATAATATTGCCCCCTTAAGACTCTATTCTGTGAATAAAAACTGGGCAATACTTTTAACATGCTGGCCAGAAATCTCTGCCTTGATGAGATTTTTTTTTTCTTTCTATAAATAGGGTTTTCTCAGTGGAAAAAAGGGAGTATAATTCAGTGCTCTTTAAAAAAGTCACCTCTTCTAAATATTTAAAAAGTGAGTGAATTCAGAAAAATCCTGATACATTCCTGTATTTGTGGAAAGGCTTGGCTTGAGACTGGGGGAGTGATACCTGTTTTCACTTTCTCATCTCCTGAGAAAATGAGGAAGAGAGAAAGTAACTTCCATTTCTTAAAATTATGTTTCACAAAATTGGTTTCTCTTTAATTAAGAGAAAGGTACACATATTTTTCCTATCTGAAAAATATCCAGAAATTGTAAAAATAAATATGTGGAATTTAATCTGAATTCTGTCTCCTTTCTTACTACTGGTAGTCAGATATTTTTGAAAATTAGAGGTCAATACACCAAAAAAAGTAAAAATGCTTAATTTTTTGGGAAACATTATTATAATTTATTTGAGCTAAAAAAACCTGTTGTGTATTTCTGTATTGAAAATTGCCGTTTTTCATTCAAGTTTTAAATGTGCATATTTATATTATGACTTTAGAAATATTTTAGAAGTCACTTAACACTGTAAAAAATGTTTTCAAAATTATTAGATTCAGATGGGTTAAATTCAACATTAGTTTCTGTTGCAAGTTTCTCTTTGAAAAGTGGCTGAAGCTTAGTGTTGGTGAGTAGCAAGCACTGGGAACAAAACACCTGTGTTGATATCAGTTAGATAACATGGATTGAAAAGTCTTAGGAGACAGAGGCAGCTGGTAATGATCTGGGTAAAGTCACTCTTGGATCTGACTGGGAGACTGAGTTTATTGAGGATGAGAGTATCTGACAATTTACTTTTATGTTATCAGGTAAAAAAAAGGTTTTTATTATTATTAGAAAAGTGTCAAACAGAGATCACATTTGAAATTTCAAAAATTATTTTATAACTTGAAAACTTTTGTTTTTCTAGGGCTACAGTTTTCCAGAATATTTTTTAAAAATTTTGAAGTTGCATGAGTATTAAATACTTCTATGGATTGTGTATTCCAATGTTATAAATTGTATTTCATTTAAATGATAATTTAATGTAAATGGTCTCCTTTTATCACTATCCCAAAACATAAAGTGCAGTGGCTCTTGACTGCTTGCCAGTTGGCCCATTATGACTAATATACTTTATTTTCTAGATCAATCGAGCTGTTCTTGTCTTTATGTATTGTAAGTTACCTTAAAATTGTGCTTCCTATTGTAGATATTGACTTATTTAAATGTATTTAGCCAGGAACATCCAAAAAGATAAACCACCTAATTTTGTTATTATTCTTAAAACTAGAGTTGAAAGTGCATCTAATGCTACTTTGAATTATATCTGGTTAAAATCTGTAGAAATTAAAAATCTGTCCATGCTCTGTACAGTGAAATTTGAAGTCTATAATTTAAACTGGAGTAGCTGAGTTGAGTTTAAAGTAATAGAACTGCAGAAGTGCTCAGGATAAGTAAAGCTCATTTGTTCAGCATGAAACCAAAAAGCATGCCACATCAGGAGAGATGAGGTAGAAGCAGGAATAAATTTAAAAGTATTTTCCAGTTTAAAAAATGCCTAGCTGTTAGTTTTGTTTGGTTTGGTTCTTTTTTGCCATGAAGAGTTTGTTGTTTGTTTTTCTTTTTTCTTTTCTTTTTTTTTTTTTTTTCCAGTAGATCTCACAATCTGGAAAACTAAATTTTTAGCACTTGCAATTGTTAGTAGGTCTTGAATTTTGTGTACCCCATGCTCCAAAGCCACTGGAGTGCAAGCTGCGGAGCACCCGGGGTGAGCAGCATGGGAAGATCACATTGGTGCATGAGTCCCAGCACAAGGGTAGTGCTGAGACTGCCTTTGGGATGTGCCTGGGTTTCCTTTGGGTATTACATCTTCATTTTACTTTGTGGCATATCCCACAGGCAGCCTGGACTCCTCAGACAAACAGTAAGGGATTGATAAAGATCAGGAGACTGGTATTTATGTAAGGAGCTATGGCTAGTAACCTTGGATGTACCATTTGGATTTTCCTTCCATTTGCTTGATGCCATGGCAGGGAAAAGCACATGCTGAGGTCAATGCTTGGCTCAGCCAGGCGGAGTGACCAAAAAATTGTCTCCATCTTTTAAGTAATCCTCTCAGTATATCTACCAGACACTGCAAACAAGAGTAGCTCTGACCACTCAATTATAAATTGCAGCTGGCAAGATTAATTCCCTAACTTTTTGTATAGTAGACTCAAGTAGGCCTCCATGGAGACAGACTGGACATTGAGGCATGAGCTTGGTTGGAGGAGAAGAGCACAGCACCCTGCCTCTCACCATACAAGCCTGTCATCATGTAGCAAGCACATGGTGGCCAGGAGGCAAGCAAGAGGAGACTGGTTCTGTAGTTTGAGCTGTAGTCCTTGTACAGAAGCTTTTTATGGCTACTACAGTTTGCTTGTTCCCCCAGCGGTCTAGTCTCAATGTTTAGGTGAGATGAAATGCATAGGTGATGTTTCCTGTAGGGCTGGCTCAGGAGACTGTTGCTTCTGAGCTCTCAAGAGGAGTCAGAGCTCAGACGTGTCCTGCTGGCTAGTGCACTGGGGTTTGGGCATCCCTTGTGTCGTACCCACTTTTCCCTGGGAATCTAAAGAACCTCAGTTCCTGGCTTTGGTTTTGGCTTTTCACCCCCAAACCCTGGTACTAAAAAAAAAAAAATAAAATATATATATGTATATATATACACACATACACTGCCTTAAGTCCAGAACAAGAGCTTGACAAACTCCTGAGCTTTGAATTCAGGATGTCTTGACTTGGTACTCAAACTGCCCAGACTTTTGACATGGTGTAGCTAGGTGTTAGAGGGTTACACAGAAAATATAATTTTACTATGAGCTACCATGGCTATAAATCACAATGACAGAAACCATTTGTTTTTTTTTAAAAAAATAGATAAAACGGATAAAATACAACTTTTCACAGAGTTGCTGATTTGATTAATATCTTTGGGGGGAGAATTGCTACCATATCAGCACTACAGAAGTCTCCCAAGACAGCTTGATTAATAGAAAAAATATTACCTGAATGTATAAGTGCAGAGATATGATTTTTATAATTCTGAAGTTTTATAAAACACCAACTGGAAGATTAGAAAAATATGGTATTAGTTTATTTTAAAAAATTTTGTACAAGGGAGATACACAGTAAGTGAGTTCAGTTCTGAGTAAGAGTGAAAATAAGAGACTGTCACATAGTATTAGATTTGGGGAAGATAACATTTTTTAATATATATACAATGTCTTAAATATTATGTAAGTCTGTATGTAATTGTGATGTTCTGAAGCAGGACTTACTGATAAATTACCTTGTTTGATCAAATATATCTTCTGTGACTATGATAAACTATTATTTTTGACTCATTACTTCCTGCTTAGAGAGACCACATTAAATAGCAAAAAATATATAAAGCATAGCATGTCAGGAACCCTTCTCATATGTTTAAAGGGCAAAACCTTTCTACTGGATTTCTTGGTGTATCTGGGTTTGTTTCTTTGTTAAAGGATACAAAAGACTTTTCATTAGCTAAATTTATAAGATTATGGGGCTCATCTGAATTTATTTCTATGAACAAATGGGGAAGTTGGAAATTAATTCATGATGTTCTGAAGTGGTTAATTTCTGTTCTAGACATAAAAAGTTTTACAATAGAACAATTAATTTTGCTTATAATACAGAAAATAGTTACTTAGAAGCTAACTACTTTAAATATCGCCATATTCATAAAGCTGTGCAGTATCAGTCTATCTTCAGATAATGAATCATGACATAATCCTGAGTACTTAGCTCCCACATCTGTTTGCTGGTACTGTGGGCTGCATACCACCTGCATATTTAGTGATTTCCAGCTCCTAAACATAGTTTCAATATAAAATGAGGCACAAACAGAAACATGTGCACTGTCAGTAGCAACTAAGACAGATGGAAAAGCTGCACATCAAGTGCTGTAAAATGCATGTATAAGTTGCTGTGAGTGTAACATTTTTGGGGTAAATGAATAAATTTATTAACTCTTTTGAGAAGCTCATCAATAAGCTGGTCAATGCACCTGGAGAAGACTAATTGGCTAACACCTGTTCCTTCTGCTGTTATCTGAAATTATTCTGTTCATGGAAATCCTAAACCCATTAAAACTTTACCTGTCATGGATTTGGCTTGGCTTTTACAGCTGTCATGACAGATCTTGCTTTCCTGTCCCACAGCCAGACTGTTCCAGGCACGTGTTTGATGTGACCAGAGGTTGCCTTTCTTAGTATCTCATGGTATGTTTGTAATCCTGCAGTGGCCTGACATTTAGTACCAAGACCCTCCCCTTGTCCCCCAGCCAAACACACATGGTCTGTACTTGAATCGTTATGCACAGACGTTACCATGCTAGTACAAGCTCTTGAGGAATATCAAGAATTATTCAAATTTGGTTTTAGAAAATTAGGTTGTATGTAGCAAGATGAACTGTCTGGGTACTTTGTGATGCATGCTACATAGCTGATACATTTATTTAGCACCGTATTTTTTTCTGGATTGTTTTGGCACAGGACAGCTTTAATCATGGGGAAAATTTCAGGTAGGCTGTTCAAGAATTTTAGGGTAATCTGTATGCAAAATAAGAGTCTTAAGTGGAAAGAATTTTTTTGTCTTGCATACTGTTGCTAAAAATGGGTGGGTAGAGTTAAATTTGTAGGATGCTCTGTTCAAAACAGTCCAAACCAGTCATAATTAACTGTAAGAAGAATATGGATTTAAAGAATAAACTCTGTTTATGATAATTTCCCCCCACCTCAATCACTTTCATCTGCTGTGTGGCACCTGGGGTAGGTGGTTTTTACTGTGGACCTGCTTGCTTTTGACATAGCTGTGAAAGGGATGTCAGCCATTTCAGAAGTATGGTAGTATTTATTTAAATAATTGAAAAGATTTTATATAATTGAAAGCATTTTTATGTACCCCTGATCTGGGGACACACACACATATATAGAGGGCTTAGCATTAGTAAACAGCCTGTGAACGCAGACTATGAGCAAAGTTCAGACTTAAGCCAGCAAGAGGTCCCTGGTGAAGAAAATCATGGCTGGAAGGCAAGTGAGAAACACAAAGCCCTTGCAACCTCTTTCTCTTTTGGGAACTGAGTATGTGTATCTGAAACTACAGTTTGGTCTGTTGTTTGAAAATGTTCCTTGGGGTTAAATTCTGCTGTAAGATTTTGGTGTCTGGCTCTGATTGGAGTCAATGGGAGTCCTCTGAGTGCATCTGCGGGGCACAGCATGACCCTTCTGGCTTGTTTTCACTCACTGTACTTTTATGCTATGGCACGTCTGAGCAGGTAGAATCTCAACTGCTCATTCACATTAAAAGCCATCTGTAAGGAAAGCTATTCTATTTCCTTATTCTCTGAGTAGTCCTTAGCTTTCTTTCATGACTTCTTTCTTGTTGATTTATTAAGCTACTAATGCTCAGATCCCAGTCTATAAAAATTAAAACTTCAATCTGAAAGAAAGAATAACCAAGTAGATAGCGCAACTACAAGATAATAGTACAAACAGCTACTGGCAGACAGCATATTGCATTTTCATCCACCTTCTCAAAGGTAAAAACCAGTTCAATCAAATTAAAAATGTGGAGAGATTTTCCTTCAAGCCACATTGAGCAATCAAGTCTTAAAAACAATCTATACTGTGGTTCTGAAGCAGATAATAATATCAGTGATGAGGTGTTACTATTAGGAGTAAATGGCTCCTATAAAATAATAAACTGATTTAATGGGCCAAATGATGATAAGGTACTTTACAGGGATATGCCAGAGGCAGAAATTATTTAATCAGAATTGGAGTCCTAACCTGACATTCCTACTGCATAACTCAAGAAAACTTGAGGCTGATGGTAGTCTTGTGATTGCCATGATGGGACCTGAAAGCTGAATGCTCCACAGCCTGTTTAAGTATTCTTTATGGTGGGCAATGCTTAAAGTTCTGCTTTTTGTTCTGTGTTGGTGCCTGTGTGATTGCAGGATCACTGTGCTTACAGTTGAGGCTGTTACTGAGCAAATCTTTTGACGAAAGTTATATAGACTTAGCATGTTTATAAGGATGATTCATGAAGTAATTTATGTTAAATTTAAATATTAAAAATCTTGCTTTTGTTTGGAGTTAATGACCTTTTTCCTGTAGATATAAAGAGCACAAGATCTTCATTTCTCCCTTCCTTCCCATAGAGCCAATTACATTCTCTGGAGCATGATTTCTTAGTTTTTGGACTGTTGCCTGAATTTGTTATTCTACATTTAAACTCTTTCTCTTGTTTTAAAGCTTTCTGAAGAGTCCCCAGTTTCAGGAGTCATAGCCACTGAAAACCTAGATTACGGATCTCTCTGTAATATTAGTGATATAATATTTAAATGTGCTGTTGCCATAACAGGATCCTAGTATGATGCCAGGATTTGTTGCACAATAGAGGAAGATTGAGGCGTCTTGGAAAAGTTATCTATAGGGACCCTGTTGCTGTGTGCAGGTAACCTACAGGGAATGACAAACTGAAAAGGAATATCTGCACATCTGCCCATCTCTGTCATTGGAGCATGCATGAGCAAGGTAAGGTGCTAGGGAAGGATCTCCATACAAGAGGACAAAGAGCAAGAATGAGGAACCTTTAATGGAGAAAAGTTTTTTCTCTGTTCAAAATGCACTGCTGCCTTGCAGATGAAGGAAGCAAGCCTTGGTGAGCTGTGAACTCTTCTTTAGTCTGTTATCACTTGTTCCTGTATATGCTGGATTCCTGATTTACTAGGAGGCAGGGGGCTATCTGCTCTGAAGAATCAAACACCAATGGTGTCTCCAAAATCCTGTGATTTTCCCTCAGTTCTACTGCTCGCAATCTAGAAACTGTCCTCCAGCCCTTCTCCCTGAAGAGCAGGCATCATGTCAAAGTGAGACATACGGTGCTCTGTTTCCAGGATATTGCCAGGGGATCTGTTGTGTCAATGACTGTTTGCAAAACAGATGTCCAGATGCTGATCCCCAGCTCTGAGTGATGGGGTGGCAAGGTAGAGCTGCCACAGGAATTTATTTGTCCTTTTTCCCAAATGGAAAGTGCTCTAAATGATCTTTCCTTTATCACTTTGATGACCTGCCAGAGAGACATGAGAGGAAGACCCAGACTGTAGAAGGAAGAGATGAGCATCTAGATCTGACCTTGTAGCTGATTCGGTCTTGAAGAGGAAGTTAGACTAGAGACCTTCTGAAGTCCCTTCTAGCTTAAACTATATGATGATTTTACAAAAACAGGACTCCAAATATCTTTTCACCTAACTAAGCCTTCAGGCAGTTGCAGTCAGTGTATGGATGTTTAAACACAAGATTTTTCTATAAAGAGCTCAGATTCTCTTGTGAGTGAAATTTTTTTTTGGTAAAAAATTCAGTAAATAAACAGAAAGGTGACATCTTTGCAGTGAGGGTTTTTTAAATTATTATTACTTACTATTATCTGCACAGAATTCGGTTTTATTTACTCTGTCTCCTTGGAAAATGTTCATCTGTAACAGGTGGAAGCTCACACTGAGAACATGAAAGGAATTTGGGAGTTTCATAATTGTCTGGTGCCACCTTTGTTTGGCTTTGCTTTTTTTGTACAGGCAAAAGAAGAAAGTAGTCACAGTAGAAAACGTTGTTAATAATACTTTGATGAAGGCTTGGCTTCCAGGATAGAGCTTGCAGATTCTAGATGACACTTTCTAATTGTTGGGTCCCCAACATAAATGAAACATGAAGTAGATTTTGGTTCAAAATTCACACAGTCCTCATGAGTTTTTCCTTTGCTTGGAATTCTGCAGTATCTGGTGACCTGAATGTAACGCTGATTTTAAAATAAAAATATCATGTCAAAACAGTTTTGATCCTAGTCTAAGAAAAAAATAAAGCACTAAATAAGTGTAAATACAGGCTTTTTTCTTATGGAGCATAGTCTGCAGATTAGATTTTTTTTAAAATTTGGTTTTGTTTTTGTTACTTTCCATTTGTAGAAAGGCTTTAAAACAGTTGCTAGAACCTTGATCAACATAGAGGAAGAAAATGAGCATATTTCTTTGGAGGAAGTGCTAATATTTTAGTTGCAAAATGTTTGGTTTATGCAGAGATGTCACCAAGTTCATCAATAATTCAAATAATTTTAGTGTCCTAGGAAATTTCACTGTGGAAATCAGATTGTTCTGACACTTTTTTTTTTAATGTCCTCATATATCTTTCTTACTATAAAAGTAATGACTTTACAGAAGAAAAGGAACAGATGAAAAAATGCAGTGGAAGGTCTTTGGAGGGTTCAAAATAGGTATGATGGATAAACCTGCCTTCATGTATTAGTAAGACAGCAAGAAGGACAAATTTATTTACTCTCAGTTTTCAAAACATGAGGTCCAAAGCATAAAACGACAAGAATTTAAGGAAGTATCACCTCACCTTTTGATCTTGAACTTTGTTTTCTTAGAATGACATTCTGTAACTAAAAAATTGCCCATGAGATAGATAAAAAGCAGTTCTTGACACATTCTAACAATTTATTATCTCATGGGGAATGCACTATGCATTTACTATTAAGTTATCTTTCTCAGTTTATCTTTTTTGTTGTTTAGGTATATACATGTGAACTGGTTTCCCCAGTTTTCTGTTTTATATTAAAAAAAATGTTCTGATGTTTCTGGCTTTTTGTTTAGGGAAACATATAACAAAGATACATATGCTCCCACCAGAATATAAAAAGTGCTGTCTGAAAAAAGCTATCAATAACATTCAGGGAGTATTATGTCATCTGAGAATACATGATGAGTGCCTTTTCAGGTTCACATTTCTGGTATATTTCCATTAAAATTTCCTGAATGTTTTATGTGGGTTTGTGCGTTTTCTATGAGACTGGCCACGCGCAATCTATTTTCCTTGTAAATCATCTTCAAAAATCTTATCACTGCTTAGCACTTTTGTGATGGGCTCAATTGTGTCTTGCTGGCAGTGTTAAGTGTGTGTATAACATAATGTTATCATTTATCAATAAAAGCTACCTATTTAGGCAAAGGCACTAGGGAACCATCAAGAACTGTATTCTGACAAACAGATATTTGTCTAAATGCCTCATATCCTGACAGCTGTTGGGAGTATTAAGGGAGGGGTTAGGCACGAGAGGGCTAAGGCATGGGAGGAAGATATAGCCATTGCTTGGAGGAAGAGAGACTTTTTTTCCTTTGGAATTTACAGTGTCTGAAGGTTATGTTATTTAATCTGTTTTGACAAAAATCTGATTAAGTAATGGAACAAGAGAGAAAATGCCAGTTTGAGGAACTTTTATGAAACTGATTATATAGTTCACTGCATCTCTAGTCTGGTAAAAACCCTCCATCTGCTTTTCTCTGACTGTGTTGAGCTTTCAGTTCAGAGGCATACAGGGCTTCTAGGAGACAGTATGACAGAATCATAAAATGATTTGGGTTGGAAGGGACCTTAAAGATCATCTAGTTCCAAACCCCTGCCATAGGCAGGGACACTTCCCACTAGATCTCAAAGCCCCGTCCAACCTGGCATTGTATATTTCCAGGGAGGGAGCATCCACAACTTCTCTGGGCAACCTCTTCCACTGCTTCACCACCCTCACAATAAAGAATTTCTTCCTTCATCTAATCTAAATCTACCCTCTTTCAGTTGAAATCTGTTACACCTCCTCCTCTCACTACATTCCCTGATAAAGAGTCCCTCCCCAGCTTTCCTGTCGCCCTCTTTAGGTACTTGAAGGTTGCTATAAGGTCTCCCCAGAGCTTTCTCTAGTCTGAACAACACCAACTCTCTCAGCCTGTCCTCATGGGGTAGGTGCTCCAGCCCCCGATTATCTTTGTGGACCTCCTCTGGGCCTGCTCGAGCAGGTCCATGTCCTTGTGTTGGTGGTCCCAGAGCTGGACATAGCACTCCAGGTGGGATATCATGAGAGTAGAGCAGAGGGGGAGAACCCCCTCCCTTGACCTGCTGGTCACACTTCTCTTGATGCAGCCCAGCATACAGCTGGCTTTCTGGGCTGCAAGTGAACATGGCTACTAAGTCCTTCTCTACAAGGCTGCTCTCAATTCACTCATCACCCCACCTGTATTTGTGCTTGGGGTTGCCTCAACCCATGTGCAGGACCTTGAACTTGGCCTTGTTGAACTTTATGAGGTTCACACAGACCTACTTTCCAAACCTTTCAAGGTCCCTCTGGATGGCACATCCCTTCCCTCCAGCATGTCGACTGCACCACAGTTTGGTGTCATCGATGAACTTGCTGAGGGTGGGCTCAATCCCGCTGTCCATGTCACCAACAAAGATGTTAAACAGTTCCTGAGGATTACCGCTTGTCACTGGTCTCTACTTGGACACTGAGCTGCTGACATTAACTCTTTGAGTGCGACCATCCAGCCAATTCATTATCCACCGAGTGGTCCATCCATCAAATCCATGTCTCTCCAATTTAGGGACAAGGTTGTTGTGCGAGATGGTGTCAAATGTGTTGCACAAGTCTGGGTAGATGATTCAGTTGCTCTTCCCTTATTCACCAACACTGTAACCCCATCATAGAAATCCACCAGTTTGCCCTTGGTGAAGCCATTTTGACTGTCACCATTTATCTTCTTATTGTCCATGTGTCCTAGCATAGTTTCCAGGAGGATCCACTCCATGATCTTGCCAGGCACAGGGGTGAGACTGACTGGCCTGTAGTTCCCCGGGTCTTCCTTTTTAAAAATGGGGGTTATATTTCCCATTTGCCCGTCACTGGGAACTTCACTGGACTGCCATGACTTCTCAGATATGATGGACAGTGGCTTAGCCACATCATCTGCCAGTTCCTTCAGGACCTATGGACACATCAGGTCCCATGGACTTGTGCACCTTCACGTTTCGTAGATGGTCTCAGACCTGATCTTTTCCTACAGCAGTCGGTTCTTCATTCTCCCAGTCTCTGCCTTTGCCTTCTGTGATGTGGTCAGTTTGACCGGAGCACTTGCCAGCGAAGACTGAGGAAAAAAGTTGTTGAATACCCCAGCCTTCTCTGTATCTCAGATAACCACGTCTCTCATTTCCTTCTGCAAAGGGCCCACATTTTCACTAGTCTTCCTTTTCTCACTGACATACCTATAGAAGCTTTTCTTGTTGCCCTTGATGTCCCTGGCCAGATTTAATTCTATTAGAGTTTTGATCTTCTTAACCTGATCCCTGACTGCTTGGACAATTTCTCTGTATTCCTCCCAGGCTACCTGTCCTTGCTTCCTTTTTGTAGAAATATAGCATGTCTCAGTGCAGACAAAGGCATTCTACCTTTAAGGTTGATACTTCAGAAGAGTCCTTGGATTCATCATGTTCACATGTGGTTGGTGGTGATTTTTCTCCCTATAATATGTCTGAGGTCTCCTGAGGGATTTATGAAGATAGATGATCTGTTATGCACTTTCACCTAGTAGTTTTTGAATTTATATAAAGGGTTTCTTGCCCAGATTACCTGAAAAGAAAAAAAATAATTCATCCTAATAATCTCTTTTCTCTGGACACATTGCCAGCATTGCTAGAACAGCAAGTATATATTTTTGTGCTGTAAATGCTTTTCCATTGATATCTACCTGTGACAGCATAACAATATATCTTCCTTTCCGTGATTGCATTTATTTTCTTGTTCTGTTGATGCTGGTAATAATTATCTCTGCGTACATTAATGGAATTTCATACCCCTAATTAATATATCGTTCATACAAACGGTATATATGTTTCTAATTTTTAACATTACTTGAATTAAAAAAAGACATTTATTGTTCACAGATCTACTCAGACATCTTTCTGTGATATTTTTCCCACTGATTCACCTCTACTATGTATTTTGAATGATACCACTTGAAGGCTTGTATTTGGAAGGCATAACTGTATTGTGATGTCTTTAGAAAATGACTACAATTCATAAATGGAAATGACATTACTTTTAGATGCCAGCACAATGCAGTCAGTCCAGATTCTTAACACAGTTGGTATTTTCTTTTTTAACACACCCTGTCCCCTCCATGATTCTACAGATTAGCAAGTATGCAATTATTTAATTAAGAAATTTACAAAAGCATTCATCTAACTTTTTCTGGACACAGTTTTTCAATATTAGCAGTGATACTATCTGTTGATCTGAATAAGAAAAGATGCAGTCTTATACAAGAGTTTCATCCCAGCACATTGAAGTTAATGGGAACTCTTTCATGAATGGAAATAGGAGCAGCAGCAAGGTTGTACATCACTCACTGCATACAAATTACCTAACCTGTGTTTGAAAAAAGATGAGGACAAAATGAGGACATTCTGAAATCATCAGAAGCAGAAATGGCAGCAAGGAATGGAATTTTTACTATTAATACAAGTTCTTTACAGGTTCTTTTCATGGATTTGGACATGGGGGGAATAAGTTTCCTTAAGCTTTGCTGTGCAGAGATGGAAGTATTGCTTTAACTGACATTGTACAATTTTCTCTTATGAGACAGTTAACAAATACTTAGAATTTTTGCCAAAACATTACTCAATTAGGTTTATATATTCCATGTCAGATGTCTGCCTAAGCTAAAACACCTCCATGTCAAATAGCAGGGCTGAGGAAGTATATTGTTTGCAGCGTTGTCTTTGAAGTGCTCTAACTCCATATCCAAAACTGAAAAGGAATCTAAATTCATTCTTTGTCATTACCTCCACACCTTTATATGAGAAGTAAGAAGAGGAATGTATTCCTGCTGTAACTCATCCAAAGAAAATCAATACCTTTTTTTTCCTCTGACCTAATGCAGTGTAGGCTGATTGTGATTTTGCTTTTATTGATATAAATAGTGAATTTCTGTGCTTCAGCCAGTAACCTGGTAATATAGTAATGTACTTTACAGAAATACGAATTCCTTCAGGACAGGAAAAAGATTTTTCTTTCCTAAACTTTTTTTCTGATCATTGATCTGTCACTTCTTAAAAGTAAAGAAATGAAAATAAACCACAGCAGTAAAAAGCCACTCTAGGTCTATAAAAAATACAGCAATAACTTCATCCTCTAGGAAAGTACTAGATGAACCACCTATCGAAGTCATCCTGCAACTGAAAGGTGGAGACTTTTTTCTTCCAGTGATTGGAAACAATGAAACTCTTGTCACCAAGTTAACTTGGTGACTCTGGCTGTGCAGGAAGGTTTCATCTCTGGTGCTCACAAGAGGAAGAAGGGACAGGATGTCAGGACCATCATTTCCACAGCTGAAGAGCTTTGGCTCAGTAGGTTGTCAGGGAGCTAAGCTGGTGGGTGGTAGGAAACTATACAAGTTTCAAACAACCTTACCAAAAAACTGTCAAAACTGATTTTATTTTTTTACCCCAAAAGTGCTCTGTTTTTCAACAAAAGAACAAATTCTAAAGGAAAATGTTTTGTTGATTTTTTTTTTTTTTTTCCCCAACCAGCTCTAGAATATGAAATTACATTATGAATGTCAGATTCAAGATGATGAGATAGTCAAGTATTCTTATTTATGTTTTAGGGAGAACTGAGTCTTAAATATTGGAAATTATTTAAGACATTGTTGGCACTCTTCTGGTAGGCAGAACCTAGTTAGCACTGGCCAGAAAGTTAACTCCTTTTCGGCCTCTTTATATCCACAAACATGAATGAATTGGTGTCATTGTTGTTCAATGGGTTTTACAAAATTAATATTAAGAAAATGTATTGCCTTCTGTATGATTGATGCTGTGGCATGAAGAAAGGATGAAGAATATATGGAGTAATTTTCTTTCACTTGCAGAAAAATGTTGCTGCATTGAAAATCTATCAGGAGAAAATTAAAGAAAGGCTGAAACAAGCAGCCACGTTAGTCTTCTTCAGTAGCAGTGCTGAAGCTGAAAAATTGAAGGCTCTGAAAATTTGAAATGCTAATGAAAAATAGGAACGAATATCGAGTTTAATTTAATTTTGATACCATATATAAAATGATGTTCTATCTTAATAGAATAGACCATGTGACACAATTTCTTTTTTCATTTGTATTGCAAGATTGCTTCTGTCCATTTTACAAAACCTGTTGTTTTGTTAGCTTAGCAACCATCCTTACTGAGATGCAAACATGGATCTGTATCCTGTTTCATATATATTTTAGTGAATGTCATAGATTTTGCATTCAGGTCTTAATTACATACATATGAAATATTCTGCATATAAGAAGGGGGAAAATCTGAATCTATTGCCTCAGTGATTCTACTGCATAAATCTGCTACCATGGAAGATCTAAATAGATTGCATTTTTAATTTGCCATGAAGCAAAAATGAAAACTAAGTATGAAAATGATTTTTATGTATTTGGAGACTACTATCAAAAAATGGAAGCCTTCATTTATTATAAAAAGCTAGCAATGACTGTGTTCAGTATGAAAATGAATAGCAAATTGTTCTTCCATCAGTTTAATTATTTTTATTTAAAATTTATAATTTAACAGGCTTTATTAAACACGTGGCAGTCTGCCTTTTCCATGCTAAAGAAAATGGATATTTAAATATGAGAGCAGAGTGCTGAATTTCTGAGAGAAGTAGGGACCAGGTACAGTTAACCACTTGAACTGGATCTGCAGACACTGGGGTGTGACAGGACTGAGGCTGCTTAATCTACTCTTTAAGCAACAATGAAAACTGCATGTTGTTCCCAGGCTCCCTTTAACAACAGTTAGGAGAATATATGTACCTCAGAATAAGATGCAAACCCATCACCCTATTTGGGTGGGAAACTGACGAAAACAAGGAACAACCATCCAGTTCTTCCAGGACTAATTAGCTGCACAAAAGACAACTACAAGCTGTAGAGAATCAGCCCAGATGGTACATCATCTGTGTGTGCTTTGAGAACATCTGTAGACCAAGTCTCCTGAAAGATGAAGGTGGGGGAGCACCTAGTCTATGCAGACATCAGACATGCCTAGTTCCAGTTCAGAAAATGAAATTTCAAGACTGAAAGTCTCTATTTTTCATGCTTTCTTTTCATTACAGGAAAACCTGTAAACTTTGGGATTGGTCTATAGGGATTTCTGGTACAAATTCTAGATAGCACTATAGCTAGTTTATCAGTAAAATGTGTATTATACAAAAAGTGATAACAAAGGATTAGACTAGGACAAAAAATGGATGTGTATAGAATTTGTGTTATGAGGTCTTTACAAAGTGATTATTTATTCCTATACATATCCATATGGACACACAAGCGAGCCCACTTAATTCATTGTATATATCTTAGATTTATTGTAACACGATAATTCTCACAGAAAATTCCGGAGGTACTGACTATGAAATATAAGGAAAAATAAGGACAAACTGTACAAAAGTGTCTTTTGAATGAAGTTTGCTATAAGCAACACTGCAGTTTTGGTCTCTGCTTCTTCATATTACAAAGAATTTGTTTAATGCTGCAAGTAATTGTCCTCAAAATAAACTTTGCATGAATGTGTTGTCCCATTGACATTAATGAGACAGCTTATGAACATAATATCAAGCACAGGTATGAGTATGTGCAGAATCAGTCTCTTTATAGTCACTTTTGGTCACTTGATAATGTTGATGAAGATTATTAATGAAGGTACAGCACAGCGGTGAAGCTGTAGAACAAGTCTCTATTTCATGGATGTTTAGCATTTACTTTATTACTGTGTCGTTATTAAGTGTAAATTTATATTTGGTATGAGTTGTTCTACTATTTCATATTGTCTAGTTTTCTAGCCTTACAGAGCTGTAAATGATAGTGATGGATTTAATTTTTCCTGCATTTGCATTTTTTTTCGTGTATGAACTGAACACCTTGTGCTCTCAGCATGTCCCTTAAGTGGTACAGCAGTTATTTTGAAGAAAGCGGGGGAAAACTCTCAGTAAAAAGTTCACTAATAAAATGCTTAGTAACCAAATAATGGAAATTCTTGTCCCCTACCCATCACAGTAAGGTATCTGCTTAAACCAGATCAGACTTTTAAACAAAACTTATCTGGAATGAGACCTTTCTTCTGACTACCTTATGGGCAGTGACTCCTAGCTCATTGTTTACTTCCAGTGTTCACCAAGGAAAGTTAACTGCTCAGTTTTTGAATCTGCTGATCTAGACCTGTAGTACCAATTGACAAAGACCTCAGCTGTACCAATTTGTAAGTGGACAGAAAAGAAACAATTCTACCTCTTGCAGGAGACTTGAAAAGCTTTCTCAAAGGTTCCATGTGTCAGGAAGAAACCAAGACTGTCTTTAACTCAAGACATCCCATGGAGAGGTGAGAGATGGCATTCAATACTACTTGTATCCATGCTATTTTTTGAGCTGAGCAGTAATTTGTTTACAAGAGCCAGGGAAATTTCAGCAATAAGCATACCAAAGATTTTGCATAAATCAAATGGAGTTTGGACAATCATCCAAATGGCAGAGGCTATTTGGTTCCAAAGGCATAGCTTATGTCTGAAAAATTATTTTACCCTTTGGTCACCTGTTTTTGTATTAACTTGGAGTTTGTGTCTGGGAGATTTTCTGAGAGAATACTAATTGGTAGGAGCTCAAAGTATAACAGGGACTATGCTAAAATTAAAAGGTGAGGATGATGATGGGATGATGGCTGTAGCTTTGCTTTTGACAGTTTTGTTTACTATGGAGCACAAAAAGTATTGAAGAGAAACCCAAAGCCTCAGTTGAACACTACCCCCTGCTCAAGTTTCTTTGTTATCTTGTCTCTGTTCTAAACTGATCCATAGAATATGACAGAATAAGTAGGCAGACAGATTGTGTCGGTCAAACTGATTTATAGCATTGTTAACCACTCCTTTTCTGCTTAGCAAGAAAGTCTCTATCTGACTTGTGCAGTGAGTTCTCTTGTAGCTGAACAGATCTCGAGCAAGTGTGTTTGACAGGCATTTAGTGGTTTGGAGGACAGTGTCCTAAATGCTGAAATCCTGAAATAACTGGTCTTTAACGCCTGAAGCTCTAAACTTTCACCCTCACTCAAGCTCAAACCCCAAAACTACCCTTAACCATTTCAAGTCTTACCCTCCAATAAACATGATGCATTTACCACTGCAAAGTCTGTCAGTCCTATTAACTCACCATATCTTGCAGAATTTAGCAATAAACTGAATTCTGCGGCCGCTTTTGTCCATGGCATTGCCCTAATCCTAGCCATATTTTCTCTGATTAGTATTCATAACGTCATGTTAAATTTCCCAGTCCAAATCAGTTAATCAACCTGCTTGAAAGCTCATATGAAACACTGTAGATCCTGCTGTCTGAAGTAGTACAAAGAGATTTCTATTCGGGTTCAAGAAGCATGTTCTGTTAGAAGTGAAAGACATATATTAAGTCAGGCATGGTTCACAGTTAAGCTTAGAGTTAGCTTAATCTTAGGGTGTGGGGAAGAGTCTTAATGACATTTTCCTTAATGCTTGTTTAATCTAGGAAGGCTGGGGATCAGTCAGGATAGCTGGGTATGAGAGGCAGAGGAGGCATTTGGAGGAGAAGGACTGTAGAACATTACTAATTCCTAAATTCTTCAGATCTGATGACATCAGGAAAAGGACTGTTGCTGCCAGAAGCTTAAGATCTCATTGTACTAATGGGATTGGAAAGTCCTACGTAACTAAAATGCAATGCTTACAGAAATCCATGAACAGAAATCTTCTGTTTAACTTCAGATAATGATGCTTTTGTAATGATTAAGACCATATTTAGGGTTGGCAAGAGAGTTAGGATTCAGAAAAACAGCATCTGAGGAACTGTCTTGTTGATGTTTTCTGCAGAGGTCACCAAGTTGAGGTAGGTGTGGTAGAGACAATGTTGTCCAGTGAACAAGGTGGTGTATTGGGATCACTGGGTCATACTCAAACTTCAAGTTCATCAGAAAAACAGGAGCATGGGGAATTTTTTTCTTTCTAGTTCAAGGGCTCTACTACTTGTGAAGTTTTTTGGTTTTGTCCTGAACGCATTTTAGCAGAGGATGATCTGTCACTTGGAAATCCTCTGCAGGCTACTGCTCTTTGTAAACTCTCCCAAGGGGAATACTCCCATACAAAGTTTTGCTGTTTAAAAGTTAACTATGGCTTAACATGCATTAATTTATCAGTGAACTTACTCCTAATGTGGAAACAGGCACATAACTCTACTATAAATTGCAGTGTTGCAAGATTAGATATATTCCATTTCAGTGAGAACTGGAGGTACTTGGTGTCTTGCAGGATCAGTAGTTTAATGTCTGTAAATGGGATAGATAGGGAGCCACAAAAAGTGTATCCTGTTCCTCAGGGAATTTCAGCAACGCTGAGCACTCTTAGGCCGAGAACTGTATTTTTCCAAAGGAATGAAGTCAGTCCTGTTACTGAGCCATTTTACACAGGGCTAGGCAAGACCGTTTTGAGAGCAAGAATCTTGCAATGAAGGAGATGGAAAAAAGTTTCTTATTTTTTCCTGCCTTCTAGGAGTGAAATACTGTCTGCTGGGTAAATACATGTCTGCCACATTAGTGTATGAGATCTATATAAGAAGGCAAGTACACAAATGAAACTTGACACAGTTCTTTGGCCTGATCCTGCTATTTGTGTACAAGAAAGATTCCCAGAGTGGTATGAGTTTGCGTCTTTTGACTGAAAACTCCACAGATCCATAAATTACTTATGCAGATCTACCATTAGATTGCTTATTTAAATGGTTTTATTTATAGTTTAAAAGTTGATAATACATTCATAAAGATATTAATAATTTCATTTATAATGAATGATTTGGGATGTTTTATTTGGAAAAAAAAGTGTTTCACATAAGGTCCAGAAAGTATCAAATGGGACTTACACTGTCACTAGGTTTGTGCTCTTCCAAATTGCATAATTTGGAAGTGTGAGAAGGCTAATCTGATATGTATTCCGGTTATTTTTAATGCATAAGTCTTTTGATATTGGAGCATTACAAATCTCTCTGAGGGAAGCCATTATCCAATATTTCTGCAAAGCTATGTGAATACTCTGTTATCCCTCTGCAAGCTTTGCTTCCTCTTGCTGGACATTATGCAGTGACAATAACCAGGCAGCACTCACTTGTGGAATTTACAGAGGGATTACGTATTCCCTAAATTGAGTGGATCACAGGCAGGGCTAGGATGCTGCTAGGGAAATAAAGACAAAGAGAGCTTTCTCTTTTGTTCCCTCACTAGTTGTTTAATATAAAATGCATTACTTCTGGTATTTAAATAAATTAACTGGCAGCTGTAAGAGATCAGTTTTGTAACATTCAGCAAGGTGTTTGATATTTGCAAACATAAAGGTCTTAGTAGAATATCCATTAAAAACATGAAAAAATGAATGTGATACTTCGCAATCTGCGTTAAGCAAGGTTCATGGGGAGATGTAAAACCTTTTAGTGGATCAGCTGATACAATTAGAAAAATCAAACCAGTTTAAAGGTATGAAAACTTTTCAACACTTTTGAAATATAAGACATCAAACTTCAAAACTAAGTACTAGTGGAAAGTAATTGCTCAGAATTTAACTTGCTTGTGTTCAATTAGAGACTCTGAGGGAAAAAAAAAAAAAAGTTTAACATCAGTAGAGCATGATGCTCCAAGGGAATATCATAGCAAGGAAAGAGCCCGGGTGGTGCTGAGGTGGGGAGAATAAGGAATTATTTTCTGATGAACACTGAAGTATTAGTTAGAAGTTGAAAGGGGGGAAAAGAAAATCACAGTCTGACACACAAGCAGTATCTTTTTTGTGTCATTGACTTTTAATGTTCAGGGAAGTTACAAATTTGAATTTCTGTGGCCAGTCACACTATAATACACATTATCCTTTCTGTACTGTCCTGTGCAACACTATATATAGTTTGTATATAGCTAAACAGAAAAAGCTGTCATCTTTGATAGAGTTAAGAAAACAAGCTAAGCACAGGTCACATTATGTACTCCCAGAGGCTATGTCCTTTTGGCATAGGCTTTTCTACAGACTAGAAGAATCAGTGATACAGAGGATCACAGGATTAAAAAAATAATTCTCCATCAGTTTTATTAAAGAGCTGTGCACTGGATGTGTGTCAGATAAAGTGTAGCTTTCCCTAGAGTCACTGAAGGAGAGTTTTTGCAAACTGTAGATGCTACCTAAAAGAGTTAGAGACTCATGAAAGGATTTTTTTTTCCCTCTTTGAATAACTCATCAATGAACATCAGGTTTTCTATGTGATAAAAGTAATAGTCTGTAAATAATAAAACCAAAAGTGGTCTTTGTTTCAACCCAGAAGAATTTTAACCTGATCTGAACTTTTGAACTGTTCTGTGTGACACCAGGTAAGGAAACCAATGGCTCAGACAGAATGTTAGGTCAAAAAAGGCACAATGACGAGATGTGGTTTATTATTTATTTTTTGTATTTACAATTTTGTAGACCAAAAAAATAGAGTTTTACTGCTTATCACCTCCCCAGTTTATTTTTCCCAAGTCTACAAATTAAACAAATGTTAGCTCATGGGTATATGTCATTGTCCACTGCAGTATTACAAAGCTGTTTGGTATCTGTGCATAAATGCAAGAAAAAGGAGAAGATGTTATTTCATGTGGGAGTGGAAGAGGTTTCAGCAGAAAACTGTGTGTTTAAAGGAAGAAAGGATCAGTCCTGAGGGACTGGCTCAGGGAGGAAGGATTTAAGAGTTAATCATGTCCACATTCTCCTCTTACAGAGCTAATATTTTGTCTGATGTATTGAAGTTAGAGTTTTCAGGATAAAGGAGAAATATCTGAGAACTGTCTGAATTTTCATCTCAGCCTGAAAAATTCCTTCCAAGTGTCTAGGGAAGGAATGCTAAGCACAGATGGAGTGGTGATATACTGGACTGGGGAGCTGCCCAGCCCAGACTGTTTGATTTTCCAAGTATTTGTTTTGTGAATAGCAATAAAGCCGTTTTCATTGACCTCTGAAGGATTAACTTCTTAATTTAGCACTCAGTGGCAAAGAAGCCTGCAGGGAAAAGGAAAAAAAAAAAAAAAAAAAGGATGTATGTATAATGAATTGTAGTGTTTATAGTTTGTATAATCCACAAACCCCATAATCTGCTGATTGCAGTTGAATTTGAAAAGTGCTAGTTCATGAGCTTTGACATTCCAATTATTTTGTTATTAATACATTCTGCATCCACCTGTACTGCTGTCTTAGCATCATCTCAATAGCCCTGCTAAACAACACTAAAGACAGACAATGGGAAATGCTGTATCAGTGTGCATTTTTCTCAAGGAGGGTGTGGAAAATTTAATGAGACTTTTATTTGATTTAAGATGGCTGCTTTTCAAAGCAGAAGTACAAGGTGTTGTTAAATTGTGCTGACAAAAGAAAGCAGAAAGTGAACAAAAGTTCAATTCCATTGAAATTTTAGACTTGTTCAACCAATAAGTTTTGTGCTTGACATATTTATTGGTGGCCTGCTGCAAATGGCTTAATATTTCTTAAAAGTGTTGCTTCATTTTCAGTTATAAATTATTCTTTTTCTTTTTCTCTCTGCTGGATGGATTTAGCCACAAAGATAATTATCCAAGTCATGTTGCCCTATAATTAAAGCACATAAGAAGGGAAACAAATATAAAAGAATACAGATGATTACGTGACAGTATTTTTCAAGGAGGAAGTTTTTCCTCGTTACGGTGCAATTATTATAGAAATGAAAAAGTGACATGACTTTAATGTTGTGACATACAGACTGTATGATATGATAATTCCAGACCACATTTCCTGAGTGACTAAAAAAGCCAATGCATTTAAAATCAGACAGGTGTTAAGACGATGCAACTGCCTGGATTTGCATATGGTGGGGCTGTCAAAGAGAATACCTAAATTCTCTTATGTGAAACTAAGAACACTTCTGGTGATGCAATTCAGCCAATCTGTCTGTCATGCTGGAGACATGATGCTGCCTGGCTCTGGGATGCTGCTCTGTGGCATTGAAGTGTACCTGGAATAGGACTGCAACACATGACCCTCTTCTAATAGGCCTGCAACCCTCTTGGGCAGGATTTATTTCAATCCTGAACATGATCTCATTAAATCTAGGTTTTGTTTTCTCTGCTAGACAAGCCTAGGAAGAAGAGACATGATTTTTAAACTGCTCTTAGCTTGCCCTGTTTCAGCATCAGGCATATGAAGAAAGAAATGGGAAACCAACATTATAGATCTTAATGGCAACACTGGAGCCCCTGGAGATCCAACTTTTTCCCTCTGACCAAAAGCTGTAAGATATGAACCTTTGACAACAAAGGATATGATTTTTAGTACTGCTAGTAATTCCCTTGGTGGCATTAAAGATGCACTATTTGTGAAAGTTTATATTCTGAACATATCAGAGTACATCTCTTCAAGGTAAATACACTAACTAGCCAAGTGATAACAAGCGAGAGCATGTACTTTTGTTCTCTTCATAATCTATTTAAGCAATTTAGTGGCATTTTTAAAAGTTGTTATAAGTAATGAAACTGGGTGCCTACATTATTCTACTGACTTTTTCTTAGTGCATACAGTGGCTACACAATCTTTCTTGGGGCTACTTCTCAAGAAAGTTATTTGTCTTTTCTTCCATGGTCCACATAATGTAAAGATCATTTCTTTCTAGTGATTAAGGAATGCTCATATGGACAAATCTTTTCATTAACAGGGGCTAAAAAATAGACTTTTTAAAGAGCATTGCAATGTGATTAGTGATCACTTCAGCAGTTGTTCTTTTTTTTTTTTTTTTTTTTTTTTTCACAAACAAACAAACTCCTTTTTGAGAACTTTGTGAGTTAGTCTTTAATGCAAAGATAATTGTCTCACCTTAGTGGAAGGAAGGAACTTTTTGTCTGTGGCATAATAACACAGTAGGAATTGAATCATTAGTATCAACATTCATGCATTTGTTACCAACCTATCCTGCCTGTCTGTGAATGACTGTAATAACCTCTTTTCTGACATTTATGTGCATATTATATCAGAAACACATTTCAGAATTCATTTGACTTCTTCAAGAGATGGATATGGGAAAAGTAATTTTCATAGCTCTCTGAAAACCAACCTTTATTTGCAACTGCTCATCTTGGGAATACTCAAGTTAACAACAATTTTAGCCCTAGTCTAAAAATATTTACAGCCTTACAATTAGCCAGAACTAATAGTGAAAAATTGTCATTTACAGATATTTTCTATTTACCAAAAAATATATTTGTCTTGAGATTGGTCGAATTTTGAGTTGTGAGATTCTGTGACATTTTAAAATAAGTAGAATGATGAATATTTCCTGGCTCTATTCAAATTTCCTATTATTAAATACAAGGGATTAACAATTATCTGCTCTCAATTTATGAAAACCACAAAAGAAATTATTATCAAGTTGTATCAATTTTGATAAGCACTGTCCAAAATGAAAAAAATAATGGAACGACTTACAATGCTGCCGAACTTACAATCAATAGCAGAGGATAAGTTGATACGAATGATGATAAATCCATACTAAAAGATGCTTGTGTACTGATGAAATTTTAGAAAATTATTGACCATTTTATGGTTTAGCCAGTCCAGTTATACAGCACTCTCTATTAACCAAATTAAGTGCCCCATGCTCCCCTATCAACTGAAAAGCACTCAGCAGGTGTTTTTACTGTGGCCCAGCTACACCACATTGCACTGAGGTCTGATGCACTCACAGCTGGGAAAGGAAAATTATGAATTGGCACCAGTGGTTCTCCAACACATGAAACTAAAGGCGTTTAACATGCACCAGTGTTTCTTGGGTGAGGCTGTAGCTTTCTCGCTGCTCTTTTGTGTCCGTTCCCCAGCACCTGAGAAAAAATGAGCCCTTTCTAAGAAGGTGGGGTAACTTCCAGACTTCTAGTGGACTGCGTCTTAGTTAAGAATGGCACATTTTTGACAGTGAAGTTAGGAGTACAATCATTTTAATCTCTTGCTATAGTCAATTACAAGAAATAGATATGTCTCTGATGACAATTTTCACCTTTGGGGCTGAATTGTCTTCTCCACTGAATAGAAGAACTTGATTTTAGAAAGACTGGGATAAATGAGAGCTAAAGTGTTAGTTGGGTTTTATTCTGACTTTCCAGAAGGACAAGTGAGTT
This sequence comes from Athene noctua, assembly GCF_965140245.1. NCBI lineage: Eukaryota > Metazoa > Chordata > Aves > Strigiformes > Strigidae > Athene > Athene noctua. Next base: position 123,930,059 of record NC_134038.1, read on the forward strand.
TAGAGTGCAAGGCATAGACAAATATTATTTGACAGATGGAAATCAGTCCTTGTTGCTGTCTCTTTTACTTTGTGACAGAATTGCACAAGCTAACTAGTTAGGGAAGTTTTTTAGATCTTTTAACTGGTATGCCTTTAGCTATGTCTGGAAATAGACCTACATACCTATTAGGACAGAGATATGCCTATCTCTGTTGTGTGGCTATGTCTATGTAGATGTGCATTTGTAAATTTATACTTTTTCTGATTTGCAAGCAAAGTGTGTGTTCCTCTCTTGATCCAGAGGATGAGTGAATCCTGCCAGACACAGGGGCAAGGTCACACTGGATAACAGTAATGTGACCCTGGGTCAGGGCAGTTCCCACTGAGTTCAGAATGCTGTTGGGCACGGGAGGACCTCCCCTCTTCCTGTGAGAACGGCTGCTGGTCGCCGCTCATCCTGGATGCTCAGGGGAAGTCAGGTAATGCTGCTCCTTATGGAAAAAGGAAGAGACCAGGGATTTGTGGGTAGTGTTCATGAAGAGGATTTACACCTTGTAAGTTTGAGCCATACTTGAAGCTGTAAGTGTGAGGTGAAGGAATAGAGAGAGCAGCACAATGAAATGATTGGTGATAAGCTTGGAATATTTTTGATGCTATCACACATAGCTTTTTCAGCCATTCCAAATCAACAGAGCAAGCTAGATCTGATTATCACATTGACAGAGTAAATCTATGTACTCTACATTATGGCTCTGAGACCACGCTGTCCATAAGGAACAGTCCCAGGTTTGTGACAGAAAATCAGTAAAAGATCAAACAGTTATTATTGTCCATTCTAGACCTGACTATAAGCTCTCAAAATAATTCCAAAGATTAAGCATTTGTCAACAGGCTGCAAGGAGCTTTAAATTAATCTGCATATAGAATGAGAAATTATAAAGTAGTAGCCTGGAGTATTGAGGAAATAGAAAAGATGTGTTTCATTAATGGAAGAAATAACAATACTAGAAAAAGACTCCAAAAAACAGGACTATAAAAGCTTTTTCTTGAAAGAGAAATTAAATAAACACTTTCTTGCATATGGTAGAGAAGATGGTTGTACTTAGATGAGTTTCAAATCTCCACGTATGGGTGAATAAGAAACTTAGTTAAGGAGTAGCACTAGAAGAAAAATGCTTTAACTGAGAAGTAATTAAGAAAAACTTTTAATTAATTCTATTAGTTCTCAAGCCTGTTAAAGCAGCTTAGAAGATGAAATAAAATATTGGCTGTTAATGTTCAAATGAAAGCATGAAATCAGTTAAAAGACTTACAAAGCATTAAAAATCACATTAGCAAAGATAGTAATGTTTTATACATTTAAAAAGACCATTTAAAAAATATGTTGCTCAGATTCCATTCAACCTAATTCTTAACTAGACCAAGATGTTGTGTATGTTTGGGTTTTTTTTTAATCATGAAAATTAAGGAATGCGGTTTTATGGAAATGAAAAAAATTTAGAAAAATATACATTTGTATCAAATCAATTCCTCTGTGCATTAAGCTGTAAATTACGATTATGAGTTTCAAAGCAGCTAGATATAAAAATTCCTTTGCAAACTGTGGATTTATTCTACACTTGATAAACAGCAGATCTATAATCATCAGAAGGAAAAGATATTTTCTGGGAAAACTTTGCATTTGTTGGGTAGATTGAGGCATGCTGCCTTAAGCCCATGAGTTTAGCTGATGGTCCCTGGATCCCAGTTCTTCAAAAAGGTTTGCCCTGCAGGAAATTCCCCTGATGTCTGCGAGTCTCCTCATATGGTAAAAGCTGTACATCAACCTAGAGGTACTCAGGATAAAGTCTTAGTTTTCTGAAAGTCAGTGGCAAAGGTACCACATGCTAGCTATCATGTGGCCTGGATTTCACCCAAGTGTCATTAATAAATCCTATTTTCTTCATAAAGCATCACCACCAAATATGTATGAAGACTGGGAATTTTAGTAGAAAGCAAAGAATGAGAAGTTGTTGTGTCTCTGGCAGAATGAAAGACTAAGTCAAATACAACTTTAATATGGCTGGACAGAACAGAACATATTTCAAGCTGTAGTAAGACTGACATTTTCTCTGTGTTTTGTTCTTGCAGGGGATGGGCAAGTGGTTTTTTACTTCTGATTTAATGGAGTCAAGATCTTCTGCATATTCACACATATTCTCCTCTCTGCCAGACTACCAATTGGATGCCCATGAGATTCCTGTTGAGCTATGCACAATGGAAACACAATGTCCTTGTTTGTTAACTTATTGAAAAAGGAGGTATCTAGTATGTAAAGGGTGCGCAGGAAAAATAACAGAAGGATAAAGAAATGAAGACACCACATATAACACAGCAGTTGTACCCGGTCCCCTGAACTGGTGGGTTTCTGTCCAGTAAGTTGCAGTTCTCTTCAAACAAGACCTTTTCCTTTTGGAAGTGTAGTCCAGAGATGGCTACTGCAAATATGCTAATAACAGCGAAAGCTTGAGGTGCTGATTTTTTTCTAGGACTTGAGATATATTTGGAGAAAACTCTTGCAGGAAAAGCCCTTTGGTATGTACTATGCTATCTTTTACTCAGAGTCACGGACTGAGATAAATAAGGAAATGGAGATTGACAGCATTTGCTACCAGCAGACTTGAGCCAACTCCCTGTCTCTGGAACAGAAAATCAATCTGAGGATCTGGAAGAGAAAATTAAGCAATTAAAGGTAAACTGACTCTGACTGATCTACTTGGAAAAGTAGCTATCTCTTTTTAAATATGGGAAGAACTTTGTTGCTGTTGCCCACATTTTACATTGTCTGATGCCATTGATTGACTATATTTATAAGCAATGAAAGTATGAAAATCTGATATGAAATAATAAAAAAGAAATTTATTTTATTTTTCTGATTTGTTATTTCTGGCATTTTTTTAAGTGATATGCAAGAAATTACAACTATCAGTGCTGCAAAAATGTTGACGTACTTCCTCTAAAAAAGAGGCTACTGCATTTGTATTATGCACTGATGTTGAACCTCACAGAAACAGCATATGATCAGCTTGATAAGGAACAACTCAGTCAGGGTCTCCTTTTCAATAATTTTTTTAAAAAGACATATTTTTGACAATTTGGGATTAAATTTCAGATGCATTTAATTTTGGTGCCCCTCTGATAGCAAGGATTTATTTTCTTTGCTAAATAAGAAATCACTAAAATAAATAATTAAGCCTGATGATTTCTTGCAAATCTGCTTATGGAGAATTGAAAAAGCTCTTATGGAAACTTAAAATGGGTCTCAACTGAAAATTCCTCCAAAAAGAAGGAATTTCTTGACAATTTATGTTGGTTTGTGAATGTTAGTCTTGAGACCCAAATCAGGACGAAACTGTTTGGACTCCATAATTAAAATCAGGCAGAGCCTGATGATGCTTCAGTAGTACTAGATTATCTACTATAGCTCATATGAGTTATGGTAGATACCATTGAATCTACATGTTCACAAAGAAGATCCTACTTCATTTGGAGATAAAAATGAACAAGAAAGCTTTGTGGTTGAATTAATTAATCTTCCCTGCCATATATGAAAATCTGGTGCATTTAGAAAGTATGGCTAAAATAATAATATATTTCATATCACAGTTAGCTACGAGTCCACAATGTGGGAAATGGGTATCTTCACTGACCCTGTTTATACCAGAAAAAACTGACAAATATGTTTCAATGTGTGGGTGTGTTGTTTTTTTTTTTTCCCTTAAACCGTAGTGCAGAAGGTCATTGTCATTACCTTTTTAATGCTGTAAGAATGACTACCCTCTATGTATTCTGATAGCAGTCCTGCAGTATGTGCTAAACCCACTTAGAAAGGCTACCATGTATGTATGTGTACTCTATTCTCTCCCCCCCCCCCCCCCCCCCCCCCCCGCCCCGTTTTATTTTCCCCTGAATCAGTAATCATTATTGTGGTTGTTCCAGCTGGTGCCATCCTTGTTAAGGCAGGACTACATTCACCATGAGGGTATAGGATTACTGTTCTCATTAATCCTGTGAGATTATAGTTTGATTCAGATAAGAAGTGGTGTAAACTACAGAAATGACCAGTTACGCAAAAGCAAAAGCCTGTCATGTCCATGGGTGTCCTGTTCATGTGATGAACAGATGTACATGGTTGGCTGTGCAGCATCCTAAGCACCTGCATTGTGGATGTAGATGGTGCTCCAGACTGGAATGTCCACAATGCCCACAATGACCTAAGAAAGCAATGAAGATGTGTGAAACCTTTTGAGTAAAGGTCCTAGATGAAAAGAAAAGAATCTGGGACCTGACATAGCCCCGGAGAAGAAAGTAACAGTGCATACATTGAGGATATATCTGGTGAGAAAATTGTTCCCTGGTGAAGTGCTGCATTTTTATGAGTGTTTTCAATGCTGGAAATGTAGAAATGGGAGGAACTTGTAAGAGATACATATTTTTCTGTGCATTATTTTTAACCAAGATCATTTAGTGAGCTTCTTTACTGTGTGACCTCTGCGAACTGCTCTGTGAGGATGGCAAGAGGAAAAGTAAGTTAGGGAAGTGGGAAGGCAAAAATCCCTTAACAGCTCCTTAAACCAGATTTGCTACCAAAGTCAGTAAATGATGAAATTATTAATTAATAACATTTAATAACTTAATTAATAACTTAATTAATAATGTAACTTGCATTTATAAACTGGCCCTGATTGATAAATAGAATATTTTCTTCTATTGATGATAGGCACAGAATATGGTGTCCTTGTCTGAAATGAGTTAAATGCTGGGAATGAAAATTTTACAAAGATGTGTAGCATCATCCTAGTTGGCAAGGTGCAGAGAGACTGCCATGGAAAGCTGTTTTGATGACTTTCTAATTTGTATTCCCGTGTTGCTTTTCATCCAGCAAAGGAGATCTGTTTTAGTTTCAAGGGGCAGGAGGGTGCAGGGTTGGAGTGTCATGTCTAAACTCAGGCCACATTCTTTTCACCTGATTTAGGGAATACCTAAGACTGCTAGTTGTCTGCCTGATGTTCAGACAGTAAGAAAGATGTTTTCACAAGGGAAAATATATCCAGAGTTTATTTCAAAAGGACAACAATGGTGGTGGAGCAAGAAAATGAGCTGACATTACACGTGCTGACAGTTATCCTTTTCAAAACCCATCTGTGAGAATGGGCCAAGTAACTTATGTCAGGTGCTGAACTCAAGCTCATCTGCCTCAGGGATTAAAGTGAGAAGGAGTGAAATATATCCATAGCCATCCACACACCTGTCTTGTTTGTGGATGAACATTGGTTGATGTGCCTGGCTCCCATCAGCCCTGTTCCACCCGCAGTGCACAGGGTGATGACTGGGGTGATGATGACCTTTGCTTTAGCACGTGCATGGTAAGTCTGAGACATCACACAATGATGAACTTGCTGTCTAGCCGCTGTACAGTTCTTGCGCACGTATTTCAGTCTCAGAAATCCCAGACAGAAATATGAACCCCTAGGGCTGTAAATCACCATTTTCTCACTGCACACTAAGGCTGATGAGGCTCGGGTTGGCTTCAAGCCTGTACATGAACGATGGAGATGTTTGGGCTGTGGAAAGTCTGGAGGCTTTAAACCAATCTCTGAAGTCTTCAGACTGTGGAAATTTCCCATGTGGAAAAGGGTGTAATCAAAGAGAGCTGAACAGATGATAGATTTTTATAATTTAAAATATTTTAATATTCATATTTCTTGAATCCAGTACCATTTTCCAGATCTCAGTGTGGAGATTAAATGTTGAACAGCTCGTATTGCTAGTTAGGCAGTTCCTTTCCCATCTCATTTTAGCTTGGTAAATCAAGAGACATCTTTTTATTTCATCTCCAAATCACAAGTCTTCTTGATTAAGTTCTTTCTCAAGCAGAAAATTTCCCATGTCCACATTGGTGTGTTTCCAAATGTAGTGCCTTTCAGCCTATAAAAAAGAATAAACCAACAATTCCTTTCCACCTCAGAGGACTTTGCCTTTATCAAAGTACTTATTGCATTCTTATACTGACTAAAGATAGATGAACCATGTTTGGGTTGGTCTGCTTTATTTAGTAATTTAAAGCAGACTTGTAACTAAGGCTTAAAACTGTGGGGCAAGAGAACTGGCCTTTGTATGATTTATGAAGTGTCACAACTGTCTGTATCTTTAAAAGGAAAATATTTATCCTTGTTCTCTTGTTCAACTCTAGCCATTGTGCCTTCTACAGATTGTGTGACACCCTCCAGTTACTTGTTCTGCCTTTATTTAAGATTCACAATGTCATTTGCCATTGTAAGATTTTGTTTTCAGTTTCAGTTATGCTTCTGTAAGTCTACATGCAGGGATATAGCATATAGTCAGGTTTTCATTATTGTCTCAAAGATTCACCAAAACCAATCCAACCATTTTAGGAAAAAAGATAGATGGAAAATACTGTTTGCTGATATTAAAAGTGTTTAAATTAGAAGCATTTCTTATCTGAGTCCTTCAAGGTAGAAGCTGGAAGAGTGGCTCATGATTGTTTCTATGTTCCCAGGTGAAACTCCTTAAATATGCAAAATCTGAGTATTTAAATTTAAAATCTCCAGTAGAAACATTTACTACATGTGACAAACCCCCCAATATTTCTCAACTTGTGGTCTGTACCAGAAAGCTCGTCATTTAAATGACTGCAACTCTTCTGCGGTATGTACATATCCACCCACAGAAGCAAGAAAATAAACAAAATTGAAACAATGTCCAATGTTAGTTAGTTGCCTTTTTGTTTGTTTTCTCCCCAGAAATGGTGGGTCAGACTTGCTTTTGTTTCAGAATGGTTTTGGGGTTCTGGTGTAAAAAAAAAAAAGAAGCTAGCAAGCTTGGAAAACACTGCTATGGACAATAGTCATATCAATCACATTTATTCCTTAGGATGCTCCTCCTCCTCTGCACAGAGCGAGACAAACATCCCTCAGAAGAAGAGCATGGAAGCTTGTATTTAAAACCAAAATTGTATCTGAAGACTGAATCACAGCGTGCAAATACAAATGTGCTGTGACAAGCCACATGTTTCAATTCTTGATTTCTTCATTATAAGCAACTTGAGGAGATAGTAAAACCAAGTATGCTTATATTCTCCATCATTCTACTTGGTATCCATTTTTGGAGTATGTTAAATTCTTCTAGAAAATATGGAGTAAATCACAGTGTCATTTGCCCAGCTCATTTTAAATATACAGTTTTCCATTAATACTGCATACACATATAACTCTGCTCCACTCTTGCTCGTCTTTTCTTGTTCAGCATGAAATCAGTGTAATTTTAAATATTCTACCTGTCAAATTAGTTGTATTATATTACTCATAAGACACATTAAAGCAGTTAAGCTTTTTTTATTGTTCCTTAAAAATATCCCAGCATAACAGTGAATTTAGTAACATTCGGTTTAGGCAGGAAGGACTAAATAACAGAAAATAATCTATATTTCATAGCTCCAAGTATCAAGCAAATAATATATAGTACTCAATTTCCCTATTGCCAATATGACTTTTTTAGGAATAACGAATTAGAAAATTAAAAGTGCCTTCTCTCATTCTAATATATTTTACTGACATGAAATTTGATCACGCTGGATCAGTCTTCAGGAATGGAAAACAGAAAGATAAAAAGCTATAGCTTGAAGACAAACAGGAAGATCAAATAAGCTATTTAGTGTAGCAATACTTTGTCTCTTTAATGGTTTTCTGCTGATTGTACAACTTCATCTGGAGAACGTTAATGAAATAGCAGTGTGAAATATATGTCTGGTGAGACTAAGGCAATGTAATAAGTGACTTTGTAGGTAACATTTTGTGACTTTTAAAGAGTATCTTTTGTTTGTTATTGCCTTAAGCTTGTTCAATGTTCTCAATTTACATTTGACTTTTTTCTCAGATGTGCCTTTTATGATGTGGGTTCTTTCAAACAGAAAATAGTGAAGATGCCAAAGCTTATAATAAAGGAGTGTTTAGAAACAAAAGTTTTAATCTGAGGCAGGCAGATTAAGGTGCTGACTTTTTCCAGCACTGAATACCAAATGGTTCCTGCTCATTTCAAGGTTTAAGAATAACAGCGACTTGTTCCTCTGCCACGGGGTAGTTACAATTATGTGCTATAGCTGTCCTGGCTCTCTGTACCTAACCTGACGCTCCGGGAGGACAGCTGGACCACAAGCACTGGCAGTCCAATGTCGTGGATGGTGGTGTCACTACCACAGGACTAGACAACTGGCCAGTACCAGACACAAGACGTTTTCAAGCAGTTTTACTTTTGAATACATTTACATATGCTGCTACTTCTTACAAACAGGTCTTTTCACTCCATTTCTACTGTTTCTTTATCCTTCTCCTCTCCATGTAATGCTGTACCCTGCAGGATGAGGCAATGTTCAGATATTCAGAGCTGGTGCTTCCCACATCTTCATCATCTGGCTCAGCACAGGGCTCCTGACTTGCTCTTTTTGGATGCAGAGAGGGTGAAGAAATGGGGATAAGTTCCTTGCAGCATTTCTCCCCAGCAAGACTATGCAAGATATTAATATGTATTCCCTAATGCAAGAGAAGGGGTATTCTCATTCATAAAACTTTCCCCAGCTGCATTCCAGGAAGCATCGTATAGCGCAATGCTAGACAGAGCTCATTTTAGTGGTCTGTAATACATATGCACTTAAACCGCAGCCTTAGAGCTCTGTTCCACTGAGCACATTTCCTCTAGCAGGAAGACCCATGGAATTTTGTTTGCACTTTGTCAGTGGGGAAATAGCATGAGATTCAAACAGTTCTCACTTCTGAGTTTGAATTACACTGTTATCCTGCTGTCTGCTGTGAAGAGCTTTCAAGTGGAGTGTTTGCCATTAGAGCCTCTCCATGTGAATTATTTATTATTGACAGCAGTAGCTAGTAGGGAACATTTCTGTGGGATATGGATTTATAATTACACTGTTAGTTTAAGGATTAAAGCTTTTTTTGGTGGCTTGGAGAGAGGTCTGTTTTGGCTTTGAAACCATAGGATATGTACGAGAAATCTGAACTATTGTGTTGTCCCTGGCTCAGTAGAGGGAATATGGAATGAATAAGAATAATAATAAAAATAAGGCAAAGAATTATTTTCTCTAAAAACACTTTAATCTGATTCCAGGAACAGATGGCCAAAGCAGAAATTGTGTTATTTTGAAAGGTTATATGGCTGCCTGGAAGCTATTGTCCCGGCAGCAGGACAGGCAGAGTGAGCTGAGCAAATTCTCCTGGTGAGCTTCTCTGAGAAGTCAGCCAGATTCAATCAGGAGCCAAAGAACAATAACTTAAAAGTACGGCAAAAATAATGTCAGCACGTATGTTTCCATGCCACCCTGGATTTACTGTGTATGTACTGTATGGTGTTGTCTGCACATGAGCTAGACCAGGAATGTAAGGATGGCTGCCGTGCAAAAGGCATGGCTGTGCAGGGTCCTCATGTAGCGTCTCCATCGGACCTGGGCCAGGACGAAGGGCGCTGGTGGGGTGGAGGTTTGTCTGTTCAACTGGGAAGCAGTGCTGCCATGATGCTGTGCTCAGTTTCTTCGCTGGAGAGGCTTTGTGTTCAACTGGCTCTGGGTATGATCAGAGAAGCATTTGCCTAGAATGCATGTCAATATGGATCTATCCCACATTAAACTTTTATAAAAAGCTTTGCTCTAACCTTGGGTGCTAGTATTCAAGTGAAAGATATGAATAGGGTAGGTCTTATTTACTGACCATAGAAGGAAGATTTCAAATATACAACTACATTAGGTCCTCCTAATTTTATTCCCTCTAAAAGGTGTAATACTTGTAAGGATAGCTTTTTTAATATTAGTTTGATAAATTATGACAATATGACAAAGTTCAAAATAACCTTAGGAAGGCAGCCTAAGAATACCATCCAGCACAAAGTGGATATGCTTCCTTAAAAAATCAGTCTGAAAGTGATTGGCTTCTAATAGTGAAAAAAATTGGCTAATCTCTGAATGAAAGTACAAATCATAACTAATTTCTAGATTATGTTGTAACTGAAGTAGCAAAGATTAATGAGTACAAATATAGTTTTCCAATTAGACAATTACAATTGTCCTTGCTTTTGGAAGCCAGCACAACTGTCATAAAAAGAATTTCAGAAAACCACAGTCCAGAAAATGTAAAATTGCCTCAGGAGAAGAGAAGTGTGCCAGAAATACATTATATTAACTTACAAACGAGTTCCTAGTGATTATAATGAAAACCACTGACTGTCCCTAGCCATGTTACAAGCGGTGTAATGCAGCCACCGATGTTACAGCCTGGCAGTGACGGTGCACTGCTGAGGGTGAAGCGCTGCTCATGGCTCAGGTAAAGCACTTGCTGGAACAGCTGCCACGTGCCAATTGCTAACCCATAGCTAACACGGCTGTTAACTTTTCCAGTCTACAGTATTTTTACCAGCTATGGTAAAATGGTTCTGACAAATGCCAGACTGAAATCTCAGAAAAATTCTGTTCTTCTGCAAGACTTAATATTCAAAGTGACATAAAATAATGGAGTTCCTCTGTTTTTGTATAAATGGCTAAAACATGTGTCATCAAACTGTTGCGTGGATTTTAAGTACATCCATTTTTAACATTGCATTTATTTTACAATGGCTTTCACAGTGAGCTCACTGACAACACCATATGAAATGTGTGTTTTTGTTTAAATATTCAGAAAAATCAAAAGCTGTTCTCCTAGAGGTTGCCTCAGGGCAGAAAGAAATATGACAACTGAATTATAAACCCTTGAGAGTAATTTACAGTAAAAATGCTGATAAAGCAGGAACTATAATGCTGTAACCAATATTGCTAAAATATAAATATTCTACTTTCCTTTTTTATTTTCCTTTTTCTCTTCAACAGCTTGTTGTGAGCTTTAACTAATCAATTTGAAATAAGTCACAATCATCTCTTGTTCTTCCTTTTCCAGAAAGAGAATTCCATAATCACAATGAAAACTTACTATTCAAAGCAAAGTTGTGAACTGAGAAAATAATCTCAAGATTGTCACAAACACTGCTTTTAACTCTGTTCTGGTAAGATTATGGCTGATTTTAAGCTTGAGCTTTCGTTTGGTCTAAACTTTGTATCATTGAGATGCTCACACTCTAGAAGCCTGATTTTTTTCAGCATGAATTAATAATAATTTTATAATTATATAATGATAATTATATGAATACATAGAATTACAGAAAATCCTTAAGAAGTATGATTTCATGGAGTTAATATAACGTTCAGAATAGTTATAATTACATGATAGTGAGACTCTGTGTACAGAAGAATAAACTCATAGAAGAGGACCCGATTTGATTAATCCTAGTTTATGACAGTTACTGTTTTGAGAAGGCCCCAAAACACACTGGATGTTCTAGAAACATGGCCAGAAAGGACATAGGACCTCTACTTTGGATGGGGTTTGGGTGTGCACAAGTGAGAGCCACATCCTGGGCAGAGGGAATAAGCATAAGAAATCTAAGAACTGGGTCTTAAATGTGAGATTTGAAAGATGTGGACTGGTGGCTTGCAGAGATGTTATACCACTTAATTCTGAACAAATTAATACTTATACTTTAATCTCTCTATATTAGAAAGATGGAGTAGTTGTCTGTCATCCTAAAATAAATTAGTGTCATTACAGAAACAAGTCTTTCAGTTTCAAGATCACATGAGACTGTCATCTTGAATGTGTTCTCTTAAGAAATATACTTGTTAAGACAGATGAGTCTGAAGTCACAACGTGAACAAGAAGTTGCCCAAATACAATAGACCTGTCTGCCTTAGAGGCCTTTGTGACCTTTCATCTGAATTTACTGGGTATTCGCAGCATTTTCTGGAGTTAAGAAGAGTCTACTTATAAAGAGTAAAAGATGCCCAAAAAGATACCAGAGAAAAAACATTGATGAACAAGTTTGTGTTTATAATATGCCATGAACCAGAAATGTGAAGTGGATGATTTTTGCTGGATGAACATAATGAGGATTACAATATCTACATAGTATAATGACAACATCAGACTTGAGCTATCCCAGGATTCTGGACTCCTTTTTATGTATGAAATACTACCAAGGGACTGAGTAGATTTTTCCATGTTTCAGGGAAAATACTAATTTGAGGTGGTTATTGGTGATCTAATTTTGAGGTTGCTGGTGCTAGGATGTGGAAAATACTATAAGGGCCAACTGCCTCTGTTGTGGAAAAAAATTCAGAATGTCTTGATGTAGAGAGTCTTGAAGTTCCTACAGCTTGTCTCAAAAAATCTGCAATCTAATACTTCAGCCTGGAAAACCACTGCCTGCAGGATGGACAGCGTTTTCTCAAAGGATGAGATAATGCAGATATTGGGATAAAATGATGGATAAAATTATGGCTGTGCTGATGAAACCTGGAATACTACAGTTCATCCAAACTGCCTCTGCAGAGACCTGGGAACTGTTAACGGGGATCTGCTGAGCCACTCACCAGGATACTGGGCAGCCTGCCTATTCTGCAGCTACTGGGGAAGTAAAAAGAGTAGAAGTGCCGAGGGCTTAATGACTGGAGTATTAATCAGTGAAAATGGGTGATGCAGAGAAACTTCTCTGCATATAATTAACTGGCATTCAAGTCACTGTCTCTATGGGATTAGTTTTAGACTCCATTGATGCAGATGAGCTGGGCATGATAATTCAGCACAGTTGCATGTACAGATAGTAGCTCTTGGATGCTGGCTTGAGTCCTGAAATCAGTACAACAATGTTGGCTATAAATAATACAGCAGGGAATACGCAGGCAATTCTGTTTTCAATACTCATGTTAATCTATTACAAGTTTGCTTTGGTATCTCTCCCTGTCACAGCATTATGCTGCTTAGACTTACCCTTCATGTGCAAGCAGTGAAGCTCACGGGTTTTCCTGTGCTTAGGCAGTATGTAGCTCTATGGTCACAGCTGTACTCTGGGAGGGGGAAGAACAGATGGGTTGAAGGTGAGCATGCCATGTTCAATATGTCAATTAAAGGAAAATTTTATGCTTCTTGTTGAGGGATAAAAATCAGAAGAAGTCTTCAGTTTATTTTGGTTCAGATGATCATATGAAAATAAAGACTGAGGCATGGTTTCACTGAAAGACTGTGGAAGGAAAGTGCTGGAAATGAACAACAGAGAGGCACAGGGAACTCTGAAATACTGTAAGAACTTTTAATCTTGATAGTATTGGAGGAAGAATGGCCAATCTTCAGGCTGCAGACATACTGTTCTTTCAGACATCTGCCCATGACCTGGAGGAGCCTTGACTGTGCTTGGAAACGTGAACCCTGCAGGGTCTTCTAACAGCCTCCTAACTCCAATGGCAGGTGAGTGACTGAACACAGGGCTAGTAAACACCTACACTGTTCCCCTTGTAATTGCCACAATAATAAAACCCTGCTACTGTTCTCAGATTTCTGATAAACTACAAACAAGAAGGTCACAGTGATACCAACAGAGATAATTTCTGAATATCTTTATTTTATTGTCTGGTTTATATTATGTTGTGTCTGATTTGTGGGACTCAGAGTGAGGTAAGTCACAGGTAAGTACATGCATACCCATGTGCTCACATATATTGAAGCTGTTCCTTACAGTTGGTCCAAAAATTCCCTGATTTCTATAAAATGTATTAAGATAAAATGTAACAATAATTAAAAAAAAGGCAATACCTTTTCCTAATTTTATATGCAGTGCAAGAAGAGATGAAGGTGGCAACACTAATGAATGAGGAAGAATGAAGCTTTAAAGAATAAGACTGTAATACAAATTAGTTTGATCAGGCACACATATTTCACTAGAATTGTCAAACTGATTTTTTCCCTTCTCAGCCACATGTTAAAAATCACTTACTCTTCGCAGAAGTCTCTTTGCAGTCAGTAACATCTTGTGGGAACTGGTGTAATATCAGGGAAATCTGATGTTTGAAGAAAAGGGATGGCAGAAGTAGAGAGGTCTGCACGTTTCCAGGCTGCCTATGAGCTTTGCTGGGAGCAGGCAGAATGCTCCACAGCTTGGAGGAAATCAGAGTTGTCTCCTAAGGCTATAGGGTCAGTAACTCCGTGTATGCCTCTTTCTTAATCCATCTGCATATTAAGCTTTTCCTTTTTCATATGAATCTTTTTGAAAGTGTTTCTGAGCTATGTTTGCATATGGATGTCAGATGATGATGCATTAGGTGTTCAAGCTGAACTGAGCATAAAAACATGCTCAAATGAACCAGGGAAATATTACTGTGTCAAAGGCACAGATAATATTTCAGATGCAAAATTTACCCAGCAAGTTGCTGGAAAAGAGCTGTCTCTTGAATCCTGCAGCAATAAGATTAGCATTTAACTAAAACAGCAAAATTTTTCGTTGACAAAGCATACATAAGAAAGTAATAGACTAGGTCTTTAAAAGAACCTAAAATCTATCTAGAATTGGTAATCAGTTATGCAACAGGTATTGACTAAAATTAAGTTATAACTATCATCTGATAAGTCTATTTAGAAGAAAGAAATGCCTGAACATGTAATTCACATTGCTACTCAAGTCACCTGAGACTTAAAGATTAGGAGCATGTTATGCATGCCTTCTGATGATAATATAATACACATGATGTGCCTTATTTGAGTCAGTTGTATCTGGCCATGCTTGAAGAGCTATTTCTAAAGTGTGTTTTATCACTTCCAGTACACAGCATTGCTCTAAGCATTGGTGAGTGATGGCTCAGCTGTTGGTGTGCTACAAACAGGATTTCCATTATTACAGGTGTCAAATAAGACTTATCTGAAAAGTCTCTGCTTCCTGACTCTGCAAGATTTTCTTTAATAGTTACAATAATAGATGCACAGTTTATGGATTATTCACAGAGAGAAATAAGAGCATGAGGGGTCTCTATTTTAAAATAAAAAGTTAGAAATTTTCTCTATCTTTGACATTTCATTCTGTGAACTCTGATGTAGCAACGGACAGCTTGACTGTCTTGACAACTTGAGTGCTAGAGACAGCAGGTACTTTTTTCCTTATGAGGGACCAAACTTCTTGTTTAAGTATTAGTGAAATTACAGGATGTCAGCAAAATGTATGGAGCTGTGCTGCTCCTCAGATCTTGGCTCTGCAAGTGTACTCCTCTTGCTTTTAATGCCTCTCTGTTCCAAATTCAAAGCAGAAGACCTCAGAACATGGAAAAAGTTAAGTAGGTGTAATTTTTATATGTTCTTCCACTAATGACTCAGTACAATTTTTGTACCACGAAGTTTGCATTGGGTTTCACATTCTGTCCTTGGGCCTGCATATTTCTCTTTTCTATGTGAGATATTTGCTTTATAAATGAATGCTTACTGGAGATAAAACATATTAAATTGCTGCAATGTTGTAAATGAATGACACTTACTTTCTCCTAAATGACTTTTTCAGCCTTACGTAACAACTACCTGAAAGTCAAAGTTGTGTCTTTTCCCAAGGACATAGTCTCACATTTACTGGCCAAAGTCATCACCTGAAATTGTTATACAAGGAAAGGAACTAATGAGATAGATAGTGCTCATCATTTGATTTCATACTGTGCAACAAGCTTTAAGCACAGGAAACCCATGTCAGATTTATTTCATTGCTTACTCAGATCTTTACTTACAGGATAAAGATGAATGTCTACAAAGAGATCTTTGAATTCTTACTTTTAATTTCCTGCAAGAAAGAATACCGGAAAGGTTTGTAGCACTCTGTGTACTTCATTCTTATATATACCCGAGGGTTACTTCTGATCAAAGATGTATCTTAAAAAGAGGGCTAGTGAAGATCCTTTAAATAAATGCAAACTTCCTTGCCCAAGGGCTGGAGAGGAGCAGGACTAAGTCTATAAAGAGGGAACTGGGAAGTATTAGTAGTAGAAGTGCCTTGCAGCCAATAAAAATTTTTACAGAAAAGGGCCTGTTTCCTCAATGGAAAAGGGCTTTGTTTCAATAATCCAATACTGAGTTTAATAAAGCTTGGGAAATGTCTTCATTTTCAGATATTGCTGTGACAAACATCACCAGCTACCATGGTTATAGATGAAATTTCCTCTGTTTTGTTTTTTAACACACTGGCAAATTTTCTGGTGATTGTGAAGTCTTTACTGTGTTATCTCTTAACAGTACCTGAGAACTGGAAGCTGGTCCTGAGCTAACCTTCCTGGGAGCAGGAATTATCCCACATGCTGATTGCTTGTCTGATTTCATAATTCATATGTATATATATCATGCTGGTATAATAAAATTATTTTCAAATTCAGTGTCATTAATATCCTCTTTCCTTCATGAGAAGCCAATCCATTGCCACTTGACAGGAGGTGGCCTCATATGAGGTAATAATAACAACACATAATGTGATCTACCTTGGTATGTATCAGTATCTTTTAATAATATACCCAAAGATTCTCCTTAATAATATTTTTTCCTCATTTATTTCCTTGTAGTTTGAATTGTACAGATACATATCTTAAGCTGTTTATTGTCAGAAATTGCATGTGAATGGATTTAAGTACTTTTGAATAGTCTTGATCCATAAAAGTGGTGTCATTCAGCACTTAAGATAGCTGTAAAATGTACAGTGTCCCGGAATAACATACATCAGACACAGGTACTTGTGTTCTGCTTGAAAAGCAAAACATTACAACAGCACTTTCTTCAAATACTATTTTCATTGACACTTTGTGTGGCCTTTGGCATAGACATTTGATTATTCAGATGAGCATTGAAGTAATGTGTATTAAAAGGTGCAGGTAAGTCCAAAGCCTTGAGTTTTGTTCCTATCTGCTTCATATATAACCCACTTTCTTCTCATTAGAAAGAGCTTGGGAATCACCAACTTCTCTCCTTGAAGTGGCATTGGGCAGTGCTTTGAAGTGAATCTGGAAGCAGATTTTTGGATCATCTGTATAAATGTGACATCACTCCTGGGGTCTATTCTGGAGTCAACCAACCAGCCAGCTTCCAATGGAGCAAAGCCCAGGATGGCTGAAGGGACCCCTTGCTCTAGGCAGAATGAGTGACACCACACCAAGTTGGGCTCACAGGTACCCTGCACGGCTGCCCAGTGCTAGCACAGTTAACTCTACACCTTTGCATGTCTGCATGCTACACAGTGTGTCAGGACCCAGAAAGGGCCTTAATATTTTATTGCAGAACCATCATTCCTCCCTTGCAACATCAACCATTAAATGCTAATGACCGAATCTTACGACTAAGGGGATCTTCCTGCTGCTTTGAAGAAAGCAGAACATTAGTATCCATATACACTGAAATGCCACAAAGACAGAAGTGTTTTGCCTCTGTCTGGACCAGATGTCATCCAGTGCTTCTGAACTGGTAGAGACTGAACTGAATACCCACCCATCTGTCTCACAGTCTTTATAGAGATTAGGTCTCTGTGGGGTAGACAAAAGAAAATGTCAATTCTTTTTCTCCCCCCCCCCCCCCCCCCCCCCCCCCGAGGTTTTCAGTCGATTTTTATGACAGAAAAGATATAAAGTAGAATGGTTTTCTCTGAATTCTGTGTTGGCAGTGCTAGTCCTAAAGCACTAGAAATTTAATCTTGTCTGGATATCTTTTAAAAATGAAGTTTCCTGTAACATGTTGGAATGTTCAAGCTGTTTCAATGTTTTGGTATGTATATCTTATGAAAACTTTTAAGTTATAGAGGGCTGCAGAGACATCCAGAGGCTCCAATTTGGAAGAGCATTTAATGCATTCAGGAAGTCAACAGAGCAAGAGTTTTGGTTCCACTGAAGCTAGGGAACCTGAAGTATATCCTTAAATAAACTCTAGCTTTTGAAATAAAGAATACATCAAATTGCAGATGCAAAGCTGTTAAATTGTCTTGATATATCTTCTGTTTCAGGAGATCATCCTGAATAATTATTCAGTGTTTTCCAGCCAAAACAGTCTCAAATTGAGCAATACTTTAATGTATTATATGTGCAAGGTTTTAGGGTGATAGTATTTTTTAGTAGAACAATTAGCATAGTTCGGAGTTTGATAGCTCCAAAACATAACTTTTTTTCCCCAACTTTATCAGTCAGTCGAATAAAATACACCATTTCTTCCACTAAACTCTGCCTGTTTCAGCATAATCCTCCTTGGGTAGGAAATCATAGTTTTTGCAACTTTTTCCTTTTCCCTTTAGACAAGACACTCTCTGATAGTACAGCAGAAAAACATATATAGAGAGACCTTGGCATTTACAGAAGCAGGAGAATTGTCAGCTGGACATAACATCAAGGTTACCTGAATGTCCCTTATCCCTATTAAATCCCTTGTTACACAAAGAGGTGGAGCACCATGGAACAATTATACAAAAGACTGGAGAAAAAAATAATGAAGTATCTAATTGTATGAAAACGTGTTTGTTAGATAAGCACCTCTAGTTTCTTGACCATCAGAGCCTGTTTTCCCCTGACATCTCATGCCCTTAATCCTGGGCATATTCTCACAAGAGGCAGACTTTCTGTGGGCTGTATTTTAAGAGACAGTGAATGGTGCCTTCGCATTGCCAAGGAGAGATATTTAAGAGCAGAAGATACCCAAGCTATCACCTAGATAAAGTAATCTTTAAAGTATATGGGCATACATTTTCATTGGTGGGAAGCTATAGGCAATGTTAGAATAATATATCATAGAGAACAGATATTGTGTTTATGCTGTTATCAGAAGACAGTTAAATGAAAAGTCAGAGAATATGTACAAATTCTGTTGGCCTTGCTCCTCTCAGGATCATGGGATATATGATGGAAAAAGAAATATGAACTAAATGGAAAAATATTTTCCCCAAAATTATGCTGTCAGAATACTTCGTTCATTGTGTATTATTATTTATTGTTACAGTTTCTAAATATTATGCTGCTCTCCTTTTACAGTATGGAGATATTGTATGCAGACAGTATATAAACTGGGAAGATTATAACTATAGTTAGAATTGAAAGGCTAATAAGAACTCTGGTATTCTTCCTTTGCCTTCAGACAGCCATTGTATAAGGAAATACAGTTTACATTAAAAAATGCAAAGAAGTGTTTAAGAGGTAGGGTAGTGATTGGTTAACGAGCAGTTAAAGAAACTATAGCAAGGTACCTATGAACAGATTTCTGTAATTTTTCTGCTTTTTAACTAGAGTGCTTTATTTTCCAGATTTGAAAAAAAAAAAAACATTTTTAGCATCCCTCAATAATTTTTTAAAAATGCACCTCTTACTAATGTAAAATTAAATGAGAAAACAGAAATACTGTCTGTTGGAATAACACACAACAAACCCTTCTGTTTTCAACTAGAGGAACTGATGGAAATAACAATGTTAGCATTCATGCCACTTTAGAAGGAAGGAAAAGAAACATTTTAATAGTGGGTTATTCTAAGTTTTACTAGGAAGAGGTGGGATGAGCCCTGGAAATGCTGAATCCAGTGCCAGGATCTGAAGAAAAGTATGCTGTCACCATCTGACTTCCTCACCTTTTTCTGCCTTGCTCTTCCAAATGATCTAATTTAATTACTTGTTTTACTTCTTTGTGGTTTTTTTTTTTTTTTTGGGGGTGTGGGGGTGTGGGGGGGATGTGTGGGTTTATCAACCTGGTTTTGATGTTTGTACACCTTTCTTTTCCTTCTACTAGAAAACTCTTTTTTCGGTCTCCTGTTCTTTTCCTGAAGCCTTTTTAAATCCATCTTAATCTCTTTCCCTCTTACTATTTGCACTAGAGCTAGAACTACAGTGCTTGGGAGAGTAGAAGGAGGGATTAGGGAAGTGTGGATAGGGAAAAGAGACAGGGAAGGCATAAGGGTTTCTAGGAACTGAGTGAGAGGAATGGCAGGGCTGCAGTGTAAGGGTAAACATCCTGGAGATCAACTCTTGCTCCCAGCAGGGCAGAGGGAAGGGGAAAGGACTGAAAAGCAGCATTTGTAGAAAACTGTGCAAAGGGAATCTGCAGTTTGTTGATGTAACAAATGGGATCTCTCTTCTTCTGCATAGGTGAATTGAGCAGCCTGCAGCCCTAGCAGCCAGCCTGTGACCCCAGGCAGGCTTTCCTTTGTCTAAAGCTCTTTGTACCACTCTTTGCTAAGACATTCTGCTTCTTCCCCCTCTCCAGGGCTGGTGCTTTTATTTTTCCCTGATTCATGGATGCAGCAGGGAGTCTGTGCCATTGCCCACTGCTCGACACCTCAGTGTGAGGAATTCAAGGGTGGGTGACCACATTGCTAAAGAGTCAGTTTGTGAACGTTCAGTGGTGGTGTGATCTCCAGATAATTTAGTGGACAGCCTTTATGATTTACCATACATGGTTTTTTAGTGAAGTATGGTTACACTGTGGTAAATCAGGCCCCTGAGATGAGTATAACCATATTCCTTGATCTGAAATCTCTGATCAGGACCATTTCAAACATTCTAAACTCCTCAAATATACTCAAACATCAATGTTTTTCAGTAATTTCTTATTTTCCTGTCCCATAGCAAATAATATATCAGTCAGTTTCATATAAACTTTTTTGTCTATGTTAAAATGGAATCCACAACCTATTTCTTTGTTATTCATTCATGAACCTTCTCCACTACTTCAGTTTTTCCAGAATGTCTGCAATATTTTAAATTTTTCCTTTTCTGTGAATTTTCTATGTTGTCTAGATTTTTTTTCAAGTGTAGTGTTTAAAAATAGTGGCCTTGTTCAGTATATGTAGTAGACATATAGTCCCACCTATAGTAAAATGATCGTTATAAAAGAATCTTTTGTATATGCTAGAAAGAGATTTGCCTTTTTTGAAGTAGCATTGTGATTTACAATATACTTCTAATCCTTCCCTAAAGTAGTTTTTAACTATTTACTTCATATTTTGCATTTATACATTCATCTTTTTCCATTCTTATGTGGTGTACCTCATATATAAAACATCCTATATTGATTTATTTCTTTCAGATGATTTCTCAAAGCTTTTGAGATAATTTTAAATTTTAAGTCTCTTTTACAGAGAGCTTTCTATTTGGTGTAATCTGTTAATTTTGCCAATATATTCACTGTATGAATTTTCACCTTAATGAAAATATTGAAGAATTTATGACATAGGACATACCTCTGTAGGAATACTTTTATTCTCCTTTTGGTAGGAAGCAGACCTTGAACTATTCTTTATTCAACCTTCTGTACAGCAGTTGTATCTAGAATATATTTATCTAGTTGGATTATGAGGATGTCATGTCAGTCTGTGTCAAAAGCCATAATAAAGATATGTCATATTTCATGCTTCCCACTCACCCACTTAACCAATTATTTTGTCAAAGAAGGAAATTGTATTGCATGAGCACACTTTGTTTTTGACAAATACATGTTAAATTATTCTTATTACCTTCTTGCTGTTAACGAACTGATAGATTATTTGATAATTTATTCCACTATCCTTTGGGGTACTGAAGTTAGGTGGAATAGTCACTAATTTCTTAGAGATATCTTTTTCCTCT
The DNA here is from genome assembly GCF_965140245.1 of Athene noctua. Taxonomy (NCBI): domain Eukaryota; kingdom Metazoa; phylum Chordata; class Aves; order Strigiformes; family Strigidae; genus Athene; species Athene noctua. The sequence continues at coordinate 123,951,560 of NC_134038.1, forward strand.
TTTAGAAGGATTTTCTCCTTGCCCTTTTCCAGTCCTTTGGGATCCTACTGTCTTCTAAATCTCTTCAGAAATCAGTACAAATCATTCTGAGACTGCTCTGGCTACTGCTGTGAGTAGTCAGGGCCACAGTTTATTAGACTCTGCTGAATTCAGTATCTCTAATACCTCAATAATCTTCCATGCTTCTAGTTTATCTCTCTTTCCCTTGTTACTAATTACACAATAATTATGGTATGATTTACTAAGTGCTTGAACCAGTAGGTACTTTGCTTTGAAATAGCTGCAGTTCATTGAGTGACTCCCCATAAAGCTTAAGTGTTCACCAGGGATCCACATTTATGGCCACGATTAGAAGCTCTAAGTTAGATCCATGTTCTACTTGCCTCTGCTGTCCTGGAAAGAGAAGTGTCAAGCTTTCTTCTGACGTCCACAGGTATCTTAGGCTTCAGGACCACTGAGATCATACAAGGCCTGGTTCAAATCTAGTCTGTCTTATCTCTCAGAAGGGTGATGGAGATTTCAGTTTTCCTTTAAAACAAAATCAATCCAACACCTGGCACCCAGAGGTGAAGTCCCAGTGCCCATGCTCTCACTGGCCCTGAGGCACCCATCACTCTGTTATGAGAGCCATTGCCATGCCAGGGATGCCCTGGGACTGCACAGGAGGAAGGCAGAAAAGACAGGCCTGAAGGAGTGAGCCTTGTGCTGCTCTACTGGTATGTAGGAAGAGAAAAAGTTAAGCTGTGGTCTCCACTACAATGATTATTGCTACTTCTTTTGAACAAAGAACGGTTAAAGTTTAAGAAAGTTGTTTGTGGTAGAAAACATTGGCAAATTTTATAAAAAACTAATTTTCCAGAGAAGATGTGTTACATTTAAAAGAATGTTTTAAATAAAATAATTTGGCTATCCAGTAGCAACTACTTATTGTGTCATATTTGTCATGCCTTCTGGCATAACAAATTTAGCATTTACTGCAAGACACATTGGTTGCTGTCACAGGAGGTAGTGAAATTGATTTAAAAGAGAGACATCATGTGGAAAAAAAATAACTTTGGCAAAGAACATAATGCTTCAGTAATTAATAAAAGAAGAAAATAATCTTCTTCTACAGAGGAATCTAATACATTTAAAGTACATCCCTGGAGCAGTTTGCTGTGCTTCCAAGCCTAGGTGAATTCTCCTAGGTGCAGTAAACTTCCGGTGTAATTTACTTTATCGGGACTATGCCAAACAGAAACACGCAACATAGAATGTATAATAAACTAGAACCTTACCCTCCAGCTGAAATCTGACATTTTGACTTGATGGACATTTGTACAAAAATGTCTTTACAGAGTGGGTTGTTAGGTGTTGGAATAGGCTGCCCAGGGAGGTGGTGGAGTCCCCATCCCTGGAGGTGTTTAAGGTTAGGTCGACATAGTGCTGAGGGACATGGTGTAGCTGGGAACTGTCAATGTTAGGTTAATAGTTAGACTAGATGATCTTCAAGGTCTTTTCCAACCTAGATGATTCTGTGATTCTGTAGAAGTCTTTCTTCCTTTCAAAAGAAAGCAATATATATACTTAAGCTGGATTGTCAGACTTCCTCCTTGCTGCTGCATCACAGTGAACTAAAAATTTTTGATTTCAAGATTAGATGGAATCTAACGGCATGGGTTGACTTCTCTGGCTTGCCTAGAAGTAGAGCTGAAGTTGAGAGGACACTGAAAAATTACTGCTCTTTGATCAGGGAAGGGGAAAAAACACTACGTACATGGATTCGATAAAAAGGTGGCTAAAACTTCAGTCTCTAGAAAGCCGGGTGGCTGTTGCAAGTCCACTTAGATGGTTATTCTCAAAGTTATAGCAATGAAAACACAAAGAAAAGACTCTTGAAGACTTGTGTATTCCCTATTTTTCCAGAAGATAGAGAGGTTAACTCAGTTCTAGAAGAGAAGGAAGCTGACCTGCAAGATCTCTGTAATTGTTTTTAAGGACATTTACTCTTTAGAGAACAAGGAATGTGGGATAGGATAGGAGTGGATGTTTCACATTGTAAGGCTATGAAGAGTGGGTTTGGAATATTGCAAAGAAGTGAGAAGTATACATCCCTGGAGCAGTTTGCTGGAAGGCAAAAGCGCTCTCTCAGGCAGTAAATTGTTAAAGTGAGAGGCTCAAATAACCTAACCTGTGCTGATTTCCAAGCTGCAGTGCCTCCTTCAGAAACCTTTAGATTACATTGTGCAAGGTCATGTCATGCACATAGCATTTGCTACAGGTGCACAGAACAAAATGCACCTACAAAGCCATACCAACTGAGGAGTGTAGAAAAGGTTATATGCAAAAGCTATACAAGTAATCTGTAGCTCCTCAGCTTCACACCAGGGATTCCTCTTGAGATTGTTCTGCAGGGAAATGGAAGGTTATTAAAAAAAAGAGGAAACCAAACCAAAAAGCAACAACAAAAAAAATCCTTCAGAGAAGTTAACAACATAATCAAATTTTTAAAAAGAGGGTTCTATCTAAGGGATGTGACATTTTACCAATACGGTTAGACTACCTGTGGGTTTTCTCCTAAAAAACCTGTAGAAATGAGGTGCACAAACCTGGGGGCAGCTTATCTCTTCCTGACATAAAATCTCCTCTTCATTTTCCAAGGACTCAATTTTTCAACAATTTCTCTGAAATACTGATAAGATTTTTAAGAAGAGATTGGGGAAGTGAAAAATGCTAACTGTATGAAAATGTATTTTCTTTCTGCTTCATAGAAAATAACATAAAGCAAGGTAAGAAAGAATTTTTATTTCTTAGACTGTAATAATAGGAATCTATTCTCTCAGTTTATTAGTCATGTTCTAGCCAGCCTGATAAATAGACTTACAACATTTGCACTTTATGCATAGTACTCAGACAAATGAAAATTTAATTTATTCTCCTTTATAACATTTATATGAAATATTATTTTCTGAGATCTGAAAACCTGCTAGAATTTTTAAATGGTTTTATTTATAGAGTGTTGTTTTGCTTGTTTCCCATTTTGTAATAACAGAATAGTGACTTCATTCTCCAAACAATATTTCTTTTGACTTAAGCATTTTTAGAAGCAAAGATCTCATCAAGCTTCTTGAAAAAACAAATAAGCCATCGGGACCTCAAAAGAACCTGGTTGTTTCTAGCTGCCCAGTACTAAAAAGCAAAACCTGCAGACAGCCCTGCTCTGCATAGCAAACAGTCAGTCTAGCAGGAATAACCACTAACTAATACACAAGAGCACAGAGAAGGACCCAGCATAATGGAAATGAAGGGATTTTAATATGTCTGCTAGAACCTGCATATCAGTTTGTACCAATCACATCTCATTGATGCTTTAAAGCATAAACTGGCAACAGAAGTGGAATCAAGTTTGTAAAGACTCGGTATTTACATCTTCTTGCTTTCAAGAGAGAGATGCAACATACAGCTGGGCACAGACAAAAGAATGACTGACTTCTTTTGTATATATTGTCCTTAAATATCTGCTAGAAGAGTAAGACAAATCTGGGTAAACTCCCACCAGAATGAAGAAATCAAATTACTAGCAGGGAGCCTTAATAACAATATATTTTTCTCATTATTAATAGTTAGTATTTTTTTCTCCTCTCAGAATCAAAAGCTCTAAATGAGAGACCACAGATGCTCTTTTAAACGTATCTCAGAGGACCGTTTCCATGCCAGTCAGATGATGGAGTCTGTTCAAGGGTGCTGTACCTAGAGTCATGACCGTGTTACAGCTGAAAGTTGCTGGAAAGCTCAACTTGTTGCTCCACGACTTCTTACTGCTACAAACTGCCAGAACATCCAGGGTAAGGAGAAGATTGTTGTGGAGTTACACTGGCCATGTAGGAATATAGCTGAACAAAATAACATGAGAAAGATCTTTGGTTTGATCCACAAACACTGCTCTTTTAGTAGGTATGTAATAGGGGGTGTGTGTCTAAATCATGCAAAAGTGTACTTCACATATCCACAGCTAACTTGCAGGCTCAAAGACAATGGAAAAGCACACATTATTAGGAAGATTTCCTTTGGCAGTTAATTCAGATTAATTTTTTGCATCTGGGTTTGGAGGAAATGTTCCTGCCCTTTGTGCAGCCCAGCAATAACTGCAAAGCATTATGAATATATTTGGCTATGCACAGCAATATTTTGTGTCATAAATCAAGGATCACATTAGCCAGGCCATCCATAAACTTACTAAATAATGATAAATGGGAAGCCAAATTTGGCTTTCAGTTGTGCTGGTGTAAATCTGTAGTAGCTTTGAAATCTACAGAACACTCAGTTTTAGAAGAAACTTTATTTTCAATATTCTCAGACTTGAAAATCAAAGGGTCACTTTCAGATCACTTAAGAGCAGCATATCAATTAAGATAAAAGATTAAGAAATCCAGAGAATTTGTAAAAAAACCCCCATTTTCTAGATTTGATTGTTCCAATAAATGTCATAGTTAAATAAAGAATGACAAATGTTCTGATTATCAAATCTGAAATCTGAAGAGGCCACAGAAGGAAATAAACTGAAGCAGCTAGGAATTACATTGTTTTGGATGCATTCTGAGGCCAGGTTATGTGGATGTACCTCCTCGTGTCCCTGCTCAGGACAGCAGGAAGGCTCTGATTCATTTTTCAACTGTGTTGCCTCCTGTGAGCAGAAGAAAAGTCTTCCTGACTTCAGCTGGTAGGATGTAAGTAGTTAATGCTCCAGACTCTACCTGAAGAGCCAGTTCTGGTTAATCATTTCTCCTTGATTTCTTATAGTAATAGGTCTAGTTGTTGCTCTTTAATTAATGGGGACCTGCTTATTATGCTGCTAGCTGGCAGTTGTTGAAGATGTGGAGACTAAGGATAAGTAAAATGAGATGGAGAAGAAGGTGGTATTGTTCTATGTAAAAAGGAAATAGAACGAGGACAATACCGTCCTCATCCCTCAGTCCTGAGATGCCAGAACTGTGGCATCTTTTGCCATTGTGCTCCGTGAGAGGGCAGGAGGGCCAGAACTCTGATGTTTTTCCAGGTGCAGGTCTAAGCTGTCAGAATCTGGGGTTTCAAGAAGTATGTCTTAGGTTATACCTCCATTGACAGAGGTTTCCTTGTGAGGGTGTGTACACGTGGGTCTTGGAGACCTTTGTGCATGGAAATACATATGCTCAGAGGAGTAATTTGGAGTGTCTCCTCATCTGAATGAACAACAAGTACAACTGGCAAAACACCTGTGGGACAAAAAAGGAGTAGCAGTTGGACATCAAATGAATCAGATGTTACCTTGATGTGAAACAAGTCTGTGCAGAGATATGTATGCTGACTTGGTAGTGCTTTTGGTATGAATGCAGAACATGGATGTCTAAACTCTCTTCAGTTGTGGATTAGTGTCTCTGTTGACTAATTCATGAGGGACTGACAGTGTAAAGATGCAGGTGCCTAGAACTACCTTTTTACTAAGAGGTCTACAAGGTCTGCCCTAATACTGTGCAGTTTTGACAGAAGAGTAGACATTGGACTATCCTGATTTAATACATCTTCTAAGATCATGCTCATGCTTCCTTTGGTGTGTGAATACTTCTGAGGGGCAGTGCCTCCATATTGGTCTGTGCATCAGGTGGGGGTGGAATTGTCCAACTCCAGATGTAAGCAGAAGAGCTGCTTGACTTAAGGGGTACTTGGGTCTGGAGCAGGGGAGATGTAGAGAGGTATTTAAATCAGGCCTACTGCTAATCTATATCAACAAAAAAGCACTGCAAGGTATTTTTATTATATGCTTGCTTTTTGCTAATCCTTCACTAGTCAGAAAGAAAGCAGCGCTATTTTGAAGGTTTAAATTTATTTGCATCTGCTCTGCAGCCTCACAAGTATTGAGGAGCACATGCTTAGAATATTATCAGTCCAGGTGTTGTATACATTCATCTAATCGAAGCCCACCTTATTGCCTGAATGAATTCCTATTAACTAGAATTGGTTGAAATGTTACTACTGTTTCTTTCCTCTCCTGCCACTAGATTAAATGGAAAAAGAACAATCTCTCAGATAGTCAGTCAACCAGAACTTTTTATGTTGGAATTGAGCAGCAATGCAGCCTCTCAACTGTTACCCAATTCTTTGTGTGAACTGATTAATAATAATAATAGTAATAATAATAATAATAAAGATACTCAGCATTTGCATCCTCGTAACACTTGTCCTCTACAGAGCCCAAACCACTCATCATCTCCAATTTGGTCAGCTGCAAATGAAAGATTAATGATTTGATCAAGACAACATGAGTAATCACATCATTTGTCCCCCTGCATTTTCAGCATTACAATTAATCATCTGACATACTGCCTTTTTTAGATTATACCAGAAGTCTATTCAATTTGATTCTAGCATAGTGATACAAAGTAATATTTGGCCAAAATATTCAAGTTCAAAGCAAAAGCCACAAACTTTCAGACAAATCTACACTGTGTATTCTGACTGTAAAATGACAGGAACATCCCAGATGTGTTTGATAGTGTTTGGGAGCAAACTGAGCAGGCACATTCAAGAGAAAAACTGAAAGCCTTTATGAAGCTAAGAGTATATGAAATTTAGAAAACTTGTATTGGATCTCTACATTTGAACAAAATGTTTTGATCCTGCAGAATTTGAATTCTGCTGGCAGTACTCTCAGAGCTTCATAAAAATACATGTTGTCATATCAGAAAAATATCTGACACAGATATCTGAATTTATAAGTGTTTATTAAATCAGAATCAGAGAAATATTCACACAGAACCACATGATGACAGTTATTTGCAGCAGAAAAGGAAAATGAGTTGAAATACAAAAAGAAAAAAAAAAAAGAAAAAGCTGAGCCAGAAAGGGGAATAGAGACATGAAATAATAGAACAGTAATGGGTGGCTGTAACACAGGTGGGTTATGAGATCAGCTTTGACTGGTCTTTATAAGGTATAAAAAAACATCCTTTCCCCCACCTTTTTCCTGTTCAAACTTATTCATCACACTATTTCTATTTTTCTGGTCTCAGATAACTTTCACCTAAAGACTACTTCAAAAGTTTTGCAGGAATTCCCTCTGGTGAGGTCTTGAAACATGTATGTCTTTTTTTTTTTTTCCCCCTGGAAAAGGCTATTCTGCCCTTCTGGCAGACCCGCCTTCTTTCCTGAGGCTCTTATTTGTCTGATACAGGAACTTATTTGCCAGAAATTATCAAGTTTCTGCAATGGTTAGGGTAGTGTGACCTGGTTTTAGCTGCCAAGTAAGCCTTTTTACTACATGGGTTAATGCAGTTCTATTCAAAAGGGAATATGACATCCCTGTGTTGTGTACATTCTCTAGGAGCATCAAACCCACATGTGAGCCTGTTCCAGTGTAACACATTTTCCATCTTTTTAATTAATTGAATCCTTTCTGCCATTATTTGGCTAAATACATCTTTTCTTAGCTTCTCAAACATGTATTTTGAATTGAGGGTGCTAGTTTGTAAAGCTGGTTAGCTAATGATCTGTGATTCTGTTCTTTTCCCTGGTGGTTTCCAATTAGGTAATTTTGTCAATCTTCTTTGAACTTCCTCTTTTGTGATTTGCAGTTCACTTTGATGAATCACATCACTCCGTTCACGTGTTCTATTTTCAATCTACTTTGCCAGAGTTATATGATGCCTCCCATTCCCATTGTTCTTTCCAGAAATCAGTCATGCTTAGTTCATTTGTCACTGTATTCTTTTCATCTCTCTGCCTGACAGTTTGAAAGATTTCCTCTGGTCATCTCCACTTCACTGGTAATGGTGTTGTTTGTGTGTATTCCTTTAGTTCTCTTGTCTATATCAGTAAGTTGTTCTTCAACTCCACTTCAACTTCTGCAGTGTTATGATATGAGATTAAGATTTTTTTTCTCTCTGTGATTGCATTAGTATTGATACACTTTTCAATTTCCCCTTATTCATGTCACACCAAGTAAATCTGCTGTCATTACAATGTTCCTGTATACACAGTGGGACAAGTACAGGGTGGATAGGAAATGGAGCCATGCCTATAAATCAGTAAGTGTAATTTTATACACAAAGATTTGAAAATGTAAGCTGTGCAGCGCCATGCCTATTTAGATCTGCTTCTTATGGCTATGTCTTTTAAAGTAACACTGTACTATAGGAATCTTTCATGATTCTTTATCGATTCCCTCAGGTATTGTCATCCCCTAGGTGGAATACTGACTGTATAAATGCATATATAATGCTATATTTCACACTAGAAGTGAGTAATTAAGACACAAAATTCTTCAGTATGTTTTGCTGGGTCTGTTTAGTTTGAGGAAGAGAAGACTGAGGGGAGACCTCATCACTCTCTACAGCTACCTGAAAAGATATCGTAGAGAGGTTGGTGCTGGTCTCTTCTCACAGGTAATTAGTGACAGAATAAGCTGAAATGGTTTAAACTGCAACAGGGGAGGTTCAGACTGGACATTAGGAAAACATTTTTCACAGAAAGAGTGGTTGGACAGTGGAATAGGCTGCCCAGGGAGGTGGTGGAGTCACCATCCCTGCATGTGTTTAAGGGTCGTTTAGATGAGATGCTGGGGAATATGGTGTAGGGGAGAACTTTGTAGAGTAGGGCTGATGGTTGGACTCGATGATCCCAAGAGTCTTTTCCAACCTGAATGATTCTGTGATTCTGTGATTTCTCTCTCTGTCTCTCCCCTGCTATCTTAATGGATGAAATAGGAAATAAACGTGGCAGAATTCCTATAGCTTTCCCTTCACGACTTATGTGTCAGCTGGAAGCTGAGGCTTCTCAGAGTGAACATTATCATCCTGTCTGAAGAAAAGTTTTAGAATTTGAAGAATAAATGATGTGGTGTTTGGGTTTCCCCTCTTCTGGACATCAGAAGACCTTTTTTATTTTGAAAAATCAGTATTTTCATTGTGCTTTGTTTCTGAACTAGGTAATAAAATTTAGAAACTATTATAGTGAGTGACTGACCATGTGATTTATGTCAGGGTTGCCAACATTATGGTCTATCACATGTCAGGGAACCAGTTATACTAAATCTACTCATTTGTGGTAAATCAGTCAGAGAGAGAACTGTGTGTGTTCTTTTAATGCTGTGAGTTTCTATGTTTTTTGATAAGGGCTGCCCCTATCTGCATGATGATAAAGGACCTATTTTACTTTTAAGTGGTGACTCACAACTCATTGTAAGTAAAATGTGTTTTCTGTCTGAGACCTGTGCCTTGATAGAAAGCATGGGAGCATGTTCTTCCTGTGAAAAAAGGAGTTGACTTGCATGCAACATAGAGACACTAATTTAAATTTTAAATCTGCTTACTGGAGAGAAGAATGGATTTTGAAGCTACTGTTTCACAATTTGGAACTAGCTAGAGCATCTGTTCTTTTGCAGATAAAGGGCAAGTGTAGTCTGAATCAAACTACACGCAACATTATTTTGTCTCTGTGTTGTTGGTATCCTTGCACTTATCCTCATCACTTCTGTCTAAACTTTTAAACATTGAAAGTGACTTGGTGAGAAATATTTTATTCCCAGTTCAGTATTTAATTTATTGTCTACCATTTATTTTACATTCTTTCTTCTTCCCATTGTTATGCTACCTTTGTCAGCTCTTTTGAAAGTGTATATTTTGAGACACATAACTAAATAGAATAATTCTACAAAGTACCAATCCTTCAGAAGAAAACTCTGTTAATACACTTTTATTTTCTCTCCTTCTGTACTGCTTTCTTCCTCTCTGCATTAACTCTGTACCTGGAGGCATACAAAAGTCATAGCAGTTGCTGCATTTAAAAACTTTTACTTTATGGAACTTGAGAAGCACTGCCTATAAGAAAACAGCACATCCACATCACAGTCATTCTTTGATCTCGTAGGGTCAGTACCAGCCTCTCTTATGAATTCTTGTCCATTACAGTTAAGGAGTGCCAAAAATCTTTTACTTGTGTGGTCTCTAAACACCCTTTCTCTTAGGCTAGGAATCTTTGCTGCATAAATACAGATTGGTTAGTGGTGTCTAGACTAGCTTTAATACAGCTGCTAACAATGAAGTAAAACTTTGGCAGCACCCTTGCCAGTCCTCTTATGTTCTCAGGGATTTTAACCACCAAACTGATGATTTTGGGTAAAGTTACGGAATTTAGCTAAATCTTTTATAGTCCCTGGGTATGCCCACTGGTTTCAAAACCTTTGTATGAATAGTTCCACACCTAAAATATCAAGCTGAATAGCAGTCAGCCATGGGAAGCAAACTACAGCTGGATAGTTTAGTCGGTAATATACTTGACAAGAGCTTAGAGCTAGTCTTGGCTGTGCAGTTATTTCTTAAATTTCTTTGAGAAACAGAGTCAGCTTTCTCTCTCAGTTCTTTCCATGTAAAATGGGATTTCTAGTGCTTCCTGATCGCGCATGCGTGTGTGTGTATTACACATACTCACATATACATACATGAGGACATGTCCATCATTGTTCTTACTGTTGTGAGGAGGATGATAAAACTCTTAAATATTTAACACCCATGAATAAAAATGGGATTAATCTCACTCAGCGACATTTAGATGTCTAGGATCTCCCAATAATTGAGAGTGAAAGCCTCCGTCTTGCCTGCCGTGGACACCTATCAACAGATGGAATGAATCACTGCTCTGAAGGTGCATATATCTCCCCAGAGATGACAGAGGTTACCAGATTAAACTATAATTCCTACTTTTAGAGGTTATATTTGATTGAGGTTCATATTCTAAACTGAAATCTCTATTATGACTCTAAATAGAAAATACTGTTTATTACCTTAGAATGAACCTGGCATGATTGGAGATGATGACAGGAAACAGCCCCATCAGAAACTTCTAAATGCATAGATTTTCTAAACTTGGAGAGAAAAAAAAAAAAAAGTATCTTTAGAAACTGAAGTTAAAGGAAAAGAAAATAACTGAGTGAAGTTCATTTTTATTTCTGTTCTTGGTCTTTCTGTGTTCCATGCTTTCTGGGATGTGATAGCATTCCAGAGAAATCTTGCCAAATATTTTATTATTGACAACATTTAAATTCAGGGTGATGAAACCACTGTGTCTTGCCAAATCTAGGAGAGGAGGCAAGTCTGTTCTCCACAACATTTTACCTTCTTTCCCCACTGAAGACTGAGGACCCGAAAGGGTTTTCAGCTACAAAAATTCCTGAGAGATCTGCAGAAACTGCTGGTGATATTTGGGGGTCAAAAATGCTCAGATGGAGGAGCTTGAAGCATAAAGAAACTCCTATCCAGATTTGGCGTTGACTCGTCTTTCCTACCTGTTATCTTTGGTGTGCATTGTGTTTTATTACCGCTTCTACGTAGCATCAGTAGGAAATCCTGACCACTATGAGTCTGAGGTAGCCATTAGTGAGTAGCTGTGAATGTAAAATGACATTACTACTTTAAACATTACCCCTTTATACTACTTTAATACCTACTTCTATGCAACAGAGAGTATGGAGAAGCTGTGGCTCCACCTCAGGTTACCACTCAAATCTTCAAGCACGCATTTATTCAGCAAAAGCATGGTTAAAATTTTGCAAACAAATGTGGCATGTAGACACTCATCTTCCACTGAGATTAGAGAAAATCCTTTGCATTACTGTCAGCTTTTTGCTTCTTTATGTGTTACTCTGGAGAGCTAAGAGCTGTCAGGTGAACAGTTAGGGGCATATTTTGACCAAGATATGCAAGAACAAAACTTCAGCTTTTTCAAAATCTTGCATTGGTGCTCAGCACAGTCTCTGAACATGCTTGGAAATCTTAATAAAATGCATAAACAATAGGTAATGCAAAAGGAAAAGGCTTTGTGACTAACTTAAATGATCCCAAGTTGTGTCTGCAATTGTGGCACTATTTGCCAATTTAAATGATGGTTTTGTCACTTAAAACTAAATGTATAGAGAAAGCTACTTGGTTCAGTCCTGCATATGATAAAGTCTTGGCTGTGAAAGAATTGAAAAATATTCTGTCCACATGTGCTGAATTGTATTCTCTTTAAAAGTTTATTTTCTTAAAGGTTATTCACTGCTACCTGCACTGGATAAATTACAGAATCTGAGGATCCATTTATCATAAGAAAAGGCACTGTGTGAAAGAACAGGGTGGTGACATTCCCTTTCAAAACAGCTGTGCTGTGACACTGCATTCATTTCCAAACACCTTGTTTCTATGTAAATTATTGGTAGGGTATCTGAGAAAAGAAATTGTAATGATGAGAGATCCAAAAAGACAAAGAGACTGACTTCATAGAGAAGACGAAGAGCCACACATACATATGTGTCCTGGTTTCAGCTGGGATAAAGTTAATTTTCTTGAGTGGGAGAGAGCATAGATGGAGTGCCTGACCTGGATTTCAGGCAGGATAGAGTTAACTTTCTTTGTGCTGGGAGGAGGCAGAGCTGGAGTGCCGGGCCGGGCTTGGCCATTGGAGCATTCATTATCATGTGACATTACACTCAGTATATAGAGGAGGTGGGTTCTCTCTCGCTTCAAGTCCTTCTGCACAGCAGGATCTTCATCCAGTGGGTGGTGGGCAAGCACATTGTGTGTTACCCATTTAGACTTTCCGTTATTGTTTTTTTACATTGCAATCACTAAACTTTTATTTATTTATTTATTTATTTATTTAAAACTTCAAGTTTCTTTTTCCTTTTTCTTCCTCCCCTCTTTCCTTGGGCAGGGTGACTTGGAAGATGTGTGGTGGTTGGCTGCCGGCTGAGTTCAAACCACGACGATATGGTAGCTTGGACAAGTGATTAAAGGCTACTGGAACTATGACAGAGGTCTTCCAGTATTTAATGGAAACAAACACAGAGAAGTGACAGAACATTTTAGCGTAATGAAAGTGAAGATAATATAAGTCTTTTGGGATAGGAAACTGTTGTGTAGGAGCTGGTCTACTAGCTCTGTTGAAATAATCACTGCCAGTATAGTATTGTCCTAGTTTTTGTTTGTAATTTTTACATGACTGCTAGAAATTTGCTTTAATAACAATATGGAGAAATAAGTCAAAGTAACAAGGAAAGCAAAACTCCATTTTGAGAGGAAAATCTTCCTGACTGTTGAGCTCTAGAACTTTCTGAAATGTAGTAAAACTATGTCTCTTGGGACCTTAGTAGAAGAATGGGAAAGACACAGAAAATGCATAATAGCAAGCACTTTTAGATAGACCAAGAGGGAAATTAGATTTGCTGGGGTTTATCCATTTTAAATTCCAATGATAATCAAAGCCTTTAACTTTTTAAAAGCACATTTCCCTTTAGTGCATCTATAATTCAGAAGAGACTAGAAAAGCCAAGCAAAAGAAATAAGCAAGAGGTCCTACGGTGTTGAGGTATCTTTCCCGCTTCTGTTCTTCTGAGAACTGTGCCCTAGAGGGAGCAATGGAGTGAGTATCATTTAAGCTCATTCTGGAATATAAACAACTTCACCAGGACTGGAATGTACTTACATTGCTTTACCTACCAGTATAGGATGGCAAACCAGCAATTTTTCTCATCCAGTTAAACATTTGCAGCATGACTGGGACCAGTGAGACATAAGATGCAGCATCTCAGAAGCTCACTCCTAGGAAGCGTGGTGCAGTTGCTGTTGCCACCGGGTGATGCCAGGGTGCTTGGGCCATGCATACTAGTACTTTCCTTTTTTGCCTGGGGAAGCAATCTACCTCCCCAATCTATCCTCCTGACTGCAGAGACATGTTCAACCCCTGCCATTTGATGTGTGTTTGGTTTATTGTCCTGCTCTGACTGTGGTGATCAAGTACAGGGCTGCTTGACAGGTGCCCCTGAACAGCACCAGCTACATACCTTATTACCTCTTTTTTGTTCTTTCTTTCTCCACTCTTGCACCTTACAGTTCTCTGGCCCAGTTTTCTCTCAGATAGACAACCAGTCTCTGACTACTTTTCCCCCATTTGTGTCAGTTTTGGGACGTTCATTCCCATTTTTGGTATTTCTGTTACCATTGTTTAGATAATCTTAGATTTATATGATATTATTAATCTGGTCACCCAGGCACTGTTGACCTTGCAAGACTTGACTAACCCAGAAGTTGTCAGTGCTCCTCTCTAGTTATCTGTGAAGTTCATCCATTTCACACCTAACTTTTCCTTAAGCACTTGTGAATTTCAGACCTCTTATACAGTGCACTCTGCTTTTGACAGCATCTCTGTTATATGTCACATCCAAGGACTTGTCATGTCTAGTTCATACAGTGGGTTTTTGTCCCCTGTCCAGTTTAACCTCACCAGGGCTCATTCCAGTAGCCCTGGCACCTGCCTACAGCCTGCTTGGTCTGTGCTCTTTCTGTCTTTCTCTTATTTAATTCTGCTTGGCATATTTTGCGCTTTCTGAGGTTTTTTCCTTCCCCACTTTTCAGTTTCCTTCCACTTTGAAAAAAACTATTTCCATGAATAACCATAAATAAAACTTTAAAAGAGCAACGTGTTGTGGTCTTAACCTTTATCTGGCTATAACCAATGAAAGAAAGAGTGAGTCAAGAGTTTGGAGTGCCCTGCATGAGCTCTGATGTCACATGTGATTTCATATTACAGTATGATGAAGGAAATCGGGTCACAGCTTAAATTTCCTTGTCTTGATGAAGAAATCTATGACCCCTGAACTATTGCATTATTACTGTGACTCATCCAGCTAGAAGGGTCCCAGCTCTAAAAGATGAAACATAGAACCAGATCTTTGATATATGTAAGTACAGAAGGATTGACAGTTTTGGATATTTGGATTAATAAAATTGCTAGTATGTATATAACTCAGATCAATGTGTTTAATACATTACCAGTGTCCTTGTTACCTTACAGGTGTGTTTCAGAGTTGCCTTCTGGAGCACTCATAGATTAGTCTACTCTTAAATTCCCCAAAAAGCCTGCAGCTCCTTAGGTCTCCTGAAATAAAAGTTTCTAGCACTCTTAAAATGCGAGTCCAAACATAAGTCCAGTGCTAGAGTTCTTGCTCCTGAAAAACTGGGTCTGCACTCAGTCATAAGTTATTGTTTCATAGACCATCACATAGGTTAAAAATCAGCCCAGTTTTTGTCAGAAGGATCTCTAAGGCTTTTACTGCTCATAAGAAAATCTTAGGGAGAGGTTTAAGTGCCAGCACACATCTCTCCTTTCCCCATCCCTAGAGAAAAAGAATGTCACAGTCAGTGAGAGTTAGTGCTTGCGAACTGCACTATTTCATATAATTTCTATCAGTATTGCCAAAAGTACTTTAAATTTTAAAGATTTCTTTTATAAAATACCGACTCTCCCCTTGTTTTCTCCTATTAAAAAAAGGTAATTAACTAGTATATGTGTGTGTGTGTGTGTGTGTGTGTGTGCCACCTTCTATTCAACAAAAACCTGCCATCAGGACAACCTAGCCATTTACTGAGCAGACATAAGATGGATATTAACCTTATCATTTAGATATCATTTGCCATTTGGGTGTGTTTAACACACACTATATGTTGAGGACAAATTTGACACTATTTTTTGACCTCAACTGTAAAAAGACTTTTTGCAATAGAGCTGACTTCCAGTTTACATAGTACTGATGTTATCCTTATGATAAAATCCCAGTGCACTAGAAATTACTCGTGTTCCATTTCTGCTTTCCACCTCCCATTTTTTCTCCAATTCTTATAATTGCTGATTGTTGCTGTTCAGTATTTTCTGTACATTCAAGAGGCTCACTTTATTTGATATTGCCACATCTGGTCTTCTTAATATATTCAAATTTCTTTAATAGTAAAGTTAGAAAAATTTGGTAATGCTTTTCATTTCTTACTTTCTACATATTTGTGTCTTATGAAGATAACATTCCTTTCTTACTTCCTGCAAATTACTGACAACTTTCTAATGTAGTAATTTATACTAATCTCCAGACAGTGAGATATATTAACTGAAATGTGATTTACAGTTAATGAGGCCAGGTCACACATTTTATTGTTTGAATTCTCATTTTCCTTATCATCTGTCTTCTGTCTTTTCACTAACATATCTTATGCAAATGACCTATTTTGAACAGTCATAGTTAAAACTTCAAGCTGTTCTGTCCCTCCTTTGTCAGGTCACTTGTAATTTTCAATTTTAGTCAATTAGATTCTGTAAAAGATACTCTATGAGGGGTTTTTTTCACCTCTTTCTGCTTGGGTATCTCTTCCTGTTGTCTAATGACTTATTGTCAGAAGTAGTATATTCCTGATAGTTTTGGTTTTGATCCAGTAAGTCCATCTCTCATAGTTTCCTGTCATTACTCATTGTGTTCCCCGACATCCTTCACTGATCTCATCTTTTCTTCTGTACACTTCATGCCAACATAAAATCACTTCAGGTCAGAGTTCATACAGTGTTAACTTCCTCCTGCTGCTCCTGTCAGATTCCCTTAAATCCACTTTTCATCAACTCACTAATGCCAGGCATATGATCTAATTGGGTGGTATGTTGCAGCTCCTCAAGTAAGCCTAAGCATTACTCAATTTCCCTTAAAAATACTCTTTGTTTTCTTTGTTTCCTCATCATAATTCTCTTTTTCTTTAACTCCTGTATAAAGCTGTTTATACCACAGCCCATGCATCTTTCCTGTGGCATTTGTGCAATTCCTTTCAGTATCACAGACACTGTTAATTTAAATACTATCTTTCAAATCTTAGAAAGTTTTCACTGAGGAATTAATATAAAGGAAAATCTGTGAATTTTCATATGGAACACATTCATATAAAGCATAGGGAAACTGTTATTTTCTTTTAGTTTTCCAGTAGCATTTCTTATACATTTCAATATCTGCAACTTAAAAAAACCCCAAGAAGATAAGCAAGATCCAATTAGGCCTTTCCTAAACTCTTTCCTTCTGTTGTGTCAATGCATTCTTTTCTCCATGAAGCCTATTTTAAATTCTAATACAGTTAAAAGATTCAAATATATTA
This sequence comes from Athene noctua, assembly GCF_965140245.1. Lineage (NCBI taxonomy): Eukaryota > Metazoa > Chordata > Aves > Strigiformes > Strigidae > Athene > Athene noctua. The sequence goes on from NC_134038.1 coordinate 123,968,506, forward strand.
TTGCAAATTTCTGTCAGTGTGATACAGTTGTATACTGCAGTGTAATTTACCCAGCTAAATTGCAGGCTTTTCCTCATTTGTTAGGCAGAGCTTTTCTCTCCATGTCACTTGTGTCTGCTATCCTATGGCTCTTTACAACCTGAAACTGTGGCATCCTTCCTGTTCTTGAGGAATCCTACCATTATTTTCAATGTTTGACAGTATTTTGGCTATTAATACAGTTAATGAGGTTCAGCTGCACCCAAATCTTGGGAAAACAGTATATAGATGTTACATTTTAGCTGGAACATTATACTTTGTAACAATATCTTTTCATTAACAAAATTTTTCTTGAGACCATTTGGTTAAACGCATCTTCTCCTGACTCTTTGCACACATTTTCTATACAGGAGATTTATGTTTGCAAAATCCTTAACTTATGGTTTTAGATTCCCTTCATTGATTAGGTAATTCTTACTGAACATCATCTAAGATCTGCACTTTATTTTGATTAACCACAACATGTTATTCATGTAATGATTTATCCAAGTTTATACAGAAAGTGCCTTCTGTCATTGTTTGGGAACACAATAAATATACATCAAAGGGGAATTTTTTCTATTGGTACTGTTTAAAAGAAGACCCAAAAACAAAATTCAAGGATTTCTTTCTTCAAGTAAAGGTATATGAGAGCCTTGCACGCTCTGGGTGTTGGAAAGATTTGCTCCTCTGCCAGCCTCACAATTGCCAAAGAAAAGGATGGTTTGCCATCCTACTGTGTTAGTACAGAAAACACCTACATGACCTTCTAGCATGCCGGACTGCCTTTGCTTACTGAAAAAAGTAGTCTGGCAAGAAGCCCTAGATAAAGTTACCATCTGCTGGGCCTTTACATTTTCTCAACAAGTCTCCTGTCCTCCATAGCTAAGTCTCTGTAGAGAAATCAGCATTGGACAACACCATGCTTTGGCTTTCTATGTTGGTGTTGCAAAATGGGACCACTGACAACAAGGAAAGGAATTGAGATTTTGGCAAACACAAACATAGGAGCGCATGATGCTTGGCACTGAAGGATGTGATGAAGAGCACATAATTCAACAGAAAGCCTCTTAGTAATGTAATAATTGGCCCAGAATCTGCTGACTGCTTGTTAATTATTGAACAATCTCAAACTGTCTGACCAAAAACCTACCCTATGTCTCCTCAGCTGCTTGCCCCAGATGACTAATAGCATCTGTTTTTGAAAGGGGTCCAGGAATGTCTTTGTAGTGCCTTTACTTTTCCATAGCTCTAGCCAAGTGTCTATGTACCAAGAACCCTGAAACTCTGAGCCAAAACCTCTCCCTCCTGGTACTTCTTCCATAAACAAGTTCTCTGTTAGTTTCAAATAGAGCTGACACTGAAATATGCCAAAAAAGAAGCTTGAACAGAAGGATTCTTTGATTAGAAATTTCTCTACATCTTAAAAAAATATGGCTTCTTTGTTGTTACCATTAGTGCAAGTAACATAGAGAGGAAGGCGAAAATACAAAACATGAACTCCTTAGACAAGCAACAGGAGCTAACAGTCTTTAAATTCAGCTGTGAATAACAATTAAAAGGGTGTTTTGTACACAAGGTATCTTTCCCTGTATCTCTCTAAGTTTCCAGAGGAATCTGGGGAACAGAGGCCAGATATTATCTTCTGACCTAAATTTTTAAATGTGACACCTCTAAATTTTTTTTTAAAAACGCTGTTCTTTAGAAATTTGTACTTACTTTTGACAAATAAGAAAAAAGTGGTTAGTTTTACAAAATCAGCTACAACTGAAAGGGAAACCACAGCAAAAGCTCATTTTCTGAACAGGTATCTGTCTTATTTCTGTCACACTTTGCAAATGTTATGTTGTGAGGTTTGTAAAAGGAGAGCAGGATTATTCCTTGGTCAGCAATGCCCTGATCCACTGCTGTCTGAAGAACTTGTCAAATGAGATCCATGACTAGTTTAATCAGAATTTTACTCCTCAAATATTGTTTTAGCACAGGCTTTATTCATATTCTAAGTTTTAACAATACCACATGCTGACCCTCCCAACACAATTCAGAGGTTGTTTATCTTTAAGAAAAGCTCTTCTTTCTTCCTTCTGTGATATGGTCACATCTATTACTTAAGCCAAAGGAAAAAGAAATATTTAAAATCCTCATCTTCAGCATAATAGAAATTAATATAGTTTGTCCCTTTTCTGTCCTTAAAGTCCCAGGAAGGTGTCCATAGAGGTGACTAAAAAGCACTGCAATGGTCTTTCTTGCTATGTCCTACATACTTATGAGTCTGTCAGGCTGGTAAAGCAATTTCATTTGCTTTTACTGTTTCTCTCTATGGAAATATTGCCATTTCCCCTTTAACTGTTGATTTATTCTTTGCTTGGGAATTTGACCTGTAAATAGCATGGACTTTTAACAAGCACTTTTATGCCGCTGTATATCCTCTTAGTCTCTGCAGACGACTTCATTAAAATCTTGACACCTTCAGGTGGAACATTTGAATACGTAGACACTAGCAAATTTTTCTATTTTATAGGTAGCAACATGCCTTTCTCATAATCCCTCTCTTTAGGTTGGTTATGTGCCACTTAAACATGTATTATTGCTCTATCTACTAAAATATGTATGCTAATCTATCCTTTGTCTCCTTGGTCTTCATATTCATACTAAATCAGAAGCTGTGAGAGTCAGCAGCAAACAAAAAGATATGATCCTCTCCATGTCCCACTCCAGCCTCTTAAATTTTCTACCTGGGGTCACATCAGAGAGCATTTCTTTGGCTCATTTCCTAGGGAAGAATCCAGAACTGTGGGTTAGATGGGAAGGTGCCTCCTACAGTTTAGAGAAAAATTAGAGACATCAGGATGGGACTGAAAATGACCAATGGAGTGATCCATCTAGTGCAAGTTAAGGGGAAATACTGAGGACAGGAGTTCTCTGATTTTTCTTCTCAGGCATTTTCAGGGCTGTGACTTTTGGCAGGGATTTAACATCATAGCCTTGGATCCCATTCTGGTAACACCCCCAAATAATGGTTCTTCTCATGAACTGAGCAGTGTTTATTCTTTTTCTTTACAGGAAGATGGTGTCATCACCCATTTTCTGTAGTAAAGTGTAGTATAGACATTCCGAAAAATGGAAGAAAATTCAGTGCAGACAGGCTGCTGCATGTTCTTTACATTGCAGTTTGAACAGTTATGTAAATTATCTGTCTGTTACAAAAAAAATATTATCTGCATCTATCCTGAAAACAAGTCAGTGTTATAAAACCATATTTTGTTTTCAATCGTCATTATACTGGTGAGAAATTTGGAATTAAATTAGCTATCTATGATATTTGATTGAAACGTTATTGCTTACTTGAGTTGGAAAATGTAATTTGTATTTATTTGTTAAATAAGCTGTCTTTATCACTAATAATTAATGGATTTCTGGAATGTGTAAACTGTAACCTGCATCAGAAGGCTATGGAGAGAAAAGGAGGAAAGGTCAAAGAGCTGTACTGCAATTTGTATATCAGAGTTATGTTTATACCAGGGTTTCCAAGAACAATAATAATATTCCTGTGCTAGAATTCAGACAGTATATCTGGGTTCTTAGAATTGTGCTGCATTTTGATTAATGTTCGCATCAAAAAGCTTGATTTTTTCATAGGGCAGCAATTATGTAACCATTAGGCAAGTATTAAGAGGTACACGTACTGTGAGACAGTGGAGGAAAAGGTCCTAAAAATACAGCAGTGAGCTAAACACTTTTCCCTGAGCATGCCCTCTCCTATTCAGTTTGTGGTACATAATGTAAAATGTAACCTGGAAGGGAGAAGTTGTTTTGCAACAGGAGTTTGCAGAATGACTGTTCTTAAATCCCCATTTTCTCTCTTCTGATGACTACGAACACAAACAAAACCCAAACACTCAGCCAAGTAAGTTTCCATCTATGGTGTGCTTTGGTAGTAGGATGAAGGGAGAAACAAGTCCAAACCAGCTTTGGTTTTGCAAAATCAAACCTCTTATGATATGAGGTTTTGAAAGACCAAAACAAAAATCTGATTTATTTGTCTTGGCACAGTTAACTTCACCAAGGTAAGTCTGAAGAGAGTTGTACATACCAGGATCTTAGCTTATCAATGGCCTTAATATCTTTCTTCATCTCTTGTCTCTCTTTTCATTACAACAGTTCCCTCTTTGACCTCAGATTCCCTTCCAGTTGTAACCTTCAAGTCTGACCTTCTTCATCTTCCTCCCCTACAACTCATTCCACACAGACTTTCTGACCATGCTATTGAAATAATATTCCTTAAAAGGGATAGTCCAAAACACACTCTTTAGTAGGCCAAGGAATACACTGTGTGGCTGTTTCTCTGGTATTTTCTTTCTGTGCATGAAGAAGTGGTTACAGATTCTTCCCCAGGCTTTGCTTTTGGAGCCTATGACATGTCCATGATTGTGTCTACTCTGAAAGTGATGTTAATCCAGTGCTGGCTGCCAATGGCAGCCAGACCTCTGGATCAGAAACAGATCTTTGTGCTTGGGCCCCCTGCCAATATTTATCATTAATCATATTAGTTAGAGAACCAATAGTTCTCTAATCTTAGTTTTTTACATTATGATTTTATCTAGGAAGACCAACTGTGCTGATTTTAGAGATTTATGTGCTAAGATTTGCATCGTTTATAAAAATGAGCTAAAAAGCTGTGATTATATTTAAAAAAAATAATTCCAGACATCTGTCCTGTCTTTTTTTTTTTTTTTTTTTTTTTTTTTTAATACGGGCATCCAGTCTCTCATCTCAATAGTTTCTTTGTTTTCGTGTCACCCCATATAAATGAGTGGTTGAAAGGCCAATAATGTTATTTGGAGATTGTTCGGTGACTAAAAACTCTGTAGTTATCATGCAAATCGAATCTGCAAAATGAACCTGAACTTTTCCAAATGTAACTCTATTAAGACTAGTCTATTGACTAGATGCTGTGGTTTGAGCTAGCTAGACACATCTTGTCTGCTTCCCAAAGGGAACGAAAGGCTGCCATGATGCTGCACCCACACAAGGTATGGCTGTCTTGTCTGGGGCTGGCAAAATGGTCACTAACAGTATGAGTTTAATGCACACAGGTGTCTTCACAGACCAGAGTGAGGTGCCAGCCAGGATGTTTTTTCGGTGCATTGAACAGGTTAGGCACCACATACTTAGCAGTTTCACAGGATGGTGGACCTCTAACTCACTTTGAAAAACCAAGCAAGCATATTTATCGACTAAATATTTCTGAATAGCTACTTTATAATGACCAGAAGTGGTTTATCCTTTTGTTCAGTATAGGTAGTACTGACTCTATTTAATAAGATATTTTAATGTGCTTTTTTCCTTTTATATTCTGTATCTGTAAGGCTTCATTTAATCAATAAAAACATGTTGATTTTGTACATTTTTCATGTACTTCTAGTGTCCACCAGAATACAGATTGGCACAAATCCCAATTAAGAAAAACACCTTTGGCATGCCAGTAAGTAATGCAGCATATGTTGTTTTTGAACAAAACGGAAAAAATGCAAAACTTAAGAAGCTGGCTATTTTGGATTAGGATGACTCACCCTTTGGGAGTCTGTGTCTTGTGCAACTAGCTAGAGTGAATTTAACTTGAATTAGGTACTAAGTTTCTAGATGTCTAAAGTTAAGTTACATGAGTCTCACCTTTTCTGGATGGTCTATAACTGCAAATTAAGCAAAAGCACATTTCCTTTATTAACTGACAGGGATTCACTGTTTTGGGGGAAATGATGTACGAACACAGAACATGACAAAAATAAATACTTAAAAAACCATTTCTTATCAGTTTAAGTCATAACTAAAAATATTTTAAATCTCTTGGCATTAAAAAAATTCACTACAATGGTAACAAGTAATAAAAACAACAGTTTAGCTTTCCAAGCTACTGGAAAACTTGAAAAGAGATGAAATGTAGAAAACACTATGTGATTTCTCCTTTGATTTGAAGCAGGGTGTCAAAGATATGAACTACATGACCATGTTTTAATAAGAACTTGAAGTATCTATTGTGGGAAGAAAATATTTTTTAAAATAATTTGTGAGTAGGCAACAGTGAAGTCTAGGATTGGGTACAAGTATTCTGTGCAACACACAAAATTCCTGTGTATGTGTCTGCTCTCACTGCTCATTTTTAGGCTTTCATTGATTTTATTGAATATTGTGATTCAAAATATTTTTCAACCACATTTCTTCATGTAACACTTAGAAATGAGGAAATATTTAGATACTTTCTCTTTTTGGTTCTCTGCAGTCAGTGCAAATGGGAGAGGTCTGATGGAAGAGGCCAGTCATCTGGGATTTATTACCTCTGGGTGCTAGAAGCTGGGTCAGCTCAGAAAACTGTCCATATTTTTAGACGTTTATTTGAATTTTACAAATAAGCTAATAACTTTGCAAAGTTCGTGTGTCCTTATGCATTTCAATGAGCAGGTAGCATAAACAATATTTCATTTCCCATCATTGTAGATGTATTTCAGAAACTGAGCATGCCAATTTTATGATGTCTAGACCTAAAAATGAAAACAACTGAGACTTTCCATTAAAGAAGGAAGACAGTTAACGCACTCTGATAAAAGGAAGTAAATATACAGAAAAAAGTAAGTTTAGCCATGTGTGTGATCAAAGTTGAGATTAAGTATCCAAACAGAAGCTTACATAAAAAATGGCAATAAGAATTATTTCACAGACTCCAGATGGATTTGGCATACTGAATCAGTTTATAAATTCTAAGGACGCACCAGTAAAAAGCAGTACTTCAAAATGCATAAAAGCACTGAACTGAATATTAATGTTTATGATACTACAGGCAGATATGACTAAGTGGAATGCAGATTGGAATGTGTTTGGTCCAGTTTATACATGTATAATTTGCAGCTGTCATTTTCTCTTGGGCCATAGTTTTCTGCTATGTCACTTTACCCTTTGCCCAATTCTTTCTTTTAGTGAAAAACATGTCTCTGAAGATAAAGTGCATGTTGCTTCTCCAGGCTGTTTCAGTTTAAGCATGCAAGACACATTAAACATTAATCAGTGTCATCTAATTATGATATAGGCAGAGCTATGTCACAGATTAAAGTTTTCCGGTGCACACATGGCGGTATATTTTACTCTGCTAATCTTTCCAGTATTCAATGGGTTGGAGAGAAACTCTATACATTTGATATTTCTTTCAAGGTAACTGAGAAATAAATAAATGAAAGAAATGCAGATAAGTGTCACCGACCTTCCCCCCTCTTTCTTTTTGGATCATTCCATAAATCTGCTCACATAAATCCCTTTGGTTCTGACATTTCAGCTGTTTACTGCAGTAAAAAAGAACACCTCATAGTTGAGCAAAACCTAAATGTTCAGACTGAGAGTGATTATCTCCAAATAGATGCTAAAGAGCAATCTGAACAGGTTCTGAAAACATCATCTTGCTCAGTGGTACTTCACTTTACAAACAAGCCCTTGAAAGAGTAAAGCCACTTGTTTACTTACATCATTGGCTTTAGAGGGTGTTTTATGTTTAATGCTATTTTCAATCCCACAGAACAGAGGGAAAAATACAGCGTCTTCTAATTTTTTCATTTTTTCCTTAAAGAAACCTTTAGTACTTACTGGCTTCAGAAGATACATTGTTTTTCACAAGAAAAGAAGGGAATGTTTTCAAGACCTTTGATCATGGAGCAGAAACCATGTTATTCCATTCCTTCATTTTAATGTTATTTTCTTCTTCACTATATCCAGTACTGTACCAGAAGTACATCCTTAGCATACTTTCAGAGTAGTGTGGCAGTTTCTGAATCCTCATTTGTAATATCACTCTACTCCAAGAGGAGGAATTAGGTATAACTGGAAAACAATGCAGATTAAAATAACTAAATTATTTAAAAAGTCATACATTTGCTACACAATATCAAAACATCCATTTTCTTCCTGATTATATTTCCCAGAACACTGCACATACAAAGAGGATTTGTAGCTCCTATCTGATGTTCAGTAGGTGCTAAATTCTCAGATTCAAAGTCAGCAGTACACTGCTGATAAACAGTATGCAGACTGCAGGAATCTGTACATATGTTGTAGCCATATAAATATATATATCTGTAAAAATAAAACCCAAAGTTAATAAGTTATTCATGAGTACAAACCTTTTGCAAATAGCCTTTTCTCAAGTTTGAAACTAGGAGTTTATGCTAAGCAAAAAAAAATCAGTATCAGAAGTTACTGTGATATTTAACCTGTGACTATCACAAATTGCAAGAGGGAAATGGGAAAGCTTTGCTTGCTCTTAGATTTCTTTTTAATGAATCACATTTCATTTCTGTGAAAATAAAATCTTATACATCAATGCCCAGTTGATTGTGAATAAAATAAATAGAAAATCTGAAATATGATCTCAAACTCAGAATAGCATGAAGTAGCTTTTATGTTTTTTTCAGAGCACAGAACAATGTAACTGAAAGAACACAGGATTTTAGAGTTTAAAAATATGCAGTTTCTCTCTCCAGTTGGTAGGTTTCCAGCTATTTGTACATGAACCTCTGTATCTAAATGAAAACGCCAACAGCATGTTTGTGTCAGTTTCTCAAATGTAATATTCTATATGATAGTATTATACATTTGTCCTTGGTGGTAGACATAGGCTTCAATTAGGGCATGTTACTATTTGCGTAGTTAATTCAGGACATTGAATTGTCCCATCAGGACTGCAGGCTGGCTTATAACCACTTATTTTAAACAAAAGCCTGTATTCGTCCTAATATTGTTTACTGCCTTGATTGAAGAACATGTCACATCTCTCCTCAGTAAACAGAAGTTATAAAGTTTGGAAAAGCCCTTCCTCTTCCCTTGTGTACCTTATATAGGTGACTTTTTCTGGCTGTAAGTTTTTGGAAGTGTGGTGGTTTAGGCCCTGCCGGGACCGGAGACCACGTTGCCGTTGTCCCTCCTCCACCCTCGGGCCGAGTAGGGCCGGAAGTGAGACACAAACCCTGGGGTTGAAATAAGGAAAGATTTAATACAACAGTGTAACAAATAACAATCTGAACAACAACAATAGCAACAACAACAACAATGAACAGTAATAACAATAAACAAGACAAAAGATATACAGAGAAATACCGCAATGAACACAGACAGCTCTCTGCCTGTGCTTCCCGCGACCAAAGCCACAAAGGAAAGCTTCCCGTGCTGCCGAGCCAGACCTGACATCAGCATGGTATGAATAACCTGCCTGGAGATCCCTTCCCCTTCTCTGCTGGGGAAACTTAACCCTATCCTAGCTGAACAAGGACAGGAAGTAATAAAACTCTCTCTCCCCCAGCCTTTCAGTGGGATCTGTAGATGTTCACAACCCAAGCATATCAGTGTCGGTAGCCACCCTTAGTTTATGCCTCTGTGTAAGCCAAAACTGTCATCTGTCACAAGTTATTACAGCTGTCCCAGTGATCTTTAGTAATTGGTTTTAGATAACAGGCCCTTCTGAAGCAGACAGCCAAGAGCAAGAAACAAGAGCATCATTTTGTGGATTTATCTCTTGCTTTCTTTTTGTTCTCTTCCTAAATTTTGCATCCCAGAATGATGAGCTAGATGTCAAAGACACATGGACATTGCACTGTCACCTCCAGGGGAGCACATCAGCAGGGCTCCTTCCTCAGACAACCCCTCCTGAGTGCTATCCACAGAGCATTATTTGCAAGCTGAGGGCAGACCAATGTCTTAGGGCAGAACAAGGACTTACTAGCTCATTTTAAGCCATGGTTAAGATTTCAGATCTAAAATTTAGCTTTGCGGTGAAATAAGGAAAAGCAGAAGGGAACAGTTGGTGAAGAAAGAGTCTGACAAACATGTCAGTCTAATGTATAATCTCAAGAGTTTTGGTTACCTTTGCTCAGATTCAGAGGTTGAGATCCTGGTATGAATCAGCAGAGTCACCTAGGCAGAAAGAATAATACTGATTTCTCCAGCAGAAAATCTGATCTGCAATATATTTCCTTTCTCCTCCCTCTCAAAGTTTATTGAACTAAACTCACTTAGAGGAGAACTAGAGAAAAAGAACTAGGAACCCTCTTCACCTCCACCTTCAATCTAACAGAACAAACCTTGGAATTTTCTTCTCCATGGTGTTATGGTCTGAGAAGTGTCTTCTGGGAGGCTGTCCTACAGCTTGATAGTACAAACTTTGAATAACTCCTTTCTAAAACCAGTTGGTGTATCTGGCCTTGCCACTGACCTATCTGTCTGAAGCGTGTGCATATTAGCTGAAGCTAAACTTTCATTTGCAGTCAGTTAGCACAGGTCAGAGAGAAATCTCATGCTGTTTTTGTGACTCAGCGCTGCATTCCAATGAGAAAGAAATTTCATTATTTCCTGGAAGCTAACGCCTGTCTTTCAGCTTATTACTACCATCATTTGTATTGTTATTCTTACAAAACAATTAATTGTTTTTAGCTTTCTTTTGTAGGCTCTTTTACAGAGACTTAGGACCTCAATTACACCTCATTTAGACTTATAACACATTTGACTTAAATACTTTTTGAATTGACAAGTGACACTTGTTCATATTAACTATATCATTTGGAGTGTTTCTCATGTTCGTGAGTAACTTTGTCACTTCCATTGATATAGCTGATGTCAGGCTAACTCTGCCTTAAATGTAATGGACTCTAACACTAGATCAGAAAATAGTAACAGCACAAGAGTTGAAAGATGCAAATGTGGTTGTTCTTCTCTCCAGCAATAAAATGAAATGAATGATTAGAGTCAAAAGTGCATCGTGGACAATGAATATCCTAAGAACATTGTTTATTCAGCCTTGACTGGCATCTCTCTGTACTCTCTCTCTTTCTTGGAGAAAATGTTTTGCTGATGGAAAGTGACAGCTTACAGTTTACCTTGGTGGGGGCTGATATAGAGTTGCTATCTCATGCACCCCCTAGTTCTTAGCAAGCTGATCTCTCCAGGGTTTGGTTAGGATCAGAAAATCACCACTACTCTCCCGCAGTGTCTATGTAGTTCAGTTGCCCAGTAGAGCAACAGATCTTCTTTTGGTGGACCCTGATAATGCATCAGCAGTTATGGACCTGGTCATGAGAAATACTGACCTGCTCCATCAGTGAGAGCCTATAGATAAAGTTACCAGTCCACAGCCTCTGCCAAGACTGACAGCCACTTGACAGCTAATGCCTGTTGTGATATATTTGCCTGGAAACACCTGTACGCAGAAAGAAGCCAGTGGTCATCACTTAATTGTTCTCATCCTCAGTTACAATCCCCCAGTGATCTATTCTTTTAAAACAGACTGTATTAAGTATGAACAAACACATCTTCTGGATAAGCAGTTTTGGGGAAAAAGCATTTTGCAATAGGTATTAATAATTTTATTTGAGAAATATAATGTAGCAATGATAAATGTAGTAGTCTGTAAACATTTTTTTTTCAAAAGAACTGATAGTTTATTTTTATAGCATTAAGTTTGGTAAATACTGAAATTACAAAAGTTATTTGGCAAGTCAGTCTAAGGTTTTCTTTATTTACAATGATCTACAAGAAAAATATCTGCTGCTACTCTTATCATTCTTTATATGTTCCTTTCTATGCAGCATATTTTTTTGGCTACGTGCTGAAACACAGTCAATGCAGAAGACAATGAAACATCTTAATTGCTGTGTTGATGCTTTCTTGGATCCCATTGATTTTCTTGGGCAGCCTATGAGCCCAATCAGAATGTAGAAATTTGGCATACCATAGGTGTGTGAAATATTTGTGGACAGAAGAGGACAGGAGAAATGTGGAGCTAATGAAACAGAGAAGAATCGATTCACCACCTTGAAGGCAAAGTAGATACATTAACTGACAATAGTTAAAGTGCTTTGTAAAAAGTTTTAACTAATTCAAATAGCCAAATAAATAAAACCCCCTTAGTATTAATAAATGCTGAGGGAGCATTTTTTTGGTAGGAAGGGATGGGTAAGTGTACCAAGATGTGGAAAGGGGTAGAAGAGGGGTGACTTCCATCCCCCCACTTTTGCTTTGGATTCTTGGCTGTTTCTCTTCTACAGACACTAGACAGTACCTTGGCTGAGAGAAGCAAAGAAAGCAGAGGAAAATAAGTTCTATTGTAATAGCAAGAAATTCAAGACTGAGCTTCCAGAGAAATTACTGGTTTTCACAGGTGGTTGAAGCTGCCTGGCTTGCAGCCCTCATGTGTTACACCACCACCCAGGGAGCTATGGCTGCCTACAAACACACTGCCAGTCTTCTGGCTTTGTTATAGCTTGGGTTTGCTAGCTACTTTTTTTTTTTTTTTTTAAATTTATTTTTTGATTTATTTAGTATTCCCTGTATTTGGAATGATGGATAATGAAAAGTAGGATATCAGTGTGTTAAATCTGTTTGTTAAATTACTACAAATATTCTTTAAAGTCTGCACTATTTACCAATGTTCCTTAGATGATATTTACAAATAATGATATGGGCAATGAAATTTGTTCTCTCTTGGAGTATGTTTTAGCAAAAACTAAAAGTATTTGAAAGATGCTTGGAACTACGTTGGTTGATTAATGTAGGGTTGGTACATTTTCAAATTCACTGTCTTAAGATAGTGCTAGATAAATAAAACTAAAGGTGTACTCAGTAAATTGTTAGTATGCGCTTTCAGCTATTGCTGATTTTGCTTGGAAGTATCAAAATTATCAGATATGTAAACATTCTGATAGTAAACGACCCTAAGGGAGATAAAATTCTGAAGAATTTTTTTAGAGAAAACAATTCAAAGCTTGTGTTGACCCAGTCACAACCTTTTTGCTGCGTAGTACTTTAATTTCTAAATGGATGTTTTTCTTGGAAAAACAAGAGAAAATACATGTCAGTTAATAAAATCCTAGTCCTATAAGCACAATGAAGGCAAGGAAAATATGTTTTAACCGGGAATGAACAGCTCAAGGGTTTGTTTCATGTGAAAACTTTTGAAAATTTATAGGAATAAATTCCTAACTTATTAGGAATATGTATATGAAATTAGGCAGACTTTTCACAATTACTCACCATAATTTTAAGGCTACACATAGTCAAAACAGCAAGGTCACTGCTATTCCATCCAATGACACAGATGTGTTTCCATATTCTCTCATGAATTGTTTCCCACTACTACATTAATTTAGGCTTATGTGCTCCTGAAGTGGGTTCACCAAAGGATATAATATATATTGTTAGCAGTGTCTGTCAATTATCTTTCCTCATGAACTATATCAGTTTTTGTTAAGGGAAATAGCTCTCCCAGGAACAATAATAATTTTCTATAAAGGATATGTTGAAAATCTTATCTTTTTGGCATCTCGGCCTTGGAATAGCAAACTAGATAGCTTGGGGGACTTACTGGTTGAGATAAGAAAATACAAAAACACTACACCCCTAGTAGTGAATTGGATTAGCACTAATATGTATCCAAAAGGTAAGTGTCTTCTGTCCCTCAAGTAACCTAGGTACTTCTGTGATTTCTCTGTCCAAAGAGGGCACAGAAATTTATAGGTTGGGCGGTGAGATTGACGTGGTCGCTGAAGCTGACTTCAAAGTGCAGTCAACATCGTTGGGGTCACAAGTAAGCACACAATGAATTTTCTCCAGCTCCACATTAAATACTAGCTTAAGGTAGTTGGATGTTATTATGGTTGGGGAGGTAGGAATTTCCACTTTGAATTTATGCATCTGCAGGTTACTTAAAATCTCACCGATGTAAGCATCTGATTTCTTTTTAGGATAGACTTCATAGTGAATATCTAGAGGCTTTGGCTCTCCTTTGTAAAAGGAAGATTCTTAGGCACAACTGAAGGGAAGGATGTTGATGATTCCATCCTCAGATGCTCTCAGACTTAACCATCTGAGACCTGAGCATGGAATTATTTTGGCCATTAAATGTAATAATATTTTGATAGTCACAATAAAACAGTTCAAATGACATAAAAATTTATCGGGTAGTTGTGCTGCAGCCTCTGTAATTCATGGTGTTTAAACAGAAGCCTGTGATTCACAATGCCATGCACAACATATACCCCTTGGCAATCAAATCATAAGACTGCACCAAAAGTCTCAACAAACCCAGAAATTCCTGTTTCATCATTATGAGCAAACATAATGTAAAGTGTTAGGAGCAGTTGCACACTGCTTCTCTGTCTTATCATAAAAAACAGGGGGTTGCTCTTTGAAATAATCTGGTTTTAACAAGAATTATTTTTATTTTTACATTTATGATGAACCTATTGGGATACTTCAGCATGCATCCAGTCCCATTGTCTTCTAAAGTCCTTAAGTGTTTTGGGTCTGTTTTTCTTGGAAGAGGATTGTCTGCATATTCCATCAGGGCTGTCATGTGGAGGGAGTGGCCTACTGCTGAGCGGAGGAAGAGTGATATGGACTTCCAGACTGTCCTGCAGAGTCAGCTACCTTGTCAAAAAAGTCCTGGGGATTCAGAGTACAAAACTGGCACAGAATATGCTAGAAAAAGTAATAATGAAATCTGCTTAGCAGTATTCCAGCCCTCTATTGCACGTCTCACGCATGCCCTAGAGGGAACAGCAGTGTCACCCAACATCCAAAGGAGAATTTCTGAGACCTTCCAGGGACTGGCACTTCTAGATATCCCTTTTCTGCCTACTTCTGTGCTTTGTCTGTTCTGTATCCTTCTTCACCCCATAGGGGCAGGGAGCATCTTAAGAACAAAACGTTATCCTTAGAGAAAGAGACTTTTCACTCTCACAAGTTATTAAATTCCTAAATGCTGATCATGAAAAATCTGGCCCCCAAAATTGCTGATACTTTCAAATAAAGTATTTATTTAAGTTGTAACAGGCAGGAAGTGTTGGTACATATTAAATCCTAACACAGCAATTCTTTCAATAAAAATGTATCAGATGCCAGATAAGGCAAGAGTTATCTTTGATGACATTCACCATTATTCCTAATTTTCTCCAAAATAACAATATTTAACACCATACTGTGTAAATACTGTTCCAACACTTTCCCCACAGAAAAACTGGAGGTGCACATTTGACTTAAAGATTTCCATGTTCATGAAAGCCACTGAAAAAAAATTCAACTTTTATAGGGATCAGAATCAATAACTTCAAGAGGGAGTGTAAAACTGCAAACATTGGTTCATGAGACTAAAATATAAAGTGTAATATCCAATGCTGTAGTTCTGTAATTCCCTCAGAAAACAAAAGAATCAGCTGAAGGCACCAAGTTTTCCAAGAAAAATATTTCATACTTCATATACAGACCAAAACTTAAGCACAACTTCAGTCAGAAAGAAAACACTTTACTATGTAAAAGATAGTTGTTACCAGGCATGTTGTTTTTTGGTGGTGTTTTTTTTTTTTTTTGTTTTTTTTTTTTTTGTTTGTTTGTTGTTGGTTTTTTTTTTCTTTAAATTATAAGAAAGTAATATCATCAAGCTACCAGTTATGTGTTTTAAAGGACAGTCTTAAATTTATTTCTTCCACATTGTGTGTTCTGAGGACAACCAGACTATCCAGATAAACTGGGTAGTAGTCATCCCACTTAACTGCAAAAAGATGGGCTTCTAACTAGGCTAATAACTTCAGGTTCCTCTAGAATAAGTGGTGAGAGATAGATGACTCCAGAGTTTGTTTTAGTTTAAAGTCGATGAGGAAAATCTGTCTCTGGAAGTGCTAGTTTCTGTTCGCTAGCCGTACTTTTGCCCTAGACAGAGATACTTCCTAATAGAAAGAGATACTTCCATACTTTCAGACAGAAAAAAATGGCATGATGGTAAATCTTGCACTTCATATCTAGCCTTTGCTTTAGGCATGGGTATGGTCATTCACTCACAAATGAAGGTTTTTTCATTTTAGGATCATCTGAAATGGTAATTTAGTGGGTACATGCCCTAATCCTTCTCCACTAACAGGCAAAGGAAATTAATTAAAGACACCTCTGTGTTTTTACAATATTGTAAAATACTAAATTTCACTTTTCAATAGTTTGAAAAATCAAGAAAAAAGATTAACCTTGTAGTAAGACCTTTTATGTGATTACATCTGCTGCACCAGTAGGAATAGTACCTTATCTCACAGAAGCAGATGACCCGCAGGACCTCTTTCACTTGTGAGCTTGCTGAGACCTGTGTGTTATATCACTTGTAAAATCCTGTGGAGGAACATTTCATTTCCCTTGCTGTTGAACAGTTAACTTATCTATTCATTCACTTCAAATTCATCATGAACACAGGGAGTTCAAATGTGTTGGAGAAAACATGCAGCCCACAATTTAAGGGATGTTTAGTGATATTAAGAAGTGCCCAGTTTAGAGAGATTTGTCTTCATAATTTACCCTCTCTTTATACAGTTGCAATTCCTATATTGCAAATAGAAGACAAATCGTAATGTTAAAAAAATGGAGTGCTTGTCAGGGCTACTAGTTTTATATTATGCTAAATTGCATATTTGAATATTCTTATTTACTAAGACCATATTGTGAACATATAGCAAGTCCATGATTTTTCGCTCTGTCTATGAATATATATTTTCCAGAGAATTGCACTAGCATTTTTGCCAACATGGTGATTTTCATCCAGTGGTACATGTTTTGAAATCAGCAGAGGAGAGAGTGTCTGAATCTCACCTACAACAAGAAAATAATGGTTAATCATTAGTTAGATTTGATTACTGTACACAGGGTACAACTGAAAAATAACCTCTTTTCTAAACATTGCAGAATTCTGTCACAGTTGACAACAGTGACTTTTAAATGCAGTTTCTGGGCTCATTCCACCTAAGCTTCATGCAGTCAGCTGGACCATTCACTGGCAAGGCTTAAATAGGGGTCCATCACTCCCTCTATAACTTTACCCATGTAGCAGGTCTGGGATCTTATGTAAATTCTGTCTGAAAGGAATCACAGTTGATACTACTAACTAATGAAGTAATGCTAATGTATGAATGTGTCTCTGTGTGAGCCAGCTAGCCAGTAAACAATGGAGCTGTGAAGACTCTCTTTGGACTTTCTTCAAAGATGCCAATGTTTCCTGCAGCCCAGAGAACAAAGTGAGGACCTAGTATTTTTAACCTGAAAGGGAGAAAATGCATTAGAAAAAAAAAGTCCAATTACTTTGTAAGATAAATCCTTGAATACAGTTTATAGATGATAAATAAGCATTAAAGAATGGAAAATAGATCTCCTGCTTTGTAGGTCACCTTTAAGACTTGCAGCTCTTAAAGAGAATTTTGCCTTAAGAAATTGCAAATCTACTGCTTTTTAATGGCTTGTTTTCCCACAAAAGAATTTTTCATTTTGATACTGGTTGGAATGCATTGGCAAGTTACTAGACAATACATCAAGCAGAAACAGTATTTAGCAAAGTTATGTGCTAAAGGAAGATATTCAAAGGGTGATTTAAGTACATCAGGGAAGATGAGAGGGTTTAAAACTCAAAGTTTCTTTTTCCTGTCAGGTGTGTGCCCAGAACTGTATTAGGGGTACTGCCAAAATGGGATGTTTCAGACATGCTTCTCCTCTCAACTTCCTGAGTGTGAAGTTTAACCCTTGTTTCCACTCTGTCTGTTATGGATCGAAGTGTTGGGCCCCAGTGTACATGCAGGTAAGGCACTATGGACAAACCGGGATATTTCACAGTGGTTAGAGAACCCCCTTTCCTAAAGCAAGCTCCTAGAGTTAAAGTGCTTCTGTCATCACAGCATGGCAAGGACAGCATTTCTTTGTCCTAGAACTCCCCTGGGAGTCAGGGGCACAGTGATTTGCCTAGGACCATGGAAGAGGTAGCAGGTGGGTAATCAGGGAATTGGGTGGAAATCTCCTAGATCTGTAGTGGCCACTACAAGATGTACTGGCCACTAAATGTACTTCTTGTCATCTGACTATTTTTATCAGCTGCGTGTGACTCTCCAGGGTAAAACCCACCATGTTAATCATGTTATCAGCACTGTCAAAAGTAAAGGATAACCTTCCAGACAATTCCTGTTCTGTTTAAAACAAAGACAACTCCCTCTTTGCCTTGTGCAAAAGAAGCTGATAAATATGTCTTTTTCTTCTCTTTCACTCTGCTTATTCAGAAACATGTAGGCACTGAACTGATGTCTATCTGCAGTGTTTTAATATGACTGTTGAGGGCAAGGAGTAAAAAAGAACAAGGACAAAAAAAGCTTTTTCTTCAGTCGCCCATAACAGCGCCAATGGCAAGTTCTGCTTTAATAGCAAAAGGTGCACTGTTGCTGCCTATTGAAGCAGAAAGCATATATCGCTGAAAAAAAAAAAAAACCCAAACCAAAAACAAATCCCGGTGTAAATTATTTTAAATATCCTGCATTATATTACTGTAAGTCAGGCATAACAGATGAAAACAACGCTGTATGTGATGGAGAAAAGATGTAGCTAAATACAGGAAGGCATGAATTATTTAAGGGGTAATGGATGACAGAAACTATTCAACACAGATGCAGATGACTTATGATCTGAGAATTTGCCTTACAAGCTTATATTACATAAAGAAGAGAAGCAGTTAGGAACTAATGAAGCAAGGTGATGTGAAATGATAATTAGAAGCAAAAGAAAAGCAAGTGAGAAACCAACATATGTGCACTGGGGTAAAGGATGTGCCTCTAGCAAGCCATTTTTGCTACAACGTTTTGAGCAGGGGGCACTGATAGGTCCCAAACCGTGGGCCTCTGAGGCCATACCAGCTGAGAAATATATCCCGTGGGGCTCTGTGGTCCAAGGATGCCTACTTGATAGAGGGCTTTTCAGCTGCAGTGCAGTGCTGGGCTCTCCCCCTCCTGTGTGGTCCACAGTCCTTCCCCATCAACTCTCTGGCCATGTGAGATGCCATGGTCAATTGGAGTCACCTTTGTAATCAGCTGTAGCTTTGTTCTGTCATGGAGGATGAGGACCAGAGCTGCTACACTCCATAACACACAGAAATGTTATTGCAGTTGAATGACTTCTTAGCAGCCTTAAGCTACCTGGTACTGTTTCTGTCAGGATGTTGCAGTCAGCACATCCAGCAGGTCTAGTGAACTGAAAAAATTACTGCCATTATAAGGTACCATAATGCTATTGCAAAATCACTCAGCAGTTTCTGGAGGTATGGGAGCCTCCCCACTGCCCCCAAAGCACGCCTTCAAAACTACATAAGCTCTTAAGAGGGTTGTGGGGCAACGGAAACCTGTTGAACATTTAAAAAAAATTCCTTATATTTACCAATTTACAACTGACTGCAGTACACCTGCTTAAACAACATGCAGTCTAACTGACAGTGCTGGTTTTATTATACCTTAGTGTGCAATCAATTATTTTTTAATACATGGAAGCTTAAACAGTCATGTGTAAATCAGTATGAGTGGTGTTACAGCATAGCAATTTTAAAACAATCACATTAATTAAAACAAATATAATCAGGCAGATCAGAGAAGATTAATTATTAAGGAGTACCTGTGCCATATGTCTAACTAATGAAAGAAATAGGAGAAGAAAAAAGTTAAAAAGACAATAATATGGCCCAAGGTTGCCCTATGCAGCAAGCCTATCACCTGTGCAAAAGCTGTAAATAAGAATGAAATTTGCCTAGTAACATGCATTTTCATGTATGTTTTGTTTTGATAGTCTGTTTGTCAAGTGGAATAGCTTGAGGAAAGCATCTGTAAAAAGTACATAAAGTAAATCACTGACTATATTTGTAATTATAAAAGCTAGTTTGAGTGCCAGCTGTATTCTACACTTTAAAAGTGTTACTAGATATAAGCAGCAGGACAAATAGTCAGCTACAGTCTGATTTTTCTAACAGAAAAATAGAGGTTCTTCTGGATACCCTGTTATCAATGACATTTTCATATGCAGCAATGGCTGCCTTGCCATATCAAAGCTATACTTATCTCCACAATGCTTTCCATTAGAGAAAATTTTTCTTTTTTCTTCTTGAACTAATGAATGAACTTCCTGACAGAACAGACATCCATAGTATGGCCTTTTTAATGTGAGATTTTGCCATGCATTACACTGCTGTTCAGTCTGTTATATTTAGTCTAGTTTAGAGTAATCACATCCATTACTGTGGTTCATCCTGTCTCCTAAGGCTAGGTT
Source organism: Athene noctua (assembly GCF_965140245.1). NCBI lineage: Eukaryota > Metazoa > Chordata > Aves > Strigiformes > Strigidae > Athene > Athene noctua. Next base: position 123,988,648 of record NC_134038.1, read on the forward strand.
TTCTTTTTTCATCTGATTTCTTGGTAGTCACTTGCCAAAACTCTGATGAGAAATTTCCCCATTTATTTTCTCTTTTGTTGATATTTTCAGGTAGTTTCTTTTTTTCACTTTTTACTTTTTATCTTGACAAATAATATATGTGTGTAATACAAAATTGTTTTTTACTTAGCATGCAAGTTGTGCAGGAATCATTGTTTTGCTATTTAAGTATGGCCAGTCATGAAAAAATAAAATGAGAACACATAGTAAGGAGGCTTGTTAATGTTTGAAGAGATTTGCCAATGTATTGCATAATTTCACCATTACCTGAAGTCTTCAGATCAGTATTGAAGTCCTGCTGAAGGTAAGGTCTAACTCAACCTGAAACTTTGACATACAGTAATCATTTGTTAAGCTACTTGCTCACTTGCTAGTCAGCAATCAGACTAGACTATCATAACAGCTTCTTGGCTATAAAAGGTTGCAAACTCCTTCACATCAACAGTTTCCAAACCAGCTTAAGTTATGAAGAAATAATTGAAGCTAAAGAATGTGTAGGCTGTGCCTAACTGCCTAGTCTAGACTTTAAGTCATGTTACAGTTAAAATTTTTACTTGGAAAATTTTCTGGTGATCTTTAAACTCCACAGACAACATCTCAGTTTCATCATACAACGCTTGCAGTTGAATATATCTCTGACCCCAAGTGGCAAATATTAGTGTTTGACATATGTGAACTCTCTGCTTAGGAAACAAAATGTCATGAGGAAAGAATACTCCAAAAACTTTATATACATTTCCTCCATGTGGATACAGAATGGTGCAAAAGGGTGAGGAACTAAAAATAAGCTTCCACTGCTCTGTGCTCACAGTGTCACACTTTCTGAACCCACTAGACAGCTCTTGAAAAAACATATAATCAGGTCTCTTTTCCCTAATGGAAAGCTGGGATGGAAGAAGTGAAAATGGATGTAATTGTATTAAATTAAAAAAAAAAAAAAAGATGAACATGAAATAGTTAAATTAGAGGACAAAATGAGAAGTGTGCATAGAGACACATGCCACACATGCTCATATGGAGAGTGGCATCCGAACTGTGATGAAACATCAACACTTGCTGAAATAAAAAAAACCAAAACACAACAAAACCCCCACAAAAATCTATCTGGAAAACAATAGGAAGGACCAAACTGCAATTTTCATAAACTACGGAAAGAATTGAGGAAGCTGCAGGGCTGCCAAAAGAATAGGGAAGTTTGGGTTTTATCATTGGACTAGCCACTGAAATTTGAGAGCTCACTGTAGTTTGTGGTTTTTTAACACAGAAATATCTGAGTTGATTCTCACTATGTGTGACTCCTATTTATTGTTATGTGATTGATGGAGGTAAATGAAAAATAAAATAGTTTTTTTACAGAATAAATTAATGCCTGACAATTTAGCACTTAACTTTAGATATAATTATATGATTCAGAATTTTTAAAAACTACATGTTCTGTTTTATGTTCTAAGATTTTCAAGGTGAATGCATCAGACCAAATTAATTCCTAGTTCAATCCACAGGTTTTCACTGTTTTATATCAGATATGAATTAGCTTGGAGCCAGTTTAAAGTCTTCCAGTTTCACAGGCTAAAGAAAATTTCCTGTCTCAAGATTTTCTTGTACTCTCAGTCTTAGAGTGGAATTTGGTGTTGAAGTGGCATATGGTTAGGTATGGTGAGCTGTGAAGTCAGTGGGAATTCTGGTAGGATGAGAAGGAGATAGCAAGGGCCAATAGGGCCCTGTGGGATTGAGGGTAAAAGTTCAAGGTCAGTCGGTGTTTTGGGGTGGTTAGGGTGAGTTGTATTTCTTCCTTTTCCACAACCATCCTGCTCTTTGGACATGTGAGAAACTCTGCATATCTACTCCTGCTTTCTTGCTCCTGGTCAGGGTCCCTACCCACAGTCCACCTTCAGACTGCAACCTAACGCCTCCACTACTTCACCAATCTCTCTCCAGCCTTTTTTGTGGAAGCAGAGACCAGCAGTGTGTGCATCACAGTTTGTTGCCGCACAAATGGGTCTGAGAAACGCAGTGGGAAAGGAGGTTAGGGTGGAGATATGACAGGGGCTGGCTTGAGCAATGGATGCTTCTGGAAAGGTAAGATAGAAAAGGGGAAGGCAGGGCTTGGGGGCTGTATGCTTCTTTGGATGCCATGGCTTCTGAAGTTGGGGAAAGTTTACTTTCAGCAGTAGCTAGCACTCATCATAATAACCCCTCCTTGTGAGGCAGTGTCGCCTTTGAGACGATTTAAGGATAATATGGCTTTACAGAATCATAGAATTTTTTTGGTAAAGGACATACAGATCTTTTACCAACTATGTTCCTATAGTTTCTTACATGTCATTGTGATTCTTTACTTTTGGAAGGAACTTCTCACACTATAATCAAGTGTCTTATAAATTTCTGTGAATAGCAATTGAAATCCCAAGATACAAATTGCATCTGCACAAAAAATCCCATTCAGTGTTCTTGAAAATTTTAAGCTCACAAGCTTGAAAGAATAATGGTATTTCAGAGAAAATGGATATCTTGCCTACCTTGGTATGTTCTCTTCTAGGTGAGTTTACTGAAAGTACAAAACTGACAGCTATGAATAAAGAATTTCCCTATTTCACCCAGACAGCGGGCTGAGCACAAGCTAAACAAGTTATGCCTGGTGAGATAGCACAGCTCAAATAACCACTTCAAATGATAAAATGCAGTTTGGTCTTTAGGAAGTAAGACATGTAAGTCCTACCTTTAATATCTCATAAACAAAATGTAACATATTGCATTAGAAATCTAAACCTTCTTAAAGGTCTCAGTTTCAGGTTTTTCTCTCTTGGGCACCCGAAGCTTTTGCAAATTCCTACCTTGGGCTTTGAGAAATGCATCTGGAGTAGTGGGTTTCTAAATTGAGAGTATTTTGGCTGCTGTGAAATACAGAGTCAGGAACAAAGAAAAGAATACTGGCTGGTGATGCTACAAGCGACTGAAGAAATATATTTCTCCTCTTTCAATGCAACCTGTAAGAGAGGATGTTCTGGTGGTTATTGCTCTGACTTTTGAACTCAGTTTTAGACAAGAAGATGAGTTTTCAAATGCCTTAGTAATGTGCCCTAGTAGTTCACTTAGTTATTTTTCCCTGCCTGTTTAATTCAGTTGTTCAGAACACTAGGGCAGATGTGTCCTCCATCATTTGCTGGCTTTCACAGATCAAGCACTGCCACTGATTGTTGCCAGTACAATTAAAAGTCACCATCTCACCCTCAACTTGAACAATGCGGCTCCGATTGTACTGTGAGGGACTTTGTGCAATGGTTGACGTTTAACTTGTAAGTGTCCCTATCTTGTTTTTCATAAGTCGATTGCTTGAGCAAGTAAATCCTTAACTGTGGCTTAGATCCAGAAGGCCTGGACCATTAAAATCCATCATCATTAAAAGCCAGAGCCATATACCCATTGCCTCTAGTACTGACGAAACAGGACCTTCTTTGTAAGATGACACCCAGAAGTTGTATTTGGGCTTCTAAGGGAGATTTTCCCTTAGCTATATGTAAAATCTTCAGTTCTGTGTAATAGATATTTCAGATTTCCCTTTCAAGTAGGTACCAAGCATAAATAATCAGCTATAATCAGGTATCTTTACCAGGCTTCGTAATGCATTCATTAATGTTCTTTATTCCAATAAGAAAGCCCACTGACACTCCTTTTAAGCAGCTAAACAACAGTACTCTGTGCAATATGTTTTTCTGGCTGAAATAATTATTCAGATGAATTAAGTATTTAAAAGGAATAAAGACTGAGTAAAATATTCTGATTTAAAGGCTTCCCAGCGATTTTAGATGCTGTTAATGTAATTTCATTGTGGGAGGAAATAGGAAGAAAAAGCTTGACAAGTATTTTTTTATTTGGCAAAACTGGAAGGCAGGTCTATGAATAGCAGAAACTTTTGCATGGAAGAATGCTGGAAAATGCTACAGAGAAGTGGTAAGTTTTATGTGTAATAGGAGGTATTGAAGTTCCACCTTTTTTTTTTTTTTTTTTTTTTTTTTTTTTTAAATGCAGGCTCAAAGTCACTAATTCTAAAGAAAATGTGAGCTCTCACTGGCTCTAGACAATATGCTGCCATTGGAAAGGTTTCCACTGCCTGTCAAAAAAAGTTTTGTTGCTACAACTGTATCAGAACTGAGTACTCAGTACCACTTAGTTCACCCATGTACAAGTCAATTGAGGTCATACTATTTTCTGCAATAAATTTCTTCAAGCTTTATTCAAGCTCCTTTTGGTTTTTAGGAGAGTACAAAAGCTGTAGTTGAAGTAATACAACTTTTTAGTTTGCCCGCAAGTATAACTAAAATTGAAAAGATTTGGTTTATTTTTGTCTAAAGCAGTGGCCTTGATCAGAGATCATAAGTAATATGCAATATATTGCTCAATGAGGTTTGCCACCATGACTCAGCTGTAGGAAGCTGTCCTTGTTCCAGACCAATTTGATAAGGAGAATGTGATATGATGTTTCCTACATCTATCTGTCTACTTTGTTGCTCAGAGGTTACTAAAGGTGAGGGATGGCTATCTTGAGAATTACACTGATTTGGTTTGTGCTGTTTTCTTCTTCTAAGATGTACACAGTTCTTAATTTCATGTTAAATCATCAAGCAATTGGCTGTAACAGACATTTATACCAAGGTATACCTGTCCTATCAGCAATCACATTGATTGGAATGTAATAGCAGTAATCTGGACAGGCTATAAACAAGGCTGAGATAAGTGTGTGCACATTTCAGATCATTACCCACACACCCTGGTTTTACTTTCTGTGCAAGAAGTGACTGACTGCACTTTTTGGACTTCTCTGGAAATTCAACATACATTAGGATGTATGAATGTATGGACCTGAGGGGGAAGAAAGGAGCAACACTGTAGTGCAAAGAAAATCCACTGACATTCTGGAGGAATTGTAAATATGTGTGTGAAGGACATTTGGAAATAAAGTAACCTTGGCTACCTTTTTCACACTCATGTAGGTATTTCCAGAAGAAGAATAGTGATGAATATGGGAACAATGATGAGCTAGAATGACAAAGTGTCAATAAACCTCTCAAATTTGGCTCTTTAAAGGTCAAAAACTTTTTAACATTAGATCACTGAAGGACTGGAAAATAGTACAGCACACGCTATAAATCTTCTAGTAGAAGTCTGCAGAAAGCTATAAAAAAATCAGTGTTACAACATACATATGATTGAATTTCAATGTATCATTTTATAGTGGCCATGATGTGAAATCTCCATCTTTCTCTGAAAGTGAAGGTTAAGAGTGATACACTATTTTACATTGTCCTGATGTTTATACAGAATTCTGAAAACAGCATCAAGAAAAGCAGAAAACCCACCTTAAATTAGTACTTTCCTTCATTTCATTCATGTAACAATCAAGACTGCCTTGCTTTGATAGCTGTAGCTTTATAGATAACATACCTAAACAACATATCCAAAGTTTTTAGAGCTAGAAGTAATTTTCATTTCATTTTTTTAAGAGACTAGCTCAAGCTCTGATTTCATCCTGCAATTGATTGGTTCACTATATGGCACCAAGACTTTAAACACAATTCTGGGAAACTCAAAATGAAGACTCCTATGGTTCTGTGACCTGTAATGTCTTCTGGCTGGAGATAAAACTGGTCATCTAGCAACAGTGCTAAACTTTCCTACATCAGGAATTTTCACATACTTCTATTTTGACTCTGCCTGATCAATAGTCATACATATTAATACATATTAATAATACTCCCATGGGATTGGTAACTGGCTCTCACAATATAATGGAGGCTGATCCTACTGTAAATAAGAATAGTTACATGCAGTGTATGAGATACGTAATATGCATTATAGGTCTAATTTAGGAAGTGACTATTTTTGAACAAAATAAAAAATTAATCGCACCATCTTATTTGGCTACAAAAAAAAGTTTAATAAATTTATGAAAGATAAATCCATTACATTCATAGCACAGGAGAGTGAAAGGAGAAAGGATTATTGCATTACTGGCCTCTTAGAATGGGATTTAGGCACTAGGGTCCATTTTTTGATTTTAACACTGACTTCTGATGTCACCTGGGACAACTTGTAATCTCAGTGCCTAGCATACTTTCTTGTGTCCCAAATATGTTTGCCATCAAGCTATATTAACATATTTTTAGGGGCTCAGTTCTAACATTTTAAAGGTATTTTGGTGCTCAGGGTAACAAGAACTACATAAGTACATAGAGTAGGCAGAGTAATAATAACAATATTAATAATAATAATTTTAAAAAAGTGTCAAAAAATCTGCACCATCTCCTCTTGATACCACGACCCAGATGACAATAGATGATCTGGTAGGTATGTGAATGTAAACTTTGTATATGAATAGAATATCAAAACCTCTCTGTTCTGAGAGGATATTTGCCCTAAAACTGATAACAAAACCAGGAAACTAACAATGACAAAATTTGCTTAAGGCTCCCTTACCCTGATTAAATAATAACCTGGGCATTATGAAGAGATTGTCCAGAAAAAAAAAAAAAAAAAAAAAAGTCAGTTTGAAAAGAAGCATGGACAGTACTGGGTGCAAAAGGGAGGGACTTACACCATAGTGATTAGCTATATAAGGGTGTTAGAAACGTGGTGTTCATTAACATTTTGTGTATGTCTGGTGTTTATCTGTTTATTGCTGAAACTGTATCCTGAATGTGTAGTTCAGGATAACTACACATTTGCTGGGTAATTATGTGTCACTAGTAAATCAATAAACTGCTTCCATCCCACTTCCTACTGCTTCCCTGTATTGTACCCGTGTTTCTATGTTCTTGACCCTTACAACTAAAAAAGTGGGAAGAGACACAATAGGCTCAACCAAAAGAATAAAAAAGCTTAAAAATCAAAATGCAAGGGGCAAGATTTCTTCTGTAATTAATGACACATGCACAGTTAAGATATGTTGTTGACAAAGATTAGTATAAAACTCCTTTTTGATAGCTGAGATATGCTATCAACTAGCAGTCAGAAGTGCACAAGACCTGTCTTGCATCTCACATGGAAATTTTATGCCAATTCAGTTTCTTAGCATGTGAACCAGTGATAGAGGAAAATTAACAAAGTAGTAACTGATATGGTGTTTCTATGGAACTTTTTGTCTGAAACGCTTTTGTTTCATTATACTAGTTCTGTAAACACGAAAGAAAAAAAGGCACTTGCATGAGCAAGAGGCTCTGTGCTGGGCTTTTTGCACCTGATGTACAGAACTCGCACATGCCTGGGATGAAGAGCGGTGGTTTGGATTCTGCCCTGTGTTTGGTCTGCCCTCAGGTCTGAATTTAACATGAGTATGCATGCTGTGGCTGTCTCTCTGACATTCAATATGGGCTATAGTATTTCCTTGAGTTCCTTATACAAGAGGTCTGCTTTCCAACTGCAGTTGGAAACCTGTACATTCATGGTGATGTTTGGGACAGTACCTGGGGTTCTTGAGTCACAATTGCTCCAGTGTGGGGATGTATTCTCATTGGCAACAGGATCTGATAGAGCTGTATGCCTTTGGGAGTGTAGTTTCTCTATGCAATGCTTTGCCACACAATAGACATAATAGTTCAGAGGGTGTTCATTGATGGCCTCTGTCACCATAATCCTGAGGTGTGCAGTGCCTTCAAAGTGCACTGTATCCTTCAATTATCAAAAAGAAAATTTCATGTTAAGATGGGATACCTAAGAGAAAAATATGGTTTAGTGGTAACCATTACAGATTTTGGACACACTAATGTGACTGGGCTCACTTGAAGGGTAAGTGCTTGTTGCATATCGGCCACAGCTATGCAAGAGGTGCACCAGTTAGTGTTCCTTTGTGGTTTCAGACTTGATGTGATGGTGAGAACAAACATGGATAGCATAAATTACTGACATAAGTATCTGCATATTAATTCTTTGGTTTCACTGGGTGTGAAATTGAGTCAAAACTGAAAAATCTGAGGGTTTGGGGTTTTTTTTCACTCTCAAGATTTAGCAAGAGCTTTTGAAAATTGTTCCATAAAATAATAGGAATTAGGACCATTTCTAGCATAGCAATTGCAAATTCTGTCTTCTCTGGACAAGCTGATGTTTTGATTTTCTTTGAGGGGAGCCAGAATGAGTGAAGGCCTATGGTAGGAAGAATAACTAAAGATCACCAATATGTCTGCAATAGCTCAATCAGAGTAACCATGAAATAATCTTGAGAGAAAAGCCAAATTTCTTGAGATGTATAATCTATAGCAATCACAAAAAGGCCTGCTATACCCCAAGCTTAATCACAGCTAGTGATAATAGCAAGAAGGACTGAGAGTGTTTGTGTCCACTAGTGGCTGTGGCTAGAAAAATGCATTGTAGTAGAGCTAAAAGGTGTGAATGGGGGTAAATATCATGCAGTACATTGTACTTGTGTCCCTCTCGTGTTTTTTGGTATTGGAAGGAGAAGAACAGATGACAACTTTTGTTTTATACTAAGACCAAATTCTATATTGATACACATGTATTTTGTTTTTTACCTACCAGTAAACCCAATGCTGCGAAGAGCTTAGCACCTATTGGGCAGTATGTGTGGGAATCTGGTGTACTCAACTCATCATACCTTCTGGGCCTCATATTCAACTAATTAGTAGGCCCTTTATTATAGGCTAGTTATAGCGAACCTGGCAGTTTTAAAAGACATGACACTAAAGGCCCCACAACTTGAGCCACCTGAGAACTGCAGTATATAATCACCATGAAATGCTCAACCTGAAATGTCTGCTTATAATAAAAGTGAGTAGATAAAAAAGAAGTTATAGTTCCACACATTTATTAGACTTTATAGACGCAAGTGGTGAATTTTATGAATCAGATCATCATGACATTCCAGTTACTTCTTGTCTGAAAATCTTATTAACAATATATAATGCTTTTCCTGTCACTTTTATTGTTTTAAGTAAGGCGGGATCATGATAAGGTCTTGTGTAAAAATGACCCCTTCTTATTCAATAGATTTGGTTCCCTGTTTAGCTCATCTATGTATTAATATATATGGTGAAGTAGGATGGGTTTGTAATAATCCACTTGCTCCAGGCAGCACAATTTGCCAAGGCAATAAAAGTGAGTGAGCTGGATTATACCCCTGCTCACACCTCATCAGCAGATTATTTCCTGCAGCCCAGTTCCTGGAAAAGTGTTAGATGTGAGCAAATTTACTGAGAGCAGTCAAAATGCACAGGTATTATTCAAAGCAGAAAAGGAAAACAATCTGCCTGCCCAGACCTCTGACATCAGTGTTTAGCCTTATGCGACCTGTATCACTGGAGCTTATATAGGGAGGAAAACAGTCATCAACCTTCAAGGCCAAGCAATGATTTTTCCAGGCTAATAGTCAAAGATACAATTAGGTTCATATCCTATAAAACAAAATAATTATGTTTGGAATTACCAGGGATGAAAGATATGGCTACTCACAGTGACACTTTTACCAGACATTCTGTATTATGTTTCTATATTAGTTCAGGATGATAATTTCTAAAGAGATATTTATTTATTTTTTTCTTGTCAAGTTACTGGTTCGGAGCCTCAGCTATGTGGCTCACCACATCTCATTTGAATTTGGCAACATAACTGATGGTCATATTCATTGATGGTGTGAGCTTACTACGAATATGAATTTGGCCTGGTATGCTGCTGCACTTTTTTTGGGAAATAGTTTAAGATAGACCACAAAGGCTTCCGTCAGAAAACAACGTAATCCCAGGCTGGGAGTCCACAAAGTCTTAGAGGATTTTTTGGTGCTTTCCTTTTACAAGTAACCAGCACTAGTAAGAAACAAAGAAATGGAATTTTATGTATCATATATTAGTTTAATATAGGATTGGGAAAAAAGAGACTAATTCATAACACTTTTCACAGCCTTGGTGTAAAATAGAAAAAAACCCCAGAATTTAAAAATTTAAATGGACAGAAGAATATAAATGCAACACTGTTTTATTCATATAGGGAGAAAAAAAATCCATTTCTGGTATATGACTGGCCTCTCTGTCAAAAGATGAAAGGATATTTGATAATATGTAACAAAGTAGGTATAATTTTTGTTCATGTATTTTAAATTAGTAGACTTAGAAGTTCTTTTTTTTTTTTTTTTTTTTTACAGAAGCTTTTAGAGAGTTCAAGAACTTACACTGAATTCCTCCCAGATATTTTTTCCCTTGTGTTCCATTTAACTAAAGTGAGAGATTCCATTTTATGGTAAACTATCTAACTTAGAAATTTATTTAGCTATCTGCAAGTCCATAAATGAATCTAGCATTTTCTTTGCCCTATTTCTTATTAATCTATATGCCAGAAGCATTATCTCACTTCGAGTTCCATTGAAATGAGAAAGAGAATTACTTTTTTAAATTTCCATTTGTCATCAGTGCAGCAGTCCTGGAGCATTAGAAGTCCATCTCTCCATTTAGTATTTCTAGTCTGATTATTGCTGACTCTTTGGAAACAACTTCTGCAATACCCAGATCTGCAATACGGATCCCCATTCAAGTATTAACTATCCTATCTTGGGACTCAATTAGCGGTTTTAACAACATTAAGTTGGCAAAGTTGAGTTCTGAATGTCGTTTGAGAGTGGTGGAAATAAAGTGACTTTTGCTGCTCAGTACTAGGAAAATCTTACAAGGAAAGACTAGCTCTTTTTTGTGTTGAGAAAAAAGACTAACCCTTGGATTACAATGTTTGGGAACAGAGTTGCTTGGGTTATTAACAACAAAATGCATTGCAAATGGGTCTTGAAAACCTAGCTTTGTTTGTAGCCAGTACTTCAGGATTCCTCCCAGCATTGTCCTGTACAGAGATCTCATTACTTTCTGGCACATCTGCAGGGAAGGAAATGAAGAATGCTCAGATTTGCTGTTGCTCTGCAAATTAAACTTGAGTTTTTGAGTCTGATATTGAATCAGACACTGCTTTCTCCTATTGTTTCTATCCACATTTCTCTTGTATGTGTTTACCTGCCTGTAGTCCCACTTTGACTTGCTCACCTCCTGAAAGGATGATAAAACTTCTAAAGCCTGGGAGGTCTTAGTGCTCCAGAAATCAGGTTTTACTTTGCAGTTTGTAGTGTTATCCCCATAAAAGCAGAGGAGAGAAGATAAACTGGAGCACTGGAAAGCTCAGGCTTTGCAGTAGAAATCTTCTAACTATAAAGGACTTGGTTTCAGGTTCTCCATGGTAACAGGTGAGCACATAGGAGCTTCTTTTGCGCATGTTTCAATTCAGATAGACATGAGCTAGTCGGGTACGTGATGCAGGGTACCGGTAATATTACCTGGCTGAGGCTGTGCTGACTTGATTTAGGAGATCATTTGTGTAATGTCTGTAAAATGACAGAGTTTGACCTCTCCTTAAGAAGAGCTACAGGGCCCCCACTACAATTCAGGTTTAAGAATAAGGATTTTTAAAATTTGGTTTGTTTGACTGGTTTGTTTATGTGTACATTTTAAATCGTTTTCTGGAGGTTTTGAAGTACTCCAGGCACAGAAACAACTTGTAATTTTGGCTTCACTTGTGTTGTTGATCACTCAGCCCTGCTAAGAAGGCTAAGGGTACATATACTTTCATTTGGGGAATTTTATGAAATTGAACATTTTTGTGCTGGTTAGCACTGAAACAAAAGTTAGTGAAAAGAAACTATGAGTAGGCAGGAAATTAATCTCCACCTCTTTCTACAGGAAAAGCCACATTTTGTTGTGCTTTCTTTGTGTATGGTTGTTCTGCTTCCTGTTGGTCTCTTTTTCTACTGCTATGCCAATAAGTTTGATACTGGAAACACGCTTCAGAGATCCAAGTCTTGCCAAGGTCAATCCTGACTGTTAGCATCGGGAACTGGAGTTTACATGGCCATTGGGTTTCTGAGGCCAGTGAGGAAGTGGGAAGTGCTTCATTTCCACCAGTAAAACCACCGCCACCACCCCACGGTGTGTGGGAAGAGCACATTTTATGCCTTCTGGGGTTCTGTCTCTGCTGCGACAAGAACAGAGGTGGCTAATGGCCTCAGGGGTGCCATATCCTTGAGGCAGGTGAGCTGGTGGCACATGCCCCTTCCTCCTGAAGCCCATCCTTTTGCCTTTGCCCATGCCAATGACCAGCTGTCAGCTGCTTCCCCGGCCGGGCTCCCAGCAAACAATTCACCAACTGGCTGTCTTTGTGAGGATGTGCTCATTTCCACAGCAACCTGCTCCCCCATTGATGTCTGTGTGGGCAGGCATCAGACCAGAAAATTCCCTGTGTTTCAGTGCAGGAATCTTTATTGGTTGCCAGCAATATTTTCCTGTAAGGGATTGTGTCTCTGCCAAAGTCATATATGAGCATGACACAAATGATCATCCTGAGTAAAGTTATGTATTGTGTTACATAACCCCCTGAAAGAAAAAAAGAGCAACAGCTAAAGCACTTATATTTATGAGCGGTATTTCATGGCATTAGTTCCATTTAGGCTATAATGCTTCTCTGACACAGATGCTTAATCTGCTCTTTATTTTCAAGAATGCCATGCTAATGTCATCCAACAGTTCTCATTTCAAGTCTACCAATTTACCCTCCCCCAGCCCTTTGGCTAATCACTGTGTTAAAGATTTTTTCATAAATCTTTCCTTTCAAGCGCTGTAATGAATTAGAAGAGATTTTTTTGGTTATATTTTGGTTGGGGGATTTTTGAAAGTGGTAGTCTACAGCAGGACTGGCTGCTCTGTAGTGGCAGAGGGGAAGCCATCCTGCAGGTTACAATAGTCGATGTATTCGCTCTAAAGAAGGGAGACACGGGGTCTAAACTTATCTGGGTATTCACAAGTTTCAATATGGTGGCTGGGCATACTATCAGGCTCTCCTCTTTCTCTGCAGGTGTGGATCCCTTTGACTCCCTAGGAGGTGCCAATCAGTTGAAGCACCCTATTTTTGGACACTTCTGTAACTGATGACTCTTAATGGTTTCCATATTCCAATTTAATGTCAGTAGGAGTAACTAAAGCTTTGCCATAGAAACAGTAATTTTCAGATCTAGCTTCTCCAGGATGCTCTTCTTTGGGTCACTGAGGTCAGTGGGATGGTTAACCAAGAAAGATGCTTGTCAGTGTATTTACATATCACTCCCTAAAAACTAATAAGTTTTTATTAGTACTTACATGCCACTGCTAAATGCTTTCTTATACTCCTTTCAATATTTGAAATATTTGCAGTGGTTTTAGTGTTGTCTAAGATTAAATTAACTAAATATATAAAATTAATTTCAAAACATCTTAAGGCTTTTATTGATAATACACAGCACAACAGGTAATCAGCAAAGAAAAAACCACTAATGCTATCAATCCATGCAGGCATTCCTATTTTTAAACCTAATGAAAAAGGTTTGCCTTTTATTTGTATTTTGGGCTGCTGGTTATGATTATAACTTCATGGAAAATGAAAGACACCTTCTCCTTTATTTAAATCAAATGTACTGCTGTCTATTTAACACTCAGAATGATTCCACAACAATTTGAGTGAAAATATTGGAGTATTCGTAGATATGGCGAGGAGTATTGTTTGCCTGAGTGTGATTTTACTCATTATTTTCCCATTACCATGTGTAGCATTTGACATTCATTTGTAGTACTTCAGCTGAGCTCTCTACATGCTGTACAACTATTAATATCTACTGCAGGGAGAAAGAAGGAGCAAAACCACAGGGCTCGGTTCCTCTCAAAGCCAAATTACTTATTCAATACAGGGACAGCTGACAGAACTTTTACTAAATAACTGTGTCTTTAAACTTCAGTTTTGTGTATACACTATCTTAGAAGTAGAAAAGCTGACATATTTCCAATCTGCAATAAGCAGTGGCTGGAGAGAAGACATAGAGCAGACAAGTAAAAGCTCCATACATCATTTAGTTCCCAAAGTACAAGGTGACTGTGCATTAGAATAGATGGTGGCTAGACTAGCATCCACACAGCACTTCACTTCTTAGTGAAGGGTTCATCTGATTTCATTAGTGTTTTGTTCAGGATTTCCTGTTGTGCAGCAGAGAGAAGAGCTTGGCTTTTCTTTGTGTGTGTGTGTCTGAGTGTATCTGTGTGCTCTTTATTCCTAGTGATGCTCATCACTGGTATTTCAGCATCCTGCAGTAATGATTTACCCATCCTCACTCCTAAGGCACCTAGCAAGTCACAGAACAGCATACAGTGATGCAGAGCATTTCCATATCAGCTCCAAGAATTAAATTCCCAGGCAAGGGTTCCCAAGCTAATGTATACCTAGATCTATATATACAAGGACTGGATTCCTGAGGATGAGGCTGATGAAAAACGACATGACATACAAGGCAAGGGTGTTTTATGCCTAGACTGTTGAAGTAAGATAGCAGTGTATGTCTGAAAATATATCTTACTGATTTTGGGAGTCCAGCATCCCTGGTCTGAGCTTATATTTGAGTCAGAGCTACAATCTGAAACTGCTTCCTATTTCTACAAGTTGAAATGCTACCTCTAGACCAGAATCCAGGACCCATCACACCCCTCGTCCCTTGGCACAGACCTTTTAATGTTGGGCACTGACTAATCCCATCCTATGATCATTTGCTCTTTTGAGCCCAAAGAATCTTGCATCTTTTCCACATCGGGCAGGGGGGCACCTTCTGCAGAAAGGGGTTGGGGAAGCTTAATGTGTATGCCATTAGGTGGGGTGCTCTCCCGAGTAATGAGACTTCACACACCTCCCAGGCAGAGCACTGCACCTATCACCTCATGGTCAAATGATCTAATTGCTAGGCTTAGAAAGAGGGATCAGACATCACCATTAGCAGCACTGAGTGTAGGTGGAGATGGTTGCCAAGCTCTCTGCTATGATCCTTGCTCTTGGCAAGTTTTAAAGATATGCCGTGTGCTCCTCATTGCTCTTGCCCTTAAGGTCACTGCTGTGTAGGATAACTCAGCCGTAGCTAAAATTTGAGATGTTAGGTCTTTTCTAAAAGATTGACTGTCAGCTCCTGCCAGGCTCCTTGTCATCTTTGGTTACCTCTAGGCAGTAGCCTGCAGGCCAAGTCAAGCCCTGAGCATTTGCCACCTTTCACTGACATGCTCACCGCAGGCAAGAAGGAGAAAGTACTGGGAGGAGATCTGTCTGGTACTCACAGCAGGAGGCACACTGGTGCTGTGGAGATACAGAGTGAAACAGAGTAAAATTACTTTGTGTCATATTTTATGGTGACAGAGTGCTCTTGTTTTTGTATTATTCGCATTGTTTGCTACTGTAGGCCCTGCGCTGAGAAAAGGGTGCTTGAGACCCAAAATGCATTGCTGATAGCAGCTGGAAGAAGTCAGTGAGTGGGAGGGCGTGCAAGCGTGCATGTACACGACTGCGTTGCTGCCTGTCTCACCCTATGGTGCCTTCCTCACCGGGCTGCTGAGAAGACACTTTGCTCATCCTCAGCGTTGACAAGGCAGATGGTGGTATGAGGTCACCTTCATTTTCTGGAGAGTTGAAATCTTTGCGGGGCACCCACTGCCTCTTTGTTCTCAGGGCAGGAATGGCACCTGCAGTCCTCCAAGCACCTCCCGCCCTGCCTTCTCCCCAGCCCACAGCCCATGTGGGAGAGGGGCTGTAGCTGGGGTGATGCCCCAGCCTGAAGGCTCATGAGCACTGGAGGTAATTTCATCCAGTGACACTGCAGCTGCATATGGTTTATGTTTTACAGTGTTAGTTATTTTCAATCACACTGTAACCTAGACTACAAGACTCACCTCTCTAGGAACAGGGTTTCTTCTGGAAACCGGCCACTGTGAAAATATCCATGCCTATGAGCACAGGTTTCCTTTGCAAAGCTGCATTTTGTCACTTAAAGCGAGGGCGTGTGGTGTGATCCTGACATCCTCACAGGCAAGGCAGAGCTGAAAACCTTTAAGCTTAAAAGGACACCATTGCTGATGTGTAGTCAAACGTGACGATTAGGTTACAGTATCATTTGTTATCTCCCAAAACAAAATTTAATGACTCTCATTGACATTGGAAAAAAAAATGACCTGGTAATAAAAACAGCAGTCCAAGCTAGACAAGGACTAGTGGTATTTATTACTAACAGCTTTTAGGTATCTGAGGAAACATTGTGCCACCCAAGCAGTCAATAAATTAAGTCTCTTTCAAACTGACATTAGCAATTAATAAAACAGCCTTTTTGTTTTTCAAATATTTCTGAAGGAAATAATGCAAACTGTATGAGAAGAGTTTAATTAATATCCCTAAACAGTATCTTCCCAGAGAGACAACAGAGAAGCAGGCATCTGTATTAATTAATTGGGCAAAAATATCTGCTTAGTTAAATGGATGTAATTAAAAGTAATGTCTTGAGGCCTGCTTTTAAAGTCCTTTTGCTGCTTTAAAAAGTTATCTGGGACAATTTTTCCCCTGAAGAGAACAGTAGTTTGACCAAAATGTCTAAACAAAAAAGTTACCAAGAGATTCAGACTTCAGTTTGCTAACTCCCATGGAAAGAATTCAGTCAATAGCAAGAATATCTACCTTCAGATAGTTGTATTAACCAGAACCCACACATAGAAGAAAAATCAAGTGGAGCTTGCTTCAGACTGAAGCTTGTTTTGAGTGACACTGAAAGTGGTCATTTTGGCATGTAATTCAGGGCTTAGAGGAGTGTGAGAAAGCAAAGTAATGAGAAAGCAGTTATATCAGAGGTAGAGCAGAACCAAAACCAAAAATAAAATAGTGATGCAGGAAATATTTATTGGAAAATCTTGCAAGAGACATAGAATTGCACTGAAAAGCATAAAACGTCCTGAAAAAGACCCTGGAGTCAGCATGAGACCTGTAGAAACGAGTTGTGCACAGGGGAGCACCTACTCTGCTTGGAAGAGAACTGTGTCAGGAAATTAGACTCTCTTCCTATCAGAAAGATACTTTATTCAATCTGGCATTATCAACTGTTTTAATCTCCATAAAAATTAAAAATCAAAAAACCCTCCCAAGATTTGACAATAAGCTCATCATTATAGGCCAACTCTAAGAATATGATATTGTCTAATTTAGGTTGAATCAGCCCACAAACTTGAATATTTTAGCATTGCTCCAGCCGTAAAGATAATTAATTTTCTGGATAAAATTAATCTCATTTGTCCCTTTCAGCTTTATGCAAGGTGCATCCTGCTTTATCACATTTAGCTTCTGGTAAAATACTACTGGCACACTGTTCCATCTCAAAATGCTGCTTGCGGTTCAAGCTTTCTTCCCGTAAAGAATGACATAAGCCCTCCATCAGATGAAATATTGACTTCTGCAGATTTATATGGAAGTTAGTGGTTCTGGTGACATTTCTGATTTTTAAATGATGGAGCTGGACATGAAGGAAGACCTCATGTGTTCTCACTCAGTGCCACTGGCATATGGTACTGATGCTTTCAAGGCTGTACATAAGGTTTCTTGCCCTGCCTCTAGAACACTTGGAAATACTGACACCTCTTCCCTCCCCTCCTGCATTTTTCCCTTTTCTTCCTCTTGCTTCAAAAAAAATCCATACTCCAAAACCCAACATTCAAACCCAACTTACCATTACATCCATAAAGAAAAACAGTAGCAGCTATCAGTCTCAGCAGCTGAAGTCTCAGCGTAAAACATGAGAATTAGGGTGAATGCTACCTTATTGCTCAGTAGCATTTAATCCTGGAGTTTTTTAGGCTTCAAGCTTCATGTAGTTCTCTGCAAGAAGATGCACATTTATAAGGAATCCAATGCTCTTACTCTGGAAAACAGTTCTTGCTGCTATTCTTTCTCCTCAGTGGAAAAAAAAATAAAAAATCCCTGAGAGCAAAAATGTTGATCTGAGCTAAATTTGTGCTCTATTCCAGTACTCCTAATGGCTAATACTCTTGCTGTAGGTACTGTGATTTTGTGCAGATAAGAAACCTTCTATGTGGATGCCAAATCTTGTCTGTATACAAAATTTCACTGCTATTGTCAGGAAATAGTAACATTGCCATTGTTTCAGCCACTGTATTCACTCTAAGAGGAAATATTCCTTTGATGGTCTGTGAGCTAGAACATGAACCAACATGGATTACTCTGCATGCTCCAGTCACCCACCCACTATGTGAAATACTGACAGCTCATGCCAACTGCTTGCAGAGTCTTGTTTAGAGATTCTCTACAAATAAAAAAGATGGATGTTGTCATTTACAGTTTCTTTTGCTTATCCAAGAGGTGCCCTCACAGAATACAGAAACAGTCTCGTGTTTTTCTTTGGAAGCCTTTTTTACTCTTCTGTAAAGAAAATCTCTTCCCTGCTCACTGGCAAACTGGCTCCTCACTTCCTTTTCCATTGCTATCCACATTTGGATGACAAACTAGTGATTCAACTATCCATTTGGCTCAGATACATGTGTAGTGAGCTTTATGGTTTGAACTGTGTTGACCAAGGAAAAATGGTGAAGTCAAATATTCTGTTCAACTTGTGAAAATTTAATTTGGCTCCCACATTCAAAATACAGTGATGAACCATGTTTTTCCCCAGAATTCCATCACATACATTATTTGTAGAAAACAAACTTGATCTGAAACTAAATTATAATGGTGCAATGAAGGAGGTTTTTACTTACAAGATATCTATGTCATTCGCAGCTGAAGCTACTGAGAACAAGGAAGGCAATTATTAGACAAGGAAGAACAGTTTCACATTGGTCTTCTCTGGAAAATTCTCTACCTTCACAGGAATGCTCAGAACAGGAAAATTCTCTACCTTCACAGGAATGCTCAGAACACAAGTGTATCAAGGTATATGTATCCCTTAAGTATAACAATGATGGGTAATGAAAAGAAATCCATGAAAAAAAATAGATTTGTCTTCTGAGTTTGGACAGTATGAACAAGGAGGAGAAAAATATGGAATAGCTTCTTCTTACAAACAACCTGCATTCTCTACGTCCAAATTGTCATAGGGTGCACTGAGAAACATAGCAGGCAATTAAATAAGACATCATCATTATATGTATGCACGTGGGACTGAGATTACAATTCCACTTCTTCCGAAGTTCCAGAATTTTGTAATGTCTAAATACAATTTTGCAAATTTAAGGGTCTTTTTTCAAAAAAATCTCTGTATGTGATACATGTATCTGATTTATTATTTCATCTTACTGAGATTTAGAAATAATGTATTTTGAATCCTTGTAGTTCAAATTTTCCTTTTTTCTATGAAACAGGATGAGCTGAAGCATAGCACTGAGAGTATTAGGTGTTATGGAACATTTAACACTAAAATGAAAAATAATAAGAAATTATAATTTTGGGAGACCTTGCAATCATTACATGCATTAGATACACAAATTTACAGGAAAGTTTAAGAATTAAAATAACTGTTAGAATAAATGACTCTGTAAGTAAGCATTTAAACAAATGAAATATTCTGAAGTACTTTCAAATGAAGGACCAGTGGGAATGCTAGTGATGCCACTGTTTCAGAGACCTGCATGGAAATTTCTTTATGAATTGTTGAATAACATTTCAGATGGGTCTCTGACATGTGGTTACATTACACTTTTTTGGTCTGGATCAATTAACCTGGTGCTCTATAAAATGATAAGAATCGGATTCTCAGTTAATGTCAATAGTTCATCACACCTATAGATTAATATTTGCATAATTTTTAATGTGGCAATTTTAATTATTAAAAAATTAGAAAACCAGATGGAATTACAAAACAGCAACAGATTACTTAATTAACTTTTGCCTACTGGGATAAATAGAACATACCACAGAATATATCAAAGCAGACACCAAAGAGACACTATACATCCATTAGTATGCAAGAGGTTTTCTCTTCAGATATCAGTTCTAATCAGACATAAGCCTATCAATCTTATTAAAAAAACCCAGCAACTCATCATGTTATGATCCATAGCATATAACATCATGGCAAAAATCAAAAGAAGTACACTGTGATGCTCCCCAAAGACCACTGAAATCTGCCACCAAATTATGAAAGGTGGACAAAGAGTGAAAAAAAAAATTGCTATTATTTTCCGAAGTAGTACGAAATTTAAGTTAGTTTGCAAATACTAACAAACATCCTTGAGCTGTGCCAGAGTGCCTTGAAACAAAAGTAATCAAAATACCAGATTTTAAAATTGTTGTAGTTTGTCTAATCATGTTGCAAACATTCTGTCAGCTCCACTGTATGACACGTATTACATACATGGGCAAAAACATGAAAACTGTGAGTGAATCAGCCAAAGTGCAGACCTGTAAACCCATAATAATATAAATCTTCTTTACGTATATGAAATATCCCTTGAACTTATTGCCGTAGTGCGTAGATTTTTGTAAATTTCTTAGTGTAATTTGCCAAGATGTGCTCTGAAATAAAAATTATTTCAAACAGGATTCCAGCATGCTTCAAATGGAAGTTCTACAATTGCTTCATTTGGCCCATGAACCCTAGCTAGTGACTTCCAAGATTTCTAGAAAAACTAATGATGAGTATTGCCACCAAATATGTGTCTAAATGATGTGCTGCACTGATAACTTTTTATTTAATAAAAATGAGTGTCTCCAGAAATATGTGCATACATTTGGTTATTGCTATTGGAATTAATGGCCTGCAATTTAATCCCTCCCTATTAGAAATGGGGCTCAGCAGACCCCCACAAATTTAACCAAATACTTGCCACAGGCTTTCACCAGGCTTCAAGACAATGTGTTTGTTAGTACCTTCAGATTAATACCAGTTAGATTTTGAACAGTTTCAATCTCACGCTAGATGATTTAAAACAGATGAAAATAAGTGTGTTACACAGAATAAAAGAATACAGAAAATACAGTATTGTATTATTTACTGAACAAAATAGCAAGTAAAAATCATGTTTGTTTTTTTTTTTTTTTTAACAGCATTAAGTAATCAAATTTAGACCATACAAGCATCAACAAGAAATGTAAATAACTGTACTATTAAGGTGGTATCTACAACTTCTTTTAACTGCTTGAGATCCAAAACTGCAAATGTTGTATACCTCACTTTAAAATGGTTCAAGTGCCTTGTACAGTATGTAAAAAATTTGATAGTCAATGACTATGATGAAAAATACATACAATACCTGAATTTAATATTTTAATAGCTCAGGACCAAATCATCAAAGTATTTAGGTTTCTACTCCTCATGGAAGATCTGGGTCTCAGTGTATATTAACCCCTTCCATAAAAGGAGTAACTCTTTTTGATGGTGTGAATTTATAGTCTTGTCTTTCCCTAAACAGGGAGGGAAAGGGTCAATATTAAAGAAAGAGTGGTTCCAATAGGCAGAAAAGTTATGGCACTGCAACTACATCAACCACCTTCCCTACACAACATAAAAATATTCTAAGATTAAGGATTATTTTACAACTCAGTGGAAATATGCAGTAATGCAATCCATTTCCTTTGTCTGGATGACAAAAATGCAGTCTTAACAGTCACAAGAGCCCGCCTTGTGTTAGCTATAAAAAAAAATATATTTTTATATATATTTATGCAGCTACTATGTGCATTAAACAAAATCACTGTATGAATCAGCAGGGTTCAATAACACTTGTATCTGAATCTCTGGAAGGGGTGCATTGCAGTCTGTGGTGCTTCTCAGTAAGGACTCACAATGAAATGGCAAAGGATAGAAACCCATTTGTTTAAAATCTTATTTTTCATATCACATTGCCTAAGAAATGATCCATAAGATCTCTGGCAGCTAAAAGTATCTGTTGCCTTTACTTCAGCCTACTGCTCAGAAGGAAAGACATCCTTTGGAACAAACCTTATTAATTTTTAGCGAACACTGAAACTGAAAATCAGTCCTATTTCATTGTGAACTTCCATGAAATAAAATAATTTCACCATTGTGAAAATTCTCTGTTGCCCTAATTTCTTACCAATTCGTATATCATGAGTTGTTTAGAAGGATAGTAAACAGCAACGTACCAGAAACCTTGTACTACTGGAAAGCATATACATTGTGATTCCCTCAATTATGTGGGCAGGTTAATTTAGAATTGAAAAGTGAGTGTATTTCACATCCACTTGTAGAAGTATTGGAAAATTCATTTTTTTCTTCTTTACCTGCATTGAGATACTCAATCACCTGTGAACACTGATCAGTGCTCTTTGCTCTGAAAGAGTACAGACTTGTCACTCAGTCTTTGAGATACCAGAGAAGAACATTTGAAGCAAAGGGTAATACCCTTGTGCACCAAAGCTTTATTATGTTTTCGATTACTGTGCATCCCCATACCTAAAGCCAATAACATGGCACTTGTGCCATAGTTCTGATACCGTGGGTGTCCACTGACAAGTGTTCTGCATGAACCATTGTGTCTCAGTCCACCAACAAAAACTATTGTGCAGTGGTAATCTGGTATCTTAGATAGTTTTTCTTCTTGGACAAAGCTTATCCAAAATCTTCTTTCTATCAGGCTACAGCAGCTTAGGGCTCCTTTTCTTTAAAGAGAGGCAAAGTAAATGTCTTACACCTGTAGGCCAGTACTGGTGTTCTGTTCTAGAAATTTTAGCACTGCTCTGATACAATGAACCCTTCTTTTTCTCCAACAGGTTCCACTTCAGCATAGGCAGGATGTCCAGATCCTCTTCTGAATTTCATTGCTGGCCATCTGCTTGGACGTCGCTGTAACAACAACAACAACAACACCAAGAAGAGGAAAATAAACTTTCAGTATATGAAGGGTACAAGAATTAATTAGTAATAAAATTAGTAATAATAAAAACAATGCCCCGTAATTTTGGTCTCTCTCTCATGCTAAAACCTACTCTGCATAGTTGTTATAGGAATGGAGAAGCACAGTTCAGCAGCAAAAATTAGAGGAAATAATCCTTCTTTCTAAATTTGTGGGTGATAGCTGTTCTCAAGGACCTACATAATTGTCACAAGTCCTAGGAATGAGGATAATGAAATAGCTCCTGTCTAATACTGCTAATCAGTGGATCTGTGAATTTCATCATACAAAGACCTACTGATCCACCACCCCCTAAAAGATCTGTCCACTGCTATTCCTTCCTAATTCTGCATAGGAATTTGCTAACAAGCGAGAATGTGTAGCAGAGTCCACAGAAACCGTACTGTTAAAAATTATTTAGAACAAAATTTATGCATGCTTATGCAAAACTGCCAAAATAATGACTTTCTACTTCAAATTACATAATTTCTAAGTGCGTAGTTTGCTTTGATGGTTCAACTAGAAGCAACCATTTCATTTAAACTCTTACAACCTTTGGATAACAAGGGTCTTAAGAGGCCCTAACCAATTTTCATTAGGATCTTTTGTGCCTGCTTTAAAAACAGCTAATAAACAGAGAAAAGAAACAGATCTTCTCAAAGGCAGATGAAACAATTCCTGTATGACTGTGATGCCTTTGGGAAGGAAAACTGCTTTAAAAATCCTGTATTTTCAAACTAATTAATAGCTTGGAAAGCTTAGACTTTTGGGTGACTAAGCTGAGATTCTGTCAAAGGGCATAGCTTTTAGGAAAGTAGGGAAACTATTTCTCCTAAATGATTATTCTCTATTGAAAATTTTATCTGTCAAATATGCTGATACATATGTCTTTGTCTTTAATGACCTCAGTTAAAATCTGCTTGGAAGGAGGACTGGAAGATATAGCAACCTACATAGAAACGTTGCAGGAAAACAAGAGGACAAACAGTGAAAATTAGTTTCATCCTGTATTTTCACTGACAGTTCAAAATCTAAACACTTTTACTTTATGATCTTTCTTCTGAAAATCAACATTGCATTTGATTTTCTGTACCCATAGTACCCCATTTTGGTTGCCTTCTGATCACTAACAATATATCATGCTGCTGAGGGGTGGTGCAGGGGATCACAGAACAGCCATAGCCATGACATTATACTGGTACTCATGGTGCTGCAGGGCAGCAGCCACTAACCACACAGCTGTCTGTGGGTACAGCACAAAGACTTCCTCAAGTGATTGCCGTTAGGAAGATACATATAAAGCAACTGATTTCTTTTTCTCCCATCGCAGGATCAGGTTATTTTTGAGGCATCCAGAATTAAACTCTGTGTGGCAGGTAATTTAAAATCCCAGGCCTTTCAATGCAACACCTTCCTTCCAAGTAGGAAGGCAGAACACTCTCCTCTTTAAAGGATGTCTTTTCGTAATATGAAAACTTAGTCTATTCAAACTTCGGAAATCCTTTTGTACCTAAGCTTGATTCAATATGGTTTCAAAATTAAGAAGGACAGTTGGTTACTGCTAAAGAGAAAGGGTCATATTCTGTTCTCAGACTCACTAAAGTAAATCAGAAATAATTCAATTAAATGTAAAGAACTTATTCCTGATTTACACTGGTATAAATGAGAAAAGAATTTGACCAAGATGTCTCTAATGAAAAGAGAAAATGAAAAACCATTGGAAAACTACTTGGACAAAATAATTAGAAACAGTCTCAAATGGCAGCATACAAGGATGAGCTGAGTTTTAATCTATTAAGTTGCTCCCTGATTTCATTTTAAGATGTTCCCATGATTAGTCACTACTTCCTTGCTATGTTGCTGTAGAAACTAAATCTACTGTTTTGGGCTACTTTTTTTAATTGACCTTTCCAGATAATGAAATATGGAACAGATGTGTATCAGTTCTAATGACACCATGTGATACAATATAAACATAAGCTGTTGTTCCAGAAATAAACCAACAGATTTGAAGGTCATCTTCAAATATTACAATTACACCTTTCTGTGTTTTCTCTTCATGCCTGAGGTGAAATTTTCCATGCCTAGTGAATCTGTTTAATTTCAGCTTCTTTGTGTTCATGTGGGTAATGCAAGTGGTTGCCAGTCTTAAAAGAGAGCATTGACAAGCTATCAATTAATTGACTTGTGTACTGACCCCCAAAAAAGATGTAGAGACATTACAATTTTAATTGATAAAACAAAAAGTAACTTGATGTCAGAAGGTACAAAGCTACTTGAGTTGCTGAAGCAGCTGAGGAAATGCCTGGTACATTCCTCTCTTTTATTCTCTGTGAAGCAGAGTAGTAAGAACATACAAAACAACCTACTCGCCTCACTCACCCCCCCCCTCCCTCCATCTCCAAAGCCCAAGCAACAATGAAACAAGCTGAGTATTTTGAGTATTTTAAGTAATTCCTTAGTTTTTTCATCCAATTTAACAGGAAAAAAAAAATGCTTCTTTCTCTGGAATTAGAACTCTTACAGGAAATCCTCTGAGCTGTGTGGCTGGAGAGTTGTAACTCCTGCTTCCTTTCAGTGTATTACAAAGCAGGAAAGTAGGACTAGGATTTTTCTCATAGGACTGAAGCTTCCTTGGGTTCATTATTTTAATCAAATAGGGATGAGGGAAAAGCACTTGTCACCTTACATGACCAGGATGCAGAAGATACATGTCAGGATGTAGAATAATAATTTATGATACACATTAAAAAAAAGTTAGTTCCTATTGAATATCAGTAAGATAAAATGAAAGAAACTAGCAGTTGGATAATTCCTGGGAAGTAAGATCTACCTTCCATGCTTCTCACATCATGTCTGTCTACACCACCGTTTGTGGCTGTGCAGTCCATTTGACTTCCTACAGCAATACCAAGGCTAGCATAAGTATCTTTATGTAAATCTTGCAGTAGAGGCAGAATGGATATTATTTATCAACTGAGAAATAAAAGAGGAGATTCTATCTATGAATAAATACTAAAGGGTGGTGACTGGAGTATCTTCTCACTGTTGTTGCACAGAAAGGTCTCGGAGTGTGTTCTCGTGGTTGACCAGTTTCTTCTTTTGACATCTTTCAACATGAGGAAATCCTGAGCCTCACAGGGACTCTTTTATTTATCAAAATGGCAAGACCTCATTAAGCCATGATTAAAAAAAAAAGTTTGATACATATGTGAGCGCACTTAATTGAATATTGTCTAAACAAAATTCAGTTGATATGATCTGAACATGGTTTCCAGTGCTACAGTCTAGAATTTTTTTGAGGCTACTAGCTTTAGACTATCTTATTTCCGGCTGAACAGTAACTTTCGTAGGAAAAAGAGAAAAAAATGGCTCAAGTTGAAATTTGTATTGGTGGAATTTTACACAGAAAGTTCTAGTAAACCTGATCATATAGAAAGAGAAGAAAGGGAAAAGAACCCACCAGTTTTTATCTTATGGGCCTGTGTTAACTGTCCAGAGATCATTTAAAGTGAAGCCATTTATTTTCTACTGTCAGCAAGGCTCGTACCTATTATGAGCCACCAGATCACCTATAATGCAACTATAAAATAAGAATGGAACAGTTTGCTACAGTTTAGTAAATAGGTAAAATTCAGTAAAAATTATGTATTTCTACACTGACTTACAGACTAGAAACCAACCAGTGTCTCAAATGAGTATTATCTTGAAAACAAAGGAAGTGATCAATTCAGATTTCCAGAAGCCGGTACAAAATCCATTTAAGATTTTTTAATGGATTTTAAAAAAATTTGAAAAGAATAAACTGAGTACACATAAACAAGAAATGAAATCTACTTTGTAGATGCTACAGAAAAATAAATTTTAAGTTGTATAAAGTTCTGTTGAAATCCTCGTATTTGAAGACTGATGCTCTGCTCTTGAGAGATTCTGGTCTGACATTATACCCTATCTCTAAAATTGATGCCAGTTAACACTTTTCACCTGAGATGCTAATTCATTAAAAGCAATTGTAATAATGTATATTTTGTTAGCTGCAGTAATTCTAAGCTTTTACGTTTTCTTTCATACATCTGCACGAAGAAAAGTTTTTATCAGTAATGAACAGAAGGAACTTGGCAACATTTATTACATATTTGATATTCTTACACCCTATCCCCTACTATCCCCACCCCATACTCATCCTATCCTTCATTCAATACAGAAAAATGCAATGAGCATGATTCTGTACAGATCTGCAATGTCAGAAAAGCAGTGAATGGAAAACATAATGAAAAACCTGTACTCTGTCGTCTTTCCAGCCCTGCCACACACAAATTTCCTTCTCAAAATTTTCTAAAAGGTTATCAAAAGTTCCTTCGTATATTTTAACCAGCATAAAATCCCGGAGTGGTTGTGCATGGATCAAACCTTCTTCCTCTCCAGCAGTACACCTGCACAATGGATTTCACCAAGACACACAGAGATTCTCTTTCCAAACTGAGTTTATATGAGTACAAATACTTGAATTCACATAAGGTCAATCTTTCAAAGTCTTCAAAGACTCTCCAGAGATCCCTAGCAAACTTAATTTCCCACTAAACTACACAAAAGTTAAAGTTATTGAACACTTTTTAGGCTGAATGCTCTGATGCAACTTTGTCTTCTCTATCTATTGATTATTTCCCTGTATTTCAAATCTTTCAAACTTTCAGAGGACTGTTTCACTGTTTCTATTGAAGACTGCATCTTACATTTCCACTGATGTCAAGTTCTTTGTCTAATTCAAGGGCATAAGACATTTAAATCTGTTTAAAAGCTGTACTCTTTAACCACGTTTTGCCAACAAGACCTATTTAACTCTCTTAACTGGAAATATGTAAATACAGGAGTTATCCAAATTCCGAATCAATTGTCAAAACCCCAGAAAAATTGTAATGACATACTCAAATGGATTAAGAAAAGGGAAAAAAACCTATAGTAAGGTCTAGTACTAAGTGACCATATGTTTAACGTGATATCACGAAGACCCTTTAGTCTAAGTACTGTTGTCCACTGCTCATCTATCTGGGTATCCAGGCCTTCTGCTTTGTCATGACAAAAAGATCTTTTTGTTACCAGTTATGCTGTCCATAACAGGTGTTTGTGTGCTCAAAGTCAGCTGAAATACTTTTAAGCAGTTATAATTTGTGCATCAGTCTTTAATCTCTCCTAGAAACACCCAATTTATTTGGCAAATCACAGCCAAAAATGCATGAGGCTTCAAATATCTGAAACTGTACTTCTGATAGGTATTTCCAGAAATAAGAAAAGATCAATTGCCCGCACCATTTTAATTTAATATTTTGAAGAAACTGTTCTGAAATAAAGATTGCTTCAGACTTAAAATTCAGCAGGATCATTTACTGGCTTCATTTATATTTCTTTTTGATAGAAGTGCTTGATTAAAGTATCTCTTTGTGATTTAAACCACTTCTTGTTATAACAATGTTTCTGCAGTCTTAAGTTCATCTAAGTAGATGGTTGCTGACAGATGAGAAACAGAAAGCCTCCTTCCTCCCCACCTTTGACTTTTATTGTCAGTGTTGATTATTTATTTTAGAGCTTCTCCCTTGTGACTGACATAGGTTTCCCCTGCTGAGCTGCTGGTTCCTGCTGAGCTGGATAAGCTTTGGAAAAAATAACTTTACTATCAGTACAAGGCAAAGACAGCAAGATCAATGACAATACCCCAAATGCCAGGATGCTGCAGGAGTTTGAAAGAAGATAAAAATGATGCTTGTTCTCTTCTTTTTAATCATCATCTTCATGAAACACAATTCAGCCCAAACTTCTGGACAAAAACAAATTGATGACCATGTCAAGCCCTTTTCCAACTAAAAGCATAATCCCCTTTAAAATGTGTATGTAATAAAAACAACAAGCCATATCCCTAAAGAAATCGGCAGAGCTGTATCAGCTTCATCACCTGTCTAAGCCAGCTGAGGATGTGACTCTCTTAAAAAAAAAATCCTTCTTTCCTTTTTACTCTGTCTCCTATTTATTTCTAATTTATTTGAAGATACACTGCATCTGTGACATTAATGCAAAAACCTGGAAATGGTGCATGGAGAACAGGGCTGGCTGTTAAATGATGTCTCTTATTTGTGTTGTGCTGCTATCAGCAGAGATGTAGAACAGTGAGCCAGAAATGCCCCTTAATTCTATGAGCTCTGAACACCAAGAACTGTCTCTGGCTTTTTTGACTATTTTCTCCTTTTGTTTCCTTCCTCTAATCAGACAAGGGATGAGAACAAGGTCAAAATCCAAAGAAAATCTACTGCTAGATCTGCATGCCATTGAATGTTTCCAGATACAGCAACACATCCCCTATATAGCAAAACTGTTAGAAAAAAATACCCAACAATTAGTGCTTTCCCAGACCACCCCAGCTAGGGCTCAGGATTCAGGAGCCATCCTCAGTCCATGCTAATAGTCTGCACACTACCACCTTACTGTGAGGCTGACAGAGTTAAAGGACATGCAGTCCCTTCCATGCTGGTTGATCTTCACGCTAAAAACCAGGCCCAGGCTTATTTAATTTACTAGTAAAGACATAATTTAAGTTAAATCAGGAAGAGTCAAGGTGCATCCCCCAGGCTCTGATCACGCACTATTATTTTATTTGCTGAATATCTGCAGCTGCTCATTCCTTCCTCCGTCTCTTTCTCCCCAAGGTCACCTCCTAGCTCCATAGCATCAGTCCAGCTGTATGTGTGACCACTTGAAAAAACAGATTTGTGAAATTATTCAGTTTAAACATCCAAAATTAAGTAAATAAAATGACTAAAAAAGTCATAGGTATATGCATATGTGTGTGTGAGTGTACATGCATGTTTCTAAGGAGATGAATCAGCACAATAAAGCTCTGGAAAACCTCCGGAGGGAGTGGGAACATGAATGCAAAGGCTGTGACCTTTAAAATGGGATCTTAATTCAAAAGAATGATAATTTGTAACCACAAACACCCACACCGCTGTTCAGTGTGTAACATTAACTGCTATTAAGACACACACAGCCACTGCTAAGAAATACACAGGCTGTGAATTCACTCATATCTCTACAGCTTCAGAGTCTACATGTGTTAATAAATTGGATTTGGTTTTGTACCTATAAGCTGAATACAAAAGAAAGGCTCTTTGCCTGAGGTTAAGATGGTCCCAGTTTGCAATGTTAGACTCCTTAAAATCCTCTACCCGCAGAGAACTGCCAGAGAATCTTACTCTGCTGTTGTTGAGCCTTACATAAGCATGTTCAGCAATGGTATATCTCTGTGTCCAGCTGAGAAAAGACATAGCAATGTCTGACTCCCTGCTTTCATATTGGCCTCTGCTGTCTTCTCAGCTGTGACCAGATCATGTTGTCTCTGCTTCCCCAAAGGGAGAGCAATGGGATGACAGCTGAGCTAAGTTTCAAACATTAAAAGGACTCTCGACCAACATTTAAGTAAGGAAGGTAACAAAACCACAAAAAAAGCATGCACATGAAATCTTCTTATGTCATTTTGGACATTTCTGTCCACAGATAACTGGTTGCAAAGAGGCAAAAGACATCTGAGCAAAAGAGTTTGCCTTATGCCTTGCTTTTCAATTTTTTAAATGTTCCAAGGACATTAATTGCCCTCAATGCCAAAGTTCATACACAAATGCAAATCAATAAATGTTAAAAATGTAAGAAAAAAATAACATAAAGAAAAAGAAGGGAAGAAGTAAAATCAGTAATACTAAAGCTGCTATTTGGCCCACAACTCACTGGATTTTGAGCAAATCCATCTGACTCAGCTGGGAATTTCTTTACCCCTGTTCAGCTCCAGATATCCGTATAACTTTAGGTATGATCTATTTCACAGGCATGCAATCCACTAGAGTTGGGTCATCATGCTTGGCTTCTTGGTCACCAAACATCAAATCCCAAATGCAAGTCCACTACATAGGTTAGTGAATAAATTAATTACTTTTTAATTGTGGTATAGCTAGTGTGTAGCTATATGTGCTATAGCTAGATTTTCAACATAAGCTTCTGCTTTGCTCAAAAAGACACGAAGAGCACTATTTGACATGTATGCTACTTTACAAAAAACAGTGCAAATAAATTCAA
This sequence comes from Athene noctua, assembly GCF_965140245.1. Lineage (NCBI taxonomy): Eukaryota > Metazoa > Chordata > Aves > Strigiformes > Strigidae > Athene > Athene noctua. The sequence continues at coordinate 124,019,517 of NC_134038.1, forward strand.
GGTATACTCAAGAGACACAAGATTCCTCAAGGTAAGAGTAGGTATGGAACTGCATTCAAAAAGGGAAATTATTGGCAACAAAAACAAATTCAATGGAGGGGAAATACCACAGGGATAACCATAAATAAATAAAAGACCAAAGCATACAATATCTCTTGTGTCACTCTGCATGCTAATCTTTAGTCAACATTTACTCTCAGCGTTTAGAAAGGGCCCGCATTCATTGGAACTTTGACTAGAACTCCCTTAACTTTAAAAGCTGATAATTCATCCTGTCTTAAGGTCACCAGAGAAGTGTCCAACTTAAACAATGAAACACATGTTGAATAGTGTGGGGGCTGGAAGAATCAAGAAAACATTTCATTTCTATTTGTATCTTCTACACAATTAATGAAAAGGGGAACTTTTTTGAAAACCTATTGAACTGTTTGGATGCTATTCTTTTAAAATGATATACTATCATGGGCAAATTGAATAGCATTGGCATTCAAGACTTCTCATGCTGTTTGTTCAAAATAGCTATTTTTGTTCCAGGTGGGGCTGCACATACGCATTGTGCTCAACAGTTATGAACAAAACTACCAGAGGAAGTGTTTTCTTCAGACTTTAGGGGTAAAAAAATCAGAGAATAATGCGACGCTGTTTTAAGACAATAGTTGCTTTTGGAATAAATGGCATTTTTCTTGGGGTTTGTGTATCACTTATTTAAACCAACTAGTGCACTCAGGATATCATCTGATGGTGCTCAGAGGTGTCACATGGGATTACATTTATCAGTGCAAAGTTAAACAGTGTAGTCAAAGTGTGGGTGTATTTATCCTTATCTGGGGGAGCTCACTGAGAAAAGGGACTGCATGATAAACATGAGTGGCATCACGAGTGGGATTCAAGATGAACTATGTGAAAATCTGAGTGAGGTGATAAGTAAATATTGGGTGCTATCTGCAGAGAATACAAGGGAGAAAGACTTAAAGCCTCAGATACGAGATCAGTTTATTATACTTTTCTTTATTCAGTAACTAGTCATAACTATAAAACAAATCCACCCAAAATTCCTTATGTAGCCCTTAACCTAAAAACCCCAACAGAATCTGACTGAAAATGATGCTGTATCTACATGATCATGACAGCACCCTAGAATCTTAGATGTAAAAAGAAGTTTCTCTATTAGTTGTCCTACAGTTTTGAATGAATGCTATGTTTAAGGTCAATATGATGCCTGTATAACGTAGCTTCTTTAAAAGTAAGCATAAATGGGGCAGGTCCCCATTCTTTATTTTGCCCAGCCTTAGATTTATATTTATTACTGATGATAGATAAACTGATGCAGATCTTGATTTAGCTAGAAGACTTGATGCCAGACTACAGTATACTAGGAATTTTTTAGACAACTGTATGAGGGAGCTGCCTGTCCATCTGTCACATCCTGTTTTAATTGTGCAACCTGCTTTATTAATCAAGAGTCATACGAAACGATATTATTTTCTGAAATATTTATGTGCTTGTTCTCATTTCATGACCAAGCCCATGACAATCTTCTTGAGCTCTTTCCCCAGAATACTAACATCAGATCCACATTTCATTCATTTCCCATAAATAATGCAGCTTGTCTGCTGTGGTATGTGGGGTACCACATTATCTGTAACAGCTCACTCAAATATTTTTTAATTGCACAAATAGAACAAGTAATGCTTTTTTATAGAAGTGACCTATTTATACCAGTTATGCCTTTTTTTCCTGTACTTCAGTTTCAAAACACAAGTCTGAGAAGATACGTTTCCCTCTATATTGGAAACATGTACATCCTATAGATCAAATAAATATAAGAATAATATATTCAACTATTTATTTCTTGAATTGGTCAAACTATTTTTTTTCCTTTGGAAATTAAAATATTAAACTTAAAAGCAATTTCATTTCCAGAATGGATTACCTTATTCTGTTCTTCTATGCTTACGATACCAACAATGGCTTTAAAGTATTGGAATTTGTGGAAATGTTCTGAAACAGTAATCCCTTTCTCCATCCCTTGTGATTTTACCACTGCATCAGTGGTTTTACCACTCACAGGGAAAGGCTACCCCTTCATGTCTAGAACTTTTTATAATTCTTGCTAAATGGCTGATTCTTCACAGGTATCACAATTTTCCTAGTAACCAAAAGAGGATGTAGTTTATACCATATTTTGCATAAAATTGATTTTGACTGATTTACTTCCTCCTGACCTTATTCAATTATTTCTCCTTTATTGAAACAGAAAGATTGTTTTTCTATTTTTTCTAAAAGCCTCCATCACTTGCTAAAAACATTTTAGCTTTGACTGCATAGATTGATTAATGTCACCTAAAAATTAAATTCAGAGGAATGGGTTTAACAAAAGTGATTAAAGCACCACTGTTTGCATGATGAGTGTGATATCAATGAACAAAATAACATGCCATTACTGCACTGAGAACAAAAATAAAGAAATATATGTGTGTTTCAATTTGGCATTCTTCTCTTCTTAAAAAATGGTGTTGCCAGTTACTTAGCCTTTCAGTCACATCATAACAGATAAGAAACTCGTTTTACTTAGCGTGAAAGAATAGCAATTCAATCTGTTTGGGAAAAAAAAGAAAGGGACAAATCCTTCTGTTTTGTACAAGTTCTTCAGTGTAGTTTTTTTTGTCTACATCAATAGAGAACTATCTTGAAATGTCACATAGAGATGAAAGAAAACTACTGACTTTATTACATGGATGCTGTTCCCCAATGGTTAACACAGTTACACTGCTTGAGCCTGAAATACTGATAAACAATTCATTTTGATTTTTGACACTACAATTGCATCTAAGCAGTATATTTATTATAAGATGATTTTAAAGATGAATCATTCTGTTCGTGTCTTACTTCAATTCTCAGTGCTGTCACTAAGAATGAATGTCTGTAACTTCCTGGTCCAGGCTTTTACCTAAGCAACCCCCAGATACATTGCTAATGACACTTCCAGTGGTTCTGTCTCTTCGCTATTGCTGATTAGAAAGTGCCCAGGCTCTTGAAAGTAAGGGAGTACTGCAAGTGGGGGTTATGAACAGACAGTGTTTTCTTTCATGTTTAGCAGCTCTATACTTACCATAAGGCAGCGGAACATTGCTGAGTTGAAAAAAAACCAAGTAGGTGTAGGTATTCATAGTTTTTTGTAGAATCAAACACCTATGGAAAATGTTCCTTTCTCGTATTGTCATGTACAGCGGAGTTAAACTGAATAAATGTCAGTATCTGCAATGTAGATGTCTGCACCTAAGTTAGTTATCTGTATTTGAGGGAGAAAACTGGTAATTTATCTAATCCTAAAGGAGATGTCTCAAATAGGTCAGATGAATCATGGTGTAAAAGAGTCTCTTTCTTTCTACACTAATAAAAGGAGCAAAGGGAGATGATATTAGATTTAGATGTTAAAATTAGGTGAAAAGAATCTTTTTCACACTCTGAGGCAAAATGTTAAAAGATTTCTACAAATGAATGTATGAAACAGCTAACACAGGTTTCCAGCTAAAAACTTACTTTAAATAAGCTGTTTTTTGAGAATTAAGAATGAATATGTTTTATTTTTCCACAGGAAAATAATAGAAAAAATATATGTCCTGAATTAAAATGCCAGTGCACATGAAAGCTAACGGAAAAATGCTATTGTGAGGAAAATTAAGGATAGGAAAGAGGTGGAGTGGTATCTGAGATCTATCTTTTATTGTTATGTTCTGTGTAAAAAAACAACAACAAAAAAAATAGCAATGGTAGTTAAAGAAGAAGCTGAGTGACAAACATGCTAAGAATAAAACAGCATCACCTGCTAGGAGAGGTCCATTTCTTCAAAGCTTAAACTACAAACACAAAAATACTTTCTAGATTTAGTTAAGAAAGTTCTATTCAGGAGATCTCAATTATCCTAGCCAAGTGACAGGACTAGTGACACATCTTACTTTTGTCTTACCTCTATAAAGAAGAGACTAGCTGCTGACGTTGGATGATGATACATATAGACGGTCACGAGGATGGCAGCAGCCACAATGAGGACCAGGACTAGAATGCCAACAATTAAGCCGGCATGAAGTGTTCCACCTTTCTTCTCTGCTGCACTGTCATCTGTGGAAGCTGCACAAATGGCACACTTATTAGTACAGTAACTTATGTCTTATCCATTCCATTTCACAGATGGCAACTGAGCATTTGCTTTTCCTGTGTTACACGTTCCTTGTTTTCCACAGCCCAAGCCGGAGAAAGATGTAAGATGTCTCCCGCAACCAAGTAATCTCATAATCTCAATGAACAGACATTTCCAAATGTTTTACTAATTCTAACTCAATAAACAAAATTAATATCCTTTACTTTGAATGCAGTCTGGACATTCTGAAGTTTCTAATTACCTTCATAATGAATTTTTCTTTAATTTTCTCATAAAACTATCACAGTTGCTCTACAGACAAAAAGTACTAATTGAATATATTTTGAATGTTGGGGTTTTTTTTTAAGGTTCGAGTTGAGACATGCCACAAGCCCTTGTGAGGTCTAGGTAATAAACACATTCTGAAAGCCTGATTCATTAGCTTGGAGAGGGGTTTTGAACCACCCTGTGCAACTGAATCGGACAGCCAAAAGTGTAACAGATGGATGCTAAATGACCCTGCAATATTCTAATCTTTGTCTGAATAGAACACTCATCATACCAAAATATTATAGAAGACCATCTATTTACTAAACTTGATAGTGAGAGGCCACTTGTGCTATACTCCCATCAGAAGAAAGTCACACAAGCATCTTGTTGGCAGTGCTTCCAAATAAGTCACTGAAAGTCTTTTAACAACACTGAAATGTTTATGGAAAAAGTCTCCCAATAAATTAACCAACATCTGTAGAACTGCTTGTGTTTGGGTGTGATTTCTACTTTGGATAACCTGGGATATCATAGCAAGTACAAACATGCTGATAAGCAATGATTCTTTATCATTCTCTTGCATAAAATAAGTGCTATTCTACCCACTACTGCAGGCAAAAGAATGATTCAGGTTTAGAAATACCAGAAGTTTAGAAACATCTAGGTTTAAGAAACACCAGAAGAGCACTGTTCATTTGGCTTCACAAACCTACATCATTGTCCTAATATTCCCACTGGTTTCTGTCTTTCTGGCAATCCTTCAAATCACCTCCATGCCTTACTCCATACAACACCTGTTTCTAGCCTTGCTTATGAGAAATTTTCTTTCAATTCCACCTTTAAATTTCCTCTCACCGTGCTTCTTTGCTAAGCTGACTAATGAAAACTGTTGATTTCTGCAGTCACCTTTTTTGTTATACCATTCTCCTGAACTATTTGTTTGGTTGTCTTCGAGTGCCATGGTCTGTGAGGTCAGGGATTGTCTCTGCTATTTGTTCTTGGAAAACAGCTATTGAGTTATGGGTACCACTTCAAACAAGTTACTGTTATTGTTATTAATAGTAACAACACCCGTAACAGTAACTGTACATGGTCTTTTATCAGATTCTGAGTAGAGCACTCCATGCTAATACAGTAAAAGAGAACTGGAAAATAATAGAAGAAAGGTCTATTAATCTAGGTAGTGTTAAATGCATTGTATGAGGGGCAATTAAAAAAACCAAAAAACAGGAACGGTTAATCCCAGTGTAAAAGCTCATGCAGCCACATATGGCAGCACTTTTCTCACCGGATGAAGGAAGGCCTGTATAACTCATCACCCAGTGGATTGCATGGCACCATTGCAACAACAGGGAGAAAAGGAAAATGAACATGCATTATCTTAACCAAGAGATTTTTCTAACTATAACATGGAAGTGAATCTCTGGGAGAAGTGAAAGGATTCATGTTTCCCCTGCTTTTGTCCTTATTTCCTCAATCTTGAGACAGGACAGCTGAAACCCGGGAGTGTTGCTCTGCTCTTTCCCATGAAGTCAGTCAGCCAACTTGTGGAGTAAGGAGCTGAGTAACAGAATCAGAGGACAAAGAAAAAGAACCAGATAATTTCAGAGGCTAAAGTAGAACATGGGAGGCATTAATGAATCCAATAAAAAATGGCAAGCATGCACCCCCACTCAGGTACTGCCTAACCTGAAGGTAACTTTCTTTTTACTGAAAAGTTCATGAGTACCTGTTCCCACAGGAACTTTAGTTTTAAATGCACTGACTGAACACTGTCTGACTTCAGGCATGAACAGGATCCAAGAACCAGGCCTCTCCTTGACTAAATCCTACAAAGAGATTTACCTAGCTTTCTTAAAGCTTAGTTCACAGAGATGCAGAGCAGCTTTTATAAAAAACCCCCAGTCAGCCCTATTTGATTATTTTTTATTTTTCTTTAAACACAGTACATACAGTGAAAATTTCCAGGCCACCCTCTACATTGCACTGAAAGAAAGGAGATATTACCTAGGATATGTAAAATGTAATTTCAAATGTATTCCCGCCTGAAGGGCACTTAAAACACTTCCTGGTAGTTGTAGCACTACGTAACTAAGGATGCAAGATTCATGGAGTGGACAGAAAAGAGGCCCTAAAAAAGGTTCCTCCAACAGTCAGACAGCAGAGTCTTTTACTTGACACAGTCATTAATAATTTATTAAATAGCTATTCACTTTCAGCTAAGAATAGATGAATGTATGGAAGCTCCAGTCTTAATTTCTGTTCATGCACTGTAACAATATTTAGTACTTGCATATATATTTCAAGTTGCCAAACAAATGCAAATTAAGCAATTGAAGGGCCATCAGAAAAGGCCTGCTTTAGTGTACATGCTCTGGGTTGGGCTATTAATTCCAAGTGATGAGAAGTTAGTGGTGTGAGTCACCCTACTAACAAGTAACTGCCTCCCGGAAGGAGCAGAGGATTCATAGTTTGTCTGTCTCATAACTGTCTTTTTGACAGCTTCATACTATTTGACTCTTCCTTTCAATGCCACATCGGTGCATCATAAACCACTTTGTCACTTGTACCCATCTGCAGGACAATTTGCACTAAATGAGTAATCTGTATTGTTAGTATGTTATGGTTGAAGACAGAACGTCACATTCTGCATATTAAAAAATGCAGGACTTCAAGAAAGGTCCTAACCACTATTTAACCACGTAAAGGCCATCAAATTAATCCCTTTTGGTCTGATACTTTCTCGGTGTTTAGCATCCAACTTTGTAAACAAGAACGCTTCCAAATAACACGGGTTGACAACTGCCTGCCCAGATTTCTAGTAGTCTAGGGTGGAGCACTGCATGGACATCAGTGCAGTGATCAGAATGCCAAATGCAAAAATATAATGAAACACAAGAAATACTTTTCTTAAATGACAACAAGTGTAAGTAACTTGTCATTTCCATAATCGAAATTCAGTTCATTGACCCCAGGGCTCAAATACTCATGAGAAATTGATTTCACCCTCTTTGCACAGAGACAATAAACAGCGTTGTCAACTTTGAAAATACTCTCAGCTGCAAAATCAACTGACAGTTCTTTTAAAAAGCTACCAAGGGAAATAGATGAACAAAAGGACTAGGAAACTTTTTAAGGTGCAGAAATCTTATTAAAATTATCACAGCACATCTGCTGTTCCAGGCAAGGCTAAACTGATTGTCTTACGACAAAGCCTTTCACAAAAGGAGCTATCTCAGTAGAACTTTCCCCAAACTTTTCTTTTCTTGTGGTCAGAAAAGCAATCGTTACATACAATATACTCTATGTTTATAATTCCTCCCCAATTTTTTTACATGCATAAAGCTTTTAAGCAGAAGGAGTATGTTAACATCTCCAAGGTTAGTCTGCTTCTCATTTGGTTTTGAATGACAGAACTGAAACAGCAAGTAACTTTTTTCCCCAAATATAAAGGCACACAATACAAACATGAAATAACTGCTGTCCTGCTGGAATGTTATTTAAAAAATAGAAGTGAAAATACAATTAAAATGTTCTCATTTGCATAATAAACACATAAAGACTATATAATCTTTGATTTTATATTACTATATTGTCTCTAGTTACAGTTGAGTTAGCTTTTTTTGGTGTAGGCAAACCAAAAATCTCAAGGATAATGAAAATTTTGACCTGGTCCATGGGAATTGTGATGCTGACTTTGACAGGAACAAAGGTGGGTACAAACTGGGACTGCTCTTTATAAAGTGTTTGTAAACACACTGTGGATACTTTGACAACATTGCTTTTCTCACTATTGCATATTAATCACTGAGGTCTGCAAAATAATGACATCCATTGTTTTCTAGTATCTAAATTTAAGTTTTACAGAAAGTTTCTATTGTGATAGTTTTATATATGTGAAAACAAAATTGTGATATGTATATGTACACCTCTCATGATATGAGATTGAAAAGAGTTTACGTATCAGAAATTAATTATCTCTGTAAGAGCAGAGATACAAAATGTTTTATGGTTAAATGGAGGAAAAATAACTGAACTTCTGGAACCTTCTGGCTAGAAACTTTCCTTTATATAAAGTGACATGGAACCAAGGCAAATGACAGACAGAAAGGTAGAATTTCATTGTGTGGACTTGGAAAATAAAGCTTTGCTTTCTCCCTCCAAAAGCCATGTCATTCTTTTTTACTCTTGCATTTTGATCAGATGGTAAAAAGCTCCATTGAAACTCACTTTTTATATGCACATGCATCTTTAAGGGATAAAATGCAATACCTTCTTTGACCCTCCTGACTGACACAGCTATACTAACAAAGCCAGGGATATAGATGACCTAAATAGCAGCAATCAGCCTAAAGATGGTACCTCCGTACTGAGCTTTGTTCTTTTCTCCACTTTTTACCTGAAGAATATATTTTCATCGCAAACCCCTGGATTTTTCACAAAGAGATAGAGAATGAACCCTGAAATTTCTTCTCATATAGGAATGCTTTATGATAACATGAGTGTTCATTGTTAGGTCACGTGGCAGCAATTGGACGAATTCTTAATTTTCATCAAAACCCATTTTTTTAGTTGGTTGTTTAGATGAACATGAAGCTATCACACGGGTATGAGAGCATCTATGCAGTACTGTTGGTACAGAAATGCTGGTTTATTAAGTTGGCAGAGTTTCTGGCAAGGTTTTAGTATTATGGCAAAATGGGTCTGGATACAAGTGCATGAAAATAGCCCCTACAGATGAAGCAGACTGGAAAAATGTGTAGGTTCAGGTATAACCACATCCACAGTAGAGACTTATGTACTCTTTTATTACTTTTATTATTTAAGAGTATGCACTACATAGATTAATCATTACAGAAACAGAATGTGATAATATTTTCAAAGCCTCCATGCAAACATGCCATTTTTTTAGTTCAGTTGCTAACTGCAGAAATTCCCTTGCATTCTCAAATGTACAGGTTAGGTAATGACTATTTGGATATTGGTCATGATTTTGAAGCTGTAGCATGTCCAGCTTTATAAAAATACATCTATTGATTAAAGTAGATTGTGTCATACTATTAATACTAACGCAGAATTATTATCTTACTGTTCCTACATAAAAGGCACTATCCTTCAAATACTAGCTTAGAAAAGTCAGATATGCTTTTATATATATCATTATTATTTTTACAGAACCACAGAAACTTGATGAACCTTAAAGAATATAGCATTTAGGTAACTTAAAACTTGCTGTGACAACTCAATATAACTTTTTTTATATTGCTCTCAGGGATGCCATCAGACACAGCAAGTTTTGTAATTCACACTTTAAAAAATATCTCAGTCTGAAGTCCTGAGCTGTGGGGGAAAGTGAGATATACTGAAAGCTGATTTCTTAGCTGCTCATTTCTACTCCTTGGTTGGGTGCTAGGTACTCCTTTTGCTAGTTATAAAAAACAAAGGCATATACTGCTTAGGGTAGATGCTATTTGATGCATTAGAAATCTATGACAATATATACCCATCTTTTTTTAAAGAATTGCAAGGAATCAAGCAATTTTCATCCTCCTCCAAGGTTTATTTCAGGGTAATAAAACTGTCTGCCAGTGACAGTGCTGGAACATTCAGACTTTGGGCACATCAGCTGTATCTGTCAGGTCAAACCCATCTCTCCTTGCTACTATGCCCGTTATTTGTCCAATACACTACTGTACTTACGTTAATCTCATTCGACCATCCTTACACCCACAACTGTTCTTTTCCCATATCCATCCTTTGACAATTAATGATCTGGTTCCTCTCATTCAGGAGCTTCAGGGTATCTCATAGCTGTTTCCACATGTGAGATCCCTACAAGCTATTTGGCAACACCTCCTCTCCATGTGTTTGCTCTCCTCTCTGGGCAGCCAAAGAGCAGAAACCCTCTCTTGCTGCATGGTCTGGGGCTAACCTGCACCTACAGTTCACTCTACCAGCCCTCCACCCCATTATGTATGTCATTTCTAGCCTGGAAGGTGCATCACCCTATTTGTATGACCACGGGTTTGAGTTAATGTGCTCCTGCAAAGGCGGAGGACAATGTTTAGGACAGCTGAGCACATGGGGTCACAGCCTGCAGTAAGCTCAGTAGAGCCACTGGATTTTTCCCCCTTTTTGGGCCTCCAGTTACATCTGGAATGTGAGTCTACCAGGAAACTGCTTGTTTTATGGGGCAGGTATATGGCTCTCCAAACCTAAGCTTTTTTTTCCTGTACATAATGCAGATTTCTGAACAGATGATTAATGACCTACATATAGTGACTGTGGGAGGGAATAAGGGAATGTACAGTCAGAAGGTTTCTACAAAGGCTCAGAGGAATCTCCATAAAAAAATTCTACTTCTTTTAGGAACAGCGTGCTCTGGACTTCTCAGCTTCTTCACAGTAATGGAGTGTGATTGTCTTGATTTGTAGGTTCATTCCCCTCAGCATTTGTTAACATTTTGAGGTTAAGTCATTGCTATACTTTACATGCTTTCATGATTTTTAAAGTTACATCTCAGCTAATGCTTTAAAAATTGCTTTCCGATTGCATGTAAGGAATGAAAGGTGGTCTTTGAGTGAGGATATTACGAACTGTTACATACAAATTCTGAATTCAGTATCTGGCTTTGCTATCAATTTTCTGCAGGACCTAGGGCAACTCAGTAAGTCTCTCTAAGACTGATCAACTGCTTAGTGCAGTAAATGGATGAGAGTGCACTAAAACCAACTCCCTCTGTTTATAGGATGACAGCACTCTAAATATGTGGGCTAAGGACTTTCATTCTTCTGCTCTAAAATATCATCTAATGCTACAACAGTTGTCATCAGTATTAATTTTAGTTTGTGTTGCTTGAGGCCAAGGAAGCCATTGTAATACTTAGTAGCATCAAGCAGTGGCCATCACAAAGCTCAATACTGTACCATATTGTACCATGCCATTTGTCCTGGCAAGGCAGCTGGCTGTTGCTAAATCCAGAAGAGCAAAGTTACCAGATTACAAGAATTTAAATTCAGTGAGCCCACTGACTCTTCTTAACCCTACTGAAAGTAAACACAAGATCATCAGGTCAAGCAGGTTCTTCTTCTCTAAAGGTGTCTAACACTTGCAGAGATACTTACCCCCTCCACCCCCCACCCCACCCCTTCTCCCTTTTGGAGACTGAACTTCAGGTACTATATTAGTCTTCTTTCACTTGACCTCCATTTTTCTCATCCTTCACAGTGACCCATATACACAGATGCGAAAGATGAGTGAGAAATGTAGAGGAGATTGCAGGAGGCTACTGACTGCGACTACTGGGTTAACTGCACATAGAATAGGTAGTTAAAAAGACAGAAGATTGCAAGAGCTTTGTGTGCCCTAGCTGTCACACTGCCATAGCATTGTGGCAACAACAGGAGCAGAGGATAAGATAAAACATTAGGTAATGCAGCCTTGTCTTAGAAGTTTATCCCGTCTATTACATTTAGCCCTCCGTAAGATCTCCAGTTAGATCTACAGATGGTTTTCACATTAACCCTTTGGGGTGGTACAAAGTCCACAAATTGTACGTGCTTAACAAAATCAGTTAAATGTGTGTCTTTACAGCAAAGTCATGACAATTGTAAGAGTAGATACCACGTATCATTTTATACCTGGCTTGGAAAACTAAAGAGAAATAAACTGGAGTAAGTCAGGCTTCAATATAAGCCAAAGTGTCTATACACAGTTGTTCTGGTTTAGCTTAACTGTTTTAACATCATGCTTCTTTAATCTAATGTGGTATATAACGCCTAATATGATGTAAAAATGCCCTTTTGTGCTAGACATTTGCTTTCTAGGGGATACATTCTAGTGCCACTACTTTGGAAAACCTCTGCTATTATTTGATTGACTTTCTGCAGATTACATGGGTGTTTTTTACATATTTTGTGATGATAGTTATAATAAGATTATAACACAAAATTGGGATGCAGTGGAAATGCAAGAAATTCTGGAAAAGATGCAAATGTACTGTTATAAGTAACATTCAAGCACAATCCAAAGTACTATGAAACAAACAGAAAATAACACAATTTATTAATGCTGCCACTTTAAATGTCCTAAGAATAAAGACTAGTAATCCATGATTCTATTTTTACCCAGAATGAATGAGTTCAGCACTTTTCATTTGTATTAGCTTTAAAAAGCACACTTATAGCCCACTGGCATTGCATATAGTATGTAGAATATGTTCCTTCCCTTGCCTGATGCACAAGAAAGATGGGGATATTTATATCAGAGGCTGTTGCTTTTCCAAGCTTCTTGGCTTTGGAAGGCTCCATTTCAATATCTGCCAGTAGGCACTGATGTAGTATCATACTGAACACCATCAAGGCTGTATAGGATTTCCTTAAGTCACAAAATTTCCTGAGAAGGAAGAACTTGAATTACATTGGGTGCATCAATTCATGTTTCTTACAGCAACATCCTAAGGTAGATCCCACACTTTTTCCTACGAATAATGCTTTCCTATTCTGAGCATTACAGCTGAACTTGCAGAAAGCAGTGAGTAGCATTTAGCAAATTGCTTAGGGTCTAAAAGTTCAATTTTGATCACGCTTTGAACACACTGAAGAAAACAAGAGAGTTCTCTAATATATCTTAAAACCTGTCTCTAACTACTGTTGAGAAGAGACTGCTGAGAAATTATAAAGGAGGAACAGCTTGGAAATGTTCAGGGAGAAATAAAGAATAAAATGTGGAGATGTATCAGCATTTCTTAGCTTGTGATCTACAGTGTGAAATACAATACACGGGAAGATCCACTGATTTATTTGAGTTCTATTTTATTTGTTTCCTTTGGAATTTGCCCCCTACTTAAATACAAGGAAAAGGGTAAAAAAATCCCATAAAGTCTATTTACAAGGCTCTTTTTGGTTTATTTGATAATCACGGTTGCTAATTGTTCTCCTTGAATCTACCTTCATATTATGATCCTATTAACACATTTGTATCCATCACCACCTATTTTGCTTATCTCTGTGTTCTGACACTTTTCCCTTTTTTCTTCTATTTCCATCACTACTGAAACCCTTCCAAGGCTGCTCCTTGATAAGAATTTTATTATACAAGCACAGCATATAGTACAGTATACATAAAGTAAACTTTATGACAAGTTGTCTCCAAGGAAATCACTGTTTGCCTAAAATTCTATGAACCCTGCAATTTTTAGTGGAACATCAGCAGTTTTAAGTAAGTGGAACACACAGAAGTAAACATATAATTACATAATCCATAACCTAATCTCAACAAGATTTTTGCAATAATGGTAAAAACCTTAAATCTTCCCTTTTTCATGATAGAAGAGTGGAAGAAGAGGTCTGAATTTTGTCCTGTCAGGTTTCTGGTCAGGAATGGAAACAGAATATATTAGCTAGGACACTGTGAAGAGAATTAATGTAAGGAAACCTTGGATACCTGCAGGTAAGATGCCTATTCTTAGCATGTCCTTTAGATTTTTCTCTGTAGCTGATAGACACCCTTATATAGTAATTTATGCCACTTTGAGCACTTCTTTTAGGATGCTATTAATGATCTCCTCCTGCCTATTGCTTACCACTGGCTATGAGAAAGGGCCAAAAGAAGAGCAGCTTGTGGCTAACAGTATATGAGATGAAGGCTCTGGAAGGTCATTTTCCTATGGCTAGGCCAAGATTTGATGATAAAACAAAGCCATATCCTATGGATCTTATCCTATACAAGGTCCACTTCAAAACATTTTTAAACTAGCACAAAGTTTAGGTTTAGCATTATTTAATTTAATGTGCTTTACTTTAAAATTGAATGAGGACTCAGCTAATCTGTAGTGACTTGATAACCCAAGTTAGCTGTTTTGGACTGTGTGGTCATAATAAATTTTCTTATGTCAAAAATGTTTGTTTTCCCTAAAAGGTTGTCTTGTCTCTTTGTTGAAATAGGTTTCATTTTCTTGGTCCCTCAGAAACTTAACATATTGGAAAGAAATAAATTAGATGATTACTAGCAGTCATGAACTATCATTCAACATGTTGCAGCTGCAGTTCAATATACACAAGAAAAAAAGGACTGAGTCTTCATAATTTGTCAAGAATTTTTAGGGTAGGAAGAGCTCAGACTGCAATTTCAAAGGAAAATTAAGAAGACATGTCTAATGGTAACCAGTTTCCAGGCACAGGGGACTGACTACTAAAAAAAAAATAATAAAATCCTTAGGTAAATTTTATAAGGTGTATGATTTTTTTTTTTTTCCCCAAAAATCTGCATTTTGGTAATTTCTTACCAAGTTTCCTAATCTTTCAAGCTCAAATTTTGACGAATGAGAATTGTAGCAGTTTCTCTGACACTGTTCAACACATACACTTTTCAGTTATAAAGCTGAAGGACTTAGAGGGACTCACAGCAATCAAATCATCACAACACAGCGTCTAAAAAGGTCAAATAAAATGTCTAATGTGCTGGCCAATCATCTGAATCATCCACCAAGGAGTTCTCAACAAGAAAATACTGCATTACTCTATAGCCACAGCCAATTGCTCACAATTTTTATGAAAAATTAGGCTTTTAAACTGTTTAGTCAGCTGTGTTGTAAGAAAAATGATACAACAGAATCTGTAATTAATAACAATACACATTTATAGTGCTAGACATATCTTAAAACTTACAAAAGTCTTGTTATAGAGAATTAAGAGTTAACAAAAATCGTGATGGCATGACAGCTGTATTTTAAAAAGGTTTAGGCATGTATGTATTAGGCATCTGTCATGTGTTTGTGAAGAAGGAGGGAAGGCAGAAGAAACAGAACAAGTAAATTTGAAATGTATGTCAAAATATGCCACAAAAGACTGTGGGTGAATTATAGCACTAACTTGCAAGTGATTTTCTCAGACAATTAAAAGGTCAAAGCAGTTTGACCTGAACCCAAAATTTAATTTAAATTTAGCTGTTGCTTTATAACATTTGGTTTCAAATGTTTCAGGCAGAGGTGAGATTCAGAATGTCTATGGAATCCTTTTGTTGTACTTAACCAGATATTGACTGCTATCATCCAAGGACACATCAAGCTATAGGCCACCATTGATCCAATATAGCTTTAGTTTTCCCTTATAAAAGGTTCTCTTTCATTAGAGTTTTAAAGGATCTGGTGTGAGAAAGTAAAGACCCTGTATTCGTGACCTGAAATAATCTACTCTTTATGAAAGGCTGACAAATCACAGAGAATCAAAGAACACGCCTGTGGCTGCAAAGGTTTTATGTCAGCCTAATCTAGGGGTCACTGGAAAACTCAATGCATAATTGAAGATTCATCAAAAAGAACTTCTCAGATTAAAAGCTACGTTTACTGTGTGAATGAGAAGTCCTGGTGTGTTGCTTTGCTTCCATGTTGTTTGAAGTCAGTTTTTTTTTTTTTTTTAATTTCAAGAATAAAAGAAACAGCTCAAGGAAAATGAATAATCACATCAGGTGTTGATTTGTCCTCCTAAAATGAAGCAGCTTTCTCCTTGGAAATGAACTTTCTATATTTAAGATAAGTGATGCCACAAACCCTACCACGTCACTCTATGAAGTAGGACACAGCCATCCCTCACTTGCTCTAGCATTCATTTTGGTTGCTTTCATGGGATTTTTCTTTTCAGATCTTAGGCAAAGAGTAGACAAATGAAATAATAATCCTGCTGCAATTCCCAAACCAAAATAAACTTGGATATGTTTCCTTCTGAATTATTTTTGAGCTGTTTATGAGATGCTCATGATGGAGAGCTGCCTGGTCCTAGGCCAAGTCACTTGCCACAGAGCCATGGCTCACAGGGCAGAGAATGGGCACAGTTCAGCTGGGAATGCACCTCATGTACAGAGCAGACATGAAATGGGAGAGTGAAGTCCTGACTGATTCACCTTGCCTATTGACCTTTAATACCACTGAAGCACTTTTCACAACAAAATAAAAACCAATTTGATTTCAAGAAGAAGAGAAAGGTCCAGGGACATTCCCATAGATTAAATGCCTAAAAGTACCACCCTGAGTTTACAGATTACCTTATTCCAAGGGATCACACATGTGTCAAAGCCACATCAACAACAACACTGCCAACAAATGGACAATTTAATGCCCAGTACAACATGTGATCAGCTATGTTGTGGTTAGTGACAGCAAAATGACAGAGGAGAAACTGGCAAGGAAGAGGATGACAACTGCCTCCTGTGGAGCAAGCAGATCTCTCATTTGAGGGAAGGAGAAAATAATGGCTGAATAATACTGAAAAACACATGACAGGAAAATAGACCAAAATGCTGTCATCTGCACACCATGTTTTTTTCCAAACTTGAATAATTGTCTTTGAGGGCCTTGAGAGACCACTATGACTCAGCTGTCCTAACCCACAGCACCTGGGACCTCTGCCCATGGGGATGGAGACTCCATGTAAACTCAAGACCAGAACTAAGCTATGTTGTAGGTAAACTTGTATTCAGTCCCACCTCTGATCTTGTCTCCTGGACCAACCTTGCATCTATGCTGAAGGTCCTGTCCACAGGCCGTATCTCCTTGAATGGAGCTTGGAACTGTGTTGTAGACTTATCTCTGGCCCCGTCTCCTTTTGCAGCTGACCAGACTTCCTGTATGAACCTTGTTCATCACTTCACCTTCTCTGGGACTGCTGACAGGAGCTCCCTCCTTCCGTCCCTTGCGGCTTCCAGCCTTGCCTTGCCAACCTGGCTTCCTGCCTTGACCCTGGGCCTGCCTTGTCACTGCAGATGGTCACTAGACTGGGGCTGACAACAGTTGCTGCCCCTGAACTGCTGGACTCACCCTATGCCCTGTTCGTGCCTGCTGTCATGCTTGGCTGCCAGTTCCCCTGCCCCTGAGGGAAGCTTGGTGCTCCCTACCCGGAGGAAAGGCAATCAGAGCCAATAATATTCCCCTTTATATCGGTGGAAATATAGTTTATTTCCATTTGCTCAGCAAATCATCCTCTGCTTTGGTAGACCATTCTGAAGCCTACAGAAATCAACCCAAATCTTTCCTTTCTCCTCAGCAAGCTGTACCTTGGCAGTGAATACAGACACAACCTGCATCTAATGACACAGTCCTATTCTAACTAATAGCAAAATTCTTACTGACTTCAAAGGGAGAAAGAACAAACCTCAGGTCTCAGACCTTGAACCCACAAAAAAGATGACAAAAGTAGCCCCCTGCAGAGCTGCATTTAACAGAGGCCTTTATCAGTAAGACAAGGTGATCTTATTAACTTGCACAGGGAGAAATAAAGGATCTCTGCTAGTACAGAGACACAGATATAAAAAGGGTATGTTTATTAACAAAATGTCATGTAATAATTCACTACTACAAATGAATTGATAACACAATATTATTATTTAGAACTAGCATCACAGCCTCTCAATACAGTTAAATAATACTGTACTATTATAATACAGTTAATAACTGTATTAATACAGTTAAAAACTTACTTAATATGTCCATATTTGGAAGTTAATTAAAGTTGGTCTATTAAAGAGTTATAAAGAGAGTTGTAAATGTTTAATTTACTAAGCAGTTACTAAGCTTATTTGTCCTGCTGCTCTTCCACACAGATGTGGAAGGCTGAAGTCCCTTGGGAGTCTGGTAAAAGATATTTCTACAGTCTGATTTTGATTAATGAAGTTCAGTGGGGTATAATTTGACAAACTACTGACACTGTTTACAGACAAAAATCTCTTACCTCCATTATCTTTTAGGTGCAGTGCTATCTTGGTGTCATCTATAAAGGAAATTCAAAGTTAGTTGTAGGAAAATACATTTTTCTAGGTCATGAGTCATTTTAAGAATGACTTTCCGATGTCAAAGGAATTCCACAATTAGAAAATGATTTGGTACTCAACTCAGTGAGAATTAGATTGTGGTATTCTCCACACACTGAGCAACACTTCCTTATTATTAATAAAGACATTTATGAGAATGCTACAGGGTAAAGGAGAATTCAAAATACTGGTAAATAAGGATACTAGAGTCTGTCTCATATAATTACACAAATAATTCATTTATCTTACATGTTCACATGTAGCTTGAACATTCTATCATATTAAGGACTGCATGAATCAACATATGACAATAAAATAAAACAATTACTTAGTTCCTCTTCAAAGAATCATGAAAAGATCTACCAAGTTAAATCCTACTTATTTCCATATTTCTCTTCTTGTTGCAAGCTTTAATGAACAAAATGCCATGGAATAATGCTGTTAATGCAGTCCAAATCCCGCACTGACAGTTTCTAAACTCTTGCTGCAAAAACCTTCAGCCTTTTTTATCAATAGATTTTCACCTTGAAATGCATTCATCTCAAATTTTCCTGCCACAGGCCACTTAAAAATCTGCCTGCACCTGGTACATTTTCTTGTGTTAACATACAATTCCAACAGAAATCCCCCCCCCTCCCCCATTTTATAGATACTATTTGATTAATCTGAATTAGCACTTTTCTACACAGCTGAATTTTCTCTAGAAGCAGGAAAGCAGGATATTTCAAGCACAGAAAGGCAAGATTTAAGCAGCCAGTGGAACAAGGATGAGAACTGACACACCATTACTTACCCAGTTAATTTAGTTCAGGTGCCTATAGAAACTATTTGACAACAGTGAGCACTACATGAAAAGAACAGTGTCAACTGACTGAAAAAAAGTGAACAGGCATATTTCAAAGAGGTTTTAAATTTAGGTTCTCTCTAATTTTCACCTGGCTAAAAAGAATAGCAAAAGGGATTAAAAATTCATTAAGTCTGTGGTGGGAGTTCCTTCACTAACTTTAGCAGGGGCCTCTCCTTCTACTGTTTAAACAATTTGATGCCTAAAGGAACAGAAAAACCTTGTTGTAACCACAAGTTCTCCAGAAGTCTGCCTAGTATGCCCATGCTTCCCCAGCATTCCCTCCCTGTTCCAGTGCTCCTCTCCTTTGCACCTTACTCTTGAGAGAGCAAGTTGCCATTTAAAAGCAGTAGCAGATAGTGCCTTCACTGTGATTCCCCACTCCTTCCATTGCCCCAGAGAGAAAAGGTTAACAGGAGCATGTACTTAAAGGAAATAAATTTTACAATTCCAGAAGACATGTTTGCACTATAGAATAATGCAGTGTGTACACTTCACCTTCTGTGGGCAGGCTAGTTGGCAGGTGGGAAGTTGTAGATTCTCTGGTGGTCGTTAAAACTCTGAACTTTGTGGTGGTTGGCAGAAGGGTGGTGGTGGAGTATGGAGGTGTTTCAGTTGTGTCTATATTCTTCTCACAAATCTTATCTTTTGACTGTTGGGAAACAACAAAAACAAAGAACAGAAAATTAATTCTCAGCGGAGACTGTCATGGGATGAAGAATTTAAGCACGGACAAGCTGTCAGGATAAAAAGAATGAAAATGGAAACCCTAAATCAAGGGATTTCAAGAGCTTTTAAATTTTTTTTTCCTTTGAGGTGCTCTACACAGCATTCAGCAAAACATAGTTTCCATTTAGCTGCAAAATTTACGACTCTCAATTCTTAATGACAAGGCTCCAAAGTCATCCCTGAATGTTAGACATGTTATCTCCCCCAATCAGATTTTAACATCTAAGATTATCATTCAAATTTTCACTCCTCTATTGTGAATGCTCACTGCCATTGGTCTCAGTGCCATAACATATGTTAAAAAAGATGTGGGAATTAAACTGTAGCTCTTCATACTGAGCAGTGTGTAGTTAACTGGAGCATTTGATTAGCCTTTTAATGCAGTTATCACAGAAGAATATGCATATATGTGTAAAATGTGTGCATGTATTCAGCCTACTGAATATTTATATACCATACTACAGACCAATACATTCACTATAGGCCTATTAATTCTATGTGATACTAAAATTTCATGTATTATATGTGTATATAGCAATTGTTGTATGAAATATAAGTATTATAAAATATAAACTATAAAATATAATAATCATACAAATTATTATATTGTGCTAGTACACTGTAAATAATAATCACCATCATATAATTATTTTCATGGACAAATATTTCAATACAAATCTCAAGTTTTTTGTTTTTTAAAAAATTTCTGGACACTTGAAATTCTTCAGGTGTAAAGAATATTTTCTTTTATGAATCACACAGTTTTGCAGGAAAATATATCCAATTAACTAGCAGCAAATATGGGAAATGCCTGTAACTCTTGCTGTCCCTATTCATTTTAACCAGAAGGTGAATTCTGCAAAGCCTGTACATTTTATTAAGATCTGTCTGTCAAAATCCAGTGGGTGTTGTCTTTCTTTTAATATGTATTGGTATTTTATTGTCCCTTGTTTTACCAGAAACAATATATTACATTAAAAAAAAATATCAGTACCTGAAATATCATTATTTTTTAGATTTCTTCATGTTTTAGCTTGAAAACCACTGTTAATTTCATGGATCCAATGTAATGAAAATTTAGCTCAAAATCGATATTACAAAGAAGGAAACATTACTACGAGAATCCTCATTATTCATCCTCTTGAATGACTGCATTTAAAATTAACCTCTGTGTGCTAATTATTGATCCTTCACTGAACTCCAGCAGGCATCATTCTGAAGATGCTGAGTAAGCTGTTGCTTCTACTCCAGAGAGCCTGAAAGCTGGACTGTGAGCAGCAATCAAGTAGCCTGAAACTGTGCAAATCAAACTATTAGTTTCTCAGATACACTTAGTATGTGTAGCAATAATTTCCTCTCAGATCATGTACTACACCATGGAGCACTAGTTGTGCTGAAACAAGATGGGAGAAGCAGAATGGGATGCTACTGTCCTGCAGAGAGCAGTTTTTGAATAACTTCACCTACAGGCACAACTGAGTCCTAGCTAACTATAAATTGGATTAAAGCAGTACAAAGGTGCTCATAATAACACACACTCCCAGCAACTTTTATTTTATGTTCTTGAATAGGTTGAGACAATAAATCTCACAGAAATTCCATTCTTAAATTGGAAGATTACAAACTGCAAAGATGAAGCTTCAAGGCCATGTAACAAAGCAGTACGTAGGATACGGTTATTTTGCAATTACAGTTACAGAAAAAAAATTTCTTCCATCAGACTGGATTTATATCATTACTTCTTTTTTCTTCTACTGAGAATAAGACAGAATGTGCTTTTCTAACTAGACACTTGGGGCTATGTTTTGCCCTCAGTTTCACCTGACATTACATTTCAGAAGAGCTATGTTGCTGAAATTCATGACAGAATTTAGCCCTTTCAGCCAAAATGGAAAAGTAACTGCTTTTTTAATGGCCATCAGGAGACTAACAGTGTCACAAATTAATTTGTTCCCATTATCACAATCCCCAAATGAAAAACCCAAAAACCCCACAACTCCCAAATCAAAAAACCTTCTAAAGGGAGGACACTGGGAAACAGCAATAAGATATTTATATATGTGTCTTCAAAATGAACTACTCTGGTCCAGGAGTACCCCAAATAACTATTTTGGAAGAGGCCCACAGTCCCTGTTTGTCAGCTTACCACTACTGCAGTTAGGTATCTTTCTTATTCTCTCACTGCCTCTTCATGAAAGGAAATACAAATGCCTTGTAGGTTGTGGGGTTTTTTTTAAATCTTTTTGAATTCACCTATGTAATTTCTTCTGTACTAAATGATTTGGCCAGATTTTATAATCAGAAATCAATGCCTGTTTTTCACTTGAGACTACCCGAGCAGAGGGTTTTCTGAGATGAGAAGCATCATAGTTTCCTTCCCTTTTCTGTCAAGAGTCAGAGATCTAAAAGAAAAACAGTGCAGGGACACTATTTTGGGGCAGGCTTTCTATAATTTTTTTTTTAAGTATTTTCTCAGACATAAAATTTTTACTTTCTGTCCATTTTATTCCCTCAAATGGGGAGTGAAATTGCTCAGCCTATCTTTCTTTATTACGCCTTACAGCATTTCCACTGAACGATAAATATAGCATCTTTCGCCCTGAAACCATGCTTCATAATCTGAAGAATTTAATCAAAAGCATCCTAAGTATATAAATGTCCTCTGATGGGCTGAGGATGTAAACTACTCACATACCTCTTCAGGGCAGCCACTGTCTACCCAATCTTGCCGGTGACGGTCAAATCCACTGGAGCATCTTTAAATGATGAAATAGATAGAAGTTGTCCAGATGGAAGTAGGAGGAAAACAAGAACAAGAAAGGAAGGGAGAGGAAGAGAAGAGAATAACAGAGAGAATAAGTAAATTATATGGTTTATTTTAAAATCCATATGATTTATGCAGTATAACTTTTATTCAAGAGGCCATTGCTTGTAATATGAGTCAATCATTTAATCCACTTCAGTGAAAGGTGTTTTAATTAATGAGGTCTTTTTTTTTAAAAAATATAGTTCTTAAATAGGAATGTCTCTCTTCCACTGGATAATTATTCTTAAGACTGCACTGAGCTATAGCATTTTTAAGTTCCATGTCAGCCATATGAATATAAATTGGTTTAATTTTTTATGTCCAGATTTCTTAGCCAGGAAAACTTAATCCCACAAAAGATGTTGTGAACCAGTCACTGCTTTTATCAGGAGACGTGATCTGAGACATGAAGATACACATATAATAATGTGATCAGTGTTCACAGATTTAGGTAACAGCTCTTCTAAACAACCTTCATGACAATTAGAGAATACCATACAGCTGCTTCTTCTTTCTGCTATCTGCAGAAAACTTAGGTTGCATGTATATTTCTTATCAAATTAGGTGAGGTTAATAACCTGCTTGCAATATCCTTCCTCATTTGCACTATGTAGCAAAGAAATTGTAAAGCAACTTGTAACACTTTTAACATAATGATTTTGCTGGCAATTCCCATCTCATGAGTGTTATCAGTGTTTATACAGCAACTTAGGATCTCCTAGACAACAGGTAGCATTACAAACAGAAAGCGTTATTAAAATGGCAAGCAAATAACTAAACCATGATGTTAGACTTTGAAAGAGATTCTCCTCAGTTAGGGTTTTTAAAATTTTCTTGGTTTTGTTTTCTATTTTCTGCATTCATTTCCTCTAGTATTTTGTTACGATACGGTATGATGTCATTTGGCACCCATGGTCATAACTTATCTGACTGTGCAGCAAATAACTTTCTCACTGTCTTTTGCTAAGACTAGGCAAGCAAATAAGGCCACTGCTATGGTTAGATGTATTTATGGGGTAATTTCAGTCATACTGCACTGGGTAAAATCTAATCGGTTTGGGGATATTCTGTATGCCTGAAAATCAAGCCCAATATTTAGACATGACATCAAGCTACCCATAAATTCCTACAATGGAGGCAATTACTGCACTTACATATCCATGCTAATTCAACCCCAGTTTTACTTAGACCTAGTAGAGATTAATGGCCTTTTATCTTAAATTTTATCTTGTATCTAAATGGTGTCAAACTTAAGGCTCCAAAGATTAAATTAATAAAAATTTATTCCAGGTTCACTCACTTTACTACTACAGTCCTAAAGTCTTTTCTAACAAACTACTGAAATACAGCAGTGAGTAACATTGCTGGGGTTGATTTTCCCTCAGGAATTAATAAACTGCTGAAAGTTGAATGCAACATGCAAGGACTTGGAATGGCTCTTTCAAACATGTGAGACACTCTTCAGATGACCCTACCTTAACAAAAAATACATTAAATCCTGGACACTATTCATTTAACATCTTCTACTGAGCAATGGTGAGTCAAAAAAATATTATCAGAAAGCAGCTTTATCAGGAACATGTTTGTGAACTTCCTTTGAGGAATTTGTCAATGAGATGTCAGCCATAGCAGCTACTATCATTGCTGTGTTGTTGAGTTAGAATTCTGGGAATTGTCATTTCAGTGCACCACCCGCTTTACTGACTGCATTTTTAAGACCTTCATTTAGTAGCATAGTGATAATTCCCTGTTGCTTTTAAAACACTGGAGAAGATTTGATTAGCTATGCCATTTATGCCATCTGTCAACATGGTCATTTTATAACAACTTCATTGTCAAGTGATGACCAAAATTAGCTCCTAGGAAAGCAATAACAAAGATGTCCTAGGAAATGAGGATAGGGACATTCATGAAATGTAAGTAATTCCAGGATTTGTGTGCAACTCAGGAGTACTGGTTCAGGGAGAAAAGGGTGAATTGAAGTCTCCACATGTATAGCAATGATGATCTGGCATAACTAATACAGCTGAGTCTAGGTAACAAGAAAGACGTCAGAATCCTTTCAGTGAACTGTACATAGACAGAAAAGAGATGGAGATGTCATCAGATCTACCAGATGCCAATTATTTCTATTTGACAGAGAATATTTAACTGACAAGAAGTGTCCGTTCAGTGCAGGACCTGAACTTTGCTGCCTCTCTTTTAAGAGAGTTCAATGAGGATTAATAACAAAAAATACCTGTATACAGAAAAAAACCCCTGTATACAGAAAATTCATCAAGATTTAACCTGTAAAGTGAAAAACATAATGGAAAATTATTGGGAAGGAAAGGAACAAAGTCTGGATGAAAAATTTTTTTCACCAGGTTGAGCTGATATAAAACACTCAAGAGCATTAAAATGCACAACAAACTGTTTTCTTTAAACCAACCTTCTCAAGGTTTTTTGTTTTCTTTGCAAGGATTATCTGTAACAGCATATAAAGAACGGATTTCTGGGAACTGAAGGGCATTGCAGAAATCTGAAATAATTTCTTAAATACCATGTAATTATTCAGCTCATTTAAAATGTTTATTGACTCCTCTAAATAAAAGGTTAACCTGGAAAATTAAATAGAAAATTGAACAGACAGAACTCTTTTCTGCCTTTAACCACTAAGGAAGGGTCATCACATTAGGAAAAGATTAAGGCACTCACTAGGTTGTTTGAATTACTAAAAGAAGAATTAGAACATTTTAAAGTGGAATTTCTTTCCAGGCTGAGGGAGATAGGAAGTAAAATATAAAAATAAATATATAAAAATATTTTTTTAAAAAATAAAAATACTGGAAGCCTTGAACTTTGTGCCTGTCCAACTGAAAAAAGCCCTAATCACGGAGAGATTTTTGGAGGGAAAAAAGCTCTATCTTTATGCTTGGTCTGGTTTTGCCTCCCTTTACCACAGAACAGGCTCCATTTTGGTTCCTGAATCCTTTGAATATCACTTTCTTGTCACACTGTGCTGTCTGAGAAAAGACTGTATTTTCCTTCCTTCGTTATTTTCCACTTTCCTCTGTCACAAGTGCAGAACTTTATCACAGCTCCAAGCGCTTATGAAGTTCATGTGAAGTGTCATGGTGAGTGGCTGTGGTATGAATTTGTAAGGTATCTGAATGGCATTTGTTTTTATCATCTAGCTCAATACACCTGATCATATATCTGAATTCAAGCATAAATGTGTTTGTATTTTTCCTTTACTTAAACACGTTACTTAATTAAACTGTACTTCAGAATAGGATGACAATTTGAATAGTTAGAATAGGATTTGCTCCCACCTTGCTGTTATAAGGTAAGAACAACTAAGATGGCTTGCTTTATACAGGATTTTAAACATACAGCACTACAAACAGCCTGTACTATTTTAATGTTTATGAAAAATTCAAATATAATTTCTAGAGCATAGTTAATACTTGATGCAGCATATCTGTGTCTGCAGCACTGAATTCCATTATTGTCTTAACACTGTGTGCTTCTCAAAATTTACAAGATTCAGGTGATGATAAGGAGGATCAGAATGGCACAAATTCCGGCAGGCAATCTTCAGCCTGATGATAGTTCCACAATATTATGGGACAGAAAGTTTGGAAAAATAGAGCTACATGCTCTGTAAAGTACTCCTGAAATATCATGTAAACAGAGCAGTGAAAAGATATTTTTTAAAAAAGCTGTTATTTTACAGTAAAAGATTGAACATGAGTAAGGCCTGATATTTGGAACTCTGACACAACTTAGGCAGTAGGAAATAAGGACTCCCACGGGGAATTCGTGCTATTGGAAGAGCCTAAGAATAAAAGTGGGATGAAAGAAGTAAGTTTTATTTCCAATTCAACGAGAAAGAAAGGAAAAGATCCTAGTTAAAGAGAGACTTGGCAGAGTTCTGATTAAAGAAGAATAGGAGGGTATTTTCTATACTCTTAATGTCAGTTACAACAACAAAGGAAACACGCTGAAAAGTAGATAAAGAATAAAAAAGAAGCTTTTGCTAAAGACTCTGCTTTGAATAACTAGAAGGAAAAAGAAAGTGTAAGAGAAGAGCCGAAGAGCCCTAGAGTCAAATTTATGAGATTATGGTATCAGAATTTCCAACAGAATGAGTAGAAAATACTAACAATTAAATGTATTCTCTGGGAAGGAGCCACACTGAAATTAGTCTCTGATACTACATTACATTCTCCACTGCTTTTGTGCATTTCTACCTGTATAAAGAGCTAATAGCAACAGCAGTTAGCAGAGAATTCTGATGTATTGGCACTGCTACCTATTTTGCACACAAGTAATTATTGAGAGTTGTAGGCAAAGATCGCTGAAGCACTACTAGGTGTACTTTACACTTTGGCTAGTGATCATAACTAGCACAATTAACCTCCCCTTTCTTACCTTTACATGATTGTCTGAACTATTTTCTATCTTTGAATATTCAGAATGATCTCTTCAGTTTTAGGGTGGATGCTCCCATGATCATACACATTTTGTTCCCAATATTACGTTACATTTCCTTCTAGTTAAATAAATGAGTGGCCAGCCATATTTTGAAAGATGATTTATAATGCTTTACACTGGCAACCTCAGAAGTACACTTAGCCTCACATACACATTGCTTTGTCTCTTGTTTTTAAAATAAAACCATGAAGGTCACTTTTGGACAAAATATTTCCTTTTCCACTTTAGACATGAGGAAATAGAGGAGACATGAAATGATCATCTGAGATAACACTGAATTCTGTAACAGAACCCAGAGTTAAGCCAGATTTTCTGAAAACTAGAGGAGTATACACTAATTCACAGCTCCTATGCTTTCCATAGTACTACCAGACATACGAATTGTAGAACTGGGAATGATATAGAAAAAATCACATCTCAGCTGGCTTGCATCAAGGCACAGATCTCATTCATGCATAGCTCAAGCTCCTTTTTTTATTTTTTTAATTTTACTGGAACTATGCCGCTTTATTAAAAAAAACCAAACACCAAACCACTGTTAACATTAACTAGCAGAGTCCTTGGGACAGAATGAAGGCGGACTGGTGCCTAGAGATAGTATGAAATAGGGCTGCTTGCAATTCTGTTATCACACATGAATCACCAGTAACACAATATGTAACATGGCTGTTTCAGTACTAGTGGGTGTCAGTATCTGAGCTGCTAGAAAGAGAAATGCAGAGATATTTTGGTTAGGCTAGGTTACTGCTCCTGTTATATCTCATTCAAAACTCTAAAAAGAGTAGGAAGTCAAAGGAAGCAGGAGGTATGACAGGGGAAAGAGGCATAATGTGCTAAATTGACTCTACATATGCCAACATTTATATGCTTATAAAGGTATGCCAACAAAACAAGAGAGCATTCTGAACAATTACATACAGTTTTGAAACTGCATATTCATAATACTCTATTATGGAAAGTACGGATGAATTAGGGTTAAGAAAAACACCTGCTGGAAAGGTTCAGTTAGAAGCTCAGCTTCAGCTAGAGAGCAAACAAAAGGAAGAACATGAATCATCCCGTAACTGGTTATGTTCAAAGGAACCTGAAGTTCAGAAAGTTATCTGTTTCCCAAATTATTATTTTACTTGCATCTCATTTTTTATCTAAAAGTGAGTCAAATTCTGAAGTCAACATTCACCAAGAACAGTCTGCAAAACAGATTACCAAATAATTACAGAACAGTTGGGGTTCATCAATTTCTTCATTAATTATACATATTAATATTTGTTGTGATATCCAGTGGAAGTGGTTTCATTAATGCAGATATTGTAAGAGTTAATAGACCTGAATAGAGAGGGAATTAAAGATGTAATGGTGCACAAAAAAAAGCCTTGATATTAGGAAGAATGCTGAGAAAACTTTGCTTAATTCCCTGAAATTGGGAATACCTCCTACAGGGAAATGTTACAGAGTCCACACTGTTTATTTGACTGGAAAGACTGATAAAATATATATGCTATAGAGAATCAGTAGCCTATATTGAGAAATCAAACAGTTTGCCTTAGCAGGTCTTAATCTCAGATTATCCAAATTTTATGAAGAGACATGCAGATTTCAGATTTGTCTAAACAAAAATTTCTGGCCACATTACATAGGAATATGTGTACAGCAATATGCTACAAAATGAGACTTTTCATTTACAGCCCTTCCTTAAAGAGTGATATCTATGAGACTATGAGACAAATATGATTTCAGTGATGCTCAAGTTATATTGAGGAGTACAACCATAATAGGTTAGCAATTCTGGAAAGCAGTTAAAACTATTGTGATCATTCTGGCTGTTTCTATACTAGTAAAATAAACATGCCCAGAAATGTTCCTTGGCACTGAAGACTGCTGGCACAGAATAGTCGATGTCTGAACAAGCAAACTCTATCAACCTTGAAAAGAAGGAGTCTGCATGTAAACTGCCAACTGGGAATTATTCCTTGAACAGTCCAACTCCAACCCCTGCACCATGCCTGGGAACTGTTCTGGACAGTGCTCCTGGGCATGGATGGAAATCACATCAGGGAACATCATAAATATTTAATGGCACAGACAATCGTTTTCCAATGCCCAGGAAGCTTTCCAGGCTCTGTTTAATTTGCAAGTAATTCTATGTCAAAAAATATTTGGTATGGGAAGATGAACTACAGCTGTACAAGTGACTGTTTCGTATGACCACTGAATCGACCATTGAACAAATCTGACTGGGACTGCCATTCTCCATTGTATTTCAGTGATACAGAAAGTGTAAAGAAAAAGAAAATTTCTATAGTGTAAAAACTTTCCATTAAAAAAATCTTGATAGATTCCATTACAGAATACTTTATTTAAGTCCTTGTTTTATTTATTTTCCTTGTAATGAGATCAGAGGAAATGAAGAGTGAGAGTCACAAAATTGGTGGAAGACAGATTTCTCCATATTAATGCAGTGAGGTTAGATGCCTATATGAGGGGAAGAAAATTAATGCTTTCACAGAAGTCCATTAAAATTCATCCTAAAAAGTATCCTAGAGTCAGGTGTGATAACCTGAGCTGTCTGTCTCCACAGATGTGTCCTGAATTTCTGTCCTGAATTGGAGGTCTTCTGAAATGCTTTGTTTTCAGTTTCTCTTCTTTCACTTTTTATAAACACTTGGAATAAGGAAAGAAAGGGGGAGCTGAGAAAATTATTATCTAGCCCAACAATCTAGGATACAAGGGGGAGGTAGTATCTGGGTTCTGTAATATAGTCTCATGAACATTTAAATATTTGATAGAAGATGCACAGCAACTCATTTCTCAGAATATACAATTTTCTGACAGTCAAAGAAGGAGTCAGAAACTACAAATTAAATTCATCTCAGACACAAAAAGGAAGAAATCTAATACCTTGTTCCTCACTAAATTAATGTTCTGCCAAGAGGGCCTACTGGACAAAATGAATATAATGCACAATCATTATTTTTATTAATGCTTTAACGAAGATCTTTCTGTAACTGAATTTACCTGACAAAATGTTCTGAAGTCATAAAGCTTGGGTTGGTCAAATTTCTGTATTTTCTAATACATCGTTGTTGGAAAAAAATTCCCAAGTTGACCAGCTGTTGTAAGCAGTAAAGTTGATTCATTTCAGTCCATTGGAAAAGGACGGAAAAGGTAAGATAAACTGCAAAATAGCAGTAGCACTGCTTTATGTAGAGCGATGCATAAAAACATTACAAAATGAGAAACTATGGATAACGGAACTGACTCATTTCAGTACTATCCTACCTTTTATGAGTAAGAATTCAGTTAGGACTACAAAAACTAATTAATTACCTTTCTTATATATTTGGGTCATAAACTGGGAGAACTGCTGTTGTAGGGCATAACTGCTCTGTTTAGAAACTAAGGACCTACTTATGTTTTGGGGTTTGTTAGTTTGTTTGTTTGTTTTTTCCTTAGCTTCCATATTAGAACTCTGGAAGCGTTTTTCTCTCTGAAGTCAAAACTCCTTATACCCTGCCATACTTGGTTTCAGGAGCAGTGACCGTGAACTATTTAAAAATTTGCTGATTTTATTAGGGGAAGAGACCAGTCAGCTTACTTCTAACTATTCTAATAGCACAGGAATGGTAGTTAGCATAAAATAATATAAAAAACTATGTATGATAGTTGACAGAGAGAGAAGTGGATAAAAATATCAGTAGTTTAGCAAATAAAGGTAACTCTTCAAGACAAATTAGTGTTAGTTAGGTTAAGAAAAAGTTAGCAAATTTCAGAGGTGTGAAAAAGAGATGAGTTGGGACTTTACACAAACAAGAAGTGGAAGAAACAACCTGAGTACCAAGAGACAATCTAAGCAGGGTAAAAATTATGCTGTAGGCAAGATGATAAGTTGATAACTGATTATTTTAGCTTCAGATATATTATAGGAAGACAACCACAGAAGAGTTTGAGATCCTGAGTGCACTCCTCTGTCTTGGAACCTGTGCTCATATAGAGGCAGTTCCTATCTGATGTCAAAACCTTCTTGAAGCTGTCTCTGAATTCAGGTAAAGTAAGTAAAATTTCTGCCTTACCTGGTAACTTCCTTCTCATAGTTTTTGAAGTAACCTTTACTCTTGTGTTTAAGTAACTATCTTATTTTTTCTGTTTTAATTTTTGTTCTGTATTCACCTAATCATCATCCACCTGTATTTCACACTACCATACCATGCAAATTAACATATTGTTTTGTAATATATTTACCCAGTGTAATGCATGAGCATGTTGTTAAGTATAAATATTTTTATTTGTTATCAGGAAAGTCCGTTTTCTTTGAGGTGTGTTCCTTGCACTCCTCTAATTATAGAATTAAAGTCTAATAGCCACATAAGACCACCATTTGAGACATTTATTTGGGAACCAGCCAGGATATAATGCCTGGTATAGAAACTCAGTCCTGAGAAAGCCCATTACATGGCATAGAATGATGACCAGAAGTCTGAGTCAAGCTTCTTAAAATGTCTAGGATACATATAAATTGCATTCTGAGGCATCTTTCTGTGGAGCCATTTCACAGGCAAGTGTCACCCTTCACCAGCAAAATAGGAACATGTTTGAATCCAAACTTTCTGGTATTAGCTATAAATGTAAGAAATTAACAGATAAAAATGAAACCAAATAGAAAAGGATTTCAGGCTGCTGTGTGACTGAATGTGATGCAGTTCTGCCAGTAAATGACTTTAATCCCAAAGTGAATGCCTGTTTAATAGAGCAGGGAAATACCCACTATTAAGGCTAGAACAATCTGGATAAACAAACAATGCAGAATTAAGTCTGAACTCAACTCAGTTGCTGTTTGAAAGATTTATGACTGTCTGAGAAGTTGTGCTTCTAGATATCAATGGTTCATCAAAGACTGCATGGGGTTGTGTTTAATTGTTGTAATACGATAAATGAAGAATAAAAAGTCACGAGTATGTAAAAGAATTTTCAGAAGAAGTTTCTACAGAAAAGTGCTGTCCTACCTACCTATTTATCTATTGTTTGATCACTACTTAGTATCTTAGGTGCATCTGTGAAATTAAACATGGAAATTAAATACAGATTTTGTGATCTGCCTTCCAAATTAATCAGAAAAAAAAATATTCTCAAACTTCTACATAACAGACAGATGTCTACTTTCCCTGCTCTCAAAGGGATTTAACTGCTTAACTGTCTTCTGTACCTTTGATAACTATTTCCTGCATTTATAATAAAACACCTTAAGAATGTAATATATTTGATAGATCTACATGAGACAGACTTTGTATTAAGATCTTAAACCAGTTTGTCCCTTTTTGTATTGACTGTGATATCTATGCCTTGGCCAAGCAAAACTGGAAATCACAGAAACCTGCAGAGTGGATAATGAACAGAGTTACTAAGCTCCAGAAGACACAGCAACATCTCTGGCAAGGGAATCAATACCTAGAGAAACCAGTCTCAAATTTTGAAAGGCAAATGATATAGTAAGAAACACAAATATATGAGTAGTGTGAGTGACGCAGCTTACATAAATCACTGTGTTTATACCTAGGTTAAGAAACTTCAAAATGCTTCCCAGTCTTCAGGTCCATGATTTCATGGAAAATATTTCAACAGAAAGATTAAGATAAATGAGAATTGTAGCAAACTTCTGCCCATTTTCTAGAAATAATTTAATGTTTTCTAACCCAGCCTTGCATTTCTCAAAAATCTCCATCCGTTATGAGCCTAACTGTTGTGCTCAAGTTCTTCTGAGTTATTCAGGAAAACAAAGTAAGGCCTACATAAGTAAAAGTGTGTGACTAATGCTGCAGCTGTAAGTAAACTGGCTAGTTTCTGTATCAAAGCAGGATTTGAATTTAGTTGGGTAGATATCAAATCCAGTAATGGTAGGATAGGGATGGTTTTATTCTCTAGCTTTGGGCTGCTGAAAACATCAGTGAGCAGAAAGGAGGACATTGCAGAATAACGTGTGGAGAAAGAAAATTTGAGGAATGACGCTCATAAGACAAAGTTCTACTAATGCAGAAGAAACCTCAGGTTTTTGCCCTGAAAAAAGTATTCCACATAGGTCTCAGGCAGCATGTGCCCATTTTACGATATCAGCTTTGAACCATGTAAAGGTATGAGTCTACTCTAGAGGGTCCCACACTGTATCTAGTGGATTTGTTGGTCTTACTCCGATGTGTTGTGGGGCTCTGAAAGCTACTGCACCTTCACTAGAGTTCTGTTCAGAGACTGAACTCTTTAGGTTTATTTGTATTAATCACGAATTGTTCCAGACAATCTGTACTCAAGGAGAATTACAGAAATTCCACAATAATTCCACGGAATTCAGCTACTAATGAATTCCACAAACTTATAAAAAAATCTAGAAAGGCTATTTGTCTGCTATTTATCCACATATCAATCTCAGTGAAAAGTTAGTTCATCTGGCTGCAGGCTAACTTTCAATAAAAACATATTAAGAGCTCAGGATCATCTATGTTCCATAACAGTACTTTTAAATGTACCATTATGTACATTTTACTGATAAGTACATCTTTACTGTTATGTATTTTAAAATGTACCTTCAGGCTCACTGAAGCTTACACTGTCTTCTAAACAGAACTGCCATCCCACTTGACAATATCTACTACTATGATCTTGGGAGGCTTATTTCATCAAACAATACTATCACTGGGCTCACTCTGGTTTGAGAAAATGCTTTGTTCATTAAGCACTTCTGTGTCACTTTCTTTTCTTGCTTTACTCCCGTCAGGCTTGCCATGCATTCAAAATTCTCAATTATTGAATGCTAATTTCCTAACAGTTTCTTGCAGTTCATGCGTTCGAATTAGCTTGTCAAATTAAAAGCGACCAGCTTGGAAAGGATTTGAAGAAGTTGGGTGTGGAACAATTTTCTGCTCAATAAAGTATAGATCTAGTTATCATATCATTCTTATCTGTAATGTATCCAGGCTGACAAATTTACACATTCATTTGTTGCAGTTGATTAAAAAGACCAATTGCTGTCTCAACACAACTTTTAAAACAGAAGAAAAATATGTTGCATTTTAATCAGAGCAAACTCTGATAAAGGGCCACAATTTCTATTTCTCAAATTTTTGATATGATTGGTGCCTAATTTGCAAATAAACAGTATACAAGTTAGAAAAATAGTACTGACATTACTTTTCATTTGTCACAAGATAAATTTGACGTAATTCAATAGTCTGCTTGTTAAGACTCAGGTGTTAAGACTCTGCCATGTTTTCATATAAAACCACTCCAGCATGAAGAACTGCTGTAGTGGAATACAAATTCTATAGACAGAATCTGGCACATTTTTTTGCTTTGCCTGAAGCAGCAGTATGATCAGCAAATTCATGAAGTTATGCACATTGACAGGGTGGAATATATTTTATAGAATACACTGTATTTTAAAACTCTAGCCCTTCTAAAGCATTTAAAATGTGATTTTCCTTGTCATT
This sequence comes from Athene noctua, assembly GCF_965140245.1. Lineage (NCBI taxonomy): Eukaryota > Metazoa > Chordata > Aves > Strigiformes > Strigidae > Athene > Athene noctua. Next base: position 124,054,058 of record NC_134038.1, read on the forward strand.
TGTATATGAATCTATTACATTGATTGGATTATATATGCTCCCTCTGGTGGTTTACTTAATCCATACAAATGCTTCATTTTTTAAAACTCTGTAATACAATGGGTAAGATACTGTGGCCAATTTTGTAATAACAGCACGCTACTGTCAGTTAAATAGTGTTGGGATAAAAACTGCTTAAGTATAAATCAGCAAGTCTTCCTCCCCCCTTTTAATTTGGAATTGAAATATGTAATATCCCTAAAGCAAACAAGCAAAGAAAATGAAACCCTCAGTTAAAACCAGGAAGTATTTAAAAGTGAGCAATTGAACCAACCTAGTGGCCTTCTATGATGGAGTGGGCAATGGAAGAGATACTGATATTGTCTATCTGGACTTCTGTAAGGCCTCTGACATGATCCCCCCACATCCTTCTCTCTAAATTGGAGAGATATAGATTTGATGGGTGGATTGGTTGGTTGGATGGTCTCATCCAGAGGGTAGATGTCAATGGCTTAATGTCCAAATGGAGATCAGTGACAAATGATGTCCTCCAGGGGTCCATACTGGGACCAGTGCTGTTTAATATCTTTATCAATGACATGGACAGTGGGATTGAGTGCACCCTCAACAAGTTTGCAGACGACACCAAGCTGTGTGGTGCAGTTGACACACCTGAAAGATGGGATGCCATCCAGAGGGACCTGGATGAGCTTGAAAAGTGAGCCCATGTGAACCTCCTGAGGTTCAACAAGGCCAAGTGCAAGGTTCTGCACCCTGGTCAGGGCAACCTAGTGGGTAGGCTGGGGGATGAAGAGATTGAGAGTAGCCCTGTGGAGAAGAACTTTGGAGTAATTGGTGGATGAAAAGCTGGACATGAGCTGGCAACGTGCACTTGCAGCCCAGCAAGCTAACTGTATCCTGGGCTCCATCATCCAACAGAAGAAGGACATGGACTGGTTGGAGCAGGTCCAGAGGAGGCCCATGAAAATGATCAGAGGGCTGGAACACACAGATGAGCACAGGCTGAGAGAGCTGGGTTGTTCAGTCCGGAGAAGAGAAGGCTCTGGGGAGACTTTATTGCAGCCTTTCAAGACTTAAATGGAGTTTATATGAAAGATGGAGAGAGATTTTTTACCAAGCCCTGTAGCGATAGGACAAGGGGTAATGTTTTTAAACTAAAAGAGGGTAGATTTAGAATAGATATAAGAAAGAAATTTTCTACAATGAGGGTGGTGAAACACTGGAGCAAGTTGCCCAGAGGGGTGTGTCCTGGTTCAGCTAGGATAGCGTTAAGTTTCCCCAGCAGAGAGGGGGAAGGGATCTCCAGGCAGGTTATTCATACCATGCTGACTGTCAGGTCCGGGTGCCGGAGCTTGGGAACTTTTTCCTTTGCCGCTTTGGTCACGGGAAGCATGGCGGGTTTGTTCCGTAACCATTGCAGTATTTCTCTGTATATCTTTTGTCTTCTTCACTGTTATTGCTGTTTATTGTTGTCATCATTGCTACTGTTGTTGTACAGATTGTTTATCACACTGTTGTATTAAATTTCTTCTTATTTTAACCCGGGGTTTGTGCCTCACTGCCAGCCTGACCGGCTGAGGGTGGGGGAGGAGCAACGGCAACGTGGTCTCCGGTCACGGCAGAGCCTAAACCAACACAGGTGGTAGATGCCCCATTCCTAGGAAAGTTCACAGTAAGGTTGGATGGGGCTCTGAGCAACCTGATCTAGGTGGAAATGTCCCTGCTCATGGCAGGAGGGGTTGGACTAGATGACCTTTAAAGGTCCCTTCCAGCCCAAAATATTCTGTGATTCTATGAAAAGAAATTGAGCTCTACAAATGGTTGCTTATGAATGTAGGAACAGGAATAAAAATATTTTCAAGATTACAAGGTAAAACTTCCTTCCTTGCACTGTACTGTGTTTTGCTACCTTGAACTGCAATGCCCAAGCTTGTTATCTCACCCATCAAACCAATGGCAACTTCAGTTCTATGCCTTCATTGTAATATCTTTGCATAAGAAGAACTTCCAGAGTTTTTGTGGAGTGTGTTTGTAACATCTGAATTTAAAATTTCCAGATTTCAGGATTTTTTTTTTTTTAAGAACTTCATAGTTTTGGTAAAATAAACTGAAGGGCTTAGACCAAAGCATGCCACAACAGATGTTCACTGCACAATTAAGCTAATGTATCTGCACTCTCAGATGATGAGTGGTTTTGGACCTGATCTCATCCATTGCGTTTCCCTGCTCCGTAATGGAATCTACAACCTTTGCTATGGTGTCAGCTATCAAATAAAAGATCAGGGAAATGTAGATACCAAACAATCAGGTATGTATAGAGAAAGATACTGTGTTTCTTATTTGGATTTAATGATTTTCTTTTATAAATGGCTTTATGTAGTTAGATAGCGTGATATTTATTTTTGTGCTTTTTTTTCCTAATTCTGTATGGGTGGTGCTTTGCTCAGCCAATAAATATTTAAGATTACATAAAACTGTTACTTATACTACGATATTTAATTCAACACAGTTTCTATGAAGATAGATCTTGTCAGATGGGACATACAGAACAATGAACAAACAAAAACCCTAACCCTTTTTCTTCCTGATATCAAAAATTTCCAGACATAAACTCAGATCTGAAAGTTAACTAAATATGTTTCCAATTTCTTTCTAAAGGAAGAAACAAGACATTGCAAGCCCAGAAGTTCAGAAGACAAACAATAGGTAACACTTTTTTATCTCATTTACCGTAAGGGCACCATGGAAAACTGTCACTTCATATTTCAACTGTAAAATGTTTTCTTAGGAAAGAGCAAGTGCCTAAAGATTTTCCCTTCCTCACTTTCCAGCTAATCAGTATGGCACGAAAAACAACTCATTTCTTTATTACCTGCTTAGATAGGAACAGAGATTATCATAATAAAAGATTAGAAACATTAAGATTTAAAACACATTATTGCTACTATTCCCAGACACATTTCTGATTTTTCACTTTGCTCAGAATACATTCCATAAAAACAAGCCATAACCTTTTCAACTAGTGCTGTTGCTGGCATACAGGATTAAGCATTGAAGTGAAATGTATCACAAATGGGATTCTTTCGTCTTTTTAGCTCAGGATTGTTTTAAGAGTTTATGCATGCACACAGGCAGAATAACTCTGCCTAGAGTGCAGGGAGTGTCCTGGCTCATCACTACACACAGAAAGTCCAACACGTGATTTGTGCAGTCTGCTCCAAGGCCCTTTTCAAACTGGCTGTTTGCACTCCATGGATCAATACATAAAGTGATATGATTTCAAACCAGATTATTCAATGCATAGTCTGGAAAACAGAGACTCTCAAGGATAAAAGTGCATTTAAGCACTTAACATGAGCAAGATCCTTTTGTGAATTGGCATTCCCAAAGCTGAATCTCTTTTGTAGACCTGGAAAAGCCCCCAGCAGGGCTGCCTGGACAGCAGTGAAATACAGTGAAACGAAGACCCTAAATCTTCAGGCAGCCACTGCCTGATGATAGGGAAGATGCACTGAGCTGGAGCCATGCAAGGGGGTATGAGTTTTAGTGCTCAGGTTTAAGCACCTAGACATCTAATGGGCCACCCTTAAGGGGTGCCTTGTGTTCAGAGGACCCAGTTCCCTTACCTCCTGTGCCTCCGGGGATTCTCTGATCATTGTGAGACCGTTGTTGTGTAAAGGGCACATATAATGAGAGCTTCATGGGGCTCAGGGACTTCACTTCTGAGCCCTGCTTAGACTCGGGCAGCTGTAGGTATTTCCTCATACAGTGTGTGATCCCTAGAGACCTTTTTGGTCTTAGATACTTAAGTCCAGAGTTTGGTGAAAATGTACTTCTGGTACTGCTCTCCTATCCTGCATAACTTCCCTTAGAACCTAAGTGAGTCAGCCAGCAAAACATCCTTGGGGATCTAGCATTTAGGCTTTTAAGTACCCTTGGCATAAGGCAGCCAGTTATGAGGATTTAAAATTTGAATATAGGTACCAACAGTGGCAGCTGAATAAAACTATCACCTAAAGTGTTTGCAGCTCTTGCCCTTAGTCCTTCAGTACTCCAGTTCCCTATCTCCAGTGTTGGGATGACAGTACTATGCTAAAACTGAGGGATGTTACAAGGATTGGGAGATGCTTTTCTCCTGTGTTAATGAAGTGAAGCATGAGACACATTGAAAACCTGAGTGTCCAGCATTCACAAATCGCAAGAGTGTGCTCTTTGTCTGCTTATTTCTGAACTCACTTGAAATATCACTATCAACCCACTGTCAAAATCTGAGACTTTCCTGAAGTTCATCAAAACAAAAACATATCCACAGAATCTGAACATAAATATTTCCAAAACTTTGTATAAAGATGGCTTTTAAAAATTCCTTGATCATTTAACCATCATATTTCTCTTCTATTTCAGTGCCAACTCTTTTAAAATTAAAAAATACAATTTATTTATTGGAAACTAATTTAAGATATTTCCAAGGGAACTCAGTATTTCAGTATTGCAAGCAAGTTGTACAAATTTAACCTATAGAATAACAGCAAAGTTTCTTAAAGCTTCCAAAAACTTTCCTAGAAAATGACATCTCTAACATGCAGGCTGTACCAAGTGCCTAGAGTATACATTACAGAAGCATGAAAAGATTATATAAATAGATCTAACATTAAAGAATTCTCCCAGCTTTTACATGCTGGGAAGTCAGAGATAATGAAGGGCAAATAATCCAAGTTTCAGCCACAGGTGACTACTATGAGACAGATGCAAAGTGTTTCTGTCATTTTACAGACATAGATCCTTGTGTAGGAGAAGCTACAATACCATCTTAGCTTACAAATTTTTAGTTAGTCTCTTTTACTTATTGAACAGTTTTACTTATCGAACAGTTATGGAATATACATAGTTCAAAAAAAAGTAGCTCCTAGGGTGATCCTCCATCTGCTGAAGTCAAAAGAAAATAATGTGGTTTGCTTTAGTCATGATGAAACTGTATGACATACGTCATATCGGATTTTAGAGTGGATAGTTTGATGATCCCTTATGAAATGGGAAACTGTGATTTAAGCTTGTAGAGAGTGACAGGAATAGAGGATTTTGTTCTGAATCACCTACAAGAACCTGCCTTTCTGAAGATTGCATTGTTTGCACATCAGCTGGGCTGAAGTTACAGGTAAGAAACAACATACTGTTGTAGAATAAAGTTATTTTCATTCCAATACAGATTGCCCACATGGGGGAGTACAGTTATTCTGCAATGGCTCTGCTGGTCAATCTTTCTTCTGCAGTTACAGGTTTTATATAAACTTGCTGCTTTTCCAACAACTGTACTTCGTTGTGTGAATGATTCAACATACAGTTTAAATTTTATGCGAGGAAAAAAATAGACAAGATGTTGTTCTTGGTAGTAAAGTTCCTCTAGCAAAATAGGGTCATAACTTGTTGAGAAAAAGTGGTTGTAGAATTGGTATAGAGTTTTGCTTCCCCCTGGATACGTGTTTTCTTATTACCCACATGGAAGTCGGTTTGCTCTGGGAGATCGCACTTTAGAGTACCAAAGAGCTACTCTGGCTCCACAGAAGGAACATCATTGTCTGCTACAGCCATATCTGACCCTCACTGCTCCCTAACAGTCTCCTTGTGAGCAGACAGACATTATCCCTCTGCAGAAATCAGAGGACTAGGGCAGATTATTATGACACTGGAAGTTCAAAGCCTTCTTCAGGCTTCTGCAGCAAAGGCTAATTGCCTTCTCCACTCTGGGCTTTGCTCCCAACCAAGAGAGACAGCTTTTGGCTTCTCACCTCCCTAACCAGTGTGTCCAGTCAGCTTTGCAACCCAGAAGCACTACTCAGGCATTACTCCTAAGCATCTGTTTACTTTAAAAAATCCTATGAGTACTGATTTGAAAGTGGACCGAAAATATTAATTTTCTTTGCACTCTGGGCATTTCTGAAATGTCTAAGTTAATACTTCATGTAATGCTTTGCCCTTGTTTTTCCAAGGAGATTTTATTCTGTTGCCAGAGAGAAATGTATATCACAACAGGAGATAAAAGTCTAGGTTGATTTACAAGGCTGATGACTGAAGAGAAGTAACACACAGAAAAAGCTGGAGCACTGTGATGAAAGAACTCACAACTTTCCATCCTTTATAATTTTTAATCAGGACAGTTAGGCTTTCTTGTTGAGCAAGTGCTTCTTCATCACATGCAAAAAGAACATTTTAACACAGTGAATTTATTTTTGAGGGGAGCAAAACCAGTGTGGTACTGTGAAATAAATGATTCTGAGCTCTCCTGTGATCCAGACATCTCTACTGAAAATGGAATAAGGCTTTTTTTGTATCTCCCTAAAATGAATAAACATGCTGAGGAACAGCAAGGTAAAAGAAGAGGCATTTGTCTAGAAGGCAGGTGAGAGTATCCAGAAATGGTAGGGAGCAGAAAATTTGTCAAAGCTGAGACAGGAATGAGTACTGATTGCAATGATCCTGCAGTGTAATGTATGCTAACTAAACAAATGCTCAGTCTTCACATTTTGGAAAGCAAGTTGCCTCTTTTCACAAAGTATGTATCCACTTACTATTTCAGATCTGTTTCTCTGTAGAGATGAATTAGTTGAAATAAGGTGCTCATTTCAGAAGCTGGAGGAAAGTGGTCAAGAAAAGCAACAGGGTCTGAGGCAGACATCATCACCAAAGCCATGTTTCCGAAGGAAATAACAATTTAAAAAATAAGGCATAAAATCTAGTATAAAATTCAGAAGTTCAGGGGACTGGACCATAGCCTCGGAGGTTTCCAAGATCCAGCTGAACAAAATCATGAACAAACTGGTCTGATCTTACAGCTGGCCTTAATTTAAGCAGGAGGTTAGACTAAATGACCTCTAGTAGATCCTTCTATTTTGAACTATTTTATGATTCTATACACAATGTTTCATTTGCTTAAATCTGGCTGATGCAAATTGGATGGTATGACTGAAATTCCCAGGTAGAGGCATAATCTTAGTTTTAGTTTGCTTTTCTGGATCCATTTTTAAAGATTTAAGTCCAGTTCCTGCTTTTGCTACTAGTCAAACAAGGTCCAAACACAGCCTGTATGAAATGACAGTCTCACTACTGTCAGTAATGGGCTAATTAACAGCAATAAAACTTTTCAGTCTATCTTCTACAGCATGGAGCCAGCTGTTTTTGGAAAAGAGTGCAGGACCGCCTCACAGTAGGTTCATCTTTGACTGCAGTGTGATCTTCACAGGCACAATGAAAAGCAAGAATTTTTCATGCAGAATTTAATTGAATACAAATAGGTGTGTTGAGACCGGGTATTTTTCAGCAGTAAACTACACCTTGTCAGTTGTGAAGGGGCAGCCACAAATTCACCTAAATACATGGAAGGGAACACAATGTGACTACGTGACTTGTGTTGCTTCCTGCTAAAGGTGGAGGATAAAAATTTTAGTTCTCCACAGTGAATTTGTGGCTCAGTGAGCAAAGCAGATTTTCCAGCAATTCCAGAACTCAGGAAACACAGTTCTTCACAAACTACAGAAAACCACAAAGGATCTCAAGGTTTCTCTGTGATTCATAAGAGGTTTGAACTTTACCATATAACTGAATTTTTCCAAACAGAAATGAAAACACTGGCCACAAAGCAACAGACCTTGCTCAAACCAAAGCCAAAAGAAATCAGTGCTACATTTATTAATGGAAGGAGAATCAAGCAATGCTTGAAACCAAGAAATTGTCTAAAGCAAGCTAGATGTATTCATGCTTGCTTGAAACAGTTTTCTACAAGTATCCTTACTCTTGAAGATGTTTGATATGTTTTCTGTGATGTGATTTCATCTAGCTCCAGTTCCACTAAAAAGAGGGTTTTTTTGCAAGAGAACAGAGTGACTTTTCAAATTACTTACCACAGGAGTTGAATCTTAAGAAAACATAATAAAAGTCACCCCAAGTTCCTAATTCCATACCATGTTCATCAGCTATTTATCAGTACTTCAACATGGTGTCAAATTATTGCACTATTTTCGAATGCTAATAGCCTTTTCTCCTTTCATTATGCATCCATTTTATACATAACATTTCTGAACCTAATCACTGGGGTTGAAAAACAAAACAACAATAAATACCCATTATGATACTGCATTTTGTGTCAGAGAACTGGTGTTAAATACATTCTTGCTATGAAGGTCAATGAAAATCAGTGAGTGAAGAACTTTTTGGAAAAGCTGCAGCTGCAGAGTTTCCATTTTGCTGTTTGTACTCCAGCGGCTCCAGAGTCTAAATTGCTGCTGCTACTGACTTGACTGTCCTTGTCAATGCAGCAGTGAGAAGCTGAGCAGAACCAGTGTACTCAATATGTATAATGACAGGTTAAAAGAGAGAAGACTGACTCTTTGGACATATCAGTCTCCCTACTGTTAAGAAAACAGAATCACCTAGGTTGGAAAAGACCTTGAAGATCACCTAGTCCAACCATTAACCTAACTCTGACAGTTCCCAACTACACCATATCCCTCAGCGCTGTGTCAACCCGACTCTTTAAAACACCTCCAGGGATGGGGACGCCACCACTGCCTTGGGCAGCCCATTCCAACACCTAACAACCCCTTCTGGAAAGAAATGCTTCCTAATAAAGAGACTAAACCTTCTTTGGCGCAACTTGAGGCCATTTCCTCTTGTCCTATCGCTTGTTACTTGGTTAAAGAGGCTCATCCCCAGCTCTCTGCACCCTCCTTTCAGGTAGCTGTAGAGGGCGATGAGGTCTCCCCTCAGCCTCCTCTTCTCCAGACTAAACACCCCCAGTTCCCTCAGCCGCTCCCCATACGACCTGTGCTCCAGAGCCTGCACCAGCTTCGTTGCCCTTCTCTGGACACGCTCGAGTCATTCAATGTCCTTTTCATGGTGAGGGGCCCAAAACTGAACACAGGAATCGAGGTGCGGCCTCACCAGTGCCGAGGACAGGGGTCAGATCCCTTCCCTGTCCCTGCTGGCCACGCTATTGCTGACACAAGCCAGGATGCCATTGGCCTTCTTGGCCACCTGGGCACCCTGCTGGCTCCTGTTCAGCCGGCTGTCAATCAGCACCCCCAGGTCCCTCTCTGACTGGCAGCTCTCCAGCCACTCCTCCCCAAGCCTGTAGCGCTGCTGTGGGTTGTTGTGGTCCAAGAGCAGCCCCCGGCATTTGGCCTGATTGAAACTCCTCCAGTTGGCCTCAGCCCATGGCTCCAGCCTGTCCAGGTCTCTCTGCAGAGCCTCCCTACCCTCGAGCAGATCAACACTCCCACCCAACCTGGTGTCATCTGCAAACTGACTGAGGGTGCACTCGATCCCCTCATCCAGATCATCAATAAAGATGTTAAACAGGAGTGGCCCCAAAACCCAGCCCACTCGTGACCAGCCGCCAACTGGATTTAACTCCATTCACCACAAGTCTCTGGGCCCGGCCATCCAGCCAGTTCTTTACCCAGCGAAGTGTGTGCCCATCCAAGCCTCGAGCAGCCAGTTTCGCCAGGAGAATGCTGTGGGAAACGGTGTCAAAGGCCTTACTGAAGACAAGGTAAACAACATCCCCAGCCTTTCCCTTATCCAATAAACAGGTTGCCCTGTCGTAGAAGGAGATCAGGTTTGTCAAGCAGGACCTGCCTTTCATAAACCCACGCTGACTGGGCCTGAGCATCTGGTTGTCCTGCATGTATTGTATGATGGTACTCGGGATGAGCTGCTCCATCAGCTTCCCGGGCACCGAAGCCAAGCTGACAGGCCTGTAATTCCCGGATCATCCTTCCGACCCTTCTTATACACGGGCGTCACACTGGCCAATTTCCAATCTGTCAGGACCTCCCCTGTCAGCCAGGACTGCTGGTAAATGATGGAAAGCGGCTTGGCGAGCACCCCAGCCAGCTCCTTCAGCAACCTCGGGTGTATCCCATCTGGTCCCATAGACTTGTGTGTGTCTGTGTGATGCAGCAGCTCACTGACTGTCTCCTCCTGGATTGCCGGGGGGTTGTTCTCCCAGTCTCTGTCTTCTGGCTGAGGAGGCTGGATTCCCTCAGTACAACTAATCTTGTTATTAAAGACTGAGGCAAAGAAGGCATTAAGCACCTTAGCCTTTTCCTCATCACTTGTTACCATGTTTTCTCCTACCAGGGGACGGAGGCTCTTCCTGGTCTTTCTTTTGCTGTTGACATAGAGACATTTCTTGTTGTCCTTGATTGCTGAAGCCAGATTAATTTCTAGCTGGGCTTTAGACCTCCTGATTTCTGACCTACATAGCCTCATAGCATCTTTGTAATCATTGTGAGTCCTTCTTCCAAAGGCCATAAACTCTCCTTTTCTCCCTGAATTGCAGCCAAAGCTCCCTGTTTAGCTGGGGTGGTCTCTGCCACTGGTTTCTCTTACAGCATCTGGGGGAAAATCTGCTTCTGTGCCACTTAGACTTTCTTCCTAAAGTGTCCAGCCTTCCTGGACCCCTATAGCCTTCAGGATTTTCTCCAAAGGGATCCTGTCAAGCAAGCGCCTAAATAAGACAAAGTCAGCCCTTTGGAAGTCCGAGATGGCAGTTCTGTTGCCCCCTCTCCTGGGTTCTGTAAGAATAGAGAACTCTATCATTTCATGATCGCCGTGCCCTAGTCAGCCTCCAACCATCACATCATCCACCAGTCCTTCTCTGTTCACAAAGAGGAGATCCAGCAGGGCACCTTCTCTGGTTGGTTCACTCACCAGCTGTGTCAGGAAGTTGTGTCCCACACATTCCAGGAATCTCCAGGACTGGTCCCGCTCTGCTGCGTTGTATTTTCAGCAGATGTCTGGGAAGTTAAAGTCTCCCACAAGAACAAGGGCAAGCAATCGTGAGATTTCTCCTAAGTGCCTATAGAATATCTCATCCACCTCTCTGTCCTGGGTGGGTGGCCTATAGTAGACTCCTACTACAACATCCGCCCTGTTGGCCTTCCCCCTGGTTCTAACACAAAGACACTCCACCCTGTCTTCACTACACTTGTGCTCAAAGCAATCATAACAGTAACAGTCCCTAACATACAGCACCACCCCACCACCTCTCCTTACTTGTCGGTCCATCTTAAAGAGCTTGCAGCCATCAACTGGTGCACTCCTGTCATGGGAGACATCCCACCGTGTTTCTGTAATAGCCACTACATCATAATTCTCCTGTTTCATCATTGCTTCAAGCTCCTCCTGTTTGTTACCCATGCTGTGTATTGGTATACATGCACTTCAGATGGGCTGACGTTTTGTCCCCTTCCCCCTTCAAATCTAGATTAAAGCTCTGTCAGTGAGCCCAGCTAACTCTTGCCCCAAGAGTATTCTCCCCCTCCGGGACACGTGCATCCCATCTGATACTAAAAGGTTAGGTGCCCTGTATACCAACCCATGATTGAAATATCTGAAGCCCTGACAGTAACACCAGTCCTGGAGCCACAAGTTCATCTGTTGAGTTCTCCTGTAATCTTCTTCATCCATCCCTGCAACTGAAGGGATGGAGGAGAACACAATTTGTGCTCCCGACCCCTTAACCAGTTTCCCCAAGGCCCTGAAATCTCTCTTCATTGATTTAGGACTTCTCCTGGTAATATTGTTGCTACTTACCTGAAAAACTAAGAGAGGGTAGTAGTCCTTGGGTCTCACTAAAGTGGGGAATTTTGCCTTGAGGTCCTTCACCTGGGCCCCAGGGAGGCAGCAGACTTCCCTATGATGTGGGTCTGGTCTGCATATTGGGCCCAGAATGGAGTCACCCACTACAATGACTCCTCTGGGGTTCTTTTTAGAACTGGATTTAATACCTGGTCTAGAGCGACCCAGCCTTGGTGGACCTTCAACCTCCTCCTTCTTTTAGTAATTTTCTTCATCCTTCTCTACTTCATTCAAAAGCTCCAGGGCCCCATATCTATTGTGAAGGGGCACCATGGAAGGTGAGGGAGGTCAGGAGAGGATTTTCCTGCCTCCCTGAGCAGGGACCTGTTTCCAGCCTCCCCCATCTCTTAGGTCCCCTCCTTCTGCCTGGCAGCAAGAGGGTGAGGGATCACCTGACTCTTTTGGAGCCTCTGTTTGCTCCAGGTGCTACTCCACCAATCAATTTCCCTTTCATACTCCCTAATACTTCTTAATCTTTCAACTTCTTTGAGTTCTGCCACCAGGCGGAGCAGGTCATCCAGCTGATTGCAATGCACACAGGTACTGTCACTGCTGCCCTCTGACAGGACTGACAGGCTCAGGCACTCCCTGCAGCCCAGGACCTGCATGTTTGCGTGGCAGCTCCATCTGGGTCATCATGTTCTTTCTGGCGGTGGTTTTGACCCAAGTGGAGACCATAGTTCAGTCTACTCGTGGAGGTCAATATGAAACTAGCTCAGATAAGTTCTAGACTCAGGAGATGGACTGGGCCCTGTCCGCTCGCCCTGCCTGTGTGAACTGCCATGCACACTGACGCGCCACACCCTTCCGAACGTGTATGTCTTTATAGTTACACTACCACCCTGCATCTCCACGCGGTTATGTTATTTTTGATGAAGCAGCGATATAGGGAGAAAATACAAATTTTATTATGATTTCTACTTCTCATTCAACAGGACTTAAAAGTAGGGTTAAGGAAATAGGAACAAGGTCTTAACTCCCAAAACAACTGTTTTGACTATTCTTGCCTATTTTATTTGCTGAAGTGAAATGAGACAATGATGTGTTGCTAGTGATCACAGTTGAAGGTTATGTTCATGTCAATGTATGTATATAAGGCCTACATATAACAACCCTTTTTGCTGAATAACCTATAGGCAATATTTTTGGATATCACTTGAGCACAGCTGCATACCCACACAAAAAAGAAAAATCATTTTCTTTACCTTTGGAGTTTACTGCACCAGCTGCAGTTGAAACCAATCTGGGCAGTGACACAGGGACCACAGCTGGTAAACTGGAGACAAGCTGGGATGTAGATAAACAAACACAAATTATTACATTAGTCTCACAAATAATTATCCTAAAAAGCACAAAGGAAGCACACATCTTCTGATAATGCATATTTAGGGACTCAACAGGTTCACACATGTCCAAACTAAGACATCAAAACCAGCCTATTACAATACATTGCATAACCATATGCACAAAGGTATATTTTATCTGTAGGATTCCATTTGTATTCCATTTGTAAATTTATTCCCACTTCCACATCTGTTCATTTAGCTTCATTGCTAAATTTTAATCTTTTTGCTTAATATTAAGTATTTCCTTAAATCTCCTTCCTCCCTGGCTCCAGTGTTCTTTGGTGTTGCTAACCTTTAGATATAAGCAGATAATAAGGCTGGCATGAAAATGTGCAAGAACTATAATTGGATTAGAGAAAAGAAAATAACTGTTTCTGTTTTTTTTCAGAGCAGTACAGCTGGCAGTTTAAACCAAGAGATTTCTAAGCAATGTAGTTTTACCTTGGACAAAAGAGGCATATGAACTGCAAAATGTGTTTGGGGATATTCCTTCGCGATGTGATGCCCAACACAAAGAAGAATTTGTGTTTGCCTCGCAAGCATGAAAACTGTTCTTTTTTTTTTCTCAAGGAAACAAATTTAAAGGCAATATAATCATGCTTCTGAAAAATGGTTTGGCACAAATTTCATTCAAAAACTACTGGGAGCTATATACCTATAAACTACCTTGAGATACATGAGGATGCACTGGATAATGTAGCATCCATCTGGGAATAAATCTGAAAGAAGATAAATTAATATGTCCACGACTCCAAGTCCACAGATAGACAAAATATTTAATATTGTGTGTGTGTTACTGGGAGGGGGAGGGGAGTCCTTCCCAGATCTGGCTCCTGCCCATGTTATGTTTTACTTACTTGGAAGAGGTATCATTTCAACAGCTGAGAGATTGGTAATCTTTGACATCTGTAGCTCCACCCTGTGGTACTCATAAATTGTTCTTCTACGGACATCTACCAGGAAAGAGAAATAAAAATATTTTCACACTTTACTATTTTTCAGTCTGTAGATTGTGAAAAATAATGGATGTCATGATTGCTCCCTGTTCCTTAGATGCACACATGACACCCATTTTCCTCAAGAATATACTTTTAACTTTAGACAGCATAAAGGAACATGTAAAAGGTATAGATAGAGAAATTTTACTTGAGAAACCATCAGAACTGACAGAATAGGCACCTATTCCTGGTAAAGGATTATGAAAACACCAAGTGTGCTCTCACGCATCTTAGTCATTCATTTAAGCAGAAATTCTAGAGTATACTGTCAGACATTTTAGGATATATTTCAGATGCTTGCTTTCCTAAGACACTTCTCAGCTTACAGATTTGAGAGAAATGCTTTATATACTCACTTTGTCAGCTGTCAAGATGTACAAACAAAACTGATTTCATTGCTTAATCAAATTTGTTAGCCACAAGGTAGTTCACATTTAAATGAGCTAGAACGTTTTTTCATGTTATAACATTAAAGAAGACAAGTCTTCCTAAACATCCAATGTTATGCGTAATCTTTACACAAGTTGACTGCACCTAAGTTTCTCAAAGCAGAAATTCAACAGTCAATGCACTGTTCTTATGGGCTTTGAACACAAACAACTGTGAGACCCAACATCAGATAAGTGTGAAAAAATCACATACTTGTCAGTTTCCAGATCAATATCCTATAATGTATTCTAAACATTGCAGATTTTAAGTGCATGGTTGAAATGCAGACTGGTGAGCTTGTACATTTGCAAATTAAAAGTACAACCCATACTGCAAATCTGACACAATAACGATGATTTCCTGGTGTGCTGGATTCAATTTTACGTCCTTTTTAAAGGCCTGCTAGACTAATTGAAATCAATGCTAAACACAATCACTGACCTTGTGTAACCATGCCAGAAAGAAGTAAAGGGTTACATACAGAGAAATAGCAGGTTACTCTGGTCAATGACTGTCCTGCGTCTACATGCAACAGAAGGAATTGCAGGCAGCCACGAACTCAGGCAGTCTTCTGTGTTGCCAGCCCTGTATGGATTAGAGCACACCTTGTTGCCTGGTATAAAGGCTCTGTTCCTGCAGCTTGAAATGGACTCACATGGGCTCTCCAGCTGTTAAGCAATCATGCAGCACCAAATTCAAAGTGTTTTTCACAATCTCTTGTTAGGAGGGATGTTGTAGGCATTTTCAGACAGAACATGGAACCTCGACTAAAATCAATCAAAAATAAATACTAATTTTTAAGGGAAGAGAGGAAGTGCACTAAGGTGTCTCCTGTGGCTAAGGTGCCTCTTGGCTCAAGTGGAGGAGGCTTTCTAAGGGGGATGGCCAATATCTAAAAGCACAACTGTGGGAAGCCACCTAATGGGGACCACACAGAAAATAACCATCAAGCTATTGGTGTCAGTTGGAATAAACAGGACAATCTCTGAGGAGGGATGAAGAGGCAGAAACAGAGCTGTGCTGGGTGGGATAACTTTCTCCTGCAACAGCCAGGATCGCTGCAGGTAAAGCACCTTCTCTGCCCTCTCTCACTGCATAAGCTCCCAGGCACAGGTAGGCAGTGTCTGGATTTCAGACAGTAATATTTCTGTTTAGCTCCAAATCAGCACCTTTGCCAAGCAGTTCCTCTTGCCATTTATTTGAGGCTGACTTTGCTATGGATTTGCCCCCCCTGAGAGCACATTTCTCTTTTGGTATGAAAAGTGCTTATAATTGAGTTAGTTTTATGTTTTATCTACAAAGTCATTCTGACTAGTTAAAAGACAGATATGGGGATATGCTGAACATTTACTCCAATAATGGCCTTAGCCATGTCCTTCAGATCCACTGGACAGAAAAAGTTTTCAAGACAAAGCTAATCTTGTGCTGGGGTGGGGAAAATCTCTTGCCAGCAGTGAGAGGTTTATGCTCCCAGGATGGTAAAGTCACATAAAAGCACCTGCCAAATCAGAGTGATCAGGAAATGTGTTTGGAGTTAACTCCTGCCAATGCTGAAGGCTGTAATTTGTTTCCACAGAAATCTTTATCCTTCCGTCCAAAAAAATAAGCAAATGAATACATAAATTAAAATGTTGGGTGCCGACACTTTAATTGAACTCCATTTCATCTCATCAGTAGTGGTACAGACTGGTATGCTATAATCCTGTTTACTCTGAACCTTTCCGAACAGACTTCTGACAGGCCTTACAAGAAATAAGGAGCTTTTGGCTTTCCAAAAATCCAGTAAGAATCACAGACTGAGGTTACAGCCACTTTTATCTCATCCAGTGCATGAAATTTCTAAAAAAACCCTGAATTTAAGAGAATTAAGATTGTTATAAAAAAAAAAAAATCCCAATCATGCATATTTCAGCATGACTATTGATCCCATTAAATCCCACTGCCTGGTGGACTCAGGTTAGATCTTTTCTTCTTCAGGAAGAAGACTGTGCCAACCACAGGTGGTGAGTTTGCATAAAAGGGATCTATCTATTGTAAGAAATCTAAGCAAAGAGAGGTATTTGCATAGTCACATTTTAACAGCCTTGTATATACTTGCAGGCAGGTGGTTGGAAACGTGAGTGTTCGAATTTATCTGCCTGGCCAGGCTGTAAAAACATGCAGTTGTAGATTCTTTTGAAAGTCTGACTTGAAACACGTCATGCTTAGCTCCTCAAAATGCACTTTTTTCTCCCTATTTAGAATTCTGAGCCTGTATCCTCTTAACAAAACAGGCTAGAAAAGTTAAACTCAACAGGATAAACAGAAAAATGAACACCCTCCCCTGACACTTACCCTTCAACCTTTCCACACACACTCCTGCTTCAACTGCCTTCACTCAGATGGAACTTGTTCTTTGTCTTACGCTACCTATTTAGCTCTTTTACAAACAAGTACAAGTTCAGAATCACAAAGAGCTTATGAGCCCATGTACTTCAGTATGCACCTTAACTTAACAAGAACTAGTGGAATCATTTGATGTAGTAACAGACAAAAATTTAAGCATCAGGTGCAGCTTTTTTGCTGAAAAGAGGCATTACATCAGGTCTAACAGGGAAGGGAGGAAAGGAAAAGGATGTTTTCCATGCATATGTACTTTTGAAGTACAATTCCTGGTTCTGAATTTCAGAAAATATGTATATATTCTCCTCCTAGTCATGAAAATATTTTACTTTTCTGTAGGTCTGAGTATTTCAAACACCTCTTTTAACCAAATGATATATTTTTTTCAATAACAGATACTATTTTTTTACATTTGGTTTAATTTACAGCATGGTCCAAATTGTTCTTTGGTTTGTTTCTGTGGCATGTACCTGTGCTACCTTTGAATACAAGGCCAAAGCTACAGTTCCGGCAGAAAAAGCTGAAGAAAACACCAACTACTTGAGGTAAGTACATTCCTCAGTGACCCAGAGAGATAACATCAGGGGTCAGAAGGCCAATTGAAAGAATCCTTTCAAGGGATTAAACAATGGATCAGTAAATTATAGATGCACAAGATTCTAGTGCGACAAAACATTTCTATGTAGGTTTATCACAGTAGTTTTAAACTAAATAATGGCATATAAATATTCTATGAAACAGAACTGCCAGAGTTAACTAAATGTACTAGATAGGGAGACTGCTCTGGAGATGGAGCAGTCCCAGAAGAGCACCAATGACTTCCTAACATACCTGAAGGGTAATAAACCATTCTAAATATGTGTCCAACAGATGAACAATCTCTCTGGTACTTTTCCATCACATAATCACTTCTCCTCACACAGCATTCCTCAGCTAAAACCTGCAACCCAGTGAAATGTGAAAATATTGGAGAAGTCAGTCTGATTTTTAAAAAATAAATATACACAAATAAAAATCTTTGTCAGTGAAAGATTTCTAGGGAATTGAGATTGGACATCTACCCAGTAAAAAGTGCTAAACAAGGCTGTACGTATTCATATGTCTGCATTTTCATTTTTAAGTCTAGCTGACAGAAGACACAAATGGTAAGAGGGTGTATTTGATTATGCAGAAGTCAATTTGAAGCAAACCCTTTATGAAATATATCCAGCTTGCACTGCAAGCAATTTGTAAAAAATATAAGGGATACAGAGGGGTGGGGCACAGTTGATGTACTACATTAGCTACTGGCTTTGCTTGATAAGGACTTTGTTTAGCACCACTGGCTAAATAAAACCTTCATGTAAATACACATTTTTCCAGGCTGGTATGTCTGATTGCCATCACCACAAAAGGTAAGAGAATCAGAATGTCAAAGCAGTCTTTGTTGTTTGCTTTTAACAGCTTCATATTGCTAAGCTTATCAATATTAGCTAATTAATTCTCAAGGCACTGATATTGGGATCAAACATGCCTGTAATCAAACCATCACAACTGCTCTTGGTCACTGACTACTACACACATTTGAATCTAGATTAAAATTCAGATTCCCTAATTGTATTAATTTTATCATTCTCTTAAAAGTTACTAAAAAAAAAATCCTTTAAAACCTGGAAACTGCACCTCAAAGAACTATGATATGAGAATAAGCAACTCAGTGAAGTACTCTCTGAAAATATCTGCTTTATGAACAGTGTAGAAGAAACTGTTCTGGATCAATGCTCTGTGCCTATTGCACATCATTTGCTTTGAAACTCTCCATGTCCTTTCAGATTTACCCCAATTCCTGATGCCAGCTGAGCTGCTCTTAGTACAGGATCTAGGTGTGAAAAATAGGCTTTATTCCCTTAAACCACCATGCACCGAACTGCCTAATTTTGAGATTGGTCAATGGCCAGTTAATACTTTCGCTAAAACGAGAACATTTTAGACTTTGATCACCTTGTACCAGTCCCTGAAGTGTTATGCCACCAAAGATTGGCAGCATGCCCATTTCTTTCCCTCACTGCTCCTGAATCAGACCCCTAGTGCCAAGGTACCCAGCTGCCTGCCTAAACCCTTTTGGGTCAGCAGACAAACACGTGGGTCTGGAGGAGCTGGCACTCTGCGGAATTGGTGGAAAGAAAGAATAAATACTGTGAATTTAGAGAGGTAACTTTGGGGCCCATATTGCACAGAGGCAAATTACAACATTCTCAGTGAGGCAGCAATTAGACTTTGCAACTTCCCAGATGGTGCTGCATCTTTATACAATAAATATCACAACATAAACTGCTAGTCTTCTTTTACCCTTCAAGGTAATGCTAAGGTTCTTTCAGGAGCCTCACTGCTGTAAACAAACTGGAGAGAAATCTTCAGCAAACAGTTACAACATGCAGAGTTGTCACTTAATTACATGCTTGAGTTATACTACATATTGAGTAGCACTAATTGTACTGAAACTGGAATGTGACTAACACAGAGCTCAGCTGCAATTTCATTCGTGTACACAGTGTTGTTGAGAAATTTCAGTGTCATTAAATGTTGGGTTGTCAAGGTGTGGATTTCCTAAAAGAGCTGTACCTAATACAGCAGAGGCCAAGATCATGGAGAAGTATGTCTCACTGTGAAGAAAAACCTAGCCATTATCTGTAAGTGCAACACTAGTATCTCATTGTGTCAACCCCCTGAAACTGGCACTCTCTCATTTTACCAGTGTATTTCATGCTCTTGTGGAAAACAAAACACAATCTGGGCAATTTCACTGGTGGGCTTTTTCATTCCTAAAATAAAATAGTGGGTTTCAGGAAATGCTTTTTAATTTCTTCATGCACAATAAAAATCGAAATGAAAGACAAAAGGAGAGAGAGCACTAAAACAAAGGAGACAAATGTAGTGACCCTGAAGGAAAGGAAAAACGTAGGGGAAGAAAGATGGTCATGAAATTAGAGAGAGATCTTGGGTGTCTGCAAAAGGGAGAGCAAAGGACACCATAGGCAACTGAAAGAAGAACCAAGAACGGAATGCCAAGGATGGCTGAGAAAAAAACAAGAAGTAAGAGAAAACAGAGAAGAGAAGGTGGTTACAATGGGACAGGGACAAGGTTCATGATTCACTGAAGATGCTGAAAGAAAGGAAGAAGGAAAACTTGCTGGAGGAACATGTAAAACTATCCCCCAGGTTTTCTTCACCAATCATGTGCTGTCTAAGTGGAAGACATCCATTAAACTTTCTCAGTGTCTTTGTAACAAAAGGAAAAATAGTTAATGTACAAGTGTTCAGCCTGTCTGAAGAAGAAACCAGGGTGGTCCCTCTAACTTATCAGACAAATCAGAATCAGAGGTCCAGAGCCTGGCTCACTTCACTTGAATTACATTGAAGAAGCAAAAAATTTTCCTCTGAAATTAATGGATGGACTTAGTTTGCCATATAAATCACAGAATTTAGAGTTTTTCTTGTTAACCTTGGTGTCAAGCAAAAATTCGCTTCTGTTCACACATTACCATTCACTCCAAAGCACTTCGAGAGTATATCCAGGCATGTGTATCTATACATACGTATATAAATACAAATCTGCATCAATATAAATATACCACATATAGGCTCAAAAATAAAGACACTACAGTATTTTTATATAAAGACACAGCAGTAGCAGACCAAGAAAAAAAACCAACACAGAAAACAGGCAGAAAGCCACCTAGCAAAAATCTCCCATCTCTGTGCTCTAGCTCTGAAAAGATAAGGTGAAAAAATGTATATACCTGTAGTCTTTTAGGGACAGATGAAAGGGGTATTACTGCAAAGCCTTTATAAGTAGAAGTATATTAACAAAAATAGGTATGAAATGCTCAAGGTCCTCCATTTCAAAAAGTTCAGAAAATCCTTTCTTTTTGCTCTTGGCTCTTCAAGAGGATCCTTTTCAGCATTCATTAAAATGCACTTCTGAAATGAAATGGCTGATCAAAAAGCATATTTTTCTCTCCTCAGAATGAAATAGGTTTGCCTGGCTTTAGAACTCACCTTTCATAAGTATTGAAAATGTTATTACCAATGTTTTGGACAGTATATGTGAAAAAAATATGACAAATATTTCTAAATCTTCCAAATTTACTTCAATAAACTAGGACTACTATACTCAAATTTTAAAACACTGAACATACAGAGTGCACCAAAGACATTCAGCATTTTGAAAATTGAGAGGATATTTTTGTTCCATCAGGCTTGTGTTGCACTTAATGTCTCTTTCCTTTTCAAATGCAAGATGTATACAAAAATAACTGACAAAACTCAAAAGCGAAGCAGTAGAGTTGGCGTTTTTTTTGTCTGATTTGAGTTTGGTTTGGGTTTTTTTATAACTATCCATGAACATAAAGGGAAACTGGATTCTCTTGATGGAAAAGTCTTTGTTAAAGTGGTAAGCAAGAGCTAATAGCTATACTATCTTTGCCTTATTTTGGGACAAACAAACAGCAATTTATATTCTTCTGTTGTCTTAAGAAGCTAACAAATAAACTAAACCAACAATTCTATCATATCACTTTTCAATAATTGACTAGAACCATGGTTGATTTAACACCTCTGAAAAACAAGAATGCAAGAACATGCATATTTTAAGAGCACATGACGCTGGCTCTCTGTGGGCCAACATTATTTATCAGTTCTGTCAGGGTACTATTATGTTGCCTATATATACACTAGTGTAAACCTGTTTCATTGAAAGCAGAATTCAGCTTCAGGAAAAATCTACTGCAAACTGATGGTTCCCTTGATTAATACTAGCTCTAGCATTAGCTGCAAACTAGCAAAAAAAATCATGAATGACCACTATTCACAGAACCAGTTATTAAGGAGAAAAGTAGTGCATTACATGCAGTAATACAGAAAAAATGCTATCAAAACAGTTGCTGCCATGGCACATTTCAGACTCCCACATTCTATTCTTATCTGCCACTTCTTGATGTAACTTAATGATCAGAGTAAGTCTAAGATGAAGCACTAGACAGATTTTCTGGTAATTACAGTCTCTTCGCTTAGCAGAAAGTGTCATGTGACAAAAAGGTTCACAGAGATACTAAACCCAGAAGACTATTAAGTCTGAATATTCTGTGCATTCATCAAAACCAATGTTATGTAGTGGTAGTAAAACAAGGTGCATGCCTGAAAGACTGCTACAGAAACAAACATTCAGACTAGAACAAAGAGTCATATATACCACATATTTTACATACAAAACGTGTAAATCTAAAATAAGCCCTTTAGTGCTGTTTGATGGAGGCCCGATGCCAAAAGATCTGCACACTGCTTGCCTCTCTTACATTGAATTTCTGTGTGACTATTCTCATAAACAATTTGCACAGGTCAATCAACCTAATTTCCACCTGAATCCATTTTAGGAGCTCTTACAAGCTGAAGACTCACAGAAATATTCAGATCATTCACTTACAAACATCACTCAAATTGCTGAAATCAGTTGCCTAGATTCATTTGTTCCTAAGCACTCAAAAGCAATCCATATGACCACAGGCACATTACAACTATCTATCATACTTCAGAAACAAATTTCTTCCACGACCCGATCTTTTAAGTGAAATCTGGGCATGCCAACCTCCTTCACACTACTCTGAGTTCACAACAAGCAACAGATGGTGCTGAAATTTTCCATTTTCTCCATGGCAGGGCATATAAGACATTGGATTTATGCTCCCTCATACTAAAGACTGTTTAAGTGTGATGAGGGGATAGGATGAGCTGAGAGACAATGGCACCTGCAACTTCAGTGTCAGCCCCATCTGCTGACTGCCTTAAAAGATGGTCTGGATCAGGTCAGACCTTATGAGCTTTATCTGTGCCACACTTTCAGGGTTCACTTTAGGAGAATATGCCTGGACTCAGTCCTAGGAGACTGGTTCAAGCACAGCTCCTTCCATCTACACCCTGTTATCAGAGGATCATCAAAAATTGAACTTAGTAAATTTGCGCCAAATGTGTAAATAAAACCTGCAGACTTGGAAATTGAGCATGTTCTCTAATAGCTAAACAATCTCAAAGGGTTCTGTAGACATTATTTTAAAACAAAGCATCAAAGAAATCATACTTGATTTCCTACTGTTCATTTTCATTCAAGCCATATGACATATAATTAAAGCCAGAGAAAATTAAATGTCACCTGCATTACTGTTGCCACAACTACGTGAGCCCAAGATGTTATTTAATAACTACATCTCCTCTTTTTTTCTCTCAGTAAAATGTATATATGAATTTGAAGTTCAGATGTAAATTATCAAGAACTTTCAGTCTGGATATTTTTCTCTTTTAGGATACAGATGATTTTTCTCAACAGGTTGCCTTTTCCCTACTACGACAACCAGACATATTCCAGATAAAGTATCTTACAGCATACCAAATTGTGCTGGTTGACTGTTAAATTTTACATTATTTAGCTGGCCATTTAGTTTTATTTACTTAATTCATCAGCTCAAAAGAAACAATGACAGAGAAAGCCACACTGGGAATTATCAAGCAAATAAAATTACACTTGAATTAACAAGCTGAAATTAGCTAAGTGATTTGTTGTGCAGCTAATCATCCTTGATTAAATCAGCTTACACTCATTTCTCAGCCTCCAAACCATTAGCACCAGTACAATTCTACATACTGGGAATTTGCTGGATCCTATGCACGACCACAAATGCATCTGAGAGTCCCACTTTCACTGGGTGGTTGGTTGAACTTATCTGTGTCACAGCTACAGGAATCTGGAAGACAAAACAGGAAGATATGCATGAAATATGAAAGCAAAAAAATTACACACTAAAACTAACAGCACTGCTTGAATAAACATATAACCAGTGCAAATTAAAGTCCTAAATAAATATTTTATACAATACAGCATAATATGACTAGGGATTTACTGAAGATAGAAATTTCTGGTTTTAATTCTTATTTTATTCCAGTTCTCATTGCTTGTTATATAACAATAGTCACATCAACACTTAGAGGCGGAACAATTGTTAATTACAAAACAGAAAAAGGCAGTGATTTTTAGTAATTTAGTTCCCCTAGTTGAAGAAAAAGTGGGATGATGTGCTAGTATCAGACAAGGAGGAGGAGGAGGCAATACCTCTTGTCTACTATTGAACACATAAACTATGAAAGTTCAGCTTGGGATAAACATTTTAAAAGCTTATGGCTCAGTTAATTTGCACTGAAAACTGTCTGAAGAGCTACCTGAAGAAAGTTCTGGACCAATGATATTAATGTTTATTGTGTCCTGGAATAGCAGGGAAATTATCAAAGCCATGGAAAATGTGGAAAATGCCAGATGATCACTTACCAATATCTAGAGGAAGAAATAAAAATACTTAGATTGCCACAGACCAGTCCAGCTTTACATAAGAGAGAAATTGATGCTGGGCAACATTGCTGTGTGAAAATAAGTGTTAAGTTTGATTTCACTCTTTAGGCAAGATTACAGCTTTGGCTGATACTTGTATAGATGTAATAGCTTCAGAATTTTGTAAGGTGTTTGACTTAGTGACATGTAACATTTATACAACATTAATACAGTTAACTAGACTGATCACAAACAGCAGCTGTCACTAAAGAAGCAGATCAGACAGTGTCTTTACAGTTTATCTTGCTTCTCCAGACATCAGGCCTCGTATTCAAAGGTTTTATCAAAGACTGGGAAGGAAACATAAATTTACTGCCTAGCAGTTCTGCAGATGACACTGCTAGAGTAAAAATAATTAAATGCCTGGATCAATTAAGCAAAGTTAGACTTTTTAAAAATTGTAGAGTTATAGCTCACAGAAAAAAGAGTGCAAGGTTAGGGCTTGGGGACCATATTCTAGAAAGCAGCAGTTCTGGAAGTAATCTCAGTAGTGGGTGAACAACTCCAGCTGTCAGAAGGGACATTACAGCAAGAAAATTTAATTGATGTGATTATTTGGTTACACAAAAGTGAAATATAGCCCAGGAATGGGGTGGCCATTGTACCTGAACATTAGACTATTAGTGAAATGTTACACAGACTTTGGGAGGATCTATTTCTTAAAAAGATGTTGAAAATTTAAAAGAAGGAAGATTAAAAGAGTCATAAAAATATTTTGAAAACTTTTGGAGTTCTCAAATGCTGTTAAAGAGCTCTATGTATTTGTCTTCTCAAAGGGAAAATGGAAAGCTGCCTAGACTACCATAAACAAATACTGCCACAGAGAGAAATTACTCAGGGGCTAAAGAGGTTTTTTCATCTAGCACAGAAAGGTATAACCAGAAGGTGGAAGCTGCAGAGAGATACCTTCAAAATAGAATAAGCCACATGTTTATATGATGGAATGTTATTAACCACTGGGATAAACTACCAAAGGAAATTATGATTCTCTACCATTGCTGCTTTCAAATCACAGTTGGATACCTTGTTTTTCATAGTTGGCCTTCAGTTAACCAGAAATTACTAGGCTGAAGACAGATGAAACTGGATCAAGTGTAAGAAACAGATATGAGGTACTAGCTCAGCTAATCTAATAGTCGGCTCTGGCTTTACCTATGTAAAACTGCCAAAATTATACTGTTGGCCAGTATTTTTCACATAGCAGAAAAATGCCAAAGTAAACAGTTGGTTACACATCCAGTGAATGAGGATTCAGTATTGTCTACATGTCAATTAACGGCACGACTTCTGGTATTTGAGTTGAGCATCAGTAGTTGTTCTCCTTATTCCCAAAACATCATTTAGCTGTGCTTTTTCCTGATTACACTGGTAGCTGTCTAGGAAAAGTTAAATTTGAGAATATTAACAGAAAAAAGTGAGTTCTGGTGAATTAAACAGTGTCATACTACCCCATGCAACACTACAGTCCTGGGGAAGAGTGGCTAGAAAGCTGCCTGGCAGAAAAGGACCTGAGGGTGTTGGTTGACAGCCTGCTGAATATGAGCCAGCAGAGTGCCCAGGTGGCCAAAAAGGCTAGTAGCCTCCTGGCTTATATTAGAAATAGTGTGGCTAGTGGGACTAGGGGGGTGATCATCCCCCTGTACTTGTCACTGGTGAGGCTACACCTTGAATACTGTGTTCAGTTTTGGGCTCCTCACTACAGGAAAGACACTGAGGTTCTGGAGTGTATCCAGAGAAGGGCAACGAGGCTGGTGAATGCTCTAGAGAACAAGACTTATGAGGAGCAGCTTGTGGGAACTGGGGCTGTTTACCTTGGAGAAAGGAGGCTCAGGAGAGACCTTACTGCTCCCTACAACTACCTGAAAGGAGGTTTAGTAGTGGACTTGGCAGTGCTTGGTTAATGGTTGTACTTGATGACCTTAAAGGTATTTTCCAACCTAAACGATTCTATGAATCTATAAATTTCCTTTTCTTTTACTTGATTTAGCGACTGGTTTAGCTGATTTATTTAGGGGTTCTTGCATACATGATCTGCTTTGGTATAACAAAAGGAATGATGTTAAATCAACATGAAAAACAGAATTGGCTTAAAAATACTGCCAGTAATACATCAATTTAAATTTGGCTTATATCAGCTTAGCTCTGATGCAGTTACTGGACAATATGACATAAAAAGGCTGAAAGCCATATTTTCAAAGTCTTCAAAATAAAAGGCTCACTGAGTTCAGAAGTAAGTCTGTAAACTTTCTCCAGCATGGAAGTATGCACAAATAAGGGAATTATTCAGTCTCAAAATACTGTAGAGAAAAGCTTATATTAACTATCAAAGAAACTGTCTTAAAAGATTTTGAGGAGGATACTCTAGAGAAGGTATTGAAAATCAAGTTAGGAAAAGCACTGATGAGAAGGATGCAATGACTATTTCTCTTCCAAGTTAGAGAGGAAACAGCAGATGAAGAAAGGAGTCAGAGTTTTATAGACACAAGATGTAGTTGGAACTGGCATTATGAGTAGGTGTGCGACCAACAAAATATGCTGACAAAATTGGCAGCTCAAGGCACAAATTGTGTCTGATACATGAAAAGAATTATATGAATTTTTATGTGTGAGTGCAAACCAGGAGAAGTTGCACTCAGGTCTCCTTGAATAAGTCTTCCTAATTTTAAGTCTAGTGCCTTATCACGTTTTTTTTCTGAATTTGTGAATAAATGAACAATTTGCATCTTTCCCTCAAAAATTATAACAGCAATTTTATTTTTTTTTTTTTTTTTTCCAGGAAGGAGTGATGGGTTCTGGTAGTACAAATGCCACAAGTGGTTTGTTGTTGTGAGTTTTTTGTTTGTTTTTTTGTTGCTTTTTTTTTTGTTTAGTAAATTTATTTTCATTGTAACTTGGTTCAGAGCTTGAAAGTCACTTTCAGTTTCACTATTTCACAAAAATTATGAATGACTGCATGGTATCTACTGAACTAGGACATATTAGCCAAGTTGAACAGAAAATACAAACAAAAACTTCAGAAGAAAATAAAAAATTTTGGAGCAGAAATATCTCAGTAGATTTTGCCAAAAAATCTACTGCAGGTGTCCATGCTCTTGTGCTGGGCATTCTAGTGAGAGTGAAGAACTTGAGGAATCATTTCCTAAAACAAATAAAAAAGTTGTAGTAGGGTCCAGTCTAACAGAAGAAGCAGTCAAACTTTTCGATATATGTTTTTAGAAGCAGGGTTTAGAAACACGTGTGTAAGGTGAGGAAAACATAAATTTAGTTTAGCCAGCTCTTGAAACTGAGGTATAGCCTGTGTCAAACAATTAGTCATACAGACAGAAATGCAGGTGAAAGAGAGGGAATCCAAAACCCAGGAAAACTTTTATTCTCTTAAAAAACTACAGCATTATGAAACCTATATTTACAAAAACATATATTTATTTTTAAAGCATGGAAAAAGAAATAATTTTACAGAACTGAATAATTCAGTCACTTGGTGATGAATGTACTGAGTGCCATTTTATAGGTGAAAATTTTTGAATGAGATGTCAAGATAAAATGGGCTTTTACCATATGATAGCCTATTAGCATATACGCCCTTTTGACAGAATGCCTGTAGTAAATGATAAAATAATTTATTGAAAATTACAGCAAAACACAGGTAGCAAGCAGATAGCTGGTGTTCTGAACTCCTCACCTGAACAGCAAGATATGTCATGAGAAGTTGACACGTAAACAGTTTAACAGCAAGCTAGGAATGTACAAGTGGTTGCTAATGGATGGCAGGGGGTTTACGGCATTACATTCAAAGGATGGATTTTAACTAGAATCATTTCAAAGAGCATGTTAGGTCTACCATAGACAATATGAACTCTTGTGTTGTAAAAGTCACCAGTTTATGAATAAGCTTCCCAAATGCACACTAGCATGGGGCCATTGACATCTATATTTTGGATTATGTACTTCAACAATAGGGAGAAAAATATTCAAAATTCGTGCTGAATTCTATTCATAATATGGATCAGTAATCTAGACAGTATTTCCCATAAAAATTCTCAAATTTTATACTTTTCAACTTTAAGGACATGTCAGAATCTTACCCTTCAAAAAAGAACAAAATAATGGCCTCTGAACTTATTCTGAAGACGATGGTAAAGAGGGTGCAATTACTTCCCCACTTCAAAACTGAGTCAAAGATAAGAGCCAGAGTATGCTGCAAAATAGTAATTAGGAACACAATAGCACTCTTGCAGGGTTTTCATTGCAAGTTTTCTAAATAACAATTAATTACTCTACAGGCCAAACTACATGAAACTTAATCAAGAATTTTAAGTTGCATAAACTGATCACCTCATGAAATCAGAGATCCTGCTTCCATGTTAATATTTTTGATAATAATAACAGAGGTAAAGAAATGCCAGGCATGTATAATGCAAGCAGAATAACCAAGACGACTGTGCTGCTTTTTTTTTTTTTTCTTTTTCTTCTTTTAGTTTTCAGGAAATAATCACAGGGTTTGGAGTCTTGTTACTGGATACAGAATATTTTCCATCACGCATAGCTGGAGCATCAATTTTACCTAAGTGCTAGCACTTAATCAGTTCCATTCAATTCTGCCTTCTTTCACAGTAGAAAGAAATTCTACTACAAGTGTCTTTTAGAATTATTTTCCAACCTCACATGCTGGGCAACTTGAACAAGCATTTCAACTTTAATAATGGTTTCTGGATGGCTACATAAATAAAGAGTCACTACTATTTAAATGAACAAAGAAAGCCTTCAAGCCAATGAAATTAAGAAAAATACCCTAAACCATTAACAAAGCATTTGGTACCTTTGCTTAACGTGTTCTGTATTAATCATGGGCAGAAAAAGAAACCAAATGTTACACTAAGGAACATTAGCTGTAAGCACTAATGGGAAAAGACTATATAGGATAGTTATTTTGTTCAAAAAGAAGTAAAGCTCTTGAGAACTGAACTTCTGTGAAATTTAGAACATAAGAAATTAGTATTCACTAGTAATATGTACAAAAGTACGCCTTTGCAGAAAACTTTCTTTATTACTATGTTCTGTTGGCAAGTTTGCACTATAATATACTTCACACGTAGAAGAGGTGCACCCGTAAAATTTTCCTACCAGCTGATGTTTCCTGACATATTGATCATTTGCCAGAACACTACAGTTGGTGTAAGCAAAGTGATATTTAAAATGGAAGGTGTAAACAAAGTAAATCAGGACAGAAATAAATAGATGATTTTCTATAGGACCTTGCCATATTTCAAATTGCTTTTACATTTTGAAAAGTTGACTGTACAGCTCCTTCTCCTACCCATTAACTCTTCTGAAAGATATTCTGATGTCTCCAGATTTCACTATCCTGGTGGCTTTGCTCCTTTTCTGAATTTTTATTATTTCAGAATCTATTCTGGATTTTGGATCACAATTGTGCATTTCAGACTGC